>NC_088209.1:43452871-44070371 GCF_037126465.1 Ornithodoros turicata | reverse complement strand
AAAAAAAGAGAATGGGCCAGAGGTCTTTGTGTGTTGAGGAGAACGCAATGTCAGTGTAGCGTAATTTGTTGCACACCTGACCAGCAATCGGAGAGGTGTTACTAAAGCCTAAATTTTGTTTGTTTTAATTGTTTCAGCCTCTGCAATTTTTGTTAAAGAATGTTTCTTACACATTTAAATGTTTCCGGACCAACTGCACCATATACTTACTAGGTGCCCAACAGTACCGTCGACCAGAAATGGTCTCTCTCTGCTAGGCTGACTAGGGTAAAAAGTGTACTCAAGTACAATCATTCAGACGTGGTACTCTTACGATATTCTGATCAGGACATCCGATGTCACTCCCAAACATGATGTAACACTTGAGATATGAAGGGGGGGGTTGCTGGAAAGTTCTCAACTTGACAAAAAAGGGCGCTACCTAGAGTCATAAACCTTCGTTACAATTCTACATATTCACCTCAAAGTTCAACACACTCGGTACCTCATTCCCGAATCTTCTTTAACGCTTGAAAAAAACAAAACGGTCTGACTTATACTCTCCCAAATATGCTTAGGCTGATCCTTTCACCTCTAAGAATCTAATTTCAAACTTGTTATAAAGGTATCGAAAAAAATAGAAATTTCAAATCTAATCGCATTACAAATTTAAACTTTGTCTTCATCATTATGATGTTGAGATTGTGTCCGGAAGTGGGTCTAACCGAGAACTTTTCAGTGTGCCCTCGTAATGCCAATAAATTAGGCATTCAAGTTGCACTATTCTATTAGGAGTTAGATATGTGCATCAAATGATCGGCACTTTTGGTGTCGAACACTCCTCCAATTAGTCCTTAGTACCCTTGAGTGAATGATGTAATTCACACCCTGAGAAGTTTGTGCACCCATCACCCTGACTGGTACAAGTTTCAGAAAATATAGACGCATTTTATTTGTACGAAACATTAGGTTATCTAAATATCTGTAAATACGCAAGTTTGATGAGAACTATGAAACGTATCTATAAATACATTATCATTCAGGAACAACATGAATCAACGCATTAACGCGGGTTGTTAACATAAAAGGAGGAGGCGATAATATGAACAGCTCGTCTTGAAAATGGCTCCTTCCTAGTCCTGCGAAGACACACCTGTTGCATGATTGGTTGTTTGTGCTTCGACCCTGCACAAAAATGTAAGAAATGAGTATGAGAGGTAAACACACGTACTTGTAGGAACGTCAAGTATTCCCCGTTTTTGTTTTGCATTTTTATGCAGCATGTATCGAGGCAAGACTGTAATTGTAGAATGCACCAATTTTTTTTTCCAAAGTTGGCCCATCTGCTTATGCAGGTCCTTCCTTGGCTCATTTCAATCCATTTCCCCTACTTTCGTGCTACCTGTACGAAATACTCGAGACCGACGCAATCTAATCTGAGTGCCAAAATTTTAGTTGAAATGCCACACAAGTGTAAAGTGCTGGAAGAATTAATCCACGTGCCACACAAAATGAATGCGAATTATTTTTGTCTCGCGAACGGATCACATCTGTAAGCGTGAAGTATGCTCCCCTGCACATCCTTCCTTCCTGGGACACTGTCAGGAATGTGGTCCCATCGCTTGCACTGAATGTTGAAAGGGGAGTTTACTGCACGTTTATGGCATTCAGTAGCCGAACCAGTCTGGGGTGGTAACTAGTTGCTGCTTCTAGTAAGAGCAACTGTATAATGGAAATGTAACGCAGTTACTGAGGTACTGCGAGACTAGCGCGCTTTTTACGCGGTATTTTTTGCGGAGGCTCCAAATATGTTTTCCTCAACCAGGAATTTTATGAGTTTTGTCACCTCCTACGCAGCAAGGATGGCCTTAGACGAACAGTCATTGTGCTGTTTGGGCTCATGGGAAAACATGCTCAGGGGCAGATCCAGACCCTCAGTTTTGGAGGGGGGGTTCTTTGTCAGAGCGTGTAGCGTGCGAGGGGACGATCCCCATTCCGCCACTGACTATGCTCAGACGCTAGAACAGGGGTTCTCAAACTGGGTTCCGCGAAGCCCCGCCTGGGGTTCCGCGGGCAGCAAGGTGATACCACAAGTCCTGTACAAAGATTCGAAAATTATTCGAATTACTTTTGCGGTTGCTCCGCCTGTAGAGCAGACTTCGCCTAATGCGTGGGTGCATTGCGGGAAGCCAACTTTACAGGCACACTGCATGCGTTGGTTCCCCAAAAATAGTTTTGTGTTTGTAAAACTTACAAGTTTTCTTGCTTAACAATGCAAAAATTCTATTGTGTGTTCTTCTTCATTGTGTATGTATGTGTGCATGAGTGCGGGGGTTCCTCCAGTTTGCCCGCAAATGTACGGGGGTTCCCTGGGTCCACAGAGTTTGAGAACCCCTGCGCTAGAAGTTGCCTTATTTGGCTTTTTTCCCTTAAAAGGTAACTGTAAAGTAACTACCGTGTGTACTTAAATGGTGGTAGTGAGTTCCATTTCAAAAAGAGTAACTGTAACTGGGTTACTATTTTTGCAGGCTAACTTTAACTTACTTGTGGCTGACCTGAACTGACCATTCTCGCAAAACGCTGGTAGTAAAATGCTGGCAGTGAGAGATGACTCACCTAGTGCATGCTCACGTCTTGATGACCCCAGTTGCAAAGAGAACGATGAGCACCAAGATGGCAGTCACCAATACGCCAATGATAATCCATAAGCGCATGTTCTTCATGCACATGGCTGCTCTCACCTTCTTGGCACTGGCACGGAATTGCGTACTCTGCATTGGGTTCAAAGCGATATTTGGAATGCCAACCTAAACCAACCCCCAGTGATGGCCAGTAGTTAACTACATGCAGTTAAAAAGTAGTTATCAACTACTTACAGAAATGTACGTGGCAACTACTAATTAAACTACTATTTCGAGTACTTAACTACGGTAGTTAGGTTACTGCAGGCTCCAACAACTTCCGATTTTGCCGCAAGATTTACGGCACGATTGTGCTTCCGACTTTTACCTTGAGTACTTGTTTGATGAGAACGGAGGTGCAGTGCATGCGTACTGAATCTTCACTTTTACTTTATTGCTTGTGATTCATATTTAGGTGTCCAAGAACACTATAGAATGGGATTGGTGTTGACGGACGACGTTAAGTAGTTATACATGTAGTTAAAATACATTGCAGTAGTTGAAGTAGTTTTAACTACCTCCCCCAAAAAGTAGTTGAAATACTAGTTAAACGACTCCATCGTGAAGCAGTTAGTAGTTAAACTACTGTAGAAGTAGTTAGTAGCCATCACTGGCAACCCCCACGCTGATCTATGTGGTCCGCTGATCTCGCCTAGTTACGTGAAAGAGAATAAGCCAAAACCAAAGGAACTGTGACATCCAGTCCATGTGGGTCAGGTTCTCAGAGCAACGGTCCAATACATACAGAGTGTCCCAGTAACCGTGTCAAAAATTTTAATAAAACGGCACACTGTGGAAAAGTATGCAATCAACATTTATCTGCAGGTAACCTCTGCCAAGTACTATGAGTGATTTTATAAAATTTTTGTTTGACGCATTTAATTTCCAGGCTTAAACTCCTTCCCAAGTCAACATTACTCCTTCCTTTTTTTTTTGGCAGAAACGGAGAGCACACGTAAGACATACCCCGTTCCATCGCAAGTTTCATTCCCTATGACAACAGCTTAATTTTTAAATTTTTTTAAACTGTGTCCGAGACACACAACATGCCAGCCGTGCTCAGTTCTTCGTTAGGCTAATGCAAGAAGTGTAGGAAGAAAACTATGATGACCTTCCTCTTTGCGTTTCTTTCTTGCTCATTTCCGATAACTGCAGAGTTATAACCTTACTGCCGCTATCAGCAGAAACAGAAACACGGAACCCTACCTGTTAGAGAAGTCTAAGAGTAACTAGAGAGAATGGCTACCACTTACGGAGGACTCGAGTTCTTGTGTCTTGTCGAGCAAGGTGTCGAGCCTCTCGCCGCGCTCAACAATTTTCTCAATGTTCTCCGTCATGACCACTTTTACTTCCTGTACTTGACCTTTGAGAGTGGAAATGTGGTCACCCATCTTGCCCTCGTTGCACTTTGCCTGTTTACAAAAGGGGTACAAAAGCATCCTCCATAATTTTTTCCTTTTTTGGATCACGAGTAAGGGCCCGGGTTCTCTGCCGAGGTTGGGAATGAGAAATTGTACAGTTTTCTGCAGCAACTGCTCGCGTGTCTAGGCTCACCGAGATATACGAAGACAAAATCTTTATTAACTCACGTGGCACGTAAGTAAGCTGTAGCTAAGCATCGCAAGGTAGTTTGTGCCGTTTTAACGGTAGCATACCGCAGTAATGGCGGGAAAACAATTGGGCGGTTTTGTAGAATTCTTCAGTACCATACTAACCTTTGTACCATTATTTCCCCAAGTGGGAATGTTTAACCGCGAGGAACGCGCTGGATGGGATATCGTCCGTGGGAGCGAAACAGAAGTGAAAAAAGACTGGATGGATGTGAGCTCAACCGGTGTTGCAGACGCTCTAAAAACTCAACTTCACCGCGTAGCACGCTCTGCGCCAACCATTGCCACGAATGATACAGTTATCACTTCTGATTCGAAGAGAGACGGGGGCGTACGCCTTCTTGTGTCAATTATCTTATAAATTGACACAAAAAGGCGTGTGCCCTCATCTCTCTTGGAATCATACGCGATAACCTTATCATTCGTGGCAATAGGTGGCGCAGAGTGTGCTACGCGGTGAAGTTTAATTTTTAGAGTGCGAGAGGGTGGTGCTCTGAGGAGAAAGGCGCTGTCAGACACTCCATAACTGGAGGCCCGCTTAATGTCTCCCCTCACTCCTTCGCACGTAGACACGTAATGTCCTCTAATCGCAGCACCCAGTTGCAGCAGATGATTTTGGAACCCAGGCTTTCTATGGCTACTGTCCCTTTAAATGGCGTTTGTGGAGTCAAATAGGGTCACGATACAATACAAGAAGTAGAAAGCAATGCCAAAGCGATTAACTGTGATTACACCGAGGGAAGGTAAAACGGGTAGGAACCCTTTATTGCAATTAAAATGAAGGAGACTTTCATGCAGAGCCTGCACTTGATCAGGTATGGAGTATAGATGCTGTTGCAGATGGTAATACAAATTAATCGCTCACCATAATATCTGCCATGACGGCAGCAAAGTCTCGGTTGAGTTCGTGTTCCATCGCCGTCCACGCTCGAGTCCGAAGGCTGCCAACATTGAAACGTTGTTTCGTCTGGATGGAGGAATCAAACGTTGCGCTATAATCTACGCGATGACTCAAGTTTCAGAGTTGCTTTTGCTTTGTACCTATAGTTGAGCCTCGTAACAAATTCCACAATCATCAACTTACTAGCGAGGATATCGTACTACACTTCAGGACAGGTCAACTCCAAGACGTCTGGGACTGGCTTAGGCAGACACTTGGTGTCTCTGATTTGCGACATAATGCGCCCGCTTGCTTCAAAGACTCGTGCCAGAGACGAGCACATTTGCGCGCTTCTAAAGCAAATATTTAACGTCTATTTACGTAATTAATTAAATTAATTAATAAATAGTTAATAAATCGATCGATTAAATATTTAATATGTAAAGCAAATTTTCATTAACAAAACGGGCAAATCGGATTCCTGATCTGCCTGGTGTCATTATGTATGCTCCACTCTCAACGTGCGGTCTACGTTATCAACTGAAGATCTACACCTCTGTGAATGCGGCTCTTCAGTTGTCTCAGAGTATACAGGTAAACCGAAGTGGCCTTTCCCGTTTAACTGACAAACCTCCTGTGGCGCACAATGAGGCATTTGTGTGCGCAAAACCTACAGAAAAATCTTGTAAGTCGTACTCAGCATGAAAGGTAAACAGAGCGACAAAAACGTGGGCTTCCATCCATTAGATTAAGGCAACACGGAGGTCTCGGGAGAGTTATATTCGGGTACCACTAGGGTAGCTATGGGCACAAAAACTGAGACAATATAGATGCTCATGAGCACGCAACTCCTGGGACTGTCATGTTTTAATGCATCGGAGGCAATGTTTTCGTCGCTAACTGTGTGGTGGCGCAACACGATATTAAAGAAGAAGATGCGCAAGAGCTGTTCTTTGAGTTCTCGGGCTGTTGCAACCGTGTCTGTTCCTGCATAACCTCGTATTAAAAAGGTTCTCTGTAAAGCAGTAGGGCAATAATTTGGCATTCGCTCGTTGTTCCCGTTGACTGGGTATTGTGTAGTGCTCATCTTCAGAATTTAAAGTCGAAAGGAGCTACTTAAATTTGTCATCTTTTTCTTTTTGTACGCACGAAGAAACGACTTCTACAGAAAATTGTGTCAATTATTATCCAAAAAGAGTCGCAAAATTTCCTTTAGGGTATAGCAGAAAAATATTTAGCTACGAAAGCTATTCGTGCCTTAATTTCAGCATTTAAAAGTTACAATACGCATAGTCTGTTCAGAACAGGAAGCATTGCAGGATAGTACAGGCCTGGTAAAAACTTGTACGTTGCAGTGCCTCACCAGGTCTAGAAATGTAAATGGTAGTCGTAGTCCAACATCTGTGGTTGTAGCACATGTGTATGTCAGCCCTTCAGATACCAAGAAATGGAATGTAACACTGGAAAGAAAGATGTTTCAATGATTTGAGGCTGGAATACAGATTACGTTGCAAAAGAACAAAACTATTTGCCTAAAGTTCTCTTCGAGAGCATTATCAGATTAGGAGCTGCTGATGAGCGCACATCAACTGAATTACTAACATATTGCTTGGCTCAAGCAGACAATGGCTAAGCATTGTGACGTTAGACTCATCCAACACACACAACTTCCGACAAACTACCACACAACTTTGTAGCTTAGGAAAACGCTGATAACACCCCTTACCCTCCACTTGTACGTGTGCACCTGCAGTCAGCATCAGTAGGAAATTCCTTCAGGTGATCCTTTAACAGGTATTCAAAGTCGCAGTCTGTTTCCTGATGACTTACAAGTATCACGTCCCCTCTGGCTACTGCACCGTACTCCACACCGTTCATGATTCAGCTGTTTATGCTGAAAAGGATTGAGGACAGTGGGTAAAAACTACAAAGAGAACTTTTTTTTACATGGAATGAAACCAAGAAGCTGCAGGAAAAATATATGGCTAAGTTCACATCGGCCGCAGTGATGTGTGTAAGGAGTTGGCTGAATGCATTGAACCGCGGCTTAATTCCCCAAAGCATGTTTGCACAGGTTTCCGTCCAATTTGCGTTTGTGGTGTTGCATTGTACTAGTCAGCTCCCTTGATTGCTCTGAGCGGTTCAAGACCGTGGTTCGCCGTCAAGCGATGACAGATACTACTACATCAGTATGCATGTTGCCCGCCCCACGAGCGGCCGACCTCAGCAAGTGGTCTCCCCAACACCACAACAATCACCGACCACACACAACGGCGCGTGCCAGAGAAAAAAAAAACACACACACTTTCGCTTTACGGCGCCAAACTGGTGAAACGCGAAGGAATGTCACACCCACCCACCAGTAAGTCACAAGCACGTGGTCACAAGCGATGCTACGTCACAGGTTGTTTATCGACAGACACCTTGCTGACCTTGCTGACGGATGAAGCGATCTGGAATGAATGGTGGGACGAAAGCACGAAAGGGCGACTGCATGACAAACGAGACACACAGTCTAGAAAGCGGGTTGAACACGGCAGGGTCGTTCGCGAGATGTCGCTGGTTTCGGATTCCCTGGACTTTTGTGGATTCGGATGCGCTTGACTTGGCCGCTGGCTTAGCCTTAGCCACGATCTTCATACGTTGGTCACTTTAAGTATGGATTCCGGTTTCGTAATTCGGAGGTCGCACGCAAGGGCGTGGTCGTCCTAGTTGATATGCCAACGTTCTTAGAGTTGGTTGATGTGTCTGGTTATCTGTTGTATCTGTGTGGCTTTCTCCCAAGTTGGCAGCAGGCGTTTTGTTTCTAGGATGGCCCCTCGCCGGTTGGGTGGGTGGAAGTCGAGAAGGGGCTCGGTTGATTTCGACGAAGGGGTCGTAGCTATAGCCTGCGCCCTTTCACTTTTGTCGTATGATGAGCCGGGCGTCTTAGCAGAATATGTTCAGTGTCCTCTTCTTTCCTTGTGTCACACAGGATGCATACTGGGGGGTCTTTACCGAAGTTCGGAGAGCCTCTTCCTCGTTAGCAGTGGTCCTCTTCGGGCCTGAAATAAGAGGCTCTATTTCCAAGGGCGCTGCTAGGCAACCTTTCAGGGAGGAACAGGATCTCGGACCAGGGGAACGAAAAAGAAAAGTACAAGAAATACGGCGGGAGCTCTCGTCAAGGTGTCGGATTGGTTGATCGAATGCCCCTCGATGTGGCTTTCGAAGCACAGTGACGTTACCGCTTGAAGCAAGCTGACTTTCCCTACAGCAGCCACTGCGGTGCTGTTGAAGATCTAGAACATATTCTTCTCCTTTGCCCACACTACCAATCTTCCCAAACCTCACAAAATTGCTTGGTCCCTGGCCACACCAACGCTCTGCCCACCTTTCTGGATCCTTATTGTGAAGGGGTAGAGAACTCCCCAGTCATCGTCTCGTAATAAAGTTGTTTCCTCATTAGCGCCGCGAAGCAACTGTGGCTATGAGCAGCGTACAGACGTGGACAGATGGAGAGAGGACAACAGGAAGGGGGTTAGTATGCGTCCTGGGCCGACTTCAGGGAGAACTGTGACGACATTCGTCTTGAAAGTCTGCCGGAAAACAAAGGAAAATCCCTAAGACAGCACTGCCGGTGCCAGATTTCGAATTTCCCAGTCTCGGCGTGGACGGCGACCATCCCAACCACGCGAGCTGATGTATAGAATAGTAATGTTTAAGAAGTTGCGTTAGAGTTTTAGCTGATCGCCAAAGGTTCATTGGGCGCCCATCACTCTTTCGAAGAGTATCGTCGCTTAGGCATTTTCATTGTCAAGTCTCCGCATGTCGGCAGGGACTGTCACGAGATACGCGCCGTATCAGTGGATTGTGCTTCTGAAACGCTGCCGTAAAACGAGAGATCCCCAATAAAAGGAGAACGCTCCAGACGTTTCTTGTCAGAGTGACTGCAATGAAGCTGCATTTGTGCGTCGTGGACGCCTTCACACAAGTTCGCTTTGCAGGCAATGCGGCGGCTGTCGTTTTTCTCGAGGACGACAACGTGAGTTTCTCCCCAGCTCTTGTCCAGTTGTTCCGTATAGTGAGAGTCAATGGAGAACTGTACAAGTGTTTTTCCCTCGGTGCAACTATTTTCGGCATGTCCCTAGAAAATCGTTCCCACGTATATGCCCGCATAGGACAGGACTGGAGATGTTTCGATCGGGCCATCCTTTGCCGAATATATTCTCCACAGTGCACAACTAACGAAATGCTAACGTATTCACAAGCCCTTACAGTTGTAAGAGGTCGGCCTCTGAAATGACCCGAGTCACTTTTCCAAGAAATTCGGGCCAAAAAAGAAAGTACTGTTTTCTAGGAGGAGAAAAGTTAAGGAAACAAAGTGAGAAAAGACTTCTCTTTCTGCAGTGTAGCGCAAGTTATATGAATTTCAAGTACAAAGTTGTGAAGGCCACCCCATATGGCACACCCACTTCAAAGGAGCCTGACTTGAAAGAATCCCACATGACTGCCCTGAAAGCAAAGAATGCGAATTTCTTTGAGACTGTTGTGCATTGCCGTTCATTCTGACTAGGTAATCGACGATGACCTGAAGCAGAAGATAGCTCGAGAGATGAACCTCTCTGAAACTGCGTTTGTTTCGAAGCTCTACAGGGAAGACGACTTCGCCAGTTGTAAGTTGCACGCAATACATATCCGTAGCCAGGGGGATGGTTGGTAGTGGAAAAGGGGATGAAACACCCCTTATATGGAGTTCGAGAGGGCCTCGATATTCGAGGTTGCGAAATTCCAGATTTCAAAATTGACGTTTCACAACAAAGAAAATGTTGCATGTATGTCGTTTATAAATCCGATACACTATTTAACATCTCAGCTTCACTAATTTTCCATGTCTATCGTAGTCCATTTTGCGAATGAAAGCAACATTTTAGAGGCTATTGCGCTTACCAGTGCGGACACGCCGGAAGATCATGTTAGTTAGTTTATTATCAGGTTACTGCAAGTTTTGTGTTTCCATTTTTATCTCCGAGTTAGTTTAATTTTCCCGAGCGCGTGCGTGCGTTTTAGGCAGCTGATTGTCAATCTCAGGACCACGAAACATTTATTTCCAACCGTTTGCTTTGCGACGGTGTTTTTGATCAGTACATTCCAAGGTCCATCCTTTATATTTTACAGCGTCTTCCTTCAAGCTGAGATGGTTCACTCCGAGCAACGAGGTCCCACTCTGCGGTCATGCAACGCTTGCCACTTCCGCTGCTATCTTTGAAGCTGTCGGTGCGTGCACTCGCTTTAATTAAGGTACCAACTGTGAGTGGCACTGTGGTCTGTGGCAATGCCGCCAAGAGTTCTCGCTTCTATATGCCCTGGGAAATAGCGTGTATAATTGACGCTTCCACTAAAATTGCGCTTGGCTGTGTGGGACAGGATTTGTTTGTACTTTCACTCACCTTGTCTCTCGTGGAGGAGCAATCTTCTTAAGGAGACTAATTCATCAAGTACAATATCGCGGGGGCGACCATGCAAAATACTTTGGCTAAACGGTGTCCTTATCAATGTGCAATTCAATTTACGAGGAAGGTCCGGAAAATGCGCCAACCTTAGAAGCGCTGCTTTGACATAGCAGCTCCATTTGGTGCTTGAACCTCACTTATTCTCATAGACTGAGAAGTTGCCGGTCAAAAAGAACTCTTTACAAGTTAAGTTACCATGTATAAAATGTAACTGTTGATAACCAAGTTCTTTAGCCTGATGTAACTAGCAGTTACTGAGTTACTTAAAAAAAATGAACGAGTTACTTCCAAGTTACTTCGCACACAAAATAGCATTCCGCAGGTGCAGCGCGCGTGAGCACTTGAGTTAGACCTTGAGTTGCCTGCGGAGGAGTGCAACACGCTTAGATCGTTTTCGTTAATGTCCAACAATAGACCTCTCCCTGTTTGTAAACAGATGACGTCATAGTGTTCGACAGCGCCACAAATTTGGTAGAATTGAACTCCTCTCGAAGCTAGAGGTGAACAAGGTCGCCCCCGAAAGCCACGGTCTTGAGGGGATTGCGATATAGGACCATAGGTCCTGCTTTTGGGAGACAGCGAACAAGTGGAACCCAGCCCTCTCCTTCCGATTTGTTTCGGTTTCACTCTGTCTACGAATGTCATGATGACGTTTCTCTGGTAGAGGTCTATTCGAACGCTTTGCATCTTACTCCCTGTGGGCGCAGCTTCATTGCAATGGCAGTGGTTCTTACTTCCTGAATAAAACACTGTCATTGATTGAATATCACGTTTTATGGCAAAAAATGCCACGAAGGAACAGGAGAGAAAGCAAGAAAATATGTGGACGTGAGGAAAAAGCGAGTTAAAAGTAACTTGGAACTTAACATAAGTTACTTTGCCAAAGTTGCCTGAAAAAGGAACGGATTCCTCTGAAAGTTACCACGGCGCAAAAGTACCGAGTTAAGTTACAAGTTACCAAAAAAAAAAAAAAACTCTCCTTGAACTCTGCTTATTCTCTTTGGACTTTAGAAGAGAGTGTTATCAAATACTTGTTCAACCACACATAAAATGCGCTTCAGTAATAATAAACCATTTCAAGCTACTCTCGAATGGTGGTATTTTAATGGAAAATGCATTTCCCTTTAGGCAACGACTCGTCGGAACTGCACTTCGAGAGCTTGAGCGGACCACTTTCGGCCACTCGAACGACAGACGGGCTTATTGCGCTCAATTTCCCCGCTAGGGGAACCGAACCTGTTGTAAGTAAGAAAGGAGTCCCCCGGGAGTCCCAGTTCATCCCCAGTTGAGTGTTCTGCGGAACAATCGTATATGCTGCGGTACCCGTAATGCTACGCGTGGTTTCAAGGATGGTTATAACTTTATTCGGCCGTGCGGTGAAGCTTGCAGAGCGGCAGGAGCGCCTCATACGCTGAAAGGAATGACTTTTTAATCCTTGTTTTCTAACATTCGATCCTCGTGCTGCCGAACTTGGTCCTTATGGATCGGCTCTGATACTTCTCCCAGTCACCGGCCTACTATACGAACTCTACCTTCGCGGGCGTGTCATGCTAACTCGTATCAACCCGCATGCACTGGAAGAGCATAAGCGCATCGTATCATTCATAATTTAAAATTTGTCTAGCAAGAAACATTAAATGGAACGAACGGCGGTCATCCGTTCGTGGGTCCTAGTAAATGCTGGTAAGAGCTGGGTTCGGATCAACAGCCATGCAGTCGGGAATTTTCCGGTAGACTACACTCTGAAGTTTGCCAAAGACAGGGACTAACAACGTCTTGTTCGTGCAGTGACTATTTGCACTATTTAAACACAGTTGTGGACGAAGGGAAAAAAAGTGTAAGCGCAGAAATAACAGTTAATCTTTACCGTGTATTCATTTCCAAAAGGCCAAGCTACAGTACAGCGACCTGATTCAAGTGAGTCCCCTCTATTCAGGGTCTGCCAAATGCTCGATAATTGTGTTTTGCTCTTTTTATAGGCTGTCGTTGGGGATGTTCCCGTAAGTGATGTGCGGTACTCACCCGAGGAACGCAAGCTCCTGGTACGACTACACGATCACTGTAACAGGTACATCTAATCTGCTGGAAATATCGCCAAGCTCCGCCCTATCGTTGCAACGTATCGAATGTAGAAAAGGTCTCACAGTTGCGTTTACTACGTGCGTATAGATGACTTGCGCCCCTGTCATCGATTAAGTTTCGTCGCCGCGCAAAGCCTGCTGCTGGGCATTATCAGCTTTATCAGCCGATGCAATTTTCCCGCTTCTTGCCCACCGCAGCAAAATCTTCTCGCGACGTCACACGTTTGTAAACAGGGGGCCATATATTGTCTTTCAGTCAATTGAAACGACAACCACCGAGAAAAATTCAAAGTGCCTTCCATTGGACTCGCAACGTGGTAATCGGTGGATTCATTAGTTTTTGGTGTTCTCTGCTGAGTTTCCTATTTCTGACGTGCAGGGCGCTATTGGAGTCGTTGACGCCCTCCATAGGACGCATGCTGGAGGTGGAACCTAGCGGCCGTGTGAAAGGCGTAACGGTCACGTTAAGAGCGAGCGCGGAAAACGACTGCGGACCTTACGACTTCGTGTCCCGGTACTTCGCTCCGTGGTACGGCATACCGGAAGATCCAGTCACCGGTGAGAAATATCTTCTTGTGGTCGCTATCATCTATGGGTTCTATTCCTTGCTTCGCAGGTTCTGCTCACACCGTGCTTGGTCCCTACTGGTCAGACGTGCTTGGCAAGACCAATCTGTTCGGTAGGTTCTTTGAACGTCAACCGTGTGTCTCGTCTTGACATAGGACAGCATAAGAGAGCGCTTATGATGACGTCAGCTAAATGGCGACTGCTACATGTGAGATGTCCACTGAAGGATTCCAATGGAAAAGAAAAACGGTATAGATTTAGATAGAAAACATGCTAGCTCAACCTGGTTGTTATCCTCGTTGTGCTCCTCAAACTCGACCAAATGTTACCTTTAATTTCTACAGTCTCGCTATTTTAATTTGTTCGCTTTCGTACCAACTGGGAAAAGAATCGGACTGAGTCATGCAAGAATTAGCGGAGATCCACTTTCACCAAATCATTCAACAAAATTTCATCTTTGTAGTGTGGACCAATAAATACCGCCAGCACCGCTTACAGATACTGCTACGATTCTTTTTCTTTATTCTTCTCACGCCCGCCGCTTGTTTGCTTGAAACACATGTTTTGTAAGCTGATTGTGACTAGTCACCAGAAAATTCACATTAGCCGTGTCGGTTCGGCCGCAATTCTCGAAGCGTTCAAGCAAGGTCATCCAAAATCTTTTCAGTTTCAGACGTCTGACCAAAGTGTGTGCGTCAATTTTTGGAATAGCACCAAAGGTTTTGACGTATGCAATAAAAAAAAAAAAAGACATACACGAACACAGCCGTTCACTGTCGACTCGCCCCGCGGGGTGTAACGAGCAGGAGAAGGACGACCGATGACGGCTCAACGTCAACGCGTTCCCATTCACTGGTCAGTCGTACAGTCGAGCTTAGCGCCTGCCTTTTTCTTTTTGTCTCGAGAGCTTCCTCTGTTGGTAGTCAGTAAACCTGTTCCCTCGGGGGATTAGGGATTGAAAGAGTGACCGTGTCCATTGAGGATATCGTTGTTCAGCCGGAGTTTTCCTGGGGCCAATGCTTCTTCATAGCCCCGAATAGCTGGCTAGCAGACGACATTTCTTTGAACCAGTCAGCGAGCACCGACGGTATGTCGTCAGCGCAAGGGTCGGAGGCTGGTTCTACTCTCCACCACCGTTGCGCACGGTCACTGTTTGCGGCACTTAAAAGTACTGTAGAGCAGTAGAGCAGCAATCTCAGAGAATTTATCTATTCGATACCCTAAGCCCTCAGTACTCTCACGTCACAATATTCGTCACAATTGTACCGATAGTTTTTAGAAAATTTGAAGATTACTGGCAACACTGTGTCGAAGTCCACCAACTGCGCACTGCTCGTCAAGTATGGTGGCAAAACTATATTGCATGCGCATTACACTGTGCCTAAAGCAAAACAAGTCGGCTACGTAGCCGTCAGAAGCAGCAAGCCAGTCGGGAACATAGATCACTGTTGTTCGACAGATTGGGGATTATTTCCCTCCAGACGTCGCCCCGAGCCATTTTACCGCAATTTTACTAGCAAATGAGAAATATTTAGCGTTCTCTGTCGCACGTATAAAAAGTGTTGTGCTGTGTTCTTCTTGCCTTATGGTACCTATAAAGGGGTTATGACGTCTCCAGTTTTGCCGGTTGATTGCAAACGAGGAGGCTAAACAGACGCGTACAAGCTCCTGCTCTGACATTAGGGCAGCCATCTGCGTCCGCCACTAAACGTGATTACCTCTGCTTCCTGTGACATTAGAGCTGGATGGAAAAGTGTGCAACAACGGTTTGTATTTCGCCAACATTGTTGCAGAGAGAGAAGAGAAATAAAAACACTGACCTGCAGTATAATCATTAATGAGTGCATGATGAGCACAAATGTGAAACTGCGAGGCAACTTATGTCCTTGTTAACCTTTCCATGCAGCCCGACAAGCTTCAACTAGAGGAGGTCAATTATTCCTGAGTATCTTAGAAGGAGGAGAGCGAATCTCTATCGGAGGCTACAGCACTATTGTTGTCAATGGAGAACTGCATGTGTAAATCCAAGGCAATAAATCTGAACATACCTCCCCCCCCCCCCACTTCGTTAGTTAAGCGTCTTTTTCCAAAGTTTTTCGATGAATAATATCTATCTCATATTATCCCTGTATCATGCCAAAAAGTGTACGTGACACAGACCGCCAGGTGTATAAATGAAATGAAATGGGCGCACCCGAAGAAGTCCAACTGATAGGGAGGCCAAGTGCAAGAAGGAAAGAGAAATAATTGCTCCAACTAAAGGTTGACTCTGTTGCATTTACGAAGGAAGAAAGAAAATTCTTTGGATTGGCTGGATAAACACTGACAGACAAGAAATTGATAGCCTCCTCACCCATTCACACGCGTATAAATGTCTCGCAAAATTTTGTTCAGTGAACAGTTCAAGTGCCGCGCTTGTGTTGCCCTCTCGTGTTTTGTCTTTAGATTCTGACCGCGATTCGACCTTCCAGATGTTTTGCTTACAAGGTTGGTGTAATGGGGGAGACACTCAAAAAAGAGAACGTCATGCATGAAAATTAGGACCCGCTATTATCCATCGGTGGCTCGTTGCGCTAGCAAATGTTAACATAAAAACGAGGCTGTCAACAACGTTCCTGCGTCGATACGCAACTACAGACCAGTCCCGTGTCCGTAAAGAAATATCCAGACATCCGCTCTATGGCTTGTTTAGCTTTTTCGTCTTTCACTTCCGAGGGGAATTAGGGCAAAAGGGGAAGGGTCCTTGACCAATCCCTCCTACCCCTGTCCGACCCAGCCGCGTTTCGTGTGTCTCCATAGGTAAGTATGATCGATGCGATCACCTGAATCGGGTAAAAAGCCATATCAAAGCCATTCAGATTAAGATGTTTTTAAACGAAGCTACTAGAGCAACATAGATACTGTTTTGTATAGGTGGACATTCTCTCGAAAAGAATATGTAAGTACTAGACGAGTATACCTAAGACTCATTAGTTAAGTTTTTAATTAGGAGGTTGCGGGTAAAAGTGAGATAGCAGAATGAGAGGTAATTGTCGTTAAAAACATTTTTTAAAAATCTGGAATGGAGCACGTACGTTGAAATTTGCAATCCATCGAATTTTGCTATGCAAATGGGAGCACGCGGCTCAGGGAAGATATTCACGTCAGAAGGTCACGTGATTTGGAACGATGGAGATGATTTGTGTTGGGCAGATCAACTGCTTCGCGGCGGGCCATTTCACTAACACCACCACCGCCACTGAGATACGACGTTGAAGATCAGTCGGCGATGGATATTGAGCGACGATTGTCTCCCATTCCGGCTTTTCACTTTTGCCCGATGACTCGTAATTAAATAGTTAGCGAATTTTTTCTTTCTAATGTGTCTTCTGGGTGCTGCATAGTCTCTTCGAGAGGACGTCCGCTTGGCCGCACAACTCAACTGCAAAGACGGCTGCTCTCGTAGGTTTTTAAAAAATTTGGCGCCCTGTATAGTTACGTGAATTGGCAAAAACGTGATGAGTTTGGGAGAACGCTTCTACGGCCGCCAGGAGTTTGGTGGCAAGGTACATACAATCTGTTTAGACACGTCGCCCACCACGAGCGGCGTTCAATATGCTGAGGCTTTAGCCCACGCTAAATGAAATCTACTTCTATATGGCCATTTTTTTTCTTTTTTGCTGCCAGTCGTGGTGCTCGTGCAAAAGAACGACAATAATTGTAGCGAGAGACGGATGTCGGTTACACCGTCTAGAAACGGAGGACTGCGAGAGAGACCGTGCGTGATGGTGTCGTACGAAGTACGCTACGCTGGAAGTAGCTGTAAGTTGTGTCCGTAGCGGAGGGGCTGCTCGCTACGCCGATTCTTCTAAATGAACTTGCTCATCGAGGTTTATATCCTGATAGAGTGCGAATGCTCTTTTAAAGGGACGTACCTCTTGGCGGGATTTAAAAAAAATGAACTTTGCGATTAATCCGTTGCGTGGACGTATCATATACGGGTTTCCTTCTTCTCAAGAAGCAATGCGGAGCTACCTCCTACTATTGGCCTCCAGAAACAGCCAATCATCGTACTTGAAAGCACACACAGGAAATGGCCGGCTTTAAGCTGTTTTGTGTAAATAAAATTATTCGGTTGTATACAGCTGACTACCTTTATAGTTTCGGTTTTTTTTTGTCTGTGTGTTGTGTGCCGCTTTAAAGTACGATGATCGGCTACCAACTACCCCAAATGAGGATTTCTAGTTGGTCTTAGGAAACGAATGGGAGAACGCTCCTGCAGCTTAGTGTTGAGGTAATGACATCTTTCATTTTGCCTAGAGGAGAAACACTTTAAAGAACCTTCGGATGGGAAAAATTAATCCGGGGACCGTCACTCATTACCAGACTTGTCCAATTATTATTGCCTAATTAGTCGGCAAATATTCGTGTAGCTCAGCGTTCATTAGCGACTGTAATTCATTATTACCCGCCTTTACTCACGTTACATGTTTAATTAGTGACGTTAGGGTACACGATAGAAAAAAAAATAATAATGTGGAGGTGGTGATGCTAATTAAAGATCTCGCTGTTGTCGGCCTCAAAGAGGTGGCCAACGCCAGCTGAGCCACGCGACCTGGTTCAAAAAAAAAAAAAGAAAGAAAGAAATTATGCGATGTTCGTTGACACATGGATATAACTCCCTATTAACGTTAAAACGAAATGGGAACGGTGGAGCGATGTCGGAGAAAGTTGCACGTGTTTTGTGAGGATTGTGAACCCTCCAGAAAGCACTAAAAACACATTTCTGATTTCCCGATAATCGGTGGCACACGCCTCGCTCTCTCATTTGGTGTAGCGCATGTTATTACCATGTTACGCGAGGAAACAAAAAGAAAAGGAAAAGAAGGGCGTCGTAATTCCCTCGGCCGTCGCTCGAGGGCCGCGCTGGCGCTCTGTTGGCTGCCGTATGTCGGTATTCCGTACTGGGATGTGGACGGAGCTGAACGTTCCATGTCGGATGCGCACAACCTGTCCTCCCGCTGGGAAACATTGGTCGATGAAGAGCTGCTGTCGGTCGTGCCTGCTCATTGGCTTTCCTTTCCACCACCTTCTCCGGAGGCCCACATGGCCTTAGCGGCAGTCTACTTCGTACTCTTCGTGGCTGGATTTCTCGGAAATACTTCGCTCATCTATCTTTTCCTCACGTGAGTTATTAACTCCCGTTGGGATATTTGGGTTTCAATTTTGACGGTTTTGGTAAACGGAAGTGAGTTCTGCTGTAAGTTGTAATGGCATCGAATAAGGTTACAGGTGCACATATTCGCAAAGTCTTCGGGTTCCCTTTATTGGCATTTTCGGCTTAGATTGAAAACGGCGATAAACTTGTACCTATAAAAAGCGATGAAAAAGAAATAACACTGAAGCTTCCCGAGTTTGATAAAGACAAACTTTCGCGACAAAATTTTTTGAGTATTCGCTTTCGACCTCGTATCGCACGTGCAATATTGACGTGCGTAAAACCAATATCACTTGGACCCCAAATAGCTAAGTATTATCCAAAAAACAAGAAAGGTAAGAATCAGTCTTGCACTCTTAAAAATGAACTTCACCACATAGCACGCTCCTAGCCAACCATCATCCCGAATGACAACGTTCTCGCCCCTGATTTGTTGAAAACGGGAGGAGGAGCCTATTTTGTGCCCATTATGCACGGCACAAAATAGGCTCCTCCTCCCGTTTTCAACAAATCAGGGGCGAGAACGTTGTCATTCGGGATGATGGTTGGCTAGGAGCGTGCTATGTGGTGAAGTTCATTTTTAAGAGTGTGGAGCAGGGTGGCTGCCACTACAGGCGACTGCAGCTCCATGTAATCTGGTTTAGATTCTGTGTCAGAGACGCAACGAAGGTGTTAAAAGCGGCAGTGTATGACGCTATCTTTTAGGAAGGCCCAGAGTGCCTTCAGAACTTTAACTCCTTGGTCCTGTGTAAGCCCCATCACTTTACTAAAGGAGAAATACCTTTGGTCGAGGGCGAGATCGAGGGCGAGGGCAAGGTCCAAATAGCAGAGAAAATGCAATCAGCTCATTATAAGGGATAATTTTTTGAGTATTCGGTTTCAACCTACGAAAGCGGATTGCACGTGCAATATTGACGTACGTAAAACCGATGTCATTTGCACCCCAAATAGCAGAGAAGGTGTAATCAACCCATTATAAGGGCGATTTTCTTTTTTTTCTTCTTTGTATTGGGTTTTACTCTACCTAACAAGGGTGAATTTCGTTGACCTTCTTCATGAGGCTGGATCCAGTTGCGACGAAATTTTATTCGACCCTCTTATGTGTTCTCTATGTTTTCTCTCTTAAGCTCTACAAAGTTGACGAGTTGAAACCGGACACCTTGGGCTAAATAAAATTGTAATATGATACGTAATTGGAGAGTCTATAAACTATGTAACAAATCGCCCGCAGACTATACAAATGGCATATACATATTTACATTACACTATACATTCATTTCGACTGTTTAGTTCGAAAGGTACAGTGAGAAATATATTGTCGTTTGGTTTCTCTATGCGGCTTCAATCACAAAAGACGCCGAGTGAATGCAAAGCCGTTTAATTAGCGCTTCATCAAATCACTACATAACTACATGTTTACGCGTTTCTCTGTATATAAACTTGGTATTAGCACCCCGGAGCACCTGTGGCTGTGGACAGCAAGAAGGCGATAAAATTGAATATGGATATAATTTGAACGTCTGGGGGCCACTGCGAATTACACATGCCAGATTTCGCAGAAACGAATAAAAAAAAATGCTTCGGCATCGTAAGGCGATTATCAGATGTCTCAGGGGACAGCGGACTTAATCCCATCCCTAATGGACAGGATCCACTGACATTAACCAGCCATTCGGTCCTAGAAACGAGATTAGCAAATTGGCAACCTTCTTGGGGTTGCGACAGAGGATATTCTGCAACGTCAAACAAAAGGCAGGCAGGTACAATGTCAGATGATTCAGAGCTTAAAGAGTACCTCCGTCAGCATCGCTAATTGCTCCTGTAGAGCGAGCTCCTTCGAAGGATTCGTGTTCTTCGCGAAGCCAACTTTACAATATTTTTCCGTTATGTAACGCGCGTCGAGGTTAACTCGGAAGACGTCTCTCGATAAATGTTCTAACCAAGTAGGTTGTATACCGGAACTTCTGGAGCGGCGATGCGGGCCACTGCGAGCGGGTGACGCCGACGGCCATATTGGAAGGGGCAAAAACTGACACCGCCAGTATGGTTGCGGGCAAAGTTTACTGTTTTCTTTCTTTCTTTTTTTTTTTTTTACGGCTGCGTCTTGCGGGGAAACAACAAAAAAAGAACCAGTTCGCCTTTATGAGCTCTAAATCTTAGATTTGGTAGGTGATGCTGGCACTTGCGAAGGGGTTATGAGAGTTTTATCCAGCAATTTCCAGCTGTATTTCACGGTCCATTTAAATGGGGCCCCACCGCCTTTTTTAAGTAACTATTTCGCACGTTCACATAAAAGCTCACATTCTAGAGCTACCTGAATCAGCAGGTGTTTATTGATCGGCTTTTTTCTCTGCCTCTTCTAAGATGGCGATGCTCGGTCGCCTCTTCCACTCCAGAAGTTTGTATAATATAGAGATGGGACGAAGCCAGAATTTTAGGAATCCGAATACAAGGAAGGCTCTGCGAATCCACGAATCTTTCGAATCCTTTCGTTAAAAAGAGTTTGAAAAGCCAGAAAAAACTTACTGGAAAGTGTATTGAAGCAGAATATGATACATTCACTTAATGAAAAAAAATAACTAATAGTGCAGTTTCAAGAGAAAATATACCCGTATAATTCTTGTGAAACGTAATTTATTTAACGTGTTGTTCAACGACTACAACAACAACAACAACAATAAATGAAGAAGTGATGATGACATGGGATGTTTCCCCGTGGTAGCCACAGGACACTACCCCATTTCACAGTGGTTAATATGAGAGGATGAATTATGGTGAGAATGAAGCAACGACAGGTCGGAGTTCAACGACTACAAGAAATACACAAGTTCTCGAATCTGAATTGTTTCCATGAAACTAAACAACTATCAAAAACAAAATCATGTTACTTTTAAACTTGTAATGTAACAGTTCCTGCCTGAACTCTTTCAGTCTAGAGCAATGTAAACAAACAAAACAAGAAAACATCCGTCGGTCAATGAGGCTTTCGGCAGAACAAATGGGGTTGGTGGATTCTCTATTGTGGGCACTGAGATTTGGATTCCTGAATTTCAAATCCCTGCCTAGTAATCGAGGATTAAAGGATTCGATTGGCACATCCCTAGTATATAACTTCCTTGGTTCTTCTAACCAGCCCATGTTTACGTTTAGTACAAAGCAAAATGGCGTCCCACATGCTAGGATGAATACTAAAATATGTTCTCGGTTTACGAATCGTGAACATGTGCAGCGCCATAGCAGCGCACTATCACACGTTATCGTAATGTCCAACTCGGTGACGAGGATGTTGCAGTTTGAAAGACAACAGGGCTGACCGTATATGATATCAACATCGCTCATTCTTCGCTCACGTTCTTGAGACCGTTAACATCGCGGGAACAAGGACGTAATTTTTTTGTGCAACTTTTCATTTTCATAAACTGCCGAGCACAATGACGACATTCTGCGCTGTGCAGTCACGAATAACCAAGTTACAAGTCGTTGTTTAAGGACATCATAGGGACAGTCCTGTTTGGACAGAAGCGTTGGTACGATAAATTGGAAAGCACGAGCATCTGATGTGGTTGGAACCGAGGTGCATTGACTCCCGGATTTCTTGAAAAGGAAACTGCGTTCGTTTAACTTACTTACTGTAGCTTTAAGAATATTCAACAACAACAACTTTATTTCGAGACGATGACCCATTCCTGGTGGTGATGTCACAATAAGGATCCAAGTCTTATGTGTGGCGAATATCACAACGTGTAACAACGTAATGGATGCCGGTCGAACTGTGTTTTTCATGGGAGCCACGGGGACCTGTCAACCAGTTCATGTTATTTATGGGGCGCTGCACCTGCACCCCTCGTTGTCCCCGTAGTCCCCGAATGGGTCAGTGTAACCTCATACCCAAAGCAACGTCTTCCGAGAGGCGCATCTGGTCACTGTTTCTGGTGCCTCTGTCTCTATATCCAGAAAGGTGAAGAGAGCTTTGAGGGCAGAGCGTTGGTGGGCTGGATGTGGACCAAGCAATTTTGTGAGAGAGAGGGTGCGAGAGTCCAGCAAAAAATAAAAAAGGTAAAATGCAACCGTAACGCAGTTGCTCTTTTAGCAGAGTAACTGTAATTTTTCCCACGACTGAACGTGTAACGCAGTGAAATTCTGTGTAACCGTATACGAACGACCATCGCTATATAAGTAATTTCTATTTTATAGAACACGCGCTCTGCGCACGAGCTCCAACTTGCTGGTGTTCAACCTGGCCCTGAGTGACCTCCTGATGGACCTGGAAATCCCGCTACTTGTTTACAACAGCCTCCGACAGCGGCCAGCTCTCGGTATATGGGGTAAGTATATATATGTCTCGGGAGGGATCGACAGCACTCAGGCTACTGTCGTCAGTGCGAATAACACACTCTCTTATAAGCAGACGTGACGTGCATATAAACACGGATGTCATAGACTATGATAGATAGGCTATGATAATAGACGTGTGCATCAGAGTTGGTTCTTTGAAACCCAAAGCAAAACTGTGTCGTCTATATCTGGTGCATGGAAGCGCCATCAATCAGCTACACGAGGTATGATGAATTATTGAGGCAACCGTTATCGAAAGGTAAATGCTAAATGACATGTTTTCGGATTTGGGGTATACTCGACTGCTCTGCACTCCTGCTCACTCATATCCGGGAATCTACCAGGAGTTTCCCCTGCGGGTGCATCGCCCATATTGGCTGCTTTCTTCGCTGTTTTGGCCTTTCTAACCGTTATTTTGGGGAGTTGTAATGATTTTTTTTCCTTCGAGGGGATGCTGGGAAAATGCCTGCTCATCTCCCGCTCAGCTCCCCGTTTACTCACTCATGCTCAGATCAGTCGACACATTGAGCAGAGTGAAATTTTGCAGTTGGAACATGTTCCTCTGCGTCTACAGCAGCTGTAGGCGCTTTGCCCCCCTTTATGCTTTTTACTCATGTTCAACTCATTCGCTACTATGAATGAACATATGAATGAGTTTTGCTCCTTTATGCTTCGTATTCACGTTCAACTCATTCACCATAACGAATGAGCATATGAGTGAGTTTTGCCGAGGCGTTCTCGGTTTTACGAGGAGTTGTAGATGCCAAAACTTGGTTCAACAGAGCCTCGAAGATGAACGAGAAAATGGAACCGCAAGTTGACGTCCACTTTTACGGTAACATAAGCACTTTTGTGCACATCACGAGGCTGCTATGATTGAGGAGTGTTTTGAGAATGGAGCGAGTTTTCTTCTCGAATCCATTATCTTTGAAGCTTGACTGAACAAAAGTCGTTGCGTCACTGGTCAGAAAATTCAATCGTAAATTCACTTTAAATATACGATGGCTCGTCTTACGAAAGCGTGCGTTTTACAACAAGGTCACAACATCTAAACCGCGATATAAAAGAAAACAACACAACAAGTGAGACTGAACCAAGTCCCGTCAGCATCTCGATGTATAAGACGAGGACAACCACACAGGGCGCACTACTAACTCAAAACTAAATAGGCTACGCGTAGCTTAGTTAGTCACTCTATATACTCTGAACTAAATGCAGTTTATTGTGGCTATCAAGGGACCTTCAATGGAAATTCATGTTCTGGTGCTGGAACACAGAATAAAGGACAAACACACAAAAAAGCCTCAAGGAGTTCCAGCGTGTTCCAGCCCCAGAACAGCAATTTTCATCGTGTTCAACAGATGCCGCTTGCGTCTACCCCGTCGTTTGAATGTGTGTGTGAATGAGAATACATGGAAGAGCGAAAGTGGAACGCGTGAGTGAGTGGATGTGATTTGTCCCTTCAGATGACGCAACCTTGGAAGTCGTGGGAGAGGCGTGTTAGCTTAGCTCAATTGGTAGAGAAGATTGGACGTAGAGAAGATGTGGGTTCGAGTCCCACAGCTGGCTAACCTTTTCAGTGACATCCTTCGGTCTTCATTCGTTAATAGGTGACTTCGCAACGACCGAAAAAAATAAAAGAAAATTGCTGCACATCGTATTGGTGCATAATAGCTCCCGAATACCTTCCATAAACTTTGTTTCCTACTTATGGGATGTATTATGCCTCAATGCGAAATATTCAAACGGACACTAGAATGTGGAGAGCAAAAAATTTCCCACTTCACAAGGCAACTGTGCCGGCGTGACGTCACTCTGCATACACGATACCACGGTGGACGTAGCAAAGCTGTGTTACGTAACGTTCCCGAAAGCGAAGCCGTGCAACACTATGAAAGAACATTCGGGATCAGACGAAGATTATTCGCATCCTCTGATGCGGATAATCTTCGTCTGATGCACTGCTTGATGTGGACGGTAGTGTGCTTGTGAGACGCGTTCCCTTCGATGCAATTGGACTTGGTATTACGAAAATAACAGAGAGGACTTGTTTGTTGTCTTCCTGCGGTATTGACAATATAAACTCAAAGCTTCTTAAGGGAGGGAAACGTATGTCCAGTGTCTTTTCGCAATCTCTAGCAACCCTGTTTGCCCTTAGATTGGAAAGTCGGAAAAGTAATGCCCGTTTTCAAAGCAGGTTTCTCCTACGTTCCCATAAATTATCCATCAATTTCCCTGACCAGTATTTGTTGCAAAGTAATGGAACACGTTTTGTATTCTAAACTTTGCTAGCATTTGGAAGATTATGGTTATTTTTATGCGTTTCAACGCGGATTTAGAAAGGGTTTTTCGTGTGAGACGCAACTAATAGGTTTTATCAACGACCTCCACCTCGCTCTTGAGAATGGCGTGCAGGTAGATGCAGTATCTATCGATTTCTCGAAGGCATTCGACCGTGTTCCTCACAAACTCGAGCTCTATTATAAGCTATCATTGTGCAATGTTGATCCAAATCTTCTAACCTGGGTCGAAAGTCTTCTCTAGTGTGAGTTAGTTTGCATCGCACTTTATCTGAAGTAACCTCCGGCGTCCATCAAGGCGGCGTACTGGGACCTCTTTTGTTACGTGAATGATTACATACTGCTATGTTATCCTCTGTACGATTGTACACACAAGACTGTGTCATCTATCGAACTGTAAATATTCATGCTGATAGAGCAACCTTACAATCCGACCTTGACAAACCGCAAGCGTGGTGCGAAAAGTGGATGTTGACGCTGAATATCTCGAAATGCAAGTACGTCCCCTTTTCTCGGAGCCGCACACCTTATTCTTATTCATACAAGGTTGGTACTCTCAGTTCTGGCTCTCAGTACAAATACCTCAGAGTTTACCTTTCGCGTGAGTAGAATTGGAAAACTCACATTCAAAACATAATCTCTGGCGCTAATAAAGTTCTAGTTTTTCTGAAGAGGTGTACAGGGCCCAAGTTCAACAAATAGCTTACGAGACTTTTATTCGCAGTAAATACTCCGCCGCAGTATGGAGCCCGGGTACCAAGTAACATACATTAATGATCTCGAAGCAGTTCAGAATAGGGCCGTAAGGTTCATTACTTCTAATTACTCCTGTTTTACTAGCATTACAGCCTAAAAACATGATGTTGGCATTCCTTCTCTTGTTGTACGCAGAAAAATAGCACGGCTGTCTTTAATTCACAGATTATATATTATTCGTAGGCTCCTTTGTCGACAATGAGTTATCTACTCCTCATCGTCGACGTACTCGTACTCAACCTCCTCGTTATATGATCTGCCCTAGAGCTCGTACGTTGAGTTTCTTCAAGTCAATTTTCGAATGGAACACCTTACCATACCTGGGTAGTAATGAATTGCTTCTTCTGGTAATTTGTAATGTAACGCATTACTTTTGACATTGTGTAATTTGTAATGTGATTTAATTAAATTTTTTCAGTAATTTTAATGACATTACTCGTTACTTTATACAAAAGAATCGAGCCTGTGTTCTGTGTTGGCACTTGTCGGAAAGAGAGTTTGCGGCTGGCGAGTTAAAAGAATTCCAACTCCCACAATGAATTTCTACGTCCTCAACACAGTTACGATTAAGCTCGCAGTAATGACTTTGTAATGTCGTTACTTCTTTGTAGTAATTGTAATGTATTTACATTACATTTCAGTTGCAGTAATGAGTAATGTAATTTAAATTTTAGCTAGAGTAATGAGTAATGTAATTTAATTACATTTTAGAAATAATTTACCCAGGTATGCACCTTGCCTTCATCTCTCGTTACAATCACGAACTTCCCTGAGTTTAAAAGAGGACTGTGCGACATACTTATATGACACACCTAATTGTCATATGTACGTCACGTTCCTGTTTATTTCGTTTACTTTATGTGTCTTTGATATGCTATTCGCTATCGTTGTTTCAGTTACGGTTGCTATATGCTATGATGCCTCCATTTCGTCCCCCTTATGAGCCTGTAAGGTATAATAAATAAATAAACGGTGAAAGGTGTTGACATAACTTACGACAACGCTTCTGGTCTTATTGCTTTCGTTCTCGTGTTACTTTAGCTTTCTTCCGGCGGTACGCCACAAATGTCCCTGTCCGACGAGCCGTTCTTCCTGCTCGGCGACGTAATGCCCCAAGGAGATTAATTTCTGGAGAATCACGGACGGGTCCAGTCACCCTATTGGACATGACCACTGCGTCCTGAATGTCGCAACTAATTGCTTGCGAGAGAGCCTCTGGTGACATCCCGATGTGCACAGATGTTCTAAGGCCTTCACGAAAGAGTCTCCAGTTCGTGAAAGAAATCAGTCCAGTAGTTGATTATTATTATTATTGATAATGCTGACCGTCTATTGACGGTCTAAGCATGACACAGAATAAAAACAAATGACACAAAGCATAGTGAAAAGCATAGAAGATACACATTTAGATTATATCAAACTAAATTCGAGGTTACAGTGGATTACAGAGCAGTGCAGGAGAAAAACGGGGTGTTACAACGGTACAGTTGATGGGGAAAAGCATATATGTGTGAAATAGCAGTAAGGACCAGTTCTCACTTGGCGGCGTTGTGAGCGGGCGGCGAAAGTAGAGCCGCATTTCCGCCGCCCCGTCAGCGCGCACGATTTTCATGTTCCCACCTCTGTGCCCGTCCAAAGCAGACGAAAAATCAGGGGGCGTGGCCTTTCTGTATCACCTAATTGGTCACCAGCTGTCGTTCTCGGCAGCTTTCGCCGACGTCGTGAAAGAAGGTCGGCATGGGAGTTTTTGGCTCGACTCCGGAAACGCGCGTCTATTTCCGCCGCCCGCTCACGACGCCGCGTTGGGCATCGCAAAGTGAGAACTGGCCCTCAGGAACAAGTCAACGTCAGGCAAGCAAACGATGGAAGACGGAAGCGTTGTTCCATTCAGCTGCGGTACGATAAGCAAACGAGAGCTGGTAACATGGGGTAAATGAAGGTGACGGCTGTATCGTCCTCTCGACTCAGGCACCTCGGGGAGTAACAAGCAGTTTAATGCCGACTTCACGGTAGAGAGTAGACACAGGTGATGAGAAACCGTAAGCATTGCAGACGAAACGAGGACCAAGTTTCTGCACCCTTTACGTAAGCTTAGAAAAGCAGAAAATTACCTAAGTTAGTAACGGAATACGAATAATAAGGCTGTTTTTCCATGTTCTTCACGGTCGAATAATGTTCCTTTGCGTTTCTTCTCGGGCATAGTCGATGAGTGGCGTACGACAGTTCTCGATCACCATATGAGTCATCCTGAAAGCGGACAAAAGTGGAATAGCAAGCCGTATGGCTGACCTTTCCTCCTTTTTTTTTTGTATCTCCCCGAAAGCGGACCCGCGTCTTGGCCCTTATACGTCAGGAGAGTTCAGTGACCAACGGTCATAGAAACAAGGTAAAGTTCTCCCCTAGTAGTGCCGAAAATACCGGTCATTGTCATATAAACGAAATGTCATATAAACGAAAACGAGTGCAAGAGTACACGCGGAAGTCATTGGGAGGGAACGGTTCCCGAGAACAGCGATCATACAAAGAGGATGTCGTATTAACGAGCGTCATATTAACGAGGTTCCACTGTATCGAGAGAAGGAAAAAATGAGTTTCGCATGCCCTGGATCCTGTCTCCGACGGGAGTTACTCAACCGAAGGCTCACTAATGCATACTTCTGAGCCTAAGAGCTTTCTAAGCTTTGAGAGTACCACTAGCGCCACGGCCCGGCACCCTCGCGCGTGACTAACCTGTAAGACCGGCACTTCGCTTTCGCTCGACTCCATGTCGGCGGGATGACGAACATCAACCGAAGGTCGTGGTATAGACATCGAAGGCAATACATTGCTGTATTAGTTATTAGTACACCCCTTTTTTTGAGGGGGGGGGGATATGTTTATTAAGAAAAAGAAAGGAAAGGTCAGCCAGACGGAGGTTGGCTTGCTATTCAAAAAACAAAAAAAAAAGAAGAAGAAGGAAAATGGGGAAGGAAAAGAAAAAGGAGAAACCCATTTTGGGGTGCTATCAGTACACCCATTAGTATAGTAATGGGATGACTGCAACGCTGTTCCGCGTATGCATTTCCTCAGAGGGAGCGCGACACAGAAACGCTTGGGTAGCCACCGAAATACGATTCCTTCGGCTTTTTCGAGTAGCGCCACATTTCGATTGACTATGCATACCACGGAACTCAGGTCCGCATTAACGTAGAAAGTGCCTTCAGGGCATCACATTGGACACACGAATACCCGTGACACTCATACCATATATACGGATGATATTTTTCGAGTGTGCTGTGTACTCACAAATACACGAAACCCGGTCCTTCGCCAGGAGCAAGACTACTCGCGCAAAACATGTCGACCATTCTTGTCATTATGAACGAGGAGTGTGTTTTGTCTGCAAGTACGAGACCCGCAAAGGAACTTCCGTTTAAAGAAATTTTATTTCACACATAACACAGGGTTACGTTTACAGGAAAGCGACAAGTGTGAACCTATACACAGCATTGTTAAAACTTTCACATACATCGCTTTACAGATGTGGCTATGCCATCACTTACGTGAACGACACCAAAATCAAAACACACAGAACGTGACATGGTAAAGTTCGCAACAATATCTTGACGAGTTCTAAAAACAAGAGCTTGCAACGGTACGAAGTGGAAAATACACATTAACTTACCGGGGTTCCCCTTTTTTTTTTGGGGGGGGGGGGGGGGGGGCGATAGTTGGTCTTGATCCTTAACGCCAGAAGGTACTGTTTGCGACACGGTTGTCTGAAATCAGCACCGTGTGGTTTATCCTATCTCAAATCTCCATGTGTTACAGGATAATTTATTTTGAGTAACAAACACACGCAGCATATGGGCTTTCTTTAAATACAATATTGGAACGACATTTCTGAGGGCAACCAAGGAAATATTGACTACAATGACAAGCGATTCCAGACAACAGTATCGCAAGCAGAACATACCTCGAGACTAGGGACACGAAAAAATAACAACTACACACGCAGAAAAACTGAAGCTGTCTGCAAGAGCCACAAACCAATTCAGCCGGTTTGCCAATCAAGCATCGTTTATCACTTGACTATAGACCATTCAGCTTGTCCGAAGTTCTTGGCCCATGGAGCTCCCCTACGCATCAGTGCCGCTCCCTTTTTGCTTTCGTGCAAGCTATACTCGCCTCCTCGAAGAGCTCTGGACAGAACTCCGACCTGTCGTCGTATTCATCCTCTCATATTAACCTCTTTGAAGTTAGGTAGGGTCCCGTGGCTACCACGAGGAAACATCCCATGTCATCATCACTTCTCTATCATTTATTGTTGTTGCGTTGCTATAGTAGGCAAACTAAACGTTGCACTAACGACCGTTTGTGAGAACATTCCGTAAAAGTAAAGAATAAACATCCTAACTCAGAAATGGCGAAGCATTTGGAGTTTTGTAGAGGGTGCTTCCTTTCACGGGATGAACAATATTGTAGAAGCACCAGAAGCTGACCCTGAGGGAAACACTCTGGATTCTGTCTTGTGGGACACTCGTGACTACCGCTCACTCAATCCGAGCTCAGCTCTTCGTTTTGCTCACTCATGCTCCACACAGCTCTCTGTTCACTCGCTTGCTGTTCATTTCGCCGTTTGCTGACTCATCCTCGGTTCCGTCTCCGGCTGAGCTCTCTGGGTGTACACGGAGTTGCCTCCGAACCTCATCTGACTGATCTGTAGGTTGTCATGAGAGCGAAGAGCATTAAACAGGGAGAGTTGAAACTCATGTGATGGGGATTACAAGGGTGAAATGAGGACAGGAGAGGGGAAAAGTGAAATCATGTAGGTTGGAATAAAACAGGTGCTTATCCGGAACCCCAAGTACGGGGTGACCGCTCAGGTCACGGCGCGTAAGCGTTACTCAACTTCGCCCATAATTTGAGCATCATTTTCGGCTCATTCATGCTCAGCTCATTCGCCACACTGAACATGAATGAGCATTCTTATGAGTGAGTTTTGCTCATGCTCATCCCCTCGTTTGCTTACATATGCTCATAAGTAAATTTTACTCACGCTAATCTCCTGGTTTGCTCATTCATGCTCGCGAGTGAGTTTTGCTCAATCTCGTATTCTCGTTTGCTCACTCGTACATAAGTGAGTTTCCGAGGTATGCTTGTGACGTCAGGTGTGAGGTCACGTACGCATTAATTTGCACTTGGTTCATCGTTTGATGAAAAGTCTTCTCGTGAACACAGTACTACATGCTTAACACAGACGAATGCAATGGAGGCATGTTTATCCAGCAATGTCTTCAGTTGTGTTCCATTGGTCAAACAGAAATACAAGGCGAGCTTACTCGTTTGCATACAAACAATATTTGATAATCTAGCACTTAACTGCGGTGCAGGCAGGTGTTCCTAGGCAACTGAACGAAGAGACAAGAATACCTTCCCATTTTCGATCCATTATGCCGGGTAATGAAATATATTCTCCGCCGTCGAACACAATTTTCCTAGGGTAATTCTCGCCGAAAGCACAAAGAACGCCTTGAATGACTTATTCTAGGCCTTTCTTTGAGCAATAAGAAGGGAAAAACACTCTATAACGAGAAATTTCACAACATTGCCGATACGAGGTTTCAGTTTCGCATATATTACCAAAACAGTCGCGCGCAGTGGGTAAGCCTTGTCATGATGAGTCCAGTTGGCTCACCTTTCTCGTGAACATGATGAAAATCGGCCAAGCCAAAACCGATTAAGAACATTGAGAGGTTGAAATATGGTAGTCTCGGAAAAACCGGTAATCGAGCTCTTGATTGCCGATCAGGTGCGCTGAACAGATCATGTCACTGGCTTTCGCACGCGCCCTCTCCCGTACGCATTGTCTCCTGCATGTTGTTCAGCATAAAGTTTGAAACACTAAGTAGCCACCCGGAAAACAACCCAATTTCGTGCGCTTCTTGTTCGTGTGAATGGAACCATCAGGAATCATTGTTTATAAAACAGTCTAACTCTCTATTGCTTCGTAATTGCGTGTATCTTCATCGTTTCTTGTGCGCGTTACGCAACTTATAATTGTAATTTAGTTTACTGCTCATGCGTTCTCTAACTGCTGTGATCTCTTCAAAACGGAGGCCCAACTATATCGAGTCAATAAAGGTCTCATGAGAAATGCGCATTGTCTTCTAACACGACTAACTTTCATTATCCGCAGGCTGTCGCTTGTACGGCTTCATGGGAGGCGTGTCTGGCACATCAGCCATCCTGAGCATCACTGGCCTTGCCTTAGATCGCTGTTGCGTCATCTGGCATCCGTTCTGCACCAGTCCAGTGGATACCTTCAGCCGTCGTTCGTTAGTCCTTGCAATAACAACATGGATCTACGCGACCGTCTTCTCCGTCTGTCCTCTATTTGGCTTAAACCGCTATGTCCCCGAAGGTTTCCTCACATCCTGTAGCTTCGATTTCCTGTCTACAGCGCCACGTGACCGCAACTTCGTCTGGGCCTTTTTCGTCGCCGCCTGGTGCGTGCCCGTCGCTACCATTACCGGCAGTTACGCCGCCATTCTCGTTGCGATGCGCCGTAGCGGCCAAGAGAGTACCTGTGGCGACAACTCGAATAACAAACATAGACGCCATATCCAGAGGGCTAGTGAACTTCGGGTAGCGCGCGTGGCGTTGCTGCTCCTGGGGCTGTGGATGGTGGCCTGGACACCGTACGCTGTGGTGGCACTACTGGGCATTACGGGTCAACGGCGATGGTTGACGCCGCTGGGATCTATGTTACCTGCCGTGTTCTGCAAGTCGGCGGCTGTGTTGGATCCGTTCGTGTATGGCCTCAACAGCCCGCGCTTTCGGCGAGAGTTGAACAAGAGACTGTACTGTGTACGATGTCAAACGCTGCCAAGTGGTCCGGGTGAAAAGCATCATTCTTCTGATCGTGCTTCTGACGCAGTCGTGACAGCGTTTATGCAAAGGCTGTCTTCGACCAAGAATTTGTGTCGGCCACCACGGGTGGCTTGCTCTGAAGTATGACCAAAGTGGTATTTATGAGACTCAAAGCGTGTCACTTTGAAAGTAAAACTCCTGCATTTCGGGTCGTGAGAAGCAGGTAATGTAATGAAGGTGCTATACTCCGGAACAGGCCAATTCCTGCAGGTCAACGCAAATCTTAAGGCATCTGTGATTGGCTTGGGATAGGCGCATAACGCCTCCGAGTCACAACGCCTTCAAATGTTGCTTGTACAATGAACATGTTGTGAAAACACCCGTCGGGGACATTTGCATGCATTTAAAGCAAACGCGTAAAATATTCGCGTTAGCAAAACATGCGGATCGGCTTCTTCGTCTGTGGGTCTATGGCGTCCGCCACCTTCTCATGTGCGAACTACATTCTCCGCTGGCGGAGATATACACCTGTGTGCCTGCAGCACTTGAGTTGTTTCGGAGCATAGTTGAAAAGAGTGCCTTGGTGTAAGCATTTTTGTCTCGCTTTCATGAACGTACTGTACGATGTTGCGTACGAGTGATATTACGCATGTTCCTGTCATGTTCCTGTTGCGTATCTGTTGTGCTCTGTATGTACTGAGATAGAAACGCATCCTCAAGTCCGTGCAATGTTGAGAATTCAACCTCACTTCCAGTGCATCCCATTCGCCTGTCTAGGGGTTGACCAATCCGAAACTGTCGCTGCAGCCATAGGTCGGCATTTTGCTAAGAATTCATTCAACATCACATCATGGTCAGTTTTCCGCAAAGCCCATCACATCACATCACCGTCATAAACCATCACATCACGAGCCCGTAACTCAACTTCAACCTCAGAATTCATCACTTCATAACCCATCATTCAACTTCAACTTCAGAATTCATCACATCATAACCCATCATTCAACTTCAACTTCAGAACCCATCACATCACATCACATCATTCAACTTCAACTTCAGAATCCATCACATCATAACCCATCATTCAACTTCAGAACCCATCATCAGAATTCAACTTCAAAACCCATCGCGGTTTTGAAGTTGAATTCCTATGATGGGTTCTGAAGTCAGTGATGGATTTTGAAGTTGAAGTCTGTGATGGGGTTTTGAAGTTGAATTCCTATGATGGGTTCTGAATTCGGTGATGGATTTTGAAGTTGAAGTTTGTGATGGGGCTTTGAAGTTGAATTCCTATGATGGGTTCTGAAGTCTGTGATGGATTTTGAAGTTGAAGTTTGTGATGGTGTTTTGAAGTTGAATTCCTATGATGGGTTCTGAAGTCGGTGATGGGGTTTTTGAAGTTGAACTCCAAGAAAGGCCTACGTGGGTTGTGCCCGGATGCAGGATTACGACGCTAGCGTCCTGCTCGCCTGTGTTTGGGTGGGTTTCCTGGTAGTGGCAGCAAAAGCGTAAGCGAAGGAGGGGTATGCTGCTTGGGGGGTGCGGTCAGCCTGCACCCGGTTGGACTTGGAAGCAGGGTTTACCAATGAACGAGGAAAGGGAGGAATGCCACGTTTGACCTCCGCCGTCGCATGTGCACTGCGGAAGGTGTATTGCTTGCGCGGTAGTGTTGCTGCACAATATTGCGCCCGTTGTTGACAGATAAGTGAGCGCATAGCACATTGCGCGTTTATGTGGCTTCGGGTGACCGCTGATGGGGTTTTGAAGTTGAATACCAACGAAGGCCTACGTTGGTGTGCCCGGCTGCTCGCTGCTGGAGGATTACGACGTTGGCGTCTTCCTCGCCCCTGTTAGCGTGGATTTCCTGGTAGTGGCGGCGAAAGCGTAAGCGGAGGAGGGGTATGCTGTATGGAGGGTGCGGTCGCCTTGTTCTGGGTTGGGCTTGGAAGCAGGGTGCACCAAGAAAGGAGGAAAGGGAGGGATGCAACGTTTGACCTCCGCTGTCGCATGTGAACGGCGGCGGGAGGTATGTTGCTTACGCGGTAGGGTTGTTGCACAATGTTGCGCCCGTTGTTGACAGCTAAGTGAGCGCATAGCACATTGCAGGTTCATGTGGCTTCGTACGATACCCTTGCCTGCCGGTACATTGCAGGTTCATGTGGCTTCGTACGGTACCCTTGCCTGCCAGTACATTGCACGATCATGTGGCTTCGTACGTCTGGCTTTTCCGCCGTGCCATTTTTCACTCGTGACGCGGGGGTATTAGCTTCGGCATCGGAATACATCGTGGCCAGCCACTCAGTATTACATGAGGTCTTGTGACATGATGCTTACTGACACTGGAAATAGCCGTCATGAACGAATTCAGCGACCTGTAATCACCTTCGCTGGACATATGTTTCTACTCTAATTCTTTCATGCAATACACCACTGCAGTGGTTCATCCGGAATCCCAAGCAGGGGGCGTGGTCATTATTACCGCTACTTGATAACAGCTTTACACGTATAATTACCGACATGTCATTACAGCTGAAACGGCAAGCCCCCTTTTTTGCAGGGGGTGTCGCCAAACTTTTTTCTTTGGGGTGGGGGGTGTCACAGGGATGTATCATGGTCTGGAGAAATCACTGACACCAAAAACTGAGAATCTGTCCTCGGAAAAGTGTAACCCATTGTATTCTTTTTCCTCCGAGGAGGGTATATACGGACGAACACTAAGTGAATTCTTAACGACCGAGGCGTTTGGACACATGTAATACATACAGAATGTGAGGCGCAAATTGAAGTGAAGACTGCAAGGAGCCCGGAAGACTACCAGGTTACAGTCCGTGAAACAGTTTCTTTTCCTTTCTCACAATCTCTAAATAAATATGTGTCGACACAGTTTACAACAATTCCCACTCTTACCTGTTTTTATTTGATGTTTGAAACAACCTCTCATCATAATCACTTGACTGTATGGTGTTAGTCACTTTTGAGGTAACTTCGCAAAAGTATCGTGAGCAAAGTAAGAAATTTGTTTCGCTCCACGTCCAAGCAGGCAGAACGCACAACGCGGGCTCCTTTCTTTTTATTTTGCTGCTGAAAAATCCGACGACAGTGACCCCGCCTCTTGCACGTGCGCGGCGCCAGCAGCCTGTCTGTCCCGCCTTGTTGCAGCGCGATGTACTGGATGTACGCAAACGCAATTCCGACGTGCTTCTGAGTTAGGTCGCAGCAGAGCGTTCGTTTGGAGTGCGTGGAGTGCATTTTTTTACGGGGAAGGTGATAAGGCCACTGGCAAGGTTCTATGAAATGTGCGCGGAAATGGGAACTCGCAGAACTTGGAACTCCAATTCTCACTTTGTGCCCAATTGACAAGGTATATTCGGAACTCCGCTCCCAACTTAATTTCGGCATGGTAGCAAGATCTTTCATTTCTCACTTAATTTCATTTTGATAACTTGAAGGTTGTAATTTCATTAAGTATTTAGCTTAGTGACGTACTCGTAACTAGCAACTTTTGGGTGGTAATTTACTTCCCTGCCTCTGCTGAAATGTACTTTATTGGCGATGAATATCTAATAAATAGCAGCTGCGTGCTCTGATGGAACACTTGCGCCCGATGGATGCTACATGCATGCCGAACACATAATTCCCCAAAACATGACCTATGCACCTCAGATAAATAAGAGACCTATAGTGACCTCTGTGTATTACATTTAAAATAAAAGACGTCCACAAAAACAATGCCAGCCCGATCTTGTCCTATTTGGATCCCAATCACACAAAGGAAAAATAAGCAATCTAAGAAGACACAAAATAAGTCTAATAAAGCACACTTCGTCAGCACGACAGCGGTCTACTGTCGTCTAGTAAAACGCGCGTACGCGACCGAAGGTTGAGGCTCAAATCCAAACCCATCCAATATACATATATAAGCACATTATAGCTGTAGGCGAGCAAATGAGTCAAACTGAACAACCGCAACGTGCAGATCGCGCCACCGCAGAACGCCAAATCGCATCTCGATCTAATCTGCCGCTCACATTCGCAACATACAGTTGCCTCCGGCTACATGACATTGTCCTCCGCGCCCCACTATGCCAAAGAGTAACGCGTTCCAAACACTTTCCCTCCCTGCGACCGCCGATACACAACAAGGGGGGGGGGGGGAGAGGAAGTCCTGCCAAGCATCTGCAGTGTCAGGCCCATACGCCCACACCAGACACGAAACGCGAAGCGTTTATGTTCGCTCGGTGCACTCCAATACACATTTGCCATTCACTCCGCACGCGTTCGCACAAGTAACAGTCACGACACGTGAACGTCATACATCGACTAAACATTGTCGGCTTCAAAACCTATTATGAGGACTTCGAAACCTATCCGTCATCTTCAAAATCCATCGCGCAGACTTCAGCTTCAAAACCCAACCCGCTGACTTCCCCTTAAAAACTATCGCGCTGACTTCAACACCCAACAGACGGACTTCGACTTCCAAACCCACACACGCTGACTTCAACTTCAAAACCAATCACGCTGACTTCAACTTCAAATCCCACCACACTGATTTCAACTTCAAAACCAATCACGCTGACTTCAACTTCAAAACCCATCACGCGGACTTCAACTTCAAAACCCATCACGCGGACTTCAACTTCAAATCCCATCACACAGACTTCAACTTCAAAACCCATCACGCGGACTTCAACTTCAAATCCAACCACACTGACTTCAACTTCAAAACCCATCACGCGGACTTCAACTTCAAATCCCATCACACAGACTTCAACTTCAAAACCCATCACGCGGACTTCAACTTCAAAACCCATCACGCGGACTTCAACTTCAAAACCCATCACGCGGACTTCAACTTCAAATCCCCATCATAGCCCTTCATTCAACTTCAACATCAACTTCACATCACATCATAGCCCTTCATTCAACTTCAACTTCAACTTCACTTCACATCATGCCGTTCATTCAACTTCAACTTCAACTTCACATCACATCATGCCCTTCATTCAACATCACATCATTCTCTATGAGGTGATGGTGAATGAAGTCGGTGAAGGCCATCATGAATGAATTCGCCGACCTATGGCTGCAGCCCTCGAAATACGTCGAGGCTCTTTTTGCTGGCGGTTTTTCGGCTGTGCCTGGCTGAGCATCAAGATTGAACGAAGATATAATAGTATAAGCGATACTACAGACTGACAGACTAAGTAACTGTTCTGAGGCTGGTATACTCAGACTGCATGAGCTGGCTCAGTGTTATCTTTGCCAATACTGCTGAGTCATAGCTGACTAGAGAGTTATTAGAGCCCGGGAAAAGGACTTTGATCGGATTTTCAGAAAGGGTCCTCATCGTCGAGATATTTCTCGTTTCGTTTGACTTGACAGGTACATAGAACACTTTTTGGCTCATGGCTAAAACATAAAGCAGTTGGTAACGATGACTTGGAAGTTTGGTTTGGAATGGATGCAGAATATGGATACAGCAATACTGCGAAATAACACAAAATGGGGAAAACGGGTAAACGCAAAGAATACCCCACCTAAAGCCCCACCTACCGGTGCAAAGCCTGTACGTGCCGCCACATACAGTCCGGGTTTCGAACGAAAAGAGCGTGAAAGGCGTCCATCCATCATTTGCCTTCTCGATTTAGACATTGTTGGTTCTCCTGGCCCGCTTTTGGTGAGGAGAGGAGGCGGGAGTTTTATTTTCAATAAACTTCGTAATTATAATTCACTCTTCCTGCCGTGTCTACCTCATTTTGTCGAGCTATTTCGTTTCGCCATGCATTTTCACCAACCTGCCCAATATTCTACACTCTAAATAAAAAATAACATTTTACGCACAAATAGAAGTGGCCGGCATGGTTGAGCGGGTTACAGCGTCTGCACGTTGGTGGTACCAGCAAAGGTCGTGCTCAAGATTGCATCGGAGGTGGTGGGTTTCATTCAGAGTTGCGGAATGGGATCACCCATTCCATTCCAATTCCATTCTGAGGAATGCAGATTTGTGATAATTCCATTGCTTTCAATTCCTCGGAACGAAAAGGTATGGCCGAATCTCACTCCTGGAATGGCTTGGCAACCCCATTCCATTCCGTTAGTTCCACCAATAAAAGAAAAGGGACCGGTAACCGTGCTGGGTAGCCCAGCAGTGCTATAGAAGAGATTCACATTACCCATCACGGAAAAAAGACAAGGTTATTTCGCCTTTGACTGTGTGGCACCCAGACCTGTCCATTCCAATTCCGTTCCGCCTGCAAAAAAAGAAAAAAGAAAACCTAATTCCATTCCATTCCAATTCCATTCCGGGCTCTGATAAATGTGGAATGATTCCGGAATCATTTCAACCCCGGAGTGGCAACTCCGCAACGCTGGTTTCAATCCTACCACCGGCTGTACTGTCTTTTCCCTGAGCACAGTTCCCCTTCAAGTCTGCTCAGGACGCATGCTAACCTTTCCATCGCTCTATATCTGTCCACATCTGTACCGCGCTCATAGCCATAGTTCATTCGCGACCGCTAGCACGAAATGAAAGATGCAAGTAAGTGATGAGAAAGAGAGTAGCGTACTCTAACAGCTCATTAAAATGAGCGTCCAGTGAGGCCTCCTTACAAAGTACTTAAACTTTCAAAGACATTTCAACAGATATGAACAGCCACGAAGACAGCATTTTTCAATTATATTAATACGACCATCCGTAGATTTGAGTGCTTTGGATTTTAGTATTGATCACAGTTGTCTCGCGACGCCACGAAGTATTATTATTATTTTAGTGTTCGCAGCACGAATGACATTTCCTGGATGTGAGGTCACGTGTAGTTTTTGCACGTAATGTATACATTCCATCCTGACTAGCACGAGCCGACGTCACAGGGATATAAGAAGGAGACTAAGTTTTAATTTCAGCGTTTTTCTGCCAAATTTATTAGATTCTGAATGTAATAGCCAGATTTTTGCTACAAAAACGCCTGGAATAATGACGGAGGAAAGGAGCTATGTTTGCCCTGCAATAGTTGTAGATGCTCATATGACCGGTAGCCTCTAATAATGGGTACAATTTACGCGGTGTAAAATTCCCTCAGGACGGAATTAGTTACTGGACCATATCCAAGTCAGCTTCGTCTATTAACTACGCCATTGTAAATGTTACGTTGTATGTTTGCCTTTCACCTCGTGAAGACGATTTCTTTTAACGTTAAAGTGTGGGTGGAAATGAACGCGTTTGAACTGACGGATGACATAGTATATATTTGTGTTGGAAAAGGTAGTGGCATTTTATACTTTACCAAGCTTCGGCGTTTCTTTCTTTGCGTGAAGTTGTACGGTATATAATGCGGATGTAATTTGTTGTAGTTCCAATGATTAATTTCTGCGGCATCTGGACGGAAGCGTGACGCTCGGGTTACAATGAGCGGGAAACCTGCACTGTCGCAGCCATTTACAAAGAGAAACATGTTTTGAACGCCGCGTCCTCTGATCCTGTTGACCACGTCCCCAGACACTTTTCGGTTATCAGATTAAAAAAAAAATTGCAGCGCAGTGGGGGGGGGGGGGGGAGGATATACGTCTATTTCGGAATTGTCAGCCTGACCGAAGGTCGGCTGTGGCTTATCCCAGTGGCAGCGGTTATGGCGGAGTGAATGCCTTGAGCTATCGCGTAGGTGATAAGAACACACGTGGTTGCATAGCTTGTGACAACGTTGGTCAGAAGGAGCTAATGGGTCGTGGATTCGCACTAGCTGAACATAATTGGGTCTTGAGAGAACACGAGCTTGGATTCGATTTTGAAGAGTGCGCCACGCATGGACCTCCCTGTTGGTGAGGTGTCTATCACGAACTTGGTGGTATAGCGACCGTCCTCAAAAAGCCACACTTTCCACATAGGGGTACCTCACGGATGGTCAATGATCAAGGTCATCATGGTCAATGAACTTTATTCCGTCTTATATTAAGAAACGGCGGGCACTTTGTGTCGCAGCCTGTAATCAAGCAATTATCCGGAACTATTCAATCGCCAATGGGCGCAGTGATGGCAGCCACACTCGAGGGCTCGCCTACGCTGTCGTTGGAGAGAAACGTTTCGCGTAGACGAGTGGACGAAGGCCGTCTCTGTCTGAGAGGTGACAACGGAGCGATGGTCATCTGCAGCTCTGGGCCTCCATTGGCCAGTGATTGACGTAGCGCAGCCTGACTCATTTGGGACACGGAGACGTTCTCGATGTGAGTGATGATGTCTCCAGGGAAGAGACCCCGGAACCGAGAGAGCAAATAAACATCCTTCACTCGCTGCACGAGAAGAGGCTAGTCTTAGCACTTTGTTCGATTACTGACTGAAAATTTGTTCATGGAATGCTTTGATTATCGATCTTACTAGCTTTAAAGGTACCGTAACGCAGCAGACAGGCAGTTGTGTTACCGGCGTATTAATTTACTATAGTAAAAACATGGTGAAACGGCCAAGGCCGACGTCTCGTGGGAAATAATTCCCAACTTTCGAGCAACAGTGATCTATGTTCCCGAGTGGCTTAGTAGCTGCTCTTGATGGCTACGTAGCCGACTTCTTTCGTTTTAGACCCAGTGTTATGCGCATCCAATGTAGTTTTGCCGCCGTACCTAACGAGCGATGCGCAGTTGCTGGAGACTTCGACACAGTTTTATCGGTAATTTCAATCTTAATTTTCTAGGAGACCGCAGTTGTGACGAAAATTGTGACTTGAAAGTACTGAAGACCGAGTCTACCGAATAGATAAATAAATTTTCTGAGATTGTAGCTCTACTGCCTTACAGTACTTTTAGCACCGGACCTCTAGCATCTTTCGCACGGATCATTCTACGTGAAAAAAAAATGCTAAAACATTTTCCACGCAAAAAAAAAGAAAAATACTTTGACCTCATCGCGTTCCAAGTAATGTAACACGTACATCGATAATATGCAACCTGATGAAGGATTTCTGGATGTGGTCCCACGTCCTAACTTCGGTCGTTGTGAAGCCGTACGACGCTCCACTTCGGCAACCGGCCTTCACCACTCCCAGCGACACAGTCTGGGGTTGGCAGCGCTGCAGGATGCTCGTCATGTCTTGCCTACGCAAAAATACGTTAGGGCTCTGAACGACAGACGCGCATCGCTTACCTTGTGTTGATGATCCGAAATGGGCTAGAGGATAGGACCGTAAGCACTAGTTGGTCACCCGCCGAATCCATGATTTTGCGGACAGCATTAATGGGTAGCTCCGAGACGTCTGTTCCGTTCACGGCGACCACCACGTCCCCTTCCACAATCTGCGATCGGTGTGCTGGGCTACCGCGTTTCACGCTCTGCGTCGGACAACGCATTCGAAACGTGATGGGAAATTGACCCACAGCGACTTAACATTGAAAACCATGTACATGTACAATAACACTGAATTGCTGGGATCCAACCTCAAGATGGCCGGTTGTGCAGGAGCCTTAGACGGTTATTACAGCTATGGCACTTACAGCACCCAAACAACATAGCGCCAAAACCGTGGTGAGAAGCGACCGTGCAAAAATATTAATTAGTAAGGTAGTTAGCCGCAGAAAAATTACGATACCACAGAATGAACGAAAGGCCTTGCTGCTAATAATAAAATCCCATGACGAACGCTGCTTCTAAGGTGGTACGTACTTGCACGATATAAAAGTTGCGTCCACCTTCGCCCGTTACGGGTTCCAAGTTTACACCGAAGTTCCAGAAGCGTCCGAAGCTTTTCTTCCGGAACAAGATGAGGTCCAGCCTCTCAGTTGCCCGCCGAGAAAGACCATCAGTGTTGGCTGAGGAATAATGCGAATAAGGCGACCAGGTCTCATTGTACTTACTCGGTGTGAGACCAGTAAGTCCGAGAGTAGAATCAGCATCTGTCGCTTTCTGGTAATCCAGCTCTGTGGAAAATGTGTTGGTGGCGTCCATGAAGGTGGCGCCCACCGACACTGGATTCTCCGCTTCCTTCACCTGAGTCCAAAATGGAACTTTGTGTATGCGTTATGACAATACTTCGAGGTAATTTTCGCCCGAAGCTCTCGCTGTTCGACAACCAAATAATTAGAACTATAGCAATCAGATCTGATTTTCATGCATTGTGAACACATTTCCGTATGTGACGAAGAACGTGTACTTCTCAACTCACTTGCCTTTTTTTTTTCAGTACTTCGTATTAGTATGTCAAGTAGGTGTCTCTCGATATGCCCACTGTCCTGCACTACAGACAGGGTACTCCATGCGACTCTACCTGAGCTTGAGGCTCCTGGCTAGATGTGGTATAAAGGGACATTGGTTACCATTTTCACTATGCGCTGAAAAGTGGGCGACGCATATGTAAAGAGCGGTCGATGTATCGAACGGTCCATGTCCGCTAAGTCTTTCATGTGGAGTAGCTTGCGCCTCTTCGTACGCGAAGTTGCCCCAGGTGCTATGGGACAGTAAAGGCTACACGTTAACGGAAGCTTCAGAGTACATTTAAAACAATCCTTACACATATTACTATTATTTCCTTCTTCGTCAGCACCTCCCTCAGTATCGTTGCCGGGGCTGTGCATGAGCTCAAAGATGGCAGGAACGTTGCAGAGCTCTTTCGTTGTCCGTAGCTTGGCCCAGCTGAAGTTGTCGAAGAACGCGTGTGTTTTCACGTCGCGATACTGCTTTGAGCCGAGTCTCTCAATGGGATTCTTCTTGAGCAGCAGGTAAACCATATCCTTCGCTGCTGAAGACGCTGGACGTTCAGCCATTTTGGGCCACTTGAGGGGTGCGCCAATTATTCGATCCCGAAGCAACTTCCTCGACCTTCCTCTGAATGGGACGCGCCCTGTCATCAACTTGTAGAAGACAATGCCGGTTGACCACCAATCGCAGGCGCGTCCTGTGTGTCAATAGTGTACCTTCCGAGACTGGTGCATTTATAATCCGAAATAAAATATATTTGTGACACTTACCATATGGGCGACGCTTGAGGATCTCTGGTGCCATGTAGGGAATGGTTCCAGCAGCTTCGCAGTCACGGAATTCCAAACATGTTCTCCGGAAGTACCCCCTTATAACACGCTTTGTGACTGTTTTCAGTTAAGCGTCGTTAGCGCCATCTTACAGTATAATTCGTAGCTGTACTTACAATGTCCAAGACAGATCTTGTTGGTGTCAAAATCTATAAGCTTCACACGTCCTCCAGGAATAATAAGCATACTGCAACGGACGCAAAACAATCAACTCCACCCATGAGATAAGGCAACTTACTTTGAGACCTTGATGTCTCTATGTAGGATGCCCTTGAGGTGGAGATGTTCCACTGCTAGGATTAGTTGGGCCATAATGATCCGCACATGGTCGACGGGTAAGAACATGGCTCTCTCCACAACGCGCATCACGTCAATCCCATACACGTACTCCATCATAGTTATGTACGCTTCCTACAAAGAACCCATTTCGTTAGCTGCATTTTAATACAACCGCCACGAGTGCGAAAACCAACTGGGATTCATATCGAAACAAGTGTTTTACTGCAAGTTCGATAATGGTGGCCGATAATGGTGGCAAAACTTTCAGTAGTCAAGTTCAACTTGACACACACCTTGGTCGCAAAGCAGGTATAATACTTGACGAGAAAGGGACACTTGGTGACCGAGGCGACCACCTTATCGATGCACGCCTGCTTCGGTCGGTTGAATCGATCTGCAGCTACCATCTTCAACGTACACACGAGGTTTGCTGGTTTGTAGCGGGCCTTGTAGACGGCGCTGGAGAGTTGAATTCATTCGACTGATATATTTTCCTCGAGCTAGCAAGAACTTACCCAAATCCTCCAGCACCTAGAAGTTTGATAACTTCAATATCCTTCGCCTTCGGCACAAACTCCGTGAAGTGTAGTGGTTCTTCTATTATCAACTGGCAGAAACAATAAGGAACAAACAAACATGTCTGACTACCTGGTCACTGCATGCAACCCAAAGATCCTGAATCGTAGAGGAAGGTTTCTCCCGTTTCGAATATAGAGCTCAATAGGAAACAGTGCAGAATTAATGCTTATCTCCTATATCAGTTCTGTTCCCTGGCAGCGATCGAGTGATGTCACGACAGGGAGAGTTACCCATCCCTGTATATACCTACAGTTACACAACGGCCTCGATAGACCTGTTGATGACGCCTACTGGTTGCCGGTTCGGAGGCCTTGTTCGAGATTAACCATGGGAAGGGTGACGCAGCAGCATGTACGAAAGCGGTTCAACGCGAAACACTCGTGACGAAGTTGCATGAACTACGAATATAAATCTCCTATAATAACGACTGTGACTCAGTTGGAGCCGACAACCATACTGTAAAGCTCCATGGGACGTTGAACGCGTCTTATCATGCCGTACATAAGACGACGGTCCACTGATAGCTGGAAAAGTTCACCTCTGGAGCAATCCGATGGAAAAATTCGTCACCTTATCTGTTTTGATGATGACTGAATCACCCACAGCCATCCAGTCGGTGATCTGAACTTCGGAGATCTTCTCGAGTGATGTAGCGAGCTCACCGACAATGATTGTGAGCTTCCTCACCAAGAGCCCCATATTGCGTGCAGTTGTGGGGGCCCGCTTGATACACAGTTCATGAAGGCAGACCAGGTTCTCGATCATGTCACGAATGTCCTGGTACGTGATGAACTGTCGATGCAGCTTCTGAAGACAATCTTGAGCAGCCAGCACACATTGCTCTTGACAGAAATGCCACAGCGGGTCCCGCATCTGAGACACTTTATTTTCGCGTTTGATGAAGAATTCAAGCAACACTGTCGTCACCTTCGGAATCTGAAAAGCCCACCCAGTACATAGAGAGGCAGGAAACTTTTGCTGTTTAGCAAATGCCTTGTATGTTATACGCATGACCGCATAAGGTGTCACAGCCAACTGCTTTTCGATTATTATTAGAAGGCAAGTGATGCAACTTACTCGCGGGAAAAGCGTGACAAGGACTTGAACCGCTGAGCTTTTTTTCTTGCGCATCAGCTCTGAGAAGACAACGTGTTAACTGCTTTTCCACGAGAGTATTTAAACTTACTTTTCATTCTGACAAAGTCCAAAGGCGAAGGCATACCTTTTCTCTGCTCGGGCGTCATATCTTGTTCGTCACTGGACTTGGTTGTCGACGCTGTGGACGACCTGCCCGTGGTCGACGTCATAGTCAAAGAGGCTGACGTCTGCGTCGTGCCAGGATAAGACGATGCTGGAGTCCAAGACTGGCCTACAGCAGTCATCGTTCGAAACGGTGTACGAGAATCTGTACAAGGAACGAGTGGCTGCTGCCAACACACTTTTTCCGGGGATTGTTGCCCTTATGCAACCAAAGGCATCTTTTAAAAGCAAGCGCTAAATCAGGGACACACACTTTCACTTTCTTTTTAACTCTTAAAGCAACACCGTCCGATTCGTTACGTGCGTTTCAATACCGAGAAGGGACATTTTGTTCTACACAGCATTTCATTTCATTCCATAACACGAAGAAAATGCTACTAAAAATCTAGTCCAGCAGTATGAAATCGGAAATGGTTACAACTCAGCGAACAGAGCGGAACGCGTGTCTTGAAGCATGACATGACCACTTCGCGGGTAAGCCTCTTTTTGACATTTTAGACTCCGCACCCTCACATAAGCGGAGACAAACCAGAATTCAGATCAAAGGGCAGGGGTTTCCTGCTGAAGAGATGTCCCAACATGACATAGGAAAACCTTTTCAAAGGATAATCCGCGGAATGCACGCGGGCGGTTCTTCAAAGCGATGCCAGCCAGGAACCGCTGCCTCATTATCTAATATTGTTGATTATAAAAGAAAATGTGGATCTAGTTGCACTTATGGCTCTAAAACAGAACGCAAGAAACACAAAAAATAGATTAAAAGAGCAAAACATTAGCGAACGTGGCTAACAAAAAGATAAACGAGGCATGTTTGGAAATAAATAAGAAACAACAAAATTAACCGTATGTTTTCAACGGAATCCGCCATATTCGCAAAGGTGGCTGCTCTGCCTATAGAGCGTTCCCATGGTCTTTTCCACGGGAGAGGGGGGGTGGGGAGCCTTGAACCAACTGACACTAGATAATAGAATGACGACACTTGAAACCTCTGATATGCAGCAGACCTGACGGGTATATGACGACATCTGAGTTTTAATCATAACGACCTGTATGTAAATAAAGAGGGCAATTTCCTCGAGGGCAAGTGACCTCGGTGCTCAGGGGAGGGGGCAACGCCCCCCCCCCCTCTCGGTTCGTCCATACGGAGCACTAGAAACGCCTAACGTATCTTGCCTAAATTAAGCTATCCCGGCCCCTCACATAACCGAAAATAACTTTGTTTCGCTTCTTTACTTTTAACAATCTGGCGGCTTCCATCCATGTCGGTTAGGTTTGCAAGGTCGTTTTTGTTGTGCTCCGTGAAGTGCTACAGACTGGCATAAAAAAAGGTTCGAGACCACACATATCTTTCGATTCCTTTTGTAACGGTCTCCAAAATGCGTGCAGTATTCGATTTTTTTTCTACGCGTTCGCTGTTTTTGAAATCCATAAGTGCGCGTACAGAACCGCACCCTAAAAGCTACTGCGTTGACTTCGTTTGATGTAAATGCTAGCTTACGTCGAGATCCTTCCGGGCCAGTCATACTCGAAGCTGCCATTCTTCTTCTTCTTCGTCCCACGGAGAATGGCCATTCCATCCACTTCTTCTTCTTCTTCTACCTCAGAGCAATGGCCGTTAGCCAACAACAGTGAACAACAAGTGCTCCATTCTTTTTTTTCTTTTCTTTTTTTGTGGCTCACTAAGCGTGGTGAACCTCGAGAGAGCTTGTATGAAATAAATTTAGAAAGCATGGGCGTTCTTATATTTCGAGACCATTGATATTTTGCCATTGCGGACCTGACTCTCCTTTTGCGTCTGCTCGCAAGTCCCATTTGTTAAAGAACAGCGCATCTCAAACACGGCTGGTATTTCAACTGTTTGCTTCTAAAGCTCACAAACGGCGCTATCGCACCGAAAACACTTGTGTTGAGCGTCACAAAGCAACATGTGTGATACTTTTCTTTGACTAAGAAAAGTTGCTTTCGCCACCAAATTGGTTTCGTTCGATGAATAAGAAGCAAGCGTCGCTCGCCTCCTTCGCAGTGACGTGTGGAGGCCCACTCAGCTCACCATCAGGTACCCCATCGTTATCGGACTACCCCAATACGCCACTATCGGAGAGTGCTGTGCGCGTCAGCCTGTGGTGACTTTGGCGGTTCGAAAACCGTTATGCGTAATCTCGAGGTCAACAACATGAGGAGTCATCCCAAACCCTGTCTAAGGTACGGGCTAACCTCTCCTTGGGGACGTCTGAGCCGTCTGAGTCTGGGCCGTCTGAGCCGACTTCACATTGCATGAACCACACACAATTCTTTCCCAACCCAAATCGGGACCAAACAATTTTTTTCGGAGATCGGAGTTTCTTGCTGAATCCGGTACTATCTGGCCAAGTCAGATTTCTACACCGAAACCGGAACAGGGACCGCTACCGAATACGGGCAACAAGTGGCAATTCGGCCGGAATGGCAACAATGACGTCGCCAGAGGGGCGACCGATAGCTGTAGCAACGTCTACGACTCTCCCTCCTAGGAATGCAGGGATTACGTATCCCATTGAGCTGCAGGGATGAGAGGAGATGTGGGCCCAATGTCAACTGCTGCGGTTCGGCTTCCATTTTGGTAACATCGGTGATGCATGAAAAAAAAAAAAAAAAAAGAACAGTTAGGTTCCGACGTCGGTAAGAAAAGAATTCGGCTATTTTCTCTCTCTCTCTCGTACGGTCTCCGTTCTACAGCGTATGAGGAAAACCCAGGAAATACACATGGAACAGCACAGAATTATCTGGAAGACGGGAAAGAAGGAGTAACTGAAAGGTAGCAGGAGCTGCAGGTGGGCTTCGCCTCACGCACACGAGCGTTAGGTGACGCCCGCTTTACAAAGTTTACTTGCAAATAGCACGAGGGCTTCCTCGTCACACTTAAGAGTTATTTATTTATTTATTTTAACCCTACCGGGTCATTACAGGAGCGGGACAAAAAGAACAATAGAATGCAACAAAATGGTTTTGTTGATTGTCACATTGCAACAACCATAAGAAAGAAGCGTAATTATAACGAGAGCCTAAAGATAGCACGAACTTTTTTCACAACTATTACAACATCCATAACACAGGGAATGCCACGTATACACTGATGTCTGATGAGCTGACTCAGTGTCCACGTCAGTGGCGCGTACGCAGCAGAAGTGCCAGTGTGAGGGATGTAGCTGTTTAGACGAAAGAAAGACAATCATCTGCGAGGAAGCGTTAGCTGAAGCCGACTTGCTGTTTCTGTCTCGATTTTGTAAAGTCGGCTTCAACTATCGCTTATATTTCTGAGGGGAAGCCGACTTGCCGTTTGTACCTCAATCTTGTGAAGGCAAGCAATAGGTCAAGTGTGTGTGTGTTAAGTTTTGCGAAACTGTAAGAGGGTAGAATATTGTGCGAGTTGGTTAAGTCAACGGGTGAAACGAAGGCACAAGAAGAGAGTGCACACGGGATGAGCGTTAATTTGCACTCAGTGATAGTTTGAGCGTTTTGTGTGTTCTAGGACTGAAAGTTTCATAAAAACAATACCACCCTCACTTTTGTCTTCTCCTCCTGAACCGCATTTGCTGTTCAGATAGACGTGGCGGAGGGCTTTCAAGGGTGATTTTTTTTTAAATGAAACTTTCAGGTGCAAGTTAGCGCTCATCCTGAGTGCACTCTCTTGTTGTGTCGTTGTCGCGCGTTTTGCTTTATGAAACCGGCTGGTCCTTTTCGTTTCCGTTGCCGCCTCCGTTACTGGCCTATATTTGTTTCTGTTTCAGTTTTCGTTGTTGTTACGTTTGCGTTCCGGGTTTTGATACAGCCCCCATCCCCTCGTCACAAAACTGAATACCTCTAGGTATATGTATATTCTGAAATGTATTTTGAGGATTTTAGGGATACGTGGAAAAACAGACAACATTTATGCAAGAATATAGTAAGTGATCTCTTTGTACAGCTAATATATATGAACATGGTTTTCTCGAATGTTATTCACGCCCATGCGAGTGACCATGAGCGTATAAGAACTATGCTTCTTATGTTCACTATGTACTGTTCACTTATATGCTCCAGTTTCACAGTTAGTTTCATTTTAGTTTACTTTCTCAGTTAATTTTAGTTGGCTTCATTCAGTTTGATTTCATAGATTTATCTAAATGATACGATACAGTATTGTAATAATTCGGGTCCTGCAGTACCGCAAAATATTTTCGTTCCCTTTTCTGTTTCAGGTATTCAGAGTGTACGATTTCCGTTCGTGTTTCTGCTACCATTGCGCGCTATATATATTTCTGCCACCTTTCCTTGGTAACCGACTTCACCTAACGCTTATAGTTCTCAGGCAAAGCCGACTTGCTGTTTGTATGTCAGATTTGTAAAGTTGGCTTCACCTAACACTTGCATGCGTAAAGGGAAAACCCAGTTGCTGTTCGTACAAACAATCTATATAGTGGGCTTCACCGAACGCTCGTGAGCTTGAGGCGAAACTCACCTGCAGAACGACGACAACAACCGAAAGAAGCAAAGTTCCTTTTTTGTTTGTTTCACATATTCCTTTATTTCCGGCACGTCGAATCCAAGCTGTGCTATCTGGATGTTTTTCCTTGGTTTTCTGTGAACGCTGCAAGGTTATTGTCGGCAGATATCCTTACGAAGTCGTCCAAGGACGCACCAGCAAAACACCACCATATCTGCGGGCAGGTCGGCCGAAAATAAGACACCCTCAACCAGCCCTCGTGTAGGATTCTTTTTTTTTTTTTTTCAGGGTAAAAAGCATGCGCTGACGCTATCCGAAATAGTGGCGGCCGACGGAACTACATTTTATTCAAAAGGTATTTCGTATGAACAGCCTCGGAACACATTTGTTTCTCGGAAGATTTTAACTATTTCGTGTTTCTCAATCATCCACGGAGAGCGCATGACGTCAGGGTATGGAGCACCTGCCATATTTTCACCTCAACTAAAATCACGGACTCCTGGATTGCAATCCCGCTGACATAACCCTTGTGGACTAGATTGGTAACATTGTTGGTCTATTTCAAAGTGGCGCTTTAAAAATTGTCTGGGTGACACTCGCAGGGGGAGCCATGTAATCACCATTGAACATGTGCGTCTCAAAGAGCAATGGATTCAGTGCTGTTTGAAAAGTTGACCATGCCATGGCCATGCTGAAGGTTGGAATGTGCTGGGATCGAATATCTGGATGCGGGAGACATATTTCGCGTAGTGATGATGAGGGGGGTTTAATGCTGATAGAAAAAAGCAAGGAAAGATTACCGGACTACAAGCGCTAAAATCAGACCCAACAGGCCCAATTCCACGTTTTAAGGAAAGGTTAGCCATGATGTCGGCTTGCTGTCTCCAAAAGCACAAACAAACAAAGGAGGGATACAGCAGCAGGTACACAGAACGAATGAGGATTACTTGCGTTGTGTCCATTGCTTAATTCGCGTTTCAAGTGTTGCCCTTATAGCACTATGTGGAAACGGAAGATCGAGCCTCATTATGCGTCTTGGGCCCACTTCAGGGGAAACTGTGGCGTCTTGAGAGCCTGTAGGAAAACCCAGAAAAACCTTGACCAACGAGCGGAATCCACACTTGCAAATGGTAAGATGATAAAAATTAGTCGTAAGAAATCATTTTTCTACAGTTTGTAAAATGTGAAAAAGAGATTTGATTAATTTCGCTCTATATTTTGTGGTGGGTATCTTTGTTAAAAGTACTGCACTTAAATTGACCACCTTCACATTGGCATGGTATCCATTTTTGTCGCGTGTGAGTACCACATAGAAACCCACGTGGGCACAGCAACAAAACTGGTCTTGCCGGCGGGTTCTCGCGGTGTCCCCACTCCCGTTGGCACGACTCTACGTCGGATAGCCTTTGGAATGGGCAATAGCTTGCACCACCCAGCCTAGAATTAGAGTATTACGGTTACATTAGTGTTACATCATGTACTAGCACCTGTGCGGCCTACATCCCTGTCCAGCGCCATCTATTGAGCCCGGAGACAACCCTGCCTGGCACCCCAAGCTCATGGGAGCCTTCAGCGCATGCGCATGAGCGGTGGTAAACAAGCTCCATTTCAAAATGCAACGTACAGCGTGGGATAACAGTTTTCGGAACACGGCACTATTCCTTTATCGGAGCGTCTCCATAGTAGCTAACGGGAGTGGACAAAATTAAAACCAGATGTCTCGGTTGCCCTGTTTGGAATTTCGTGCTCTTCTGTTCCCCACGAAGGGGACACTCCGACGAACAAATACGCGAGCGCTGTGTTCCGTAAAAATCGGTAGAGCATTTTGGAGAGAAAAACGAGGGTGAAATTCCCCACAGGACCGCTAGCCACTGGTGGCGACGCTGTGTTCTCACACAGTGAGATGACATTTGACGGCCTCCAAAGCGTCTGTCGTTCAATGAGCGTGTACAAGTTGTTCCATTCTTCTGTACCTAGGAGGGGGTTCCCATTGTGCTTATGCTTTATACACCTACACTGCACTTACGCTACGTGCAAAGAACGAAACAATTTCATTTTGCGCTTCCATTGAAATGGCAGTGTACGTAGGTGAATGCGGCTCTTATTCGCTTACGAGCGATAAATCGGAGTATAAAGAACTAAAATGGAGACGCTCAGCCGTTTTATTTGCTTCCTTCGACAGATTCTTCAGATAATCGGAAATCGTTATCCATCCTCTTTAGTGGAAAATCTTTTCTTGAGAGTCTACGGAAGGTTGCATTTTTGTCCCCATTTCCGTCTTATTCCGGCTTTCGCTTTAACTTTCTCTGTAACTCTTCATTTGTTGACGTTACATTATTTGTGGCCTTTCACCTTTAAACGTACATACATGCACTTTACCTTCATAAAATGAACGAGGCAACGATGATTACCTGTGACTACGGTGTTGGTGGGCTAACTTTGGCCACCTTTCTTTAATGCGAATCTCACACGGTGGACGACATGTCGAAGCAGCTTGTACCACGACATCAAGTTGCTGGCGGCCACGATCGAGTCCGCTGCCTTCCGGTATAAGTGTTGCCATGTGATTCACTACACCTGCGAGAGTGGCCACCACATTATTCTTTAGCATCTAACGAAGCGTTTATCTTTATTTCTACACCTCAGTGTAGAAAGTCGAAGGCACGTTATCTTACATGTGTCTACAGGATCGTGTCTGCGAGATGGCTTCGGATCCCACCAACGGGTGTGCTGTTTTCTCTGGAATTTCCGGTAGGCTTTCTATACCCCTGAAGTCGGCCCAGGACGCATTTCTTGACCGTAAAATGCTCATATCCACAGTTGGTTCGTAGCGCTAACCTTCTGCGCGTTGATACGCCGTGGAGAAGCCACCCTGCCTTCACCCGCGTTCTCTGGAACTAACCGTATAAGAAATGAAGCAATTATTTCCCATATTTATCACTATCTGTGCCCGGAAAACGAGAAACGTAGCCGTAGATTTCCGTACACAAATAAATACACCAATGAGGTACGTGAGGTACGAATTAATTTGTCACCTATATCTTCAGTCGACATTTCTAGCTCCAAACCAGGAAAAAATACCTCGAGAACGTTCAGACCTTGAAATGAACTGAAGGAAAGCCTAAAGGTGGTAATTCTGCAGTAGCAGACGATCAAATCTAGGAAGACTAACCCGAGCCTTTAGTGGCGGTTGATGAAAAGGACTGGAGGTCGAACCCTTCCGGTCAGGGATGCTAACATTGCCTCAAACGTACGATCGGTATACTATCGGCGTTGTGTCCACTGCCAGCATGAAAAAAAAAAAAAAAAAAAAGAGGACTGGAAAAACTGAAAGTTGATCGTCTGTAGACGACCTTCTGTTTACAAATATGTGACGTCACGAGAAGACCGGTTCGAGGATATTTTGCTGTGGTGGGCACGAAGCGGGAAAAATGCGTCGCCTGCTATATGATGATAGTGCCCTCTAGCATGCTTTGCGCGGTGGCGTTTCGTAATCAATGACGTAGGTAACGTAGGGGCGCAGGTCGTCTATTGTCCTCCTAAGTAAGCTTACTCTCGCAACCAGAGATTGTAGTTTCAACGGAGTGGTAAGCACCACACCACAGTTACTCCACGTCTCGCAGAAACTATAACACCCCAAAACACAATAAATAACCAAACAATGGTGACGGTGATGGATGAAAAAAGGGGGGGAGGTGAGTCAAGACTAAATCCAATAGGGCCATGTTAATATAGTATTTCTTGGAGACCACGCCGACAAAGACACTGTTGCGCGACTGTCCACGCAGTCTGCATATATATTTTCGGAGCCCCACGAAGAAGAAAGGGTGATTATCTCTTTTTCTTTTTAGTAGTTTCTGCATATTCAGCTTGCATCTGTTTCTCCTGCAATAGTACGATTTCTTTGGCGTTGCAATATAGTTTTTCTCCATTTTGAGATCTTGGCTTCATCTATTCTTATAGCTTCGTCGATCGAAGAAATACGAATGAAGATTCGTGGAGTGCATTTTCTTTCGCAAGTACGAGTTATGCGCGCGACCCGCACGGCAGCTTGCCCGCTTGTATCATTTATAGCAACATAAAAAAGTGTTCGTACGCGGACTTTCGAAAAATTCCGTGACTGAAAAATAGCGATTCTTGTTTGTTTGTTTCATTTATTAGTGATCTGCAAAAGCGGACGAAACTTCCGCCTAGGCAGACCCGCATGCACACACATTCTGCCGCATGTACACATTTATATGTACGCGTGTACAAATGCTATAATCCGGTTAGGTATAAGGAAGTATTCGATACAACGAAGAAATCGTGATCCGCGTGAGCTTCGTTATATCGAGGTTCAACTGGCCCGAAATGGTGTTGTCTGTGGTGGTTTCTTGCTTGGTTTTCCAGCAGGCTTTCCAGACGAATATCGGCATAGTTCTCCCTGATGTGGGCCCAGGAAGTAGACTAACCCCCATCAATTACAACAACAGTTTACTACTCTCTATAGACACAAGACACCTTCAAGTCTTTAGTCTGTCTATACATCTTATACACGTTGTTAACACGTTTGAATTAATAATCAACGAACTCATAATTGACACATCACATTCTATAGAACGTCTATTTATTGCACCAATGGACAGTTCATACACACGTACTTTAGGCTGTATATATACAGGTCCGCAGCATTTATCCCTAACAAAAAAAAAAAAAAAAGACGTTGTTAAAGAATTTTGAATGGACATTCTATACCAAATTGGGCGGCCACACTCTATAGAAAGCCTATTTAACTAGCAAATCGAGACTCTATACAAATGTATACATTTACTTCAGAGAGTGTATATGTAGTCGACAGTAGGAATGTGTTCAAAGTACTAAAATATACTTAAGAAGCGATAGTTGTCCGATCGAAATATCCATCAGAGCCAACAAACAATAAATAAACAGGTTTTCAGTAGCAATCAGCATTCTTCCTTCTGCCATTTTTTTTTTTTTTTTCAACCTCTGCCATCACACATTTCATTTTTTCTCCTGCTACTTCTTTTTTATTGGTTTCCCGGACTTCCAATAACGGACAACGTGTTTTAAAAGCACACACACACACACAAAAAAAAAAAAGAGTGACGCTTTCTTCCTAAGTGAAGTCTTGTGCTTGTCTTGAGAACTTCCACGAATCCGAGAGTCCTGCTCGCCTCTGAGCCGAATCGAAGGATGACGTTTCTAAGGTTAATTCAGTTCCACGTACATACAACAGTGAATTGAGAAGTAGCTTTGAGTATTAATTCACCATCAACACAACGTTTGTGTTTCTTACTTATTTTGCTTCGAGATGTTCACTATGTCCATAGAAAGTCAAGCATGCGCAGTGCCACACAATTTTCTCTCACACTCGCAATAAATGATCCATGTATAGACATTGTGTATTTCTATACACCTGTATATCTGTGTATTTCTACAGACACATGTATTACATTTCGTGTATCGAAACTAGAAAGCAGCACCGGTTAGAAACGTCATAGCTTGTCAATACGAATTTTGTACAGTTTCTTTAGGTTAAGTGGATAGAAAATAGCAGTGGATAGATACTAGATAGAGTCTATAAAATCAAGTTAACAACTCTGTAGAGAGGGGAAGCCAACTTCTGTAATATATATATATTAAAAATCGTACGATAACTCTAGCGGTCTCTTTATCTTTTTATTGAAATCTTGTCAGCTGTCTGACAAGATACTCTTGATGAGAGTATCTTTCTGCGTTTAGATGGGAGCTGGAAATGAAGGGGATGTAAGCGAACGCTAAGACGATCTTGTACAAGGACTGTATCAAATCCGTGCTCCCATTTCAATAAAACTGCACTGCATGAATGACACCATATATTATCAACACGACCATGCAAAGGACGTATATAGCGCTTCTATAGGATATCCATACAACTTATCTACAGGAATATCTGGAATCACACACTACAAATTCTACGAGGTGTAGACAAAAATTATATACACATGTATTAGTCTCCGTAGATAGAAAATAGTCGAAGCCAGAGATTAGGAAAAGATGTGGACACAAGTTCTGTACAAACATTGTAGACTCAGTAGATATATAATGGAGAAAAAATTTCTATAGACTGTGGAAACCAGTTATCGTAAGGGAGCTGTCCCCCATTCCTTCCTGTCTTCATCTGTCTGTACGCCGCTCGTAGCCACAGTTGTTCCGCGGTGCTAACACTGAATTTAAAAAAGAATATTAATATTCGTCACTTCGCAGCTAATAGTCTCTATCAAGTGGGACACAGATACCATATAGAAGCCCTCTTATTTTCAGGGTTTCTTTTTTGCATACTCTCAAAAATTGCGTATTTAAATTCCTGCGAATATGTAACACACTGGACGTCGAGTGCCGAAGACGAACCTTGTTTTGGACCTATAATGCTGTAGTAGCTTTAATACGTTGCGCAAGTCCTTTCAGCAGAACAGAAGTCATATACCGAACTCTTTTTACTCTGAACCAGTTGACTGGAACTAAGATTGGCTTCTCAAGTGACGTGAGCTAAAAGCCGAACAGAGCCTCCAGCATCACCTTGGATCACGTCGCAGTAGTGATGCAAACCTATCGATAAATTGAGTATCGATACTACTGATAGCGTTTTCAAAGCGATCGATAGTGTAGAAAAACTATCCATAGTCGACTATAGATAGTGAAAAAAACTATCGATTGTTAACTATCAATAGTAGTATCGATTGTCAACGATAGAAAAAGAAATTCGATAGTATATACTATCGATAGTTTTACGATAATTGACTATCAATAGTACTGTTATTGTTTTGTATTTCTTTACTATGGAGAGCTAGATGGGGTTTTCACTATCGATGCTTTCGTTCCCGTCTTCGTTTTCGCACTGGCACAGTGACAACGAAGACAGAATCACGGGCGTCACAAGTTTTCGTTTAGCTGTAATGTATGAATAATGTAGCGAAAGGAGGTGAAAGGAGATACTGGAAGGCACCCGGGTTCGAATGCCGGTGAGGGTTGTACTGTCTAGGATTTTCCCTGGGTTTGCCTCAGACGCTTTCAGACATATGTCGGCGCAGTTCCCAGTAGAAGTCGGCCCAGGACGCACATTCCCCGTCAATCGTGACGTTGCCCACCTCTGTGAGGCCGACAACGGCGAGCCTTTTCACGAACACCACCACCACCGCTCATCATAAAATCGTACGCACTCACGAGACTGCAATGACGCAGTCAATACAATTCGAATTGTATCACGTGACCTTGAGATTGGTTTGAGCGGCATAAGAAGCTCAACGTCACCGTCGGAGGGAAACCTGCTATAAGTTGTATTGTAACACTTGTAGGAGTGAGACTTTTTTTTTTTCTTCTATTCTTATTTGCTTATGGAGTTTTCTGATAGCCGACTATCGATGGTATATTATCGATAGTTTTCTTGTTATCGACAGTCTTCTATCGCTAATACTGTCGATAGTCTATCGACAGTCGACTATCGACAGTGCTATCGATAGTTCCATTCGCATACGACTATCGATAGTTTTGCGTCACTACCTCGCGGACCTCTTTGTAAACTGTATAAATTGTGTGCGTGTTAACGAAAGATTCTCTCTCTCTCATTCTTCGTGAATTTCCGCCAATTATTTTCCGAAGCGAAGAAATCTCAAAAAAGCCGAAAATACTTTCGACTCGAAAAGAGAGAGTGAAAGATCAACTTTCATTTCACGTCCCACCACCAATTTGATAATATTCAGCGAAAGTATGGTACATCCAGGAGAGGAGCAACTTAGCTGAGCGCGCGAAATGTGACTACGCCGGTAAATGCGGGCACCGCGCGGCGGCGTGGGGGATTTTTCCGACGACGGAAATGACGTCGGAGCATCTTCTTCCGCACAGGGGTTCCCATCGTGATCGCAGTGATTGCCACTCTCCCAGATCAGAGCTCCTACTGCCATGCAAGGCTCCGTGATTGCAGTGCTGGCCGCTACGGTCCTTGTGTTTCTAACATTACTTCAATCAAGTGAGTTCATTTCTTGCCGCCATGCTTCGCCTTCGATCGGTTTTCTTTCTACTGCACCAAGCGGCTGCTTTCATGGCTTCAGGAGGGGGGGGTTCTGTTCGGGAAATTATCCAGCGGGTTAACCCCAGGAGGTGTTGGGACTCCGTGGGCTACTGCCCTCTAAATTCATAGTCTTCCTTCGGGGATTGTGAGCTTTTTTTAGGTGTCAGGGGCGCTGAGGAACTCCCTGGGTCAACCAAACCCAGCGAGACATATTAACCTCAGCAACAGGTACTCTGCGTAACTTTCTGTCTCACCCCACTCCTCGCAAAATGTAATCAAACTTGGGCTGCTTGATGATAGATTATGTTCCTCGCATCGAACATATAAATACACTTTGCTGGAAGTAGTGGTAAGAAAAGGCGAACATTTTACCGCCTTTATCGTGGATACAGATAACAAAAGCCGACCTTTCGTACAAGAAAACTCGTTTTTTTTCTCTCTCTTCTTTCTATCCCAGTATTGCCGAACTAATCAGTATTCCTCGGAGAAACTTTTTCACCCATGCATGGAACAGCTCTGCATAGTCGCCGACGAAAACGCTCGGATAGAGTTTCAGAACGTCCGTATGCACCCGCAATACGTGTGTATATCGATAATTGAGTCTACGTTGCGCATGCGCGGGCAAGAAATAGTGAATATGCAATAATCTCTGGCGAAATGTGTATCGTCCCAACGGTACTCAACAGTTGCGACATAACAGCCTCTGCACGTGTTTCCGTAAACCGGTTCTCTCTGGCACCATTTCGTCTTCGCTTCTTTTTTTTTTTAATTTTTTACCGCGAGAGTGTCTTTGAAATAAACTGCCTCCTCGGACGTATCTCTCTCTTTCTTTTATCTTCGAGAGAGGTTAGAAAGACTCTGCACGTATCACCGTAACGATCGATGCTGTATTTAGTCGTCATTTGAGGGTTGTTACCTTTCTCTGGGTTTCCTAGATCACATTACAGCTAGCAGTATTGTACAGATCGAGAACGGCGGTCATCGTCTGTGCTCGACGTCGATCGTGGTACGTACCCAATGAATGGGCACACCCCCGGTGTTTTGAGGGAGCGCGAAAAAGTTCCACAAAGAAACTGCGGTAGTATCCGTTCCTTTTAGCCTAAAGCCCCTCTCTTCGTGGACCCTTTGTTCTTTTTCTTCGCAGTTATTTTTATTCTCTATTAATGTTTTCATATTAATTTATATCTTCACTTCCAATTCTGTTTCGTGTTCTAGGTAAAAACTAACGACTCGTGCGCGTTCGCTTTTCCGTATACTGTAAGCGCACGCATCTTTCGGCCGCCGCATGAGAACTTTGTTTTCAGATATAGTGCATCAAGTTTTCTCGACGCAAGGTTTGGATTAGCAGAACAGAAGTTATTGACACTGTACGGAGACGGCAACCAATAAAGTTCGTTAATTTACCGCGAACTTTATCGATATGCATAACGTAAAACCCCGAGAATAGGGAACACGAATGGCCAGACACAACACGCAGTCGAGACTTCGTATCGCGACGCGATACCTAATATTTTTCGTGTCTCATCTCATGGGTAGCAGAGATTGAGAAGCACCGCGATAAGCGCTAAAAAGCGAGTTCAAGTGGGTCGCTTCCCACTTCAACAGGGGGTTTCACTTAACGTGATAGAAGATAGCGGCGGACAATTATTTGTGCTCCTCGAAACAACGGTTTCCGCAATTTTCTTCTTCTTCCGGTTATTGCCATTGTAGTAGTGAATGTATTTTGCAATACAATGGGATAAACCCGGCATTCGCTTTCTGGTTCTACAAAAGCACACACACGTGAGGTTGTGAAATTTCGGAGTTCGATTGGTCAAATTCAATTTCTCGCCAACTCAGTTTGATAAAAGTGCTCGGAACTCATGGCAAAATCTCCGTCGTGATAAATAGCGTTGACCCCGTAATGTTTGGACAAGTACGTAGTAGTAAGTTATGACGTTCGGCGAAATACCCTGTCCCATTCCCTCAGAAGAGGGAAACTGATCCTACCATCGGCTCTGCTTGTCTGAAATTTTTCGGCACAAACGGAGGATACCGCTCGTTCCTTCCATCCGTCCACAGCTTTCATATATAGGCCAAGTTGTTTCGCGGTGTCAAGACTGAATGTCCACAGTAGTCCAACAGTTCGTGATTGGCAGTTTAAATTTAAATGACATTTCCCGTCCCCCATTTAACGCTGTCATCTCTTTAAACTCAACAATGGAGTCGTCACGAGGGTAACAAACAATTGGCTTAACTCTTTGGAGATTTCTTCGTGGTGACGTCATACGACGTCTTTGTCTGTTACATGAAGGCTTCCGGACGTGCGTTAAGATATCGGGAGACGAGTGATGAACGCAAGGTCACGGAGGGCGAGCTTATCGGCCAGTTTACGCAAAGATAGTGGCCGTCAGAGAAGTCGTATGTAGTATGCGGAATGCATTGCGGCGTCTTCTCGCCGTTCAATAAGATGTGAAGCTTTGCCGAACCTGAACACCTATTAGGACGGGGCTCCATCATTATCGAGGTTCACGGGCTGGGGTTCAGAAGTTGGTGTTTTAACCCGGCGGTTGTACTTCAGAACGGAGAAGTCATTTATTCCATTTTACTTTTTCTTTCTAGGAAAAACTATATTGACATTTTTGTGTGGCGACAGTGTGTCTGGACAGAGTACTGTGTAGAGCTGTATTAATTCAGCATTTCTGGTCTGGGGAAAGGATATCTCGCAGCGTACTAACGTTATTAGCATACTCTAGATCGAAAACGATCGGACCGCATGAACGGACATATTTGCGCCAACTTAAAATTACGAGGGAAGAACACGAAAACTAGTCGCTAACGAGAGAAGTGGCTGTAATTTGGAGTGACTTTTGGCGTTGCCTGCTGCCACAAGTGCTGGGAAGAAGAAAAAAAAAACTCCGTCTCATTTCGTTCCCGACGAGAAGCGACTCGTTTTTCCTCCGTTCGTGTCCTCCCAGAACGAAACCCGACTGAAAAACAAATCAGGCCAACTTGTTGTCACTTGGAAGCCCTTTAAAGGAGTATCCTTGAAAGAGTTTTCCTGGCAATTGAAAGCGACGGAATATTTGCTCATTCTGAGGAGCATCTTTTGACGCCATCATCTGGCTTGTTGGACGCGATGAGGAGCCGCTCAACTGGTACAGATTGAATCTGACTGGGAGGAAACCGTGTAAACTGCTCCACAATTGATTACCTCGAGGAGCTTTCGCTCGTCGGCCGTGTGTGGTCGAGAGAGAGATCGAACGTATATCCGCAAAAGTAGCCGTTTTTGCACACAGAGGCACTTTCACTTTTCGGGCAAATCTGTCCTGGACGGGAAAATATGTTCCACGCAAAAAGAAAGAGAGAGAAGGAATTCTGGGTTGCTTCTGATTTTTATCTCCCGAGCTGGCCAGAACGCAATTACAGCTGTTTTGTCTGTAGCTGTCACTGCGGAGATTTCATCAGCAAGGAGTTTGTAAGCAACGCGGGTTTTAGGAATAAGAAGAGGCCTTTTCTTCCTCGTATTTCACGAACTAACCCGACGACAACCTGTTTTTTTTTTTTTTTTTTTTTTCGTGCTCCTGTTTTTGCCCAGGAGAGGAAATTTCTACCTCGAAGAATGTGTCGCTTAGGATGACATTAAGGGGGTTGCATTCTTCTGGACGGCAAATAGGGAAGTGAAAAAATGTTTATTTTTCTGCGTGCCATATTTAACGAGATACAAATCCTGGAACAAAATTCACCTTCCAGCTCTGACGTAAGAGGCCGCCTCACGAGCACAACCGGGTCACTTTCGGGTTTTGTACGCGTCTATTACCGCAGTTGTGTATGCCACGTGAATGAATACCGTTTCTAGACTACTATCCCCTTGGAATGCAGGTTCACATCTTATCCGGGATAACTTGGGTTAACAGGTGGGGAAAAGCCCCCATGCCGGTCCGTTTAGTTGGGAGGTCAACATTTGACTTGGTGCCTGTTGCTCCATGTACGAGATGTAACTTTGCAACAACAGCACCCACGGCGGTCTTGAAGGTACTGTAAAGCGGTAGATATAAGAAAATGTATCTATTCGATAGCCTCGGTACTCTCACGTAAGTGTTTTGAAAATTAAAAATGAAAATTACGGGCAACACTGCGTCGAAGTAGCCACCGAATGCGCATTGCTCGTTAAATACGGCGGCGCAACTACATTGCATGCACATAACACTGTGTCCAAAACAAAAGTCTGCTACCGGACTGGTAATCATCATGAGCAGCCTTTAGCTCGACAAACTTGCGGATTATTTCTCACCAGACGACGCCCCGAGCCGTTTTACCGCAATTTTACTAGCAAATAAAAATAGTAAGTCTTCCCTGCCACATGTATACTTAAGTGTTGGGTTTCCAAGATGTTGAACTACGCCGGCAACATAATTGCTCTACGGTACCTTGAAAACCTGTAATTTCTCGCGTCAACGCTTCGTTGTCTGATATAGGAGACGCCACATAGAACTCGGAATGATGTCTCTCATGTCTCGGCTTCGCTCGGTTTTTTCACTTTTGTGCATCAGTTTTCCTCGTCGTGGATCACTCATCTTTTCTTAAATGTCTACGATTGGGGTGTTTAATCGTGATTCCCTCCCCCAAAATACGTCTTGAACGGGAAAGTACTGTTGGGCTATACTCTGAAATTGCGCAACTCTACTCGCTCGTTACAGCGAAATTAATGAGCGAAAGATCGCTTCAACGGATGCGGCTGACCCATGGAGCGGTCATCCCTCTCAACTCCCGTGTCTATAGCTAGCACTGTACATTGCTTAGTAAATATAACAGTCTTTTCCTTGTGCAGAAGCGGAGAGAAAGCACCGCGGAAAGCATGCAATGTCCAACTATGTTGGCGCATTCGGTAACATTCAGATGCCTTCCAATGACGTCACCTTTTCTACTCGATGCCTCTAATGATAGTTCGTCCAGCAGCGCTCTTACTGTCCTCGGTTTCGCTAAAAACGGAAAACCCGCTTACAGGCAATGAGAAAGCAAGAGGGGCTTTCATTCGCTAATGAATAACCCATCATTGAGGTCCTTCCGTTCAATAGTACACCGCATCCTGCATGCAAATATAAGGGGCAATAATGCGCACACGCGACTGCCGTCTAGAGCAGTTGCGCCACCATGTGGCCGCTGGGGGCGGTCAAGGACGCCATTGCACGCACTCACGTTATATGTTTTCCTTTCGACTGCGTGTGGTGCTGTTTTTTTCTGTTCTATTATTTATTTATTATATTATACTACTAAACGCATATATATAAAGCTGCGAGCGCAGAAGTGATGCCATTTTTGTGGGCGGACGGTTCTGTGGAAAAGTGTAACTGTAAACCGCAACTGTACTGTAAGCCGTACAGTAAAGTGTAACTATACTGGACCACTAATTACCTAAAATTCGTTAATTAACTTTTTAATCGGATGTTTACGCGAAAATGCGAGACGGCAGAATTGGAGGCGACTATTATTTGAATCAACCCTCTTTTGCGCAAGGACCCTGAAACGAGCACGTACTTTGAGGCATAAGTCGCCAAACTTTGGTACGCAAATGAGGCGAAACCTCAAACTGTGTTGTCTCGCATTTTCGTGAAAACGTGTAATTGAAAAGTTAATTATCGAATTTGATGTAATTAGTAGTCCAGGAGTTACACGCTCTTTCCAGCAAGACGTCGGCACGGCTGCATAACCCGCCCGCAAGCGTGGCATCACTGATTTTTAATAATAATAATAATAAAAAAAGAAGCAAACAAATATCTAATGGATGAAGAAAAACAAACATTCTGGTAGTGACTGTTGTGGGCAGTAATGACCGTGGAATACTTTCGGATCAGGTACGAATGGTGACTACTGATATACTACGCCAAAGTACGATTTTCTACGCACGGACATTGATTTCCCCTCGTCATCCGAGTGATGTTCCTGCATTTGAAATGTCCCGTTTTATACACACAGATAATAAAGAAAGCTTCAGCGATACGAATGGTCGCGTCTCTATAATATGCACCTACCCTAGAATGCGAATCACTTTGCGGGTCGGCAAGAAGTGACGTGTTCCATTCTATCCCCCCCCCCTTTTTTTTCTCCAATATCATCATCGTCATCAACATCGACTTGTCCCATCCTCCAGCTAACAATACAAGAAGGTTATCCTCACAGGGCATCATTATGAGGACGGTGAGCCTTATCTTGCCCTCAAGCTCAAGCTTAGAGATCCCTATGGCTAGGAATGCTCCATGTTCACATATGTGGTCACCTATACTAGAAATATGTTCCTGCCGTCCAACCGAAAGATGACTTGAGAATATAGGGGGCGCAATTTTATCGTACCCAATAAATGAGGCAGATGGCAAAGCGGGAGAGTTTAAGAATATGATTTTCCCATCCTAAAGATGCAAGCTCCTTTGGACTGACCACCCTGTTCGTTTTGCGTGCGAAATTGATCATTTTGAAAAAAAGTTTTTTCACTCCAAGTGTTCTTGGCGTTGCACCGAACGATTTCATTCTGTTTTCTTTGGTCATTTGCTGTGAGGTGACGCTCCCGATTTCATTGGGGCGCTCCACTGTTGTTGCGCCATTGAACATCATATCGAAGCTTATACTCTAAAAATGCCTCATGCCGCTATTTGGGAGTCATTATCGTGTCACTGCTTAACAGAACAAGTTGATCAAAGCTGGTGCGTAAATCCACCGAATTAAACCGCTTGTAAGAGAGAAAAAAATGTACGGAGCTCCAAACGTGTGTCCGCGTTCGTGTGTCTTGCTCAAGACTGCCAGCTGGATTCAAATCCGATTGTGCTGTCCTCTCACTGCTACAGATGCTTATTGTGGAAAGAGAAGACAAAAAGGAAAAGGCAGACAGACACAAGGTTGACTTGCTGTTCCATAGCAAAAAGAAGAAAAAAAGGAGAAAGGCAAAGAAAAATTTCACTCATATGCTTCACAGTTGCATCGCGTTGTTAAACCTGAGTTTTAAAAATCCACTCCGTGTTAGCGTACTCCAGTGTTTGCCGCGTTGCAAAATGCACCGCCCTCGATGACAGGAGAGGCTCATATTTTCGCGAGCGTCGGATGTTGATGCTCGGGAAGCCGTTATCGTCCAAAAGTTTCGAGAGCGTCAGATAAGCCCCCTGAGAAGCGAGAGGTTATCGGTGGTGCTCGACGGACCATAGCTTGGGCAGACAGTTTGAATACCCTTATTAGTAGCCTGGCTTTTGTACGAGAGCTCTTTAAGAGTGCTTCAGACGTAGCCTCAAAAGTGTCTAGTCTGTACAAGCGGTACTTAACGAGAGTTTTAACTATGGTTTTTGAAAAGTTGCGAGTTGGCACAGTACGGGAAAACTTGATAGATTGGTCGATTGCGAAGACGTTATTGATTTTCGGAAAATGGCCACTACTATGGGGCACGGACAGAAGGTCGCCGCTTTACTTGCCTCTTCTGATACATTCTTGGACACTATTTCACACGTTGGGGTCAGTTCATGTAGAATATGCACCCGTCGAGACTGACCTAGGTAAGGTGAGAAGAGCTATGTACGTATTTCACATGATTTTGAGGACGTTTATGAGCAAGAAAATAAATGTTCCACTTTAAAAAGAGGCGGCCGGTGTGGCGAGCTTTTTTTTTTTCGCTTAGCTTATGTCCTGTGAGCTTATGTCCGGAGCGCTTTTGTCCTGTGAGCTTATGTCCGGAGAGCTTATGTCCGGAGAGCTTTTGTCTGGAAGCCCACTACTATATGTAGCTTCCGCCCTACGTTTCACCTAGGGTTCCGCGTTTTTGGAGTTTATTGGAGTTTGGAGCTTTTCGTGGTTCATTTTGACAATTGAGTTAGAAGAAAAAACGAGGGCTATCAAACTGCATATTTTAAATTTTTCAGTCAATTAGTGAGGCTACCTTTCTGTTACGTGGTAGAATTTGCGAACGACGACGTCTGCATCACGACCAGCTGGCCACGTAAACATCTCGAAATCCGAATATTGCCGGAGAAAGTCACACGACAGCTCTCGTCCCATCTTACTATCAGAGTTGCAACTAGCGGCCTTTTCAAGAAGACAGTTTCTATGTCATCTGTGCGCCTTTTTCTGCTTTGAAGAGGGTAGCAAGTGTTATTCGCACACACAAAGGATAAACAGTTTGAGGAGACCCTCTGATAAAGACTCATCCTCCAGCGCCACTTGCGACAACTTGGCTACCCTAACGTCACTTCGGCCACCCTGCTCGGCCCGGTCCTGCACAACCACGGGGCGGTTACGGCTACCCTCTTCAGCTTACTCCGTGCCAGCCTCCGAAGGCCCTTTTGTGTGCCTCCGTTTCTTTTCTTTCTATATTTTCTTTGAATTGAAGGAATAGCAAGTCGGCCTACGCCTGACTAACCTTTCCTCCCCCCAGACCCGTGAAATGGCTGAATGACCTCAAAATGCCCTGACGTCGGGTGGTACCCAACTCAATAACTCCACTATCGACGTGCCTCTAGCAAGGATAGTGTTAACCCGCGCGCATTCCACAGATGCTTCGTGAAGTGGATTTGAGTCTTCCTTTGAGGGCCATCCTTTCTTGTCCCGGTAACCCGATACGCCAGGCAATTTCGACACAAAAGAAAACCGCTCATGAAGGCGTGGCTTTTCTTGCCGAGCTCCGGATAAATCCAAAGGGCTGGAACCTTCGTTATACCTGATAACGCAGTTGAGTCACATGAGACGGCAACTAAGTTAGTTACAGCTAGCTTGCAGAAATTGCAGCTGAGCTACAGCTACGTCACAGTCACCTTTTAAAGAGACTACGCAATGATTTTCCTCGATTTTCTTTGAAAGAACTCATGTTCTTGAACACACAGCCCAAGCTTTACGTTCGAACAGTTTTCCAACGAAAGTTCCCCCCCCCAATTCCCCCCCCCCAACGATACACCCCCTCAACTACACGGTTTACATTTCTTTTTTTCATTTTTTTTTTTTTCAACTAACTGCGGCTTAGTGGTGCGGGGTATAGCCAGTCTGCCTTTGTCGTGACTTTAATCCCCATTTTTTCTTCTATCACACCACATCACCTTTCCCTTTGCATTTTAAAGTGAAAGTTACGAATAATAGGTATTATGTATCATAGTACGATCGTATAAGATATGATTGTTTTTGTGAACTCTGAGCATCCATTATCATTCACTACCTTCTCCCCCACAAGCAATGGGATAGGTGGCGCCTCAGCGGCGAAACATCCCACTACATCACCGTTACTTATTTGTTGTTGTTGTTCCTTTGAAACACATTTACCGTCCAATATCACTGTTCTTTTGACATTTATAACGTTGCAATACGACACTGCGACACTGTCTAAATATAAACGTTCGAACAATTCGATGTAAGAAATAAATGTAACTATAATTACGATACTTGGCATTATTGTCAATAGTGAGAAGGAAGTGGACAAGTTTCCGCACATAGCCTTCCGAGAGAGATTTGAACGTGGGCAAATGAATATAGTTGCTTCCGGGGCGTAAAACTGATCAGAGCAGCAAAAGGTGCCAAAAACCGCGATTTAGTCGTCTTCCGCGAGTGCGTGTACCACTGTTTATGAGCATAGCTGATGCCACCAATTATCGTCTGGAGAATGGGTCAAACTGCACCCTTGTATGTAAACATGTGTCCGTAACCCATTCCCATAATTGCTTTGTCCCTGACCGTTTTTTCTTCCGTTGCTCGCGTACATGACACAATGGGTAGACAAAGTTTGTGTTTGTTTTCGGACTGTCACATTGACTGCTTTGCCGTCGTTTGTTTTTCTAATATTGGCAATTAAGAATCTCGATAATAAGAAAAATAAGGCACAGAAAAAAATTGCTCAAGCGCAGCAGCGGTCGCGTATGGAACGCCCCCACATCCAGAGAATCAGCGCTGCCTAAAAACGGACTACGAATACTGTTGCCACTTTGATAGAAATTCTCTCATAATACACTAGCCTTCACTACCGGACATCTTACTGTATAATGTTTCCAGTTTTGTGACTTTGTTCGTCACAGTGTAAATAAACTTCCGTGTCGTTTTCTGCGCTCTCATCGTGCTGACTCAGTGAAACTCGCACGAATTATCCGGAAAGTGCTAGAAACTTGGCAGAAAGTGTAACTGCCCCTTGCAAATTTGAGGGGGAAGCATTCGGAACGGGGAATACTGGGGCATAGTGGGAACGCAAACAAACCCTTTTCTGCAAGGCACTGGTGCATAATGTGAATGTTCGCTCTTCTGGTTGCATGGCATTAGTGGTACGCTGGTAGTAGACGTTTTGTACGGGCATTATACAAAGAAAGGCACGTAACTTTTATATGGCGCGGAGTCTGTAATGAAGACTTACGTCATGTGGCACTCCATGAGGAAGCACAGAGTGGTCTGTGTGGACAGCTGAGAGAAAGGGAATCGTAACACACACAGAGACTCAAGCCGAGGAGGACAGACCGTTGCCTATGTATCTGTACTGCGTGAAACGCATAATGTCCTTTTCTCCCGGATGGACCACTGATTTCTTCGTGACGAATGCATTCAGTGAATATATTATATGTACCGATGTCGGCGTCACACAGCCCTTTCCTGACGAAAACGACTACGAACTAAAGCTCGGGATTATATCTACGTAGAGAGTAGCTCACGGGACAATGACATTATAAAAATAACGACCCTAGCCAGGACCGAGCCGTGCATTTCGCGCAAATCCCAGGACACTTATCTCTCGCGTTAGGGTATTTTATCCCTTAATAGCGCGAGTACGATGCATCGTTCTCATTCACATTCATCCCTCGTACAGGGTGCTGTTTTATTCGTTAGATGTTTTATAAAAAGCTGCGAGAGGAGCATAAGTAGCGTTTTTGAAAGGCTGGTTATGTGGCCAGGAATTTTAACGAGAATAAGCACCCTGAATCGTACTCCCTGAAGAAAGAAGCACTCTTAATAGTAACACACACAGAGACTCAAGCCGAGGAGGACAAACAGTTGCCTATTTATCCGTACTGCGTGAAGCGCATATGTTATTTTTTTCCTGCACACTCCTTGGAACTTGAGCTCGCTGACCTTTGGCGAGGGTCCATTTCAATACTAAAGGAGTTTGAAATGTTTTCTAGTTCCATTCTAATTAATAAGAATACCTCTAAGTGTCTCGATCATGAGGCACCACAACAGAAATAATCTGTCTGACCAGCCCGCGCGGCGTATAGTGGTTAGGATGATGGGAGGTGACATGGGCCGGCACTGGCAGTGTTGTCTGAGGTTTTCCCTGGGTTTTCCGGCAGCCCAAGAAGCATACTCTGTTCCTTCCTGCTGTCCTCTTTCCATCCGTCTGTATGCCGCTTATAGTCACAGTTGCTTCGCGGCGGTAACAAGGAAACAAAAAAGTTTGGGTAGTTGTGTCTGTGTCCTGTTGTGGTGCCTCAGGCTCAACGTTTTTGGCTTGAGTGTATGTGGGAGCTGTCAAATTCGAGTTGATCATTGTGATGAAAGCGCCATTGGGTTACGAGTGACTCTGCCGGAGCTGTTATCGCTCCCTATATATCCTGTTATCCCGTCATAGTAGGGGAAAACGGAGGACGAGAGAGAGAAAAAAAATCAACTTTTCTTTTCCTTCTAGCTGTATGCTGTTGTTTTTCCATTATGCCACCAACTCCTTGGGTGTTATTTCAGACATTCGTTCTTAGCATCTCGTTACATGGCAGAATAGCTTAGGGGTGGTTGGAACTACACGTGCACTACTACACCAGATGTGCTTCATTACATTGGGATAAACTCCCTAGCGGAAACCTTGACATCACAGCCGGGTCATGTTTGATCACCGGTTTTCATTGCTGTTAAACTTGGAATGCATGGAGTGGCATGAGGCAAGCTTTATAAGTGAACTGACTGATTATGAGTTGTTGTTTTTTTTTTTCATCCAGCGCTGGCCATTGAGTGCTACGTGTGCAACTCCTTAAAAGATCCTGAATGCGACGGAGCACCGAATAAAGACATGCTGAAGAACTGCAGCGAGGCTCGCATGGGTTCCATGTACAGTGCCTGCAGAAAGATTGACGTCTACGTCGACTTTAAAGTTCACGAACGTGAGTATATCGGGTGGTGGCTCAATAGAACGATGGACCTGCCTATAGACAAACTGTATGGGAGAATTCTCCTATACAGTATGTTTGCATGGCCATTTAAGGCACCTACAAAAGCTGCATCCGTGCTTCTCCGGTAGCTTTTCATAAAAATAAGCACCATGTGTGTACCCCTTACAAAAGTCGGCTTCTCTCTATAGAATTCCTAACTTCGTTTTATAGACTCTATCTATTATCTATCCACTTAATCTAACGAAACTGTATACAAGTCCTATTGACAAGCTATGATTTTTCTAACCAGTGCTACTTTCTATACACGAGTTGTATAAACATTCTATACATGTCCTACAGACACATTTATATGCACAACTTCTTCATAACTTGTGTACGTATATACATGTGTCTGTAGAAAGTGCATAGAAATACACAATGTCTGTACATGGATCGTTTATTGCGAGTGAGAGAGGGAAACTGTGTGGCACTGCGTATGCTTCATTTTCTATGGACCTAGTGAATGTCTGAAAGCAAAACAAGTAAGAAACACAGACGTTATGTTGATGGTGAATTATCACTTCACAGTTGTTTGTATGTGTAACTGAATTAATCTTAGGAAGGGAGTTGCCTCAGGACAGAAGCCGCCAATTAATCTTAGACACGTCACCCTTCGATTTGACTCAGAGGCGAGCAAGACGCAAGTTCGAGGCCGGAAAAGACAGTTATTTAGTATGCTTGTTAAAATTCCTTGCCATACAACCAGCCTTCAAAAACGGTACTTATGCTCCTCTCGTAGCTTTTTATAAAAAAAAAAAAAATCTAACGAATAAAACCGCACCCTGCACGAGAGATAAATGCGAATGAGAACGATGCATGGGATGCGGGCTATTAAAGGATAAAATACCCTAACGCGAGAGATTAAGTGCCCTGGGATTTGCGCGAAATGCCCGGCTCGTTCCTGGCTAGGGTCGCTATTTTTGTAATGTCATTGTCCCGTGAGTTTCTCTCTACGTAGATGTAATCCCGAGCTTTTATCCATAGTCGTTTTCGTCAGGAAAGGGCTGTGTGACGCCGACATCGGTACATATAATATATTCACTGAATGCATTCGCCACGAAGAAATCGGTTGTCCATCCGGAAGACGTTATTTATGGCAGGTCTATGTTCATTTGAGCCCGCGTCATAGCATCTTGTATTGTCACTTACGCTGTGTGTCGTGTCGATTATCTTATGTTTCGATTTTACTGCTTGCGAGATCTGGTTGTTAAAATCGTTAAAAAAAACTGTGAAAACCCCAGTGTGAGGGTAGAAGAAGAACAGCACTGTACCTAGATAGAAAAAGCCTCCTCTCCCTCCTTCGCTACGTGGACAGAATTCGTCCGCTACTGCAATACGCCGTTCTGCGAATTTAAGAACCCGCAAATGATTGCAGCTCACCTGGAACCCGCAGACCTAAATATTTGGAGAAAAAGTGCGTGACGCTTTCCAGAAAATCAGTTTTGAGATTTTCTGAGATTCAGATTGAGATTTGGACCGTTTTGCGCTTTATTTCCCATTTTTCCCATTTAGTACGGGGGGACGTTCAATCACAAATCGCAGACGACGGTGGTGGTTGTCCGTGGCCACGACCGCTGAAAGCACGTTCGTCATTGGCTGCCGCCGTTGAAAACACGATCCCGATTGGCTGACTCTTAATTGTTACGTCACCTCGCCGAGCGCGCGGGCTTTCTGTATCTAGGTGGCGTTGACCGTACTGGCAAATTACGTTCCTCTCCTTCCCCCACTCTTCCTTGTACATATGTATCGTCCTTTTCGTACTCTCGTACTGGGGTTGGTTATCGTTTACGGGTTACTGTTTTCACATAAGACACCAAACAGTTGAGATTTTAACGCTTTTCTGCGAGATACTTGTCTGAAACCGACAGCCAGCTGTTTATCGTGTCCGAAATCTCCAGGTGTTGGGGTCTTTCAACTTTAGACTCGCCCCGCATACAGTTCCTCCTCAAACACAACATTGGTAGAGCTCCTTCAGGAACAGTCAAGCCAAGACTGTACTCTCGAGCGAGATTTTCGGATGACTGTGTCGCAAGTATAGTACAAGCGATATATAGAGTGGAAAGAGAGTCTCGAAGGCTACCAGGGGCGGATCTAGGATTTTTCCGAGGGAGGGGGTCCGCTATGAACAGGTACATGCTGGGATTGGTCCATTGAACCCTATGTTCAAGTCTGGAATTGAGGGCGCCCCTGAAGGCGACATTGTCTCTCTAAGCGAATTTTTTGTTTCCAGTTCCCCCACTAAAGCGAGTGATCCGTCAGTGCGCCATGGAGGCGGAACCCGATCGACCTTGCTACTACAAGGCTGGCTTCGGCGGCCGGGTCAACGTCTGTCATTGCTTCGATCCCAAATGCAACAGCGCTCAGATCCACACCATCTCACTAGGAGCCCTGGCCACAGCCACCGTTTTTGTCCTGTTCAGGCTGTTCAGTCAGTGACGTTCGAAAGCCCACCATCCTTCCCCGTGCCTTACCTGTCCTGGACGAGACAATAGTGGACTGCTGGTGGTTCCCATCTACTCTTTTTCATAAGTGCTAGTCCCATCATTGTCCATTAATCTGCTCGACCTACATTTCGAGACTAATTAGTGCTTGTGGCAGCTTTTGGGCCACCGTCACAGTGTTGTTTGTACCAGGTCGGGACCCAGTGTAGGGATGTATAGATACAGTTGTGAGTGTAATGGAGCGTTATATGTTGTCAAAGTGTTGTCGTTGTAGCTTTCGCTGCCAGTTGAACGGTACGCCATGGCTTTAAAGGAACCTGACGTCTCCTCCGTGAGAGAGTCTTTTTAGATTTCTTGTACAACTGACGCCCAGATGCCCTTTTACGGAAGGTGTACCCCTTTTGTTGGGAAGCCTTTCTGTTCTAACCGTCATCTGACAGCATTTGTTGAGCATTTGACACAACCGCGTGTCAAAAAGCTTTTGTTGGAAAGCCGACAACGTTACCTGTACCTAAGGTGGTTCCTTTCATTCCAGTAAGAGGAGGAGAAAGAAATATGTTTATTTACAGACAATACGAAACCTCTTCTTGCTACGAAGAAGACTGCATTTCGTCTGTCGAAACATATCAGTGCGGTTCGCTTACCGACGTCCGGTGTCAACCTCGCATTTTGAGAACCTCTCGTTCAAAACCAAGTTGCCCACTGTTTCGTACCACGTAGGTTATACAGCATTAAACTGCAATTTACGCGGGTCCTGTATTATATATATATAACTTTCTAGTACTATACGATGTTGTTCATATTTCTACCTTACCCTCTTGGGATGTTTTTGACTGTCACTTTTGAAAACTTTCGCTCGCCTTTTTCCATAAAAGTCCCTCTTTCGAAGCACCTTATGAGATGATACAGGTTGGACAAGTCTTTATCCAATTTCTTGAGCAGTGTTCTTCAACAGAGTGTCAACGAGTGGATTAATGGACATAACTTCCTCGAGGAGCACTTCTTATTGCAATTCTATGAGTAAGAAACAGAAACGTGTACCAACCGGTGGCAACCGGTGTGCACAGAGGAGTGCAACCGGTGTCTGCGTTAGAATTATGAAATAAAGTCTGTCGATTTGTTTTTCCGTTCTGCTTTTGTGCGCTTTCGTATTAGCTGCGCAAACACATGTTGCACCGGCTCGTTGCACTTGCAGCAGTGGAGAGCCCAATTGTCCGTGGAGTTGTCTGATAACCCTGTCACACGGCAAATTGAATGTCATTCCCAGCGAATGATATTCGTTTCGTGTCACACAGTAAAATCAAATGGCAATATATGCGAATGAGTTCGGGGAACTCATTCAGTTTTCCCTCTCGCACCGCCAGCTTACCCTTACCCCTTACGGTACAGAGGTATTAGAAACAATGACGATACACCGTTCGAAGAAATGAAAGGCGAATGAAAAGTTGTACTCCAATATTTTATCACCCATTTGATAACCTTTGACACGAAGGAAGGAAGGCTGTCTTTCGGAGAACTACCCTCATTCCCAGTCGCCACGTTGCCAAGTGAGGTGCAGATAGGCTTCTTAGTTGTCTTTACTTGTGGTACTTGGCCAATGAAGTGTCTGAAAAGGCAACTATTTTGTGAAATAATCCAAGTTTTCGCTAGTTTCGAGCAAAAGAAATAAAAATGCTTCGTATGTTCGGTGTGTTAATTACCGACACTGACATAATTTGCGAATGCCATTCGATTTGACGTGTGACAGGGGTATAAATCTACAACAACCTACAAAGTGCAAAAGATACAGCGAGGATGATGCCGCTTTTCAACACCCCTTAATTTTAAGATGATTAAAAGTTGGGAATAGACTAGAATGGGAGTAATATTCCGTGCTGTTATGTTCGACTCGTAGCTTTTCAGATCCGGTTTTATTGTGACGTAAGCGTATCCTTGCAGGCGTCATGAGGTGCGTCGAGAACTGTTTTTCGGGCATCAGTGGAAATACAATATTCCAACGACCAGTAAATAATGCGCCAAATGATTTTACGTTACGAGGTGTACCAGAGGCCACACGACAGAAGAAAAGACAGAAACGACGTGGCAACGAAAGTGCTGCCTGTAAAAATTAAATTGTAAATCGCCGGCTGCAAAGTTAATTGAATTATTTTTCACTGTGACCGTCCTAACAAAGCACGTGACAGCATTTTTCAAGCTATGCTTTGTGTCCGGAACACGACCATCTCTATAATACACGGCCATAACACTCTCACCTAGCCCCAGCGCCGCTGATTTAGTTTCGCCAAGCGGCCTCCGCACGTTTGTAGCGCTGAGTACGGGCCCCTCGGCAGACGATGCATGCCATGCGGATACCGTCGCTGCCGTTATTCGCGTTTGGTCTTGGCTGGTTTTCACACGGTGAGCGCTATTTGTCTCCAGTGCATGGTTTGTCAGACGTGAGAAGTGATGATGTCCTGCACCGTCCCGCTTTGCAAGCCGAAAAAAGCAGTGTCGGACCCAAGCATTTCCTTTCACGAGTTCCTCTCAAATGCTGCCTTACGGGAGAAGTAGCTGGAAATATATCGCGGGGTCCTGACCCAAGTAACTGCATTGCGATTGTTTCATTTCATATACTATGTAGTTTACGAATGGCAGTGTGTACCATAAATAGTTCTATCTAATAGCTGAGTACGTTTTACGCATCTCTCTCTGAAAGAACGAATAATGAACCATGACCTCCGACAGACTACTCAACAGCGTGTTCTCGGCATTTCAAGGCCGAAGACTTTAGCATCGGCGCTAAGCGCAAAATTATAGAGATGGTCGTGGTCCGGAATGGCTGATCCACTCGACATCTCACTTGTACACGCTTCCTCGTTCGAAAAAGGGATATAATTTACCTTTTTTATTTTAATTGTTGGAAACATAATCTTCTAAATGCGTTTTCCTAAAACGCGCTCCGCGCCAAGACCTTTTCGAAAGTAGAGTTCAGAGCGCCACGCCATGGGCCATGCATGAATCGTTACTTATATCCCCAACAGATGGCGCTAGTATTGTAAACATTCTCCTTCAACGCTCCGCAAAGGGCGCGCCGGTTTTCATTATCGGTGCTATAATTTAAGCTTGAAATCACTCGTAATTGGGACATTTATCGCATATCTGACAGAATACCGTAAGGTAAGTGCTTCTGCATGACACATAAGGGCTCCAAAATGTGCGCTGTTGTCATAGGCGCGCGACTATATAAAGAACATCGTATATTTGCATCACAGTCGTCTGCATTAACCCAGAGTAGTTGCGTGCTGGTGTGTGCCGTGTGAATAGGGTTCTTCGTTTTCGGGTTTTATGAGTTTTCAAATTCGGGAGGGAACTAGGATAATGAATGGCCGCGGTATTCAAACACTTACCCGAGCTCCACAAAAGCTCGTGTTTGACTCCTGCAGGAGGGGATCATAAACGGAGGACAAATAGATAGTCACAAATAGCTCTCTTTGCTGATATTATGATTCACTTTTCCGACAGTTTACCGAGAACGACAAATTGACCGCGAGGATTTAGGGTAGATATCGGGTTTTACCAGAACTCTTGAAATTTTGTTCGGGGGCGGGAACTATCGTGAAAAATCGGGTTTAACCCGAAAACTAAGAACCCTACGTGTGAATGGTGGAGCATACTAGCAACGCGTCGAGCATAAGACTGTGCAGTGACTTATCCAGACCCCCCACCACCACCATAACACCCCCAAAATCTGGAGGAGACCCCCTAAAATATTGTGAGATTGCACAATATTTCGTCAGTAAATACACCCCCTTTGCGAAGCCCAACGCCTCCCCCAAGGACGAAATTAAGGGCAAATAAGCACGTGGAGAACAAAAGAGCACGCATTCTTTTCTCCTTCATCGTCTTATTTACGTTATGTCGTTCCAGTCGATACATTTTCTTATACCAGAACGTGTTTCGTGACCTTTATGATCAGCCTTCGCACCAATCAAATGGATCCAAAAAGAACAATGATTGCACGAGCAAACCGCAGAAAGATATGGCGTCGGGAAAATTATTCATAAACGAACGGAACAAAATCCACGTAGTGATTTTGCAAGATATGACACGTGTTTCGAGACACGTGTATCAGAAGGTGTTCACCATAACTGTTCCGAAACCAGGATTAGCCAATCGTCTTATTCCTTTGAAATGACGTTGCCGATCCATATCGTGAGGTTTTCGTACAGTCCTTCAGACTAAAACTCCTGACCCAATCTTGACTCCGAGCTGAGCGCGGTCTGGCTAACGTCTTGATTCTTCCCAAGGATTTCGCAGTATTTCTAAAGGTGGACGTCGCCGCTCTGTAAGTCGGCTTCACCTAAACCGCGGTAGCTATAGGAAAAGATTGCTTTACAGTTAAAGTCGCACGCGGCGTTAACATTGAGCGAGGTGGAAAGTGGAGGTGGATGCTGGCACGTTGCTAACGTCTTATCACTGCGTTGGACAAGGTGAATCTTCAGACAGTATCGTAAGACAGCTAAGGGGGGGGGGGGGGGGGCTGACAACATTTAAGGCACTTGAATCACCGCTCTTTCCTTATGTCGAGCCGTTCACCTGCCTATTAAAATGTACTACACTAAGTGATTCATTCGACAGATGCATAAATATCGTAGAATTCAATTTTAAAAATGGCGGTGGCAATGCCCACAACTAGCTACCCGGGTCGTTACGCCCGCTGATTGGTTTAGATGAATGTCGTTTGCTACACAGGGAGAACTGGGAGAGAAACGAAGAAGAAAATGATTCAATGGAATTAATCCACCGGATAGGTTATATACTGTGGAATGCCGCATGGGAAGTGCGAAATACAAATTTAAAAAGAGCATCATCTGAGGGGTTCCAATGTTACCGCGTGCTGTGCTATCATATGACAACATCGTGTTGTCCATCTGTTCGTCATGCTCAACTGCTTCCTAGTGGTGCTAGAAAGTAATTAATTAACAAAAAGCTTCGACTACTTTGTTTCTTTTTTGCCCCGACGACAAATGCAATCGGAAACGATTGTTTCTCGTATAGTTCCTTGGATGTCTTTCTATCTCATACAAGCAGCGCGCTATTTTGAACTTGCGTCCTGTTTATAGCGCGAGGTGGAATTTCGTTGTCTGCCACCATCGTCACCCGGTTGCCAAAATTGCGCGTGGAAGGAGGAAGGCTCCAGAAGACTGCATTTGCAGCAAATCTTGCCCGGCTACGGCCTTATTTCAATCTTGTGTGTTTCCACTTGAAAATTTCACGCTTTACTTCCAGAACGGTTCAACGAGTGAAATGGGAGAACCATTAAAGGTTGATGTGCCTGTCGTTTTCGTATTCGGTAAGTGCATGAGCGACACCTATTTTACGGCTACGGGACTACACGCATAAAGTGCACGACCCGAAAAACTAAATTTGTCCTTAGATCCAGTGAGGGGCAAGGCTGTACTTAAAGTAGAGAACCGAGTATTTGGCATCATTAGTACTTCAAGTGCTCATCAAGTACATTGCCAATTTAATGTTGTATTACTTCGCATTTCACTGTTGAGTCGCTATTCCTTTTTTTAGAAAAACTTTATCTAGCATTCTTGGCAAATGCTTTCAAGTCATAGTCCTACTTGGTTAAGTGCTAACCCGTGAATATGAACTGAACCAGATGGCATACTTTGTAACTACATGTACAGAAACCATCAGTCCGCTCTGGTGTGCTGTGCTATACTCTGATTATGCAAGATGTCCTGTCTGATCCAAGATCACCATCCAGTGTGGTGTTCCGGTAGTAATCTTCCGTTATAACAGGCTAGGAAAATTTCAGGCGGAAAAGAGCACGTGCCAACAGATATTATACATTTTTGGGCATTTCTCTTCGCTGCTTTTTGAAATACAACATATTCTAAACATATCAAGAGAGAGAGAGAGAGAAAAACAACAACAAGAAAACGGTTGAAGCACAGTGCACGCCTTCATTTTTATACGTCTGTGTGACTTGCAGCAATGTAATCCATGTGGCCAATTAAAAAAAAGTAAAGTGTAAACAGTGAAAAATGAAAGCATATTCTACGTGTAGCCAAGGAGTTTCGGCTACTTTTCTTGCTTATAATATATGAGTATTTTTGGCTGTGGCACAAAAGCAATAAAAGCTTTCTTTGAAAGAGCGAATGAGAAAGGGTGATATAAGTGATAACCTATCGCGGCGCTCTCTTATACGTCACGGTAGCAGGTGCGCCCATTTTTGTAAATTAATGTCATTTCCCTCCTCCCCTCTCCTCACAGGTGGACCCGGATCGGGCAAAGGAACCCAGTGCGAAAAGATAGTGAAGAAATACGGCTTCACGCATATCTCATCCGGGGACCTTCTACGACTGGAAGTCACCTCAGGAACAGAGCGGGGCAACGAACTCAATGAGATCATGAAGAGGGGAGAATTAGCGCCTCTCGTAAGTTTCTTTGGGATGGAAAGTATAAGGATTCTGAGGTTCAAACAGACACAGGCCTCAAGGTGCCGCCTAAGGCAATCGGAGCTTCAAATTACATCGCTGTCCGGCTTTTCCGACGACTGCCATAATTTGATAGCTTACTGCAATCATAAATGAAATGACGTATGTCTAATAATTATGAGATGGATTCATTTGATTTCTTTTCATTTGCCAAGGAAACGATGCTCTTACTTCTCAAAGAGGCCATCTTGAAAAACCTGCCAGCGTCGAAGGGATTCCTGATTGATGGGTACCCCAGAAATGTGGATCAAGCGGAAAAGTTTGAAAAAGAGGTACATCTAGTGTCGAACGGTTAAGATCTTTCGTTCCGCGGAATTCGTTTCGGTTCAAAGAAAACAGTTTCAATTCAGCTGCCGAGTAAAATATTAACGGTTCGAAACCTGTTCGAACCGGTTCAGTTTCACACGGTGTATGAAGAATTGATTGCAGGGAAGGTAATCCTATTCTTTCCAGCAGAGAGAGAAATGAAGAGAGAGGTTAGACTGTCCTATTCACGACCATCTCTATAATGGTCTATAATGGTATAAGATGGTCGTGGTCCTATTATGTCAATGCCCGTCTTCTGCTCTGGCACATTGTTGTAATGTGAGGTTTCTGGAGTTTCCTACCCAAGCACCGACGGATACCATGTATTCCATTTGAAACGGAAACAGAAAACATATTTTCGGTTTCCCTCTGGATCATAAAATTTTGTTTCGGTCTTCATTCCGTTCTGGTTCGCCCAAAAATAACGTTTTTCCGGTTTTCGGTTCGCACCGGGACCCTGGTACATCATGTTTTCCGTACTTTTCATTGGCCACTCCATGATGCATTCTAGACTGCTCGACATGTACCAACGTCGCCGTTGTCGCCACACTGCGCAGATAAACCTTACGTGTACCATTATTATTATATAACGTCGCCGTTGCTAGGAGACCAACGGTTGGAGCCTCCTCACGAGACCAAAACTCGTCAAGGCTTCACCTGATCCTTTCAACAGTAGCAAAAATATGTGTTCTTCTCTTATGGCGTTTATATGATGCTGTTCAAGAATTATTTCGACTGGATTAGTGTTAAAAAAAAGTAAAATACTTAAAGATTTGAAGCTTCCATCGAAGTACGCACCCCTGGGCCAGTGTTCCGGTATCTGGGGTTTTCCCCGGGGTTTTTCCTGGCTTTTTCTTAGACTCTGTCGGACATATGTCGGCACAGTATCATTAGAAGTCAGCTTAGAACGCACATTCCCCCGGAGCGTTAATTGTGACGTTGCTCACCCCTGTGAGGCCAACAACGGCAAGCTCTTTCAGAAACATCACTCTCTCCACTGTTCGGAAACATTTTGTCTGTGTCACCTTACAACCATCCTGAACTTCTTTTCGAAAGCATTTTGATATTTTTACAAACTACATCCCCCGTCTTTCGGTAATCTCATATATTGAACATTGAACACGCCGCCATCTTGTGAAAGATGAAGCGTTGGATCATATACATTAGGTTAGCTTTCTTTAGTTAGGTCAGATTAGGTTTGACAAATGGGGTGTCCCCTCCCCCACGGCACACACCATAGGCGCCTTCCCTCCTGAGCCAACATGGCAAACGTGTCCAATGTTGAAAATGTGGTTCACCCGCTTTCGTGATTGAACTTGAGGTTTTATCCGCGTTTTCTTTTCGTTACCAGGTGTGCCAATGTAGCAATTTAGTTTACTTCGAAGTGGCGGACGAAACGATGGTGGGTCGGCTCCTGGAGCGGGGGAAAACCAGCGGCCGCGTTGACGACAATGCTGAGACAATCAAGAAACGCATTGCCACTTTCCACAATGAATCCAAGCCGGTCATCGACAAGTACAGTGATAGGCTCACAAAGGTACGTTGCTTCTGTAGCCCCTCAGTGGGGGTACATGTTTGTGTGTAGCCCAACTGTACTGTATGGACAGTCTGAGACATTTCATGGAGTGTAAGGAAACCCCTGTTCCGTAGCTTATGATCCAGCGAAGCATACCATTGATTCATTGGTTCTCGAAAGTACGTGACCTTCTCGCCGGTGCCAAGTTATAGTCAGGATTTGCGGTGCTGTTTTTCACGCATTTATTATTCCACTCGGCCGAAATGCAGGTTTACCATAACTAGAAGAAGAACAGTCTGTGTCGACGGCTCTAGTCCGCTTGATTTCTTCTACATCTATTATAAGAAGATTTCAGCAAAGACAAATAGCTTTGAGCCCGCAAGTTTCAGACAAGTAGATTTCTTTATACATTTTCACGTTATGTGAAACACCCTGTATGCTGTCACTACCCCTTATTGTGCCATAAACCAGTGTCAAGGCAAACGGGAAGGCCAATAAATGAACTGAAGGCATAATGGGAAAACAAGCGCTCTGGTTCCCCGAGACTAGAAAGGCGCTTAAGGGGACTATCGCAACCGTCCATTCTGAAACTATAGTACCATCCATGTTACTCCGCATTCATCACCGATAATAACGCCCGAGAATCCGACACGAATCGGTGGCGTTGTTCCTGTGCAGTTTGACGTAACACATGTTCCGGTATTCCCTCTCTGGAAACGTCACGCGGACAAGGCCAATGAGTGAGCGCCGGACGAGTCCAATCAGGAAGTGGCTGGAGGGACCTTGAAAGGCGGCCGTCATGGCGACCGACCGACAGACAGGCGGGGCAGGGTATCTACGTTTGTGAAGTCTCCCCGCGGAAAATAAAAAAATTCGTTTGAAATCAAGGGGATTTTACTGCCGTGACACTTGTACCGAAAGTTTAACGAAAAACAATTTTCCCTAGCTCAGGCAAAGGAAAAACGCAACCACAGAAAGACTTGGTCTGATCGCTGATATCACTTCGTGCCAGTGATTATCCAGAGCCCCTACGCCCCCTAACACTCCCCAAAACCTGGAAACACCTCCCTAAGATTTGGTGGGATTACGTAATATTTTGCCGAAGGGCATAAAAACATATGTGAGCAGCCTGCATCATTTGCATGACTGTGGTCCTACAGCCCAAGTTTGACATCACAGGATGTAATGCGCTGCGCCGGACTCACTACCAGAAAGTGTTGGTGGCCGAGCTGGGTGGAGTCACCTGAGAAATTTCAGGGGGGGTGTTGCAAAAATGCAGGGAGGGTGTACCCCCCCCCCCCATGAGGGGGGTGTAGGGAAATCCCTGGTACAGGGGACCACGGTTTTGTTCTACTCTCCGCTTGCCGCCTCCCACCGACTCGACCTTGGTATCTCATGTTTGTTTGTTGTCGGAGGGAAATCGTTATGAAATCTTGAGTCACGATGCAAATACAATCTTCTCACTGGCTTGTCACCACAGGAAAAGGTTGTGCTTAGGTGATATCATTTACCCGTACTTGTTCTCGACGCCGTCACTGGCCGTCGGAGGCACTTGCGGTCTAGGGAGATCTGGGGAAATTTTGCGTGCAATCCGCTGAAAAAATGCGAAGATAGGTTGGCAACAGTGGCTGGAATACTGGTGGACGGCGTCTGTGGCGTCTGCTCCCGTGATCGGCTTGCGAAATGTTGTACCTGGTTAGCGTCGGACGTGTTCACTTCGTACTGCAGGGAACGGAACATCGTGCTCCACGCAACATGGTTACTGCAGAACTCACACTGGTGAGCGAAAGTCGTCGTATTTACCGAGGGTTTTTCACTTAGTATATTGAAATGCGAAGCAGACGACCTCGGAGGCTGCGCTCCCATTCGTGTGCCTGGCTTGCGTCATCATGGTGTTAGCTGCAGAAGGTCCATTCTTTTCAAAAGAAAAGTGCTGTACCAGTTCTTTAATGCGTGCGAGGTCTATAGCAAAAAGAATGCGAGAGGGCTGCACTCCGTGAATGGAGGTGCAGGCAAAAAGGAATGGACCTAGAGGGAATGGGAACCTTCAAAAAGCTCTCTTCGGATGAGAAGCTCGACCAAGTTGACTGTGGCGGTGACGAACATTACCGTATAGGACTCATGCATATGTTCCCGGATGCGATAGTCCCTTTAACGTAGAAAGAACACAGATGAACAAGGTCTGAGCCGTTTGAGAACTTGTTTCCATGTTCCTTAATCTCGGGATTCTTTCTCTTTTTTTACGAAAGACTACAAACCAACGTTTTGTTCACCATCTACGCTCTAAGGTTACATTTATGTGTTTACAGTAATCTGTCTCATGCACAAGCTTGAGGCTAATCAGTTATCCCATTGTTCCCCTTCCCAAATATTACTGTCTTCACAGGTGTCCGCAGAAGCAGATCCCGAAACAGTATTTGGATTTGTCGTACCTTTCTTTGATCAACTCACAAAGAAGTAACCGAGAAGATTCAATCGCTTTTTGCTCCAAGGTTGAATACTTCATTGCTCAGCTCTTTGTTCCATGCAATTTATGTAGTACACATCCAGCTGTACTACGTGTAAGTTGATGCTCAAAGTATCAAGGATGTGTGCTCACACTTGGATTTTGAACTAACAAATAAAGGTAAACGGAGGGTAAGTAAGTAATTATCTGATCACGTACCCACAGCCTGGGTGCCCTCAAATGGGAATGATTAGTATTACAACCACTACTGGAAATAAAATGCAATTCCCTCGCAAACTTGAAAAGAAGCCTACTTATCATAGCTGAAACAATTACAGAAATTGTGACCTGCACTAGCTTTTACTAGGGGGTATCAGACATGGAAATCTTTTCCCAGCCCTGCACAGTGCTGAGACAGATAACAATTTGGCATCTGAAATAATTTTGTTACGTAGCTTTCACTAGAGCATTCACTTTGTAAGAAGTACCATTTTTTAAATTATGGACACGTTTAGGTTTCATGTTTGCTCACTGTTGTTCACAGAAATGTAAGTCATCCGCATGTGCAGCGCAATCCTTGTATAGATCACAGATACGCCATAAGTCTAATCTTGCAGTGACACTTAACGTCTCGCTTCCTGTTTCAAATATCCTCGTACGCTACGACCCCGTAATTTCTACACATTTGATCCTATTTATACTGAACTGCCTGCCATTCTTAATATTGGAACACGCGTCACTTGCATGAATGTCTCGTCACTCTGCAATTTTATTTACAAAACCAGACACGAGCAGTGCGGCATGACATTGGAGGTGCAATCTCCTGGTGTCAGTCTCACGCAGATCTCATTTCCCACTGACAAGTTGTTGGCATAGCGTGGCACTACTCTGCATGTCACGGACTGAAATCAACTTCATTCGTTCACTTATCAATGTCCACCCGTGTAATGTCAGTTATGACCATCGTTCTTGAGTGTATGTGATTTGTTGCACAATCTGTCACAGCCGAAAGCGAGAAATTTATTGGGGAGGCAGTTTCACGGCTCCATTAAAGAACCCAGGCAACATTAAAGGTACCATGAAGCAGTAGAGCTGCAATCTCTGGAGATTTATCTGTTCAACCATTTGAGCCTTCAGTACTCTTACGTCCCAATTTCTGGCACAATGGCCTCGTAGTTTTTTTTAGAAATTACAATTTAAAACCACGCGCAACACTGTGCAGAAGTCGCCGCCACCGAGACATTGCTTGTCAATTATGGTGGCGAAACTCACACTGCATGCGCGTAACATTGGGCCTAAAACAAAAGAAGTTGGCTACATCGTCATCATGAGCAGCGAGCCAGTCGGGAACGTACGTCACTGTTGATTGACAAATTGGGAATTATTTCCCGCCAGATGTTTCTCCGAGCTGTTTTACCGCGATTTTACTAGCAAATTAAAAACATTTAACATTCCCTGTCACATGTACAACTTGTTTTGCTGGGTTTAAAAGCAACTAGTTGTTAAACATCGCCATCAACATGGCCTTTCTGTCTGCAGCTTTACAGTACCTTTAATCCGTAGAGCGATCAGTGTGGCATCACTCATTGTTTGCAATGTAAGACCGCGCACAATTCTTCTAACGTTAATTGGTTGGGCAAATGTGGAGGACAAGAAGACAGAGAAGTAAGAGGAACGTTCTTCCGCGTGACACGCGCTCTCGGGTCATAAGTTGGTTGCGAACACGTTGCGGAACGCACGAATGCTCATCGGTGGTTCATGCAATACATAGTACTTTCAGCTTTGCACCCAGAGAAGCATCTCCGCACCAGTAACGTCGTGCCCATTGTGTAGTCGTGTATCTTACTCAAAAGGTATCAAAGCCACTGTAGAAAGCACAATGAGTCGCATCAACGTGGGCATAAGGAAGAAAAATGGCACATACTCCCGCGACATTCTGGGGATAACGGAGAAGGCTGTAACATTCGGAACATCTTCCCACGTACCGCGTAAAGTAAAAATACTCGTAGCCATCCGCTACAAATCGATGGCAATGGACTCTTAGACTTATCGCGCGTGTCCTCTTTTTTTCCTCGTTTTTAGTCGAGTGACTCATCAATATCGTCGTTGTAGAGTGCACGCCGGATCAAACGGTCGCAATCCTTCGCTACAAGTCCGCCGTGATCCACTCAACCGCTTGCGCAATCTCAATTTCTTGCGGTTCTTCATTTTCTTCGTCTTCACTTACGGCTTCTTGGGACGACTCCTCGTCTTGGATCGTGTGGCCCAGGACGACAGCCACTTGCTCGTCGTACAGAGCGCTGTGGAAGGCCATCAGGTGGCGCCTTAATTTAGACTCGAAGAAAAACTCGCACTCGCAATGCGGACACACAAATTTCTTCTTCCTTTCGTGTCGCTGCTCGTGGGACTTACACGACGCGTGCAACGTGAACTCTTTCTGACAATATTTGCACTTGAAAGGTTTCTCGTTGAAATGAATCCGCATGTGCAGCGATAAGGCCAACTGGGAACTGCTCTTTCTTTCGCAGTAAGGACAAATTATGTCCCGACCCTCAGCGGTGTTGTGCTTGACGACCTTGTGGGCTTCCAAGCTTCCCACAAACTTGAAGTCGACCCCGCACACATCGCAAATGAGTCCCGCACTGAAACGGCGGCTGGGGCGTTTGGCCATCCTGCTCTGGTGCGCGGACCTCTTGTGCAGCCTCAGGCTGGTCGCCAGGTCGAACGCTTTTCCGCAGACGTCGCAGGCGTGCGACCCCGGTTCGCCCTCGTGGTTGTCGGTGACGTGCCGTCGACGGAGCCCTTCCGACTCGTAGACCTTCTTGCAGTGTTTGCACGGAAATCCAGCGTTGCTCGAGTGGACGTCCTTGTGGCGTTGGAAGGAAGCGTCGTTGTAAAAGACACGTCCGCAGTCCTCGCACTTTCCTCCCTCGGACATGTGCGTCATGGCCATGTGCTGCGTGAGTTGGTACTTGTACGAGTACCCCTTCTTACACTCGCTGCAGTGGAAAGGGTACTCTCCGGTGTGTCCCGAAATATGGTTCTTGATCACCTTCTGACTGTATGTTGTGAAAGAGCAATGATCGCACGGGTAGACCTTGAGGGATGAAATAGACAGACGTTCGTCGTCATTCAAGACATTCTCGTGGAGCACGGCAAGATGAAGTCGTAACTTCTTTTCATTTACAAACTTGCGAGGGCAGAAGCGGCAGATGTACTTGAGATCCGTCGCGTGCACATTTTCCGTGTGCTTGCGGAGGTAAAACGCCGTGCGGAAAGTTCGCGGACATTGTTTGCAGCGGTGGGGTTCGGTCTCCTTATGTTTTGCCATGTGGCCGCGGTATCCTCCGAGAGTGAGCAGCTGCGTTCCGCACTCGGAGCAGCGGAACTTGGGATTTGGGATCCGCTCGGGACACCGGTGCAACGCCATGTGCTTGTTGAACACGTAGAAGGACGCTGAGATGTGTTTCGAACACACGGGACACACGTAGAACTGTCGCGTTTCTCGAGTGATCAGCCTGACCTTGTGCTTGCTCTCTCTGTGCTTCTCACGTTGCTCTTCCGACTGGAAGATGAGGGAACACAGCTTACAGGGGAATATCTGGATGTCCGGATTTGCTTCTGCTCCGTACTGGACCGTTTGGGCATTCGCGTCGGATGCTTCTACTTCGGCCTTGTGGTTGTGGGTTATGTGCAGGTCGTAGTGCATCTTCAACATGAACTGCCATCCGCAATACTCGCAGCAGTACACCGTAATACTGGATCTGTGGATCCAAGAATGCTTCTCGAGGTCGCGGGGAGTGTCGAAGACCTCGTTGCACGTTGCGCAGGGGTGAAGGATTTTCTCAACGTGACACGTTCTCTCGTGCCTGTCGAGGGTGAAGGCAGTGGTGAAAGTCGAACTGCAGCTGGAGCATTCGTAAGCTTTTTCGACGACGGGTACGTGGCTCCACACATGCTGCTGGCACGAACTCCTACTAGCAAATCCCATGTCACACAGACCACAAACAAAATTTGTTTCTTTGGGCTCGCTAACACGACCTAATTCATTGTGCGCACTTCTTTCTGATTCGTCGGTGTTGTCTTCTGCGGCAGAACATTCCGATTCGCCGCTTGACACATCCGAGAGTAACGTGTCAGCTCTGACTTTCTTCCTAAAAATTGTCACACCTTCTTGGTCTTCCGTTAACTCGTCGCAGTTCCTCTTTGTAGTAGAACGTGGCGCCCCCAACTCGGAGTTATTATCGACTTGTTCCTCGTCCTCTGTTTCATAACCATCATAAGCACCTTGCGTGTCATCTTCACTCAGTGGGTCACGGGAACACGATAAGAACTTGTCACCATCAGCATCAACGCGCGGCGATTCACAATGGTCGTCAATTCCTAAATGTTGAGCACTTAGAGTGACGGTGCCTTCAGTTGGTGTCAGACACTTCCAGAAGGATTCTAGGCTCCAAGTCGCATCGCACGGTTTGGGTATGCACAAAGGTTTTCCGTCCGCGTTGGGGGTGTTAATAACCACTTTCTGCTTCAGTACGAAAGGCGCTACCGGGATCTTTTCACAATGCGAGTTTTCATTAAGTTTTGAAAAGTCGCCAACTACTAAAGACACAGTCCCACCCGTGGGAACACCACAAGGAAACAGTAAGTCGGTAGAGAACGACGCTGTTGGAACGTTAACGTAGATTTTGATGGTTCGCTTGAAAACATCGTCGGTGGTTTCGGCTACTCTTTTTTTGCTACCCCTGGAAGTGGACATTTCCTGGACGTAGCCCTTGGGAGAATGCTGTGTACAATGTAGACAATCGCCAAAATATAACCGCCGCGATGTATGAAGCAAAAAAAGAAAAACTCCGTGAGACACCACCTGAACGACAACGCAAACACAACACTACGCGACGACGTTGGATTACGTCGACTTGTGAGTGAAGTCGTGAAGTTGCCACCAGAGCATGGATCCCCCTGGTGAGCTTGTTTTTAGTACAGTGTCGAAATAAGATAAATTTTCAGTTACGTACAAGAAACACTACGTATTTATTTATAATTTACCAGAAATAAAAAAGGATGGTAAGCAATAATTCAGTGGATGTAATCCATGCTTAGTGGTGAGGGCTGTACCCCAACTGCAGGCTCTAAACTGCTCTAGAGCGACAGTTATGAGTTATCGGGTCCGGCCGCGGACCCGAGGGGGGAGGAGTCACTTCTCCAAAAATATCAGTTTATACATTAGATTTTACTCTCTCCCACTACATATGCTTCAACAAAGAAACTGCCCCCTCTCCCATATGCCCAGGGTAAATCCACCCCTGCCTTCATCCAAGCTTTTTTTTTTGTCTATTAAGCCTTAAGATTCCCTGACTTTTCCAGGTTTTCACTGGCTATTTCAAGTGGACCTTTCACTGACCAAAACAACAGGGAACTTGGTGCCTGCTGCTACATTTTCGTACAGATCCTTCGTAAAACAGATCATTTATTGAGAAATTAGTAAAACTGCCGTCCTTTTCTACTTCCGAGATTGTCGTCCCTGTAGCGTTGCTGCAGCGTGGCCACGCAACCACTTATCAGCACTCGTGATTCACTGTGCATCGTGACGACGCTTTTCCCCAACTTCATCTGCCTTTTTGGCAAATTCCCTTACTTTTCCAGTCACATCAAAATCCCGGGATAATTCTGTTTTCCAGGTTGGTAGACACCCTGATGAGATACTATATTTCCGATGTAAGGAAATGCGAGCACGGACTACACGATAAGCTCCATCAGGTTCCCAAATATGCAAGTTTCACATTCTTTTCGTCATAGGATGTACTTAGGAACTGGTGCAGCACTTTTCCTTCGAAAATAATGGACCTACTATTATGTGGCTACTACTACAGAAAAGAGAGAGAAAGAATTAGCTTGAAATGGCATTGAAAGCACAAACAACGAGCGCGTTAAAATATTACGAGAATGTCCCGGTCGCTAGTCCCAGAATAGGGCCAGTAGACCACTCGGAGTGTTCCGTCGTTTCAGAGCGTGGATCAGTCAGCAGGGGGTGTGGTTCGAAGTACGTTATCAGTCTGTGCCGCTTTTGGTACGTTAAATGTTAATGCTCATTTTACAACATGAAATTACTCAAGGACATTTCGTTTTTTGCTGTAGTCTTCACTTAAGAGCCAGAATGCAATAACGATGCTATGGAACGTGACCTTTCCAGACTAGGGTGTTCAGAGAAACATCAAGTCACTATCTCCCACGTGACATTCTCACTTTCACCCAATGGTAACACGTTGATGTCGTCGACCGATTCCACGTGCACCACACTGTGCAAAGCCTGGAAATGCTCCTTTAGCTTGGACTGGGTCGTAAACTCCTCCGCGCAGGCCGAACACGGAAACTTGCGCTCCTTCCTGTGGCGCGCCTCGTGCGCTTTCATGCTCCCGCAGAGTGCAAACTCTCTCCCGCAGTACTTGCATCGGTACGCCTTCTCGTTGAAGTGCATCCGCATGTGGTCCGCGAGCTCCACTTCCGTCGTACTCTCCTTGTCGCAGTACGTGCACGAGAAAACCTGGCCGTCTCCTCCGTGCTGGCAGATCTTGTGAGCCTCGAGGCTCCCGACAAACTTGAACGTCATGCCACAGGCTTCGCACGGGGTCTCTTTCGTGTTGAGGATCTGGATCCTGTGCGCAGTTCTCTTGTGCATGCTCAGACTCTTGGGCAGTGAAAACACCTTTCCACAGGTCTCGCAGTCGTAATTGCCATGCGGCATCTGGAACGGGCATGACATGACATGGCGGCTGAGCTTCTCTTCAGACTCGAACAGTTTCTTGCAGTACTTGCAGATGTGACCTGTGTTGTCCACGTGCATCGTCAGGTGATTCTGTAAGGACTCGTCGTTGAGGAAGTAACGTCGGCAGAACTTGCACCGTCCACCTTGGCGAAGATGAGCGGATGCGTAGTGTTGGTCCAGGTTCAGCTTGAGGGAGAACCTCTTTGGGCACTCGCTGCAGGCGAATGCGCGAAGCCCCATGTGGTACGATTCATGTTTTTTCCAGGACTTACGACAAAAGGTTGTGTATGGGCAGGACCCGCAGGTGTACTTCTTGAGGTTCGATATGAATCTGCGCTCCTTCTCTGTCAACTGTGGCTGGTGGGCACGAAACAGGTGTTTCTTGTAGAAGGTGGTTTCCGTGAACTTCATGGAACAGTAGCGACACGCGCGCAGCCTCGGGTTGTGTACCCGATCGATGTGCCTCTGCAAGAGGGAAGCACTGAGGTACGTTCCGTTGCACTGCGGACATTGGACTCCCACGCGCTCTTGGTGCGTCACCATGTGCTGGCGCAGGTTCTTGCTCGACTTGAGGCGGATGCCGCACTCTGAACAGAGGAAGTTCTTTTCGTGGGGGTTGTGATTCGGATACTGGACCGCGTTCTCGTGCGAACTGATGTGCTTGCTGTAGGTGGCTAGAGACGAAGTGATCTCTTTTCCGCAGACCTGGCAGATGTAGTATACTTTCGAGTCCCTCGCCTCGAGGAGTATGCGGTGACTGTCCCGTTTGTGCTTCTCGCAGGCACTTTCTTCCGCAAAGATGAGCGAGCAGAAAGTGCAAGGGAAGAGGTTGGCTCCCTCGTGCTCTTCCCTGAAATGTTTGCTCAACGAGAGGTCGGAAGCTCCAAGAAACGAGCACATCGTACACGAACGGCTCGTGCCAGTATCAGCTCCTGCCACGTTGACACTGGGTGCCTCGCTTTCGTCTTTATGACGGTTCTTGATGTGAAGCATGTAGAAAAACTGTGACATTGACATCCATCCGCAGTACTCGCAGCAGTACACGTATATGTGATCGCTATGTGTACGCATGTGCTTTTCGAGGGACACCACCAGGGGAAAACCTTTCGAACAGACACTACAGCGGTGCCGATTGTTCTGGCAGTCTGCGCAGATCCCTTCGTGTTTGTCGCGTATCATGGAAGCTTTAAAGTCGTTACCACAATTTGGGCATTTCACGGTATCCTGTACTTGCGGAAGATGTTGCCAGACATGTTTTCTGCACAACGTTCTAGATTCAAATCCTTTCTCGCACAATGCACAAACGTAGAGATTGTCCTGAAGCAACCTTCGACGACGACGTTTCTTTTGGTTAGGTAGCTTTTCGTTCCCGTCAGAATCTTCCTCTAGTTGTACAGACTCGGTGTCTGATACATCTGAAGTTATGAAGCTTGCTCGTATTTGAGGCTGCTCCTGAAGATCGTCCGCGTTGATAGACTTCTGGGGGTCGGAACTGTCGATAGTTAACTCTGGCTCTGCTGACACCACATCGTCGTTGTCACTGCAAATGGGTGAGTCGTCATCTACTTTTTTCAAATGTCGAGCACTTAATGTTACAGTGCCGTCCTTTGGGGCTACATACTGCCAAAATGCCTCCACACTGTATTCTGTGTCGCACGGTTTCGGAATGCAGAGTGGTGTCCCATTTGAATAGTCAGCGTTGATGATCAGCTTCTGTTTCGAGATTCGACGCGTCGTCGTCGAAATAGGTTCGTTGTTGGGCTTTTCGAAATCATGGAGACGTTCCTGCGTGAAATTTCCGACGACCAGGGACACCAAGCCGTTGATCGGAACGCCACACGGAAAGAGCAGATCAGTAGAAAATAGCTCAGTTTCAACATTGATGAAAATCCTCACTGACGGCTCCACGGGATCACCTATTATCGTTTGGTGGACTTCCATGGGCGTCGAAAAATTTACCCCATGCAACTCAAAACTGCTACTACTCAAAATCTGTGACGGTTCGGACTTGGATTGGATTGGACTGGATTATTTTCGTCTGTAGGTGATGATGCACGATGCCCCACGTGACTCTGAACTCCTCTTCGGTCGTCTCTTCTCTTGGGCGCGCGCTTTTCAAACGTCGCTGACATCGTCATGACAGTACTGCTGTCATCTCCTCAGACTTTTCATTTGCTGCATCGGTGGAACAGTTGGTAGCATGCCCGCCCACTGACCACTGCTGAGAACACCGGCAATTTGGTGGTAGGATACAAGTTACGAAGGAGAGGCAGTCTCCTGCGCATGTGAAATAACCCTTCTGCAAGTCGGCTTTACGTAACTCCTATATGCGTTGCGGGGAAGCCAACTTTAGGAAACGCTCGGTGTTGCTAGACTGCTTGTTTCTCTTTCTCTAAATTTAGCGAAACATTTTCTAATCGTTCAATATTGCTGGTGGGAAGTCGACTTTACAGCAGTGTTGACTGCACGTTTTGAACCACCTTTGCAATTTTGCGCTTACGGCTTGCAGAGTTGCACTTACGGCTTGTCATTTCCTTTCTGCTTTCTCGGGATGTGTGGAGATTCTGGTGCCATTGATCGACCACTGTGGCGTCGCTTACGTGGGAATAGAGTCCTTTTCGGAAACACGCCAGAGGGGAGTATGGAGATTGGAACTAGGAGAACATGGAAATGGTACACCGAACGAGGGGGTCAGGAGAGATATCATTTGGCTGAGCTTTTTCAATTTGCCGGAGTGATTCCCCCCTGTCGGGAATTCCGTGTTGTGACGTTATGAGGCAAATTTTTACAGGATTTTTAAGTCCACTCGCATATGAAACACGCCATTCTTAGGATATCCTTCGCAACGTTCATTTTGAGTTTCAGCTGGGTAGACTTCCCGGACGTGGCCTTTGGGATCGGAAAACGTCCTGGTCGTTAGTCCTTAGGACAACGCCAAGACAAGTCATCGGCTTGCGCACGTGTTCATTAAATGCGAATAGAGACTGCCTCTTCTCACAGTTTTCAGTAACTATCTTTATACACGCAACAATGAATTTATGGTTCCAAAAAGGTTTCAATAATACATATACGTCTCGAGGCTCATGCGACGGTGAGTGGGATGCTTGCGGAGCTTCTTCATCTCTTCCCATGACACGAGCGTTATGGACGAGTAGAGAAGTGTGTAGGTGAAAGCGACATTCCAGCCTCGTAGAAAGCCCAGCATGCCGTCCAGGCTGTAGATTTTTCGAGCGCAGTTCAGAATGCCGTCGTAATACACACCGCGGCCACGGTTGTCGACTGGCTGCAGGTACATCCTGGACTTGATCATGTCTAACGCTGAGATAACAGGGGCGCTTGTGGCGCTGGACGCCACTGATGCGGTCACGACGGTGATCAGCTCATCCCTAGCATCACCGTTGGGAACTCTGAAGACAGCTTTGTACTTGATCATGGCAGCCATTTGGACGGCAGATCCGATGGAAAGGCGGAGAACATTGCTCGTTGCTGCTCGCCAAATTCCGCGTCGTATGCCGTACAGGCTGTACATCTGTAAGAAGCAATGTCAAAGGTGCCACTTTGGACTAAAAAGAAGTATTCACATGCAGGGTGTCTCAGCTAAATGCGAACAGATATATGTTTAAAAAAATATATGTATATATATATATATCATTTTTGCGAGATGAAGTCAATTGCAATATAGCATAAACTCCTGAGGCAATCTCCTAATTGACTTTCAATAATTAACTCTTTGATTATAAAAGTAGGAAGTCGTCTCAATGATATCTGGTCCCTTCGGTCACCTGATATCATAGCCGTTTTCGGAACAAAAATCGGTTCGATAGATCGTCCGCAGAAAATTCGTGAAGGAACACAATTTTTTTCTTTATTTTGTTCATTGCGCATCTTCGGAGACGCGTCTTTCCCTCACCCCAAATGTGAGAGGGTGAAAGAGCACACTATCACCTCTTGTGTGAAGATTAAAAGAAAACAGAAAATGCAACCCAAGATAAGGGCAGTTCACCCGATACATGCACTTACATACATCCTCTTAATGCAGCATATGCTATATAGCAAAACTCTATTCGCCCTGTATACGCACACTGGTTCAGGTCCACTGGCGCGACAAACGTGTGATTCGTTGTAAGGCTGATCGAAGTTGCTCATAAGGACCGTCGGTGCTTACCACAGTGAAGACTTGCCACGACGTCTTAAGGCCATGTTGGTGTCCAACCGCGATAGCAGGAGAGGACCTTATCTGTAGCTTACATTTGATCAGCTGAAGGGGACTTCCCATGAAGGCTCCTGCTCCACCACAGATTGCACCAGACACTGCGCTCTTTCTCCAGCTTGGTTCAAGATTTTCGTCAAGAGTCAGGCCCATATCCTCAAATAGCTAATAGATGGAAAGTGATAGCCGTGATCAATCAATCATACTCAAGGTGCTACCACAGAAGCATTTCGAGCTGCAGGAGATGTATCCTTGTTTGTTTTGTTTTGTTTGGTAAAATGTACGTGAGACGAAGTAAACGGTCCTGGCAGGGTGGAGGAAAAGGAGGTGGAAGCTACCTTTTTTATTTCGTCTGGACGAGACCGAACGGCAGTTGTGCTATGTTTACTATCGGGTCTATGGAAGTTTTGCCTCGAAAAACCACGGGTTAGCGACTCTGTACTTTAAAACCCAACAAAGGTTATTTGCCTAAAAAGTTGCAAGCAGCTAAGCAGTGACCAGCTACCGGTGGACTTGAAGGTGACATTGACGTGTACACAATTAAGATGGCGGATGGAAGGTCAGTCCATCACTGACGTTCCATGGATCAATGAATTCGCATTCAAAGCTGTCGAAAATTTCAAGAGTGGTCAATCGATCCTGGGCAACCTTAGAAATTTCGGCGAAAAATGCGACGCAGAAAAATTACTGTATAGCTGACGGAAGGAAAATCCGAAGCTCTTTGCGCACAGTGTTCGTCACATCCGGTACGGCTTTTGTCAGCGCGTCAGTAATCGTATCTTTCATTGGAACTTAGCTTTGAACTGGTTGTTCTCAACTTAGTTTCTAGCAAAAAGGTACTGGCTAAGGTACGCTGGTGGGTTCTCTGCAGTCTTTATAGTAGACTGATTCAGTCGAAGATTGCAATGCAGGACGGCCTTTGCAAAAACCGGCCTCTGTTAGTGACCCAAGGTTGCGGGATCGAATCGAACCAGGTCGTGAACATCATGACACGTTGCTGAGACATGTATTCGAAAACTCAGATGACTGGCTACGTCGGCTGTCATAAGAGTCTCGAAACGTAACACCCCGGACGTAAATTGTTGGTACCTGTGTTCCTAGTGGTATAGGTTGTCTCCCGATGGAATTACATGTGTTCCCCAAATCCCTTTTAAAGTAGACGCTATAGCAGTACCTGAAACATGCCGAGACGAATGCCATGCGTGACTTGTCGATAGAAAAGCCCTGGGAGGTAACCTCTATAAAGGCCGCTGATGCCATCATAGCGAGCCACCAGCCACACAGACTGCAGAGTTGATCTGTAAAGTGGAGTGTAGTGACCTTGACGCCACATCTCCCCTTGGACAGCCATGCGGACACGAGCCACATCGACGGGATGCATCAGCAGTGTGGCCACAGTGGCCCCAATAACAGCCTCGTAGAGATCGTGGGCCCCATCGATGCCTTTAACTTGATCAGCCTGGAAGCAGTCGTTTGAAGCTATTGGCGTTTGCAACGTACCAAGTCACGGCTTCAAGGCGATTGGTGAAGCAGGAATATGGTTCGTTCCCAAAGTTATGCCGGATGAATGTATTCTTTAGATCGGTGGGAACCCAAGTTTTACAGCAAAGGGGGCGCCAAGGAACACATCCGGCTGTCCCTACGTCACGTGCCTCTACCGGACACCTCCTTAATGTACTGCCCTTTCTTTCCTCTATGCGTGTCGGATTACGAATAGCGGGCATTTGGGGCGTACATGTTGGTGTATGAGTCGCTAATTACACTAGATGTCCAGCAAGTTACTGCGCGTGGTATATATCGCGCAGGTTGTCACTTTATTCGATAAAATTTTGAAAGAAACTCGAAAAATTACGCGTAAGCAATTCATATGCTTACCATTTTCGTACGCAGGTCGAATGGTGTGACGAAAGAGATGCAGCTTCTTCTTCCTCCTGACACGTGCATGTAACCGAGCAAGGGAGATTGGCCGAGGCAAAACGTGCAAGCTGTGCTGTCTGGGGCTTTTTCTGGGTTTCCCTCGGACTGTGGATGTCAGATATATGTCGGCACAGTTCCCTTAAAAGTCCGCCCTTGCGCACATTCCTTCAGAGCGTTAGCCGTGACGATGCCCATCTCTGTGAGCCCGACAACTGCAGTGCCGCCACAACTATCCCTACGAGTAAATGTAACTCCTCCTTCTTGTTTTTTAATGCGAATTTGCGTGGTCATTTTTTGGCAGGTGTCCCGATCTGGCCGGGCAGCGCGTTGTCCAACTGCATCCGATATCGTCACATCCGCACTGCGAGGGCCCGCATAGGCCCAACAGACGCAGTCGAGACTCGGATTCGACTCCCAATGCAGGCTTGGCTGCATGAAAAAAAAAAAACGTTTTTCCTGCGTTTCCTATCAGACATATGTCGGCGCAGTTCCCTTAGAAGTCGGCCCACGACGCACGTTAGTCGTGACGTTGCCCACCTCTGTGACAACGACGAGTTCTTTCAACAGTAAACTACCATCCACCTCTACCACTAGATGACGCAATCGGAACACAAGATAGCGACTGGCCCTCATGTTCGGGTGGCAATAGTCACGTAATGCAGCGTGGCCGCCAGACAAGAAATTTCCGAGGGCTGGGCCCACAAAATGCGTCAGTAATTTCGTGTCGCGAAGCAACTGTGGCTATGAGCGGTGTATACAGATGGCGGGTCAGTCCTTGAAGGGGGACTGTCTGGAAAATCTGCCGGAAATCCCACGGAAAACCTGATACCGGTGGTAGGATTCGAGCCTCCCAGCACGACCTTGGCTCACGTGGCTCACCTTGCGTGTAACTCTGTTATCCTCAGGTATACACGAGTGAAGATTGACCAGAGCAGAACGGAACTTTGTGGAATCGATACGTCCCTATGCGTTTTTTCTGGTGATAGGTATCCCTATATATATAAGTATATGTGGTCACCTGTGCAGTTCAATTTTTCGGGCATCGGGGTGCTATCAAAGGTAACGGATAATGTCTACCGTGGAGTCATTGTTGTGTTGCATTTTTCTCTTCCGTGTGATTCTTTGATAAGATGATTTGCTCCAACCTTGACATCCCTGATTTCCTTCTCGACTTCCTCCATTGTTGTAGCTGCCCAAACAGATTCATAAACGAACACCGCGTTTGCTTAGCTGCCTCCGCTTCCATCGTGTCTCTACTTCCTCGTTGCTCCCGCGTAAACTATCTGCTGTACGGGATTCCGTTTCAGGAACCACATCTTTGCTGTACCATCTATGCGTCGTGTATTGGTTCTGTAATCACCCGTCGGACATTGAGCAGCGGATGTCTCGTAGGTAGAAGACGGGAGTACGTATTTTCTCTTTTCTCGGGCGTTAAGAGTACCAGGTCGAGGTTTGTATACGACGTTCGTCGCTATAGTTGGAATGTTTCCCATGTTTGGAAGCGTATTTCTAAGATTTCTCCGTTTATCATTTTCTAGATATCAATAGAGACAGCATGACGAGCGCGCCCAGAGAAATATCACGCGTCATCATTCTTCTGTTTTGCGTGAGCCCAACAGTTTTCAGTTTGAACCTAGCTGCAATCGAGCCAAAGGGAATGGTGGATTCCATTCGCGCTACCCTGGAAAGCATGATGGGAATGCTGACAATGACCGGAGCCTCCACTGAGTGCGCAAAATCCCTCAAGATGTTCATCAGACATCTCTTCCACGGTCAAGCGTGGGCCCTTTACAGTAAGTCACATGTTGTGCCATCACCGTGTGTCGTAGATCTCCGACGCACCAGACGGATGGTTAAAAAGCGTGCCTATGGTATGTATTATCACGCGACACGTGCGCACCAGACCAAAGATGGGCACTCCCGCTCACTCATCTCCTGCTCGGCTCCTCGTTTGCTCACTCCCCTCCCGCTCAAATATCTGTTTGTTCACTCACGCTCAGCTCCTTCGCCACATTCACGTTCACAATTGGGACGTCGTCCATGTAGCATCTGTAAAGGGGCTGTGGCCGTGATATTGTCCTTTGCCCATTGTCTTATGTGCCTTTATAATTGTTCAGGGTATCGAAAAGATTTCATGGGCTAGATTTAATGTACGATAGTGTCCATTTAGTTGTCCTTCACCGGCTGATGCACAGCGCCCCCGCAATAATCCAGAGTCTTTCGTTATTCGCTCAGTTCTGCTCTCAATCCGTTTGCTCACTCATGCCCACTCATACTGTGCTCAGCCTCCTCGCTCAGCTGTTCGTTTACTCGTTCGTGCTCACTCATTTTCCGCTCATTCCTCAGTTTGCGCACTCATGCTCTGCTCATTCGCCACATTGAGCATGAGCGAACATACTGAGTGAACATGCTCATGAGCGAGTTTTACCGATGTATGCTAACCTCAGTGTGTATCTATATATACTCCCAACTATTACAGTCACCTGTTGTGCACTACATAGCTTTGCTGAAACAGCGTGCATTTAAAGTCCTGAAAGTAAAGCGTTTATTAACACCGTTGCTATTTTAGTTTAATGTAGGGTTTTCAGTTTTACAGTAGGGTCTCCGGGCCTCAAAGACACTAGTGTACACTAATAACACACGCACAAGAAGTAAAAGAGATGAATTCAGCAACGATATTTGAGACCAAAACACATGAATTCCCCCGTCAAGCACGTGATGTAATTGCGATTGGGCCGTTACAAGTGCTAAAATCAAGTCTTTGAGGTTGAACTTGCTCAGCTTCTGTTTCTTGCGCGGTAACTGTAAAGTAATGATGTTACTCTAACTTGATAACTGTAACGTTTCGAAGAGAACTAGTTGTATCTCAGTTGCTATATTTTCACGAGCTGTCTATAACTTACCGTCGACTCGTTTGACTCGATGAACTGCAGTGCTCGATGCGATGTCCAAACCAGAGGCTGGGATTCTGCAGGGCGGCTTCAGCAGCATCGGCTCTCAGTCGGAATGCTACAAGGTTCATGCGAACCTCAACATGAGCGGCCGGGACATGGATGGGGTACAATATAACGTGAACAAAATAACTGGCCGATATTGTGCCGTGCGATACAAAATTGATTTGGCTGGGCTGCTGGACCTTGTGTACTCGGAAGATGCCAGTTCTGCCACGTACAGGAACATCATCAATGATCTTCTTGGAAAAGATGTAAGAAACGCATTCCTCATTTTTCGTCGGCTGGCAGGACCGAGACAGTGGCATGCTACTCACAGGAGGGGTAATTGGAGTTGATTTACACGTAACGTGTGTCAGCCTAGGTGGTGGTTGTCGCTTGTCGTTGTCGGCCTCACAGAGGTGAGCAACGTCACGATAGGACTCACGGGAAGGACGATTTGTCACGAGCTCCGCGTGATTGTCAATCGTACGTGACGCCTGTTTCAAATCGGTTTTCACGTAACGATAACGAACGGTATGCTCAGTTCAGCGTCGGGTCCCTAGGCCGACTTCACATGGACGCGTTCTCTACCCAAGCAGATGACAGCATGAACCCTCCTACTGAGTATTACATGCGAGAGCAGTGTTCTGCCGCCGAGTTTCATAATATCCCGCTAAATATCTGTACTTCAGAGAGAATACCTCATATAGCGTGCCACGATAAATAGGTTGCTTGGATCATAAGGTTCTCGTTGAAATTACGGTCTTACAGGGCGTCGGAAGTCACTCACGACAACAGGGCACTAACCGAATCTACCCTAACCTAACCGAATGAACCGGAGGCATATTGATGTGCTTATTAGAAACGACTCGTCCATGCAGTCCGATGACTATGGAGGGCGTAACGTATATGGGAAGGCCACCTCGCGTTCTTGATTACCTTGAGGCGGAAAAGAAATTGGCGTTTGAGCAGCACAAACTCAAGTATTGTTTGATCGTTTCAGTGTTAGTAAGTACGATAAAACAAATAGAAGCAAGCGAGCGGTGACGTGTTCCTTTATCTTTAATTTTTTTTTTTTTTGTCGTCAAAGTGCAGTGGTGTCGTCTGCAAAGGGTATGCCATTATTGTTGCACTAAAAATGCTCTGCCGAGTGTTCTGACCATGGATCAGGCAAAGACAGCAGGTATGCTGCACATGTCATCAAGCACAGCATTTGGGTGAAATGGGTCTTGTACTTTGTAAACGGGTGTTCATTTTCGCTCTGCGCGGGAGCTGAAAGCGAGTTTGACTCGGACGACACGTACTACATATGAAAAATGGCGTGACGGGACCCTCAGAATGAAAGTTCAGGGAAGGGGACGACCGCTCCCTCTGCCCCACCTTCCGACGCCCTTGCAGGCTCATTCCTTGTCCTTTATGTAGAAATTCTCCACAAGTGATTTATGTGTTACGCTAGAAATACCTTCTACGAGAAGTGGACAACGTGGTGGAAGAATTTCCAGGTTTCTTTGGGCTCTGCATCCCATCCACATGCAGCAAAAGTGATATGCAAGCCCTCTTCACATTTGGTAAGCCTTAACATAGGTGTCTGGTCCCCGTCCTGTCTCAAGCAGGAATGGTGGGTCTGTAGCGATGTCACGAAATGCCGCACATGATTCCAACTTGGAGCCTCCCTGACCGGCACAATGTACTGAAAGGTCAATTGTATGTGCTGCTCAGTACATTGAGCTGCTTGGGTAAGTCCCATGTCTCCTGCCGGCACACATAAGCCTTTAGCGGTCCCTGACGTTATTGAGAGGCTCTCATCTGTGCTGTTGTTGTCCCTAGAAGAAGCTTTCCTCGGCTATAATATATTCATTCTTGTCGGTGGATGAAAAGGTCCGCCTACCATCCTCAAGTTTGCGGGTTCGAACACAGTCGCTTTGTGTAAACACCGTTCCCCGCGAGCGAAGTTTAATTCAGGTTGCTGTGTGCTGAAATTTCAGCGCACGTTAATCAATTCACAGACCGGCAACTCATACATGTCTCGCGACGTAAAGATACGAATTATGATGTAAAGCAACAAAGATAACGTCTGCGTGTTACTGCTATTCTCGTTTTAATTCCTGCGTGCCTGGAGCTTTGTGTGATTCTCAACCTCCCGCAACAACACGTACGAAAAAAAACAAAAACAACTTTGGAAATCTATTGGGCATATATGTTTGCTGATAATGGATTTGATGAGCACCAATGATCCCCCATATTCCAGTACAACCACTCGTCAAATCTTTCCTGAACATCAACGTCAGTTCTCAAGTTGTCTCCTGTAAGACACAAATGGAAGCAGATGACATGCAAATGACACCGGTCATCCTGGCTGCCTTGTGAGTAGCTGGTCCATCCATTTCGTTCAGTAGGAGTATGTCAGTCTTCTTCTTCTTTCTTCAGGAGCGCTTTGGGCATTTTGCTCGTACTAATGTGCATCGGGACGCTGCTGACCTTTCTTGATGCCAGGAACTCACAATGTCCACACAAGAATCCAAGTATGGCTCGATCCTCCGCCTGGCGCTTTGCACCGCTAAGGGCGCAAATAACCGTTCTGTTTCTGCATGCCCCTCGGATGGTTTCACAAGTTTGTAGCATCCAGTGGCCCATTGGATACAGTGCTTATCCATTGTTTGGTGGTCATGCTAGGACTAACTAAGACCAAGACATGCTAAGTGTCTCAGGACGAGAGCCGCCGATATTTTGAATACAACCTGTTCTTCTTCTGGGCAACAGTTGGAAGATGCGGGGAAGTCGGCGGCAGCACGGAGTCGGGACACCTGTCTGTGCTAATCCCGGTCGTCATTGGCATGGGCATTTAAAGGGTTAGGGATGACGTATCCAGGGTTCATGTGTATTGTAGGTCAATACCCATGAGCCCTTAACGACCTTCCTTTCTTTTTTCTTAATAAACATATCCCCCCTTAACGACCACGCCAATGATGGTGCCTATAGGAGAAGAACAGCCTCTGTTGGAAATATATATCGTCCTTATCGGTTCGCTGGATTTTGAGCCCTTCTAAGAAGGTTGGACTTTGCTGTGGGCTGAAGTTCAGAGGCTTTTCGTGGGTTTGCATATGGATGTTCACCGTGTATAGCTTCTCAGCGCTAACACGGAATCAAAGAAAACTGTTAACTAACGACCTGCTTGTTGACAGATGCTAGAAAGAGCCTGATGGGTGAGTTGCTGCGCTCCTTCTCCGCAACCAAGAATATAGGCCTCTTGTTTGCTATGGAGGACAACCCGTCGAAGCTACAATGCGTGCATGGCCTACGAGCTCTGAGCATAATTTGGGTTGTTTTGGGCTACGTCCTTGTGCTGCATTCGATGATGCTGACGCGTGAGTATTTAGGCATTACAGACTTCATGCCAACAATTACATGCCACATATTACAATCCGCACAATAACTTGGAATGTTGTCTGCTTCTGGTCTTTATGCGAGGAAGACTTCATTGGCTGCAGTATGGGAGAGGATAATCAACGACGAATAATAACGAAATGTTCCGTAGTGAGCTTGTGTGCATTCCGAAATGGATAAGTATGGATCTATCGAAAGAAGGCGGGCCCAAACAGTTTCTCACATGCTGTACTATCCCCATATACTGCAACCAATCAAATCTTCTCTCGAAGACGAACAGGTGCCCTGGGGACTTTAACGACACGCCGTATCGATCAATGACAATTCACTGACACACAACTGAAGACGCGACATATGATATAAAGAGCGGTGTCATTACATTCAGCGATGGACAGTCCTGTTTCCCATAAGCCGCTGTTACATCGTATCGAGTTATCGCATCTCCCCGAACCCATTCCGACCGGTGGATTAGTTGACGTGGCACTGTCAGAAATTATTTGTTGAGATAAATCGATACGATCGTTTCTGTCGCATCCATGTAAACGGGGCTATAGATACGCATCCGATAGAGCCGCTATCAGAACATATCGCCGCAGGAACGCTACATTTAGACACTGGAGGACACTTTGTTAACGAGTACTCTCCCAAACGCAGAGAACCTTATACTACTCAAGGATAAAATGAAGGACATCACCATACAGTTTCTGGTAAACTTCACACCGGGAGCTGATACGCTGCTCTGCGTCTTGTGAGTCACGCACCAATGTCACATTCTTGGCGATTTCCATTTATCAGTTCCGTCATTATTGAATACAATTATTTCCGTGATAGAGGAATGATGATGGTGTACGACACCCTGACGAAACTGAGGGAAGAGAACCACAGAAGAACCAGAGGGTTCCTCTTTAGATATCTCCTTCACCGTGTTATCAGGTGACGTACGATCTTCGATTACGATAAGGTGTATCCTCTCTTTCTCGTGCTGAACACTAGGAGGTTTCAATCCTATCCTGTGCTCATTGAGGCATTGACAGACGTGAGCTCCTACTGAAGTCTCATCTGTCGTCACACACGGAATAAAAACAGCCTTACACAGCACAGTCGGTGGCGGCGCTGTTGTAAAACGGCACAAACGCGTTTCTTTTTGACAGGGTACTCCCGTTACTGTTGCTGACAACTCTTCTGATAGTTCCCCTTTTTCCATACCTCGGCGAGGGTCCGACATGGGACATTGAGAGCAACCGCCTCGTCTCTCGCTGTTCCGATACTTGGTGGTGGAATATTTTTCTAGTCAACAATTACCTTTCCCGTTGTCAACAGGTAAAAAGATGACGTGTGCGCTTTGTCCCGTTTTAACTTGATGTCACATTCCAGTGCATGGAACACACCTGGTTCTTCGCGCTTCTGATGCAATGCACACTTGTGGGCCTCTTTATCATTCCAGTCTGGTATCAGTGAGTATCCGTTTCTGGCGATAAGTATACCGAGTGATCCATATAGTACTTTTGCTTAGGAAATATTCCAATCCTTCCAGTCGAGCAGCAGCCGGTCATGTCTTGTCTGGAGCTCTTGTTTCGGCCACTGTGGTGCTCACATCTGTTGTAACGTACATGTTCGATCTCGGTCCCACATGGCTGCTCAGGGAATACAGACCAGGGTATATAACACCGTCTTCCTTATACTCTGCTTGAGGTCCTTGGGTATCCCTACAGGTCTCGCAGTGAATACATCGAAAAAATCTACACCCCTATGTACACACGCGGCGGTGTGTTCTTCGTCGGCATGATAGCGGGCTACATTCTAGTTCACAAGAAGAAATTTGTCATGAACAAGGTGAGCTATGGCGCGGTAAAAACTGCGAGTATACCTTTGAAGCACTTTTATGGTTGTTTTCCGTGCCATTTTGTCCTGCAGATCCCTTGGATTGTATCTCATTACGGCCGAAAGCCTCATTCACAAAGTCTCAAATTCCCAGTCACTTGAACATGAACCCATAAAACCTACGACACAGTGATTGCTAATATGGCGGAGGCCTTTTTGGCTGAAGTGAGACTGGCCGTAACGAGACACCTTGGACCGCAGTGAGATTTTGGTCGTAATATGACACTCGGGGATTAAATTATCTTGGCAGTACTGAGATGCTAACGATTCCATGAACTTTGTCGTTCAGATTCAGAAGAAACCTTTAGATTCCTATCTAACGTATGCCATTAAAACCTATACACACTATTTTTCTCGCAAAATATTTTCGCTGTGCAACGTGAAAAACTATGACCTGCCTACGACGTGCCACCCGTTTGAAAAAAAAAAAAAAATGACTTGAGTCACTCCAGATATTCATGGGGGATAACAGATATGATTACAAGTACGCTTCGAAAGGAAGCTAAATATGGGAGGGTTTAAGACAGACGAATAACGCACTATGAAATACAAAAGCGGACATTTTCTTAATTTTCAGCTTTGCGTTCTACTCGGTTGGCTATGTTCCTTGTCTGTCATACTGGCCATAATACACATACCTTTCAAATGGAACCGTGGTGAAGACCTGCCCGACGCGAAAGTGTCAGCTGCTTATGGAGGCTTCTCTAGGGTCCTCTGGTCTATCGCTGTGTCTTGGATCGTCATAGCGTGCGCTTCTGGAAATGGAGGTATTGCTCTTGTGCGTTTCAGCAGACATAGCGTCCTCTAAGGACTCACCGGAGTCCCAATCACGCGACATCCCCGTTGTCAGTTACATGTGGCACTATAGATGATGCACTCGACAATATATTCTGAAGCGTCGTGCTGTTGACAAAAAAGGAAAGGGAGAAAAGTAACCGTAAGGAATGACGTAAATATAAGGGAGAGGAAAACAGTTTCAGTGTGGGTAAGGGTTGTTCCTTTAATTAAAGGAGGTGACATTTAAAGTGGCTCTCATTCGTCCATCGGGCGCCACCATGCAAAAAGCAGTCGGAGAAAGCCAGCTGCGTACGACCGACACGATCCTCGCGTGATGCAGGGAAGTCCCCGAGTTATGCCATGAGTCACGTGTCTGGGTACCACGTTACGTCACGACGTTCCTTCGTTCTCCGATACATTCTTTGCAGGGATGGAGGGTATAATTAAAGGAGTGTGGAACAGAGCGCTGTGTAGGTCACCTGCACTCGTCGTTCTTTGGAAAGCTCTTATGCAGAACACGCCGCAGCGAAAAGAAGAACGAAAGGGGGAGTCACCTCACTGATCCTTTACAGAACGACAACAACAATTTCGATGTTCACGTGCTGTTCCCTATATAGTGTCCCTTTCTCTTCTTCAATAAACATATGCCCCTATGATGTGATCTTTAGAAGAAGTTCAGTAAGGGTCCATGCGATCCTCAAATCTGCAGTTTCCAAATAAGCTGGCTGAGACATTTCCTATTATCGTCCGATTAGGTCCGATGAACACGATGCTGTCATTCAAGATATGGCTTCCTCTGAGCAGGCTCATGTACTCCTGGTACATCGTCAGCCCTTTAGTGATCATTTATGCCAACGGGGTTCGTGAACACATGTTTTTTCTTTCGTACGACGCTATGGTAAGTAAATGCTAGATAAAGTTGATCTTTTTCGGTATTATAAAATGACTCAGATCAGTCGCTTGATTTGTTTGTAAGAAAAAAAAAAGAGTCGTCATGGTTGAAAATTCACTTATAAAGAATTGACTGCGAGCGGAGTTGAAATATTTCGACTCCGGCATCACCAGAAAACTTTGAACGGAACAAGAAGGTTATTGCTACTCAGAAAACTACAGTATAACGTATCCTTTCTTTCAGTCCTACGTCCTTATACACCACTTGGTAATCAGCACAGCGGTTGCCATAGCGGCAGCCATCTGCTTCGAGCTGCCCTTCTTAAACCTGGAAGAAATAATTGCCAAGCGAAGAAAACCACAAGTGGACATACAGGAGACTGCCCTGCAAGTTCCAAGGGTGAAGCCTTTTTGGCTGGAGCAAAGTGGCGTTAATCCTGGTTATGTCCACGATCGCGCCTAAGGGGATACCATCGGAGTGCCTCTTTTTATGGAAACGTACAACAAACAACAACTTTATTTTTTAGATGATCAATGGGAATGTACGGGTTTTATTCGGTATAGATTATGTATAAAAAAAGCTGCGAGAGCATCGGCGATGCGATTTTGGCGGCAGGCTGGTTATGCAGCCAAGCGAACATAGCGTGTGCGACTAATGGACGATTAATTAGCTCGAATTCATTAATTAATTTATTAATTAGATGTTTTCTGGGAAATGCCAGGTAACAGAATTGGAGCCAGCGATTATTCAAATCCGTCTTCCTTATTAAACACCGTGAGAAACGAACATACCTTGAGATATGAATTGCCAAATTTCGCTATGCAAATGAGCCGAAGCCAGAACAACAAACGAGCATTACTCATTATATAAACAAGCAGATCCATTGCGCATAGCATCTTTGCGGCGCTAACACGCAATCAAATATATATGTAAGACTTCACTGCGTGACGTCATAGCGATGCGGTGGCGCTGCTGTCCCGTTTGGTGGGAAAAAATCGCGTGATGATCAAGTCACTGAGTATTTTCGGTCACTAATAAAGGCATGCCGCAAAGTTGTGTAGCTATATTGGATGTGGTACGCGGTACAGACATGCCGTACCAACGCCACCTAGATACAGAAGGTGTACTTATTGCCTCCTCTCCCTACGTGGACATATTAGTCACAACTGCAATTCAAGAACCCGCAAATGACTTGGAACCTGTAGATCCGAATATTTAGACAAAAAGTGCACTTTCCAGTTTTGAAAAAGATTGGGGCCATTTAGTACGCGGGGCACCACTCGCAGATGACGGTGGTTCGTCTTCATGGCCACGTTCGTGATTGGCTGACTATTAGTTGTTACGTCACGTCGACGAGTAAGCAGGCGACGTCTGCTGTATGCGCATGCGTAGATGCGCTCTCTTGTTTCGAAACAGAAGTGAGCGACGAAACGGCTGGCCATCCTAAAAATAATATACCCTTAGCGTACTTTATCTTGAGAAGCAGTAATATACCCTGTATCTGGAGCATCTCTCCGCGGTCAACAATAGGGAGTATTAGGAATCGAAAGGCATGACCTTGGATTCCTTTTCCGTGTCGCTATGAGCGTGGCAACAGCCGATTGGTTGATAGCAAAGGAATCTAAGGGCGCTTTCCTGTGAGGTCCCTTTCACCACCACCGTTATAGTAGGGGTCAGTATGCATCCTGGGCCGACTTCAAGGGATCTGTGAAGACGTCTAGAAATTCTGTCACTCAGTCTCAGCGGCAACGCGAGTGCCGCCCTGACAGAAATTAGACATAAAACAAATAACATCCAGACACGACTTGAGTAGAAAACGAAGGCTTTCAATTTCCCCACGGGCCGTGCCTCACAATTAATTCACAAAAAGAAACGCTCAAAGGATGTTTGTATATACGCTTAGTCTATCTCATCGGATGTTATTTCTGCTTTCAGCACGGCGCTCACAAGTGATGAGGAAGTTTCCCCGACGTCATAACACTTGAGTCCATTGATAAAGAAACCGTTTTGCTTTTAGTAAACACTTGAACATGGCGTTACGTATGCTTCTCTGGGATATTCACGTAACACTTAATCACAACCTGTAACTCATCAGAATATTTTCACATTGCAAGGTGATATGAACTTGAAGCATTTGTTGGTACGGGGAGACGCACTTATTATCGCCTTCATCGCGATCACCCTTACTCTGGTCTCGAGAGAAAGAGGACGTCGCGTATGTACACGCAAAGAAAGCACTGTTTTTATCTGTCCGCAACACGCGATAGCTTTTTGATTGCCACTGGCGATAACACGAAGAGCGCGTCGATACTTGATAGCTTAGCTCGAGAAGAGGCATCTTGGCTTCGAACCGTCAACTAGCAAGTGCCACATACAGTAGATTTTACGATGTTTGTCGAGCCGAGCAATCAGTCAGGCTTAACGGGTATAGCTACTAAGTGCGGAAAGACGTCCCTATTGACTCCGTACAAGGGCACGGCTTACTGGACGAGCGAGGTTAAAATGTAAGAGGCTCGTAATTTGTGCGTTACCACTTCTGGCTGCGGGAGTGCACGTCTTGTGTGACAGGTGGCCAGCATGTTAGCGTAACCGTGCATACTGCCATGATCCGCGAAGACGTTCGTCAATCCTCAAACGAAAGTGTGAGGGTTAGTGATCCATCGGCATCGCTGCCGTCGCAAGGATCTGCAGACCGTTCCACAACCGTCACCTTCATCGGACATGACAGTAGTTCGAGCTGTGTCCAAGCCATGGAAGACGCAATAGGACCCAGTCAAGATGAATCTCCAAGATCTCCGTCGAACGAGCTCACGCAGTCCGAAAAGCTCATTGTCCAGTTGTTCCTGGAAGAAGCCGAAAAAAAGCAACGTGTAGCCGCTGGAGATCTGATTGAACCTGACGAGGAATCGGAACGGATTCGTTCTGTGTCAGAAGGGCTGTGGACCAGGAGTTCGTCTTCCGCGGCTCCACCGCCGCCGCGGCTGCATCTGAGTGATTTGTTGGTTCCTTCGACGTTCGTATGCTTTCTGGTGGGTGCCGTGCTGGTGCTGGATGTGATGCTCATCACACGCTATTATGAAGGAAGGACAGGATTGTTTTTCGCAATGATGGGATTCTTGCACGCGCCTTGTGTGCCCTTCTTCGTGTTCAGGATGTATTTTCTGGTGGTGCGCTCGACTGTGACGACAACGTTCATCAAAGTGGTGGTGGGGGTGTGGTACGTCGTGACGTTCCCGTTCTTGCACCTGTTGCCGATGCTCATGTAAGTACCTAAATAGACCACGTCCTGTGTTGGTAGAATTAACAGTGAGAAATGCTGGACCAAGATGGCACCAATTGTTTTTGATACTTGCAAAGGAGTTGACCGATTTGAAATCCAGTTTCATGGGTAAATTCAAGCCGGTGTACTTGGCCAACAGAGAAGGTAACTTCAGTGGACGATGCTGTTGGCCGAATATCAGTGTATAACAAAGAGTTGCAGAAGAGTGTTTTTTTTTGTGTGTTTTCAAGTTGGGACCTTGTTTAACAAGCGGGTGTGCAGGCTCCTCAAGCTTGCTGCCAGATGGATGCCAGGATTAACCCCTTAGGGTAGGGCTTACCAAACTCATGCCATCCTGCAACACATGGGAAACATTAAATATAGTTATGCATCGACACAAAAGGCTTGCCTGTGCCCTCTTACGGTGGCCATTTAGGCGTAGAGGTCATCGCCAATGGTTAAAACTGGGAAAAAGTGATTTTTCTATTTTTAAAAATTACTGCTATAGTTACGGTGGACACCCTGTATATATATATATATATATATATATATGGAACATGTCACGTTTCCTTATCTTCAATGGAGTCGAATGCATGACAGTCATGTTGTATGATATGGTAATTGATACTGCCTCGCCAGATCGCAAAATAAAGTTCGTGTCTATTTTCTCGGTTTATCTATTCGGTGAAAGTAGCCTAATCCCGCGTTATCTTTCACCTCCTTGTGCGCGCGCGTGCCGTGGTCACGTTTTGTATTTACGCGAGGCGTTTGCGAAGTGTACGTAGTTGCAAACGACTATTGCGTATATGTTGTCGGGTCGGTGCTACTAATGTAACCGAAATTATTCAATCTAGGTTGGCGTCTGCGGCATTCGACAAAGCGCTTATGATTTTGGGTGATCCGTCGGACACGCGGACATTCGTCAACCACCAAGAAGAGATAGCATTTGGAGACCTCGTGTGGGTGGCCGTCGTTCATTGTTTCCCTCAGGGTGTTCTCCAACTCTACCTTCTTCTCTTCCAGACAGGACTGCATAGAGTGGGACGAGATTATACTGGTATGAAACATTCCATGTTTGCTAATAAAGCGTACAGTCTGTTGCGATGAAGCACTCATAATGTGGAAATATTTTGGGGACCAAATGAATGTGACTGAGTGGGGACTCACACTACCAGGTACCTAACTGATGTGCATGCATGAAAAATTATACCGCGAACAATTTGCACTCCTGGGGAGTAAATTTCAGGGTCAGGGGACTAAAATAAGGATCAGTTGCAATCTAGAAACTCCCCAATTTCATTTTTTCCCCATGGAACATGTAACCCGTTTCACCGTGAACGATATATGAAATCTCTGCAGAAGTGACTTCATCAGACGTAGTGTCTAAGTCGTTGATTTCGCGGGAACATGATGAAGACACGTTTGGAGCGCGGAACCTTAAACTGCGTTGTTTCCGCGGAAAGGCTCGATAGTTGCAGGATCTCTAAATGTGTCCTAAGGTTACTACGATGAGCTCCCCTGGGTGACTCACTGGGACTTCTTTTGTTTATAAGCCCCAAACGTCGCCGTACCAGCACTGGACAGCTGTTTCGGCCTTCTTGAGCAATCGTCAGCAGTGCGCAGGAGTATAACGTTTGAGTTCGTGGCGTCAGAAGGTCACGTGGAACGTGATGTCCTCCCGTCAGGGTGAGCTACTCACCACTGAATGCCCAGCGGAAAGCCGTAGTTAGGGAAAAATAGCCGAAGCTCTTTGGCTGCACGTGGAACGTGTGTTTACAAGTTCCACAGTAGCCCTGGACAGCTGTTTCGGCCTTCTTGGGCCATCATCAGCCTGAGAAGGCCGAAACAGCTGTCCAGTGCTGGTGTGGCGACGTTTGGGACTTATGAACACATGTTCTACGTGCAGCCAAAGAGCTTCTGCTACTTTTCTTGCCTTGGACAGCTTCTATGTCGTAGTTACAAAATGCTAATATTTCGCGGAAAAACGACAATCGCGGAAACTACTACTTTTACACCATGTCTGAAACAAGTGTATGTTTTGGAAGAATAGTGTAGCTTGTGGAGCCAGAATGTTGTTAGGGAGTGGACAGTTACCTCGCTTCTTGACGTCATATTACTTAAAATTAAGAAAAAAATTATGTTGCTTCCCGTGTAACTTAGAGGGAGAATATAGATGTCAATGGCATGGAGACATCACTTGGAACTATATACGTCCTTTCCCTCTGCAGCACTTCTGCAATTGCTGTGCACTGCCTGCTGTATTGTTCTAATCGCATCGATAGCCGCCTTCTACACCAAGTACGTCCCTCTGCACCACGATGAAGACACAGACTGTTCTACTACATGCGATACAACGTTCGATGGCTACCACGACCCAGCATCAGCGTCCTTCCTCAAGCTTCTATCCTGGATCTTCCTCATCACAGCCAGAGTGCTCGCTGGCGCCACAATAGTATTCTCTTTTCCTAGCGTATATGTTGTCGGTCTTCTATTTCTGCACGTTCCTTTTGTCATAATATGGTCGTCTCTGTCGCAAACCACGTATACTTTAAAGAACTGTCTCCGGGACTTGTCGTTCGGTGTTATCACCATGATCATCGTTCTCAACTACCAGAATTCGCGAAGGGAAGGTCTAGCAACATTAATGGCGTCCGTCTTGTTTGTGATAGCGATCTTCTTGGAGGACACAGTGTGTTTAGTCGTGACTTATTTTACGACGAATATCGAACAGAGTGTCGCTCTGGTTCTCGTCTGTACTCACTACGCTCTCATGGCAGTTGGGTTGCTGCTCTTCATGGGTCACCTGAAGGCGAAATCCGCAAGAAAGACCGCGATACGATTGTGAAGAATATATTTATTCAATGTTTTGCTATTTTGTCCCGATGGTCGCATTTATTTTATCGGGTTTGTTTTTAGCATTCCTTTTCAGTGTTTGCTAGCATGGGGGGAAATGAAGAGGGGTTATGCATGCCATTGTGTTACTTGACTACTGAGCCACGCGGTAGTCAGGAGCTGAATATGCGTGGACCTCAGGAAGAGTTGTTTTATAAAATTTGCTATCTTTTTACATTAAACAGTAATGAAGTGATGCCGCGTAAATGTACGTGTTATAAACTCGGTCATCTGAATCACTGAATGCACAAGCGGCTTGGCCCAGTGGATCAAGTATCCATTGGTTGGTTGGTGGTAGTTCCGAGGTTATGCGGAAGTTGGAACACTCGGATTTTTCGGATGGATGTCGGCACAGTTCCCCCAGAAGCCGGTCCAGGAAATTCCCAGGGTTGAAAAAAATCCGGATATTTTTAAAAAGATCCTCTTCAGTGGGCTGTTTTGGATATAACCCGGATATTTTTGGACGTTTTTGGAGAATATATACGCAGCTAGAAATGACACGGAGTAAAAACAAATGTGCTTTGCTGTTCTTGATTTCAGGTGACCACTCATAGTTTCCGTTTACGCGCGGAACTGCCTGTCCCAGCAACACTGTATCAGTTTCTATTTTTTTCCGAAGAGAGGAGTTCCATGCACGCGCGGTTGAATGGTGTGGACGCCTGGAGTAGCTGTCGTGTTTCGGCGCACTTCAGTTACAGTGCTCCAGGAAGCGGAAGAAAGTCTCTCCCTGAATGAGCAAAAGTAGAAGAAAGCGGGAAAAAGTTAAATCTGAAAAGTTATAACTAAAAAAAAGTTAAGTTACAAAGTTAAAAGCTATTGTTGCGCGTACCTGCGCTTTTGCAAACAGCCAACACTACAAGAAAATATACCGGGAGTTTTCCGTGTGACGTTGAATTCAGATTGTCTTTCACATCACATTTGGAGAAAATGTCTAAAAAATCGGGACAAAATTGTGTGGGTAAAATTCAAAAAATCCACCGGATAAAATCCAAACAACCCAGCTAATTCCTCTCTCCCACCCCCTCCCCGCTGTCATCCGCACCACTCATATAGCCACAGTTGCTTCACGGGGCTAACACGGAGTCAAAACTTGCAGACTGTTCGATCCTTCTATCGTTCGTCATTGAGGATATAGAATGACGTCACAGAATGTTAGACCCGATTCTGTCTCGAAATCTTTGAATACCTACCAAGCATAACGGTACCATAAGTTGGAATCTGATATGTAGTTGGAACTGGATGTAGTATATAGTCTAACTCCAGGTGCTTTGAGTGACCTGATAAGGCGATAACAAGAGTGAGCACTCGACCTGAACCGATAACGGGGGCTTTAGAATAGCGCGTGCCTCTTCGCGGTGTCTTCCGGAGTCGTATTTTTGTTTAGCAATCCCAATATCCCCCGCTGACTGCGTGGAGACGCACAACACAGCTGGGTATGCCTTCGGCCACGGGCATGCTTATCTTTTTCGGTCATCCGCAAATACCTTTCGCTATTCTCTCATTCCGCGTTGGCACCGCGAAGTATGGCTTTGAGCGGTGGACAGATTAGTTTTGGGCCGTCGTCAACGGGTTTGCCGAGTTGATCATCTTGCTGGTCATATTTAGAAACAACCACTCTGTGCAGGTTTTCCGGCAGGCTTTTACTCTCCATCTTTAGTTACACTCATGTGGCAGATGTAGTTTACTCCTTTGCGTAAATTTTGAAAGCTGAACACAAAAATTCTAGCCGAAAAACATTGGAAAATGAGAAAGAAAAATGCTACCCAACCTTTTTAAGCTTCCGAGACCCCGGAACGGCACAGTTCCCATTGAAGCTCTCCTCTTTTTACACCTCTGTGCATCGCCACTGCCTTGTTATCTCCGGCACGTCGTCTAATCAGCTCCAAATGGATGACATGGCACGGTGGATGAGGTGGCACGAAATTGCATGAGGCGGCCACAAGCGGTTATCTCCCATAGTGGCAGGACGCAATTCCTTTGTGTATCGGTAGATAATAGAGAGTGTTCGCAAACCGCTGATAACGTGGTTTCCGAAGTAGTACCGTACCTACCGCACCCAACATTCCGAATCTGATTGGTTCCACTGTGACGTTATCAACGGTACGTCTACTAACACTATCTAATACTCGCTCAGAAACGTGCAAGGACAGATAAATAAGATGACGCTTCAACTATCATGGGACGGACCCAGCCAGCCTCGTGCCACAAAGCGCACAAACGCCACCTGGCCTCATTCTTTTTGCGATACCCACCAAGGGTGGCTTTTTAGCCATTTCACTACCTAGCGATGTCAGCGGAAGAAACAACGGCCCTCCTTCGGGACCAGACACAAGTCTATGCTGAAGGCTGGGCAGAACGGTTGATAGTACAGAGTCGCCGGCTTTACGGCAGACGACGGCAGGATGCTTTCTGCCAATCCTCGAGTGAAGATGAATCGGCAGAAATCCACCGAGACGCGCAACAACGGCCATGTAAAGCTTCCAGCGTCGAGAAACTGACCACCGACTTGTTTTACATAACCGAAAGTGACAGTGGAAGACCAGACCCGCTAGCGGGAGATTTTGAGCCGAACAGGAGGAGCGTGCCGTTGTCTCTCGTGTTTTCGTCGCTGTACGCCGTAGTGTTGTTTCAGTTGTACCTGTATGTTTCGTGGTGGATCGCTTTTCGCGAGGGGAACAGCATAAAAGCCTGGCTGACGCTAACCATAGCGCATGCGTCCAGTGTGCCGTTATATGCGGTAGCCGTGTGCTCTGTAGCTGGTAGACGGACGGATTCATGTTGCATCGCTGTGGCCAAAGCGTTGACCTTCACTCTAGTGTCGCCGTTCTTCAACATCGTGCCTCTGCTGCAGTAAGTCGGACCTTTTTTCTTTTTTTGAGTTTGGATTAGCTAGAGTGCATGGTGCTAAAGCCTGCTGATTTGTTGTGGTTCATCATGATGTTTGACCGCGCCATCGAGTCAATGTCAGCATCTACAGGACACGAGGTGTGCGTAGGTTATCGTTGGTAAACAATGGGCGCATGGAGATGACATGGTCGTCGCTGAACTGACCTCTGGAGGAATTTGTGTGGAACGCTTGATTATTATGGATTACGATGCATCATGCATAATTTCATCCAGGCGCCGCTAGACATGGACCGAGAGGCGACAAATGCCTAAAATGGTCCTTTAGATAACCAGTTCCACATTCACCTTTCTTTTGATGACCGCCCTCGGTTGTTCTGGTTTACCGATCTTAAGGTTGCGGGTTCGAACCGTGCCGAGCAACTTTGTGACATGGCATGTGTTGCTAAGGGGCCGAGATTTCAGCGCGGCTGAGCAAATTTAGTGCACGAACCGGTCTATGCCGTCGCTTATGGTCATCGCTGTCTCTCGAAGTAAAACGCTGACTTTAATTGCGGCGTCCAGTTGGTGGGTACCTGAACAGCTGGGCTAAATTTGTTTGACTTTTAGGTTGGTGCTTCGACTGAAGGATTCTGCGCAGATGTACAGGACATCTGGCAGGGTAGGAGAAAGCGCACGCTTAAAACCGACTGACATCGCAGTCTTCAGCAACCTCATGTGGTTCGTCACTCTGAGTTGCGTTCCGCAGACAGTGTTCCAGATATCGGAAGTGCTCAAGTTGCATTTACAAGAACAACAGTGGCATTCAGGCGAGTAGAGACACTGACTTCCTACAAGCAAGGTGTCATCGACAACTGAGGGTTTTTACTGTCGTGCACTCTTCATGCTTTATCTACTTTTTCACGAAGATCGCAGGATGCAGAGCTCTACTATCGCTTGAGGGCGCGTGGCATTCATTTTTGTTCTTCACGCCTTTTTCACGTAACGACCAACGACAGGCGAGACACAAAGTAATCGAGGTCTATTACTTTGACGAGGATAGGGTTCCTAGTCTTTAAAGGGACAGTCGCACCCAGAAAACCATCAATAAAACTGACACCACTATGTCATCGGCCGACAATCTACTTGGCTAATGTTTTTGTCGGAAAAGAACTATATTAAATACGCGAATTCTAAAGATCTGTAAATCTGCCCTTTGTCGTCGTTCTTTCGCAAGAGCTCATTTTATTAGATGAGAAAATAAGAATGGTGCATTATTCGTTGCAAAACACGACGCTGCGGAAAAAGAGAGAGAGAGCGAGTCTCCTCAGTATGCCTCCTCTCGCTCCTTCGCACGTAGGATGTCAGCCAATCGCCGCAGATGATTTGAAGCACACTTTCGGTGGCTGTCCATGCGGTTGATGGCGAAACACAGTCCTGATTGGCCATGAAAGATGAAAGTCACTGAAAAGGTTAGCCAGCTGTAGGACTCGAACCCACATCTTCTGGATTACCGGTCCAGGGCTCTACCAATTGAGCTAAGCTAACACCATTTTAATTGTACGTCACGTTGGCTTCCTCTTCCGTTTGGTTTCGGTTTTCGCTCACTCCCACGTGATCATACCTTCTCGACTTTTTCATTTTATTATTATTATTGGTGGTGGTTGGTAAAATATTATTATTATTATTGAAATACCCTACAGCGCAGATAGGTATTGGAGTGAGAGTAGGGGTGACGGTGGCACATACACATAGCGAAAGAAATACGTAGAAAAAGCACATAAAAGTTCACAAAAGATTATAGTCACAAATTAAATACAGTACGAATGATATAACTAGGCCAAAAACATTACTGAATATTCCATTACAATTGATGACGAGAACGCGGATTTTTCTGCACGACGCAAGACACTTTTGCTCTTGGTTTAGTACCGATAAGAGCATTCTATGGTGCATACAGGGTGTCCCAGAAAACGTGTCATTGAATTATTATAAAAAAACTACGCCACCTAGAATCATGCGGTCAACAGCATTTGTTCTTATTAGGTTTTTGCCACCTCCTAATGTGAATGTCATGTACTCCAAGTTTAATTATGTAAATATTTGCGAACTGAACTCGGAAATTTGCAAAGTAAAGGTCACTTTTTTACCCCACCAATATGAAGAGCGTGCCGAATTCACTCAAATTCATTCACAGTGATATTCACGAGCTATCCCATCGGAAAAAATAGGCGACTATCATGCTTTTCGGAGCACCGGACCATAGCGCGCGATGACTTTTTGAACGCAATCGCTCTCAGTGCGACGAAAGGAGGTTCCGAAGCCAGCCAACAGAGTGATAGTAGAAAAAGTAACAGTTCCTAAAATTGGGAGAGGGAAAGCATTATCCCAGCGAAAGTCGCACGTGATAAGCCGTGCCTATTTTATCTCTTTCTGCGATGTCGGGGAGGGCTGGGTTTCCAACCTCCTTTCGTCGGACTGACAAAGATTGCGCTGAAAAATTCATCGTGCGCTATTCTGTGCGACCTCCGTAGAGCATGATGTTCGGCTCTTTTTTCCGATGGGATAGCTCCTAAATATCCCTGTCAATTATCATTAATTTGACTAAATTAGACACGCTCTTCACATTGGTGGGGTAAAAAAGTGACTTTACAAGGCAAATTTTCGACTTAAGCTCGCAAAAATTTACATAATTAAACTTACGTTACACGACATTCACATGAGGAGGTGGCAAAAACCCAGTAAGAACAAATGCCATTGACCACATGACTCTAGGTGGTGTAGTTTTTTTTTATATAATTCAATGACACGTTTTCTGGGACACCCTGTATAAATGCATGTTTTGCACGTTGCGGCATACAGTATGTCGCATGAAAGTGCATGAATAGTTTATTTTTAATAATCATGAATTTTATAATTTTTAGGTGCGAGACTTTACTTCTTTTTCCACGGGTGATTTTGCCGGTTTCAGAACAGAGTATTCGGTCGTCTTTCGCCAAAAATTCGTCAGAATCGAATATTTTCCATGTTTCGGTGGGGTGCGCAGCCGATGGACCGTACTTTACCGTCTCCACTAAACCGCTACGAAATAAGCCTGAGCATTGACAACAGACACTCGTGAACCAGCTAGCCTGCGTTTGCGCCATTTTATGAATTGCGGGCGTAAAGCCTTCAGCTCCGTGATATACAGGGTTTGTTTTTTATTTGTTAGATTTTTTAATAATCTAGCGAGGCAAAATAAATGCCATTTTTGGTGTTGCGTTATATGACCAGGCGAACATTCTCTCGAAGAAAACATGTAACAACAAGGTGACAAATGACATAAAATTAATTAATTCTAATTAAGGGATTTCGCACACAAGCGAGATAATAACAGAACTGGAGATATTCTTCGTTGAAAGCGACCCAGGTGAGAGGGCCACGTGCTTTGGAGCGATGGAGCTGATTGGTGCAGGAGCTAATCTGCCCTTTTAGGGCATTTGGGTTATGAATAAACGAAATTAAATGAAATCTATGGGTCAGATAGGGACCACCCAGATAAGGCGACCCATTCCTGTGCTAAAAAAATGCATATGTTCTCATTTTGGCTCATTTGCATAGCGAAGTTCAGCGATGGATATTTCGCGCGTTTAAGGGTTTTTTAAACATAGAATATCTCCCGTTCTATTATCTCGCTTGTGCGCGAAATCCCCTAATTAAAGAGTTGATGAATTTTAGGTAATTAGGCATCTTGTAGTTGCAGACTTTCTTTGAGAGAATGTTCGCCTGGCCATATAACTCAACTGCAAAAACGGCTTCTATTTTGCTGCGCTACTTTTTCAACAACAAAAAAAAAAAACAAATTAAGAAAAACGCCCTGTCTATCTGGGTGCAAGTATTCTTTGTTGTGTGCTTTATTAGACCGGGCATTTTCTTATAAGTTTTCTTTTTAGGTGCGTTGCTTTCGTACAAGAGCAGCGAAAGACATTGCATATATTGATGACTTTTACTGCATATTTCTTAGCTTTTCAGTTCCATGTATTATCGCATATTCAGCCACACTCCATTGATGACTGACACCAGTACACAACAAAGTAATCAAGGAACACTTGTGTGAGCCAGAACAGGCTCTAAAGAAAATTTTTAAACATAGAAGGGTGGTATCAGACTGCGCAGCTCACGGTGCATGAGCGCAAGCGCTACTCAAGCTCGCTCTTGCTCACTTCACCAAATTTGAGCATCATTTCAGCTCACCCATGCTTATGCTCAATCATGCTCGTGAGTAAACTTTGCTCACGCTCATCTCGTTTGCTCATTCACGCTCGCGAGCAAGTTTTGCTCGCGCTTATATTCTCGTCTTCTGACTCATGCTAGCTCGTCCCCTGCTCAGCCCTCCTCCGCATTTGCTCGCTCGTGGTCAGCTCATTCGCCACATTGAGCGTGAGTGAGTGTTACTGAGCCAACACCCTGCCATTTCTTTTTTGCAGATGTACCGCGTAAGCTGTTCATTGCCTGCATCTCCATCCTACTCACATCTTACAGCTGTGTGCAGTTCAGCAACCTGAAAGAAAACTCTCCACCACGGGTGTCCAAGCGTGCCCTCGAGCACCTCTCCTGGTTGCTACTCCTAACAGCACGTGTGCTACCTTGCTCCACTGTACTTACCAAGACACCCCATCTCGGTTACATATTCTTCATTATATTTCTCCTTCATGCTTTCTTGTACATCTTTTACAAAGTCTCTTGCAGAGAGAACGTGTTCTGTAGCCCATTGTGCGTCGTGACCCAGGCGGCCGTTTCCATGTTCTTTCTTAGAGGCGGGAGTACAGACAACCAGCGTATGTGGCGGCTCATTGCGTTTCTCGCATTGCAGGAGGCGGAGAATGTCGTGTTCATACTGGTTCCCTTCTGGGACGATGGGCTCCCCGTCTGCGACATCGCAACATACTATAGCGGTGTGCTTTGTATTGGCCTGTGCGTACACTTTGGTGCGTTTGTGGCGGGATCCCTCGGACTTGCACTTGCGTGCCATCTAAAACACCCGGGAACGTGTATCGAGGTTTGAACACAGTTCCATATATGTAAAAAAAAAAAAAAAGGATTGGACTTGAATGCATGCATTGTATGTTTTAATTTTCCAGTACGTATCATCTATTTCTGGTTTTATGACATATTTTATCTTTTAGTGGAGGCTGTGACTATTTCTTTTTATGTACAACACACTTTATGTGAAACAGTTCGTGGAGGTGATGATGTGCTACAAACATGCACATGATAGATATGAGTGTGCTTGTCCACAAAAACCAGTGATCACATACCCATCAATCGCATATGTGCTGCTGTTCATAAAGGTTTTATACATCATTCTTGATATGATTCTGATCCATGATTCTGATTCATGATTTGGAACAGTAGAGCAGCAGTACGGATGATATCTATCAATAATAACGGAGTAGTAAAAATGTCCTTTTACGCTGGTTACGCAAAAGAAACCTCACCAACAGCAACTGTTTAGTGTCAGTGTTACTAAGTCAACTAAACACTAGTTTGGCATGTAACTTGACTCAAACAGACTGTCATGCAGAACAAGGGCTTCGTGCAATTTTGTGCAAAGATGTGGTTACATTTAATGAAGCAGCCTCTGTTTTATATCGAAAAAAAAGAAAAGAAAAGAAAATCAACTGATTATCTGAAATGTCAATTTTTATTCCTCACCGCTACTGTCACTTGACACATTTGGATTGCTGCTAAAGAACGATGGCAAACCCGTAACTTCCTGCTTTTCAACATCTGAAAATGTGTTACAATGTTATATGTGGGTCCCTACAACCAGAGACCAGGAATACAACAGGTACTGCTCACCGTTTCCGACTATCTTGTAGCTAGAGACATGGTCTCTGGGTACTACTACGAAGGTAGGGTACTCTAAAATAGCTTTTCCTTTCAAGTTGTCCTCCACTGTGGCAGAGATGTCCAGCTGGTAGTAGCTACGATACAAAAAGAACATCACCCAAAATGTGTCACATCGGAGGAACAGATATGGCTGCTGTAAGAAGTACAAAGACAATTTTGCATAAACTGTAAGCATGCCTTACTTGCCAGTAACACCTACAGTAGTCTAAGAATTAGTCTAAACAAACTAGTAATAGTCTAAAGTTGAACCTCTGTATGCAATAAGGGGATATGTCGACTTTTCCCCTTTTTAGTGTATTTGCTGCAATGAAATCTACATGCCAGCATGCACCTGCCAATGAAAATTTAGGACCTTATTGCGATTTGTTGGCCCGCTACTGCATGGTAAAAAGCGGGAAATGCATGTGCGTCAATGGGGCGGACAATCATATCGGGCCCCTCTTCTCGGTTTGGGATTTTTCGACTTATCCTGTTATTGCATACAGAGGTTCAATTGTTATCCAATACATCTAATAGTAATAAACAACTATTTACACCAGTGTATAATGCCTAAAAAAATATGGCGCAAACCTGGCATGCTTCCCTTCGACGGCCATGAGCACACAGGTTGCCTTGGAGCCACCTGCCTGGTACATCGCCAATTTGGGTCGCAGGTCAGCGCTGCAGGTATCTGTGTTCAGATGCCTGTCTAAGCACTCTCCTAATGTGTCTGTTTCCGGTATCCTACATGCAGAAAATGAAAAGCATCAAGTAGGATTCATTCCCATTCTGAACGCATCCCATGTGTGTCGACTTAAATGAACAGTCTTAATTCATTGGTTTATTTATTGCTTTAAGACAGCCTGATTATTTTCAAACTAAACTGAAATTTTATTCTTCAGTATTACACGTACACAGTCAGGGAGGTTCCATTCCCAACAATGGATAGCTCTAGACTAATCCGGGCCCAGATCTTCCACTTGTCGTTATCCGAGAGTTAAATGTATCACTTTGCCACGTGATTCGCAACAAGCTCTCTCAAATCGCAACGTTCATTCGAAGAATCTGTCTACCTGAACTGTTTTCACGTGCCATCGCACCAACTTTTAAAAAGACTCTAACGCTTGCTATGTGCAAGTTCAAGATTAGGGCCCTGGGGTGATACATGCCATAGTACTCTGGATGCTGAGGTGCAAATACATTTTCCGAAGCCATTCGTAGTGGCCCACGGTTCTTTCTGGGTACAACAAATTCTAGTTAGAGCTAATGTTTACCTAAGCACTCGCTTCATTCTCTTAGTTTTACGCTTGTGTTCTTCAGCCCTAAGTAGATGTTACCTTAATCAGTAGTATTCTGCAAACAGATGTCCGTGATAACTTTACTACGTGATGACGAAGCTAACTACCAAAATTTTGGTTCGTGCAGGTGCTCAGACCACCACATACTACCATGTTAGTACCTACTCTATTTGTGCTTTGATTCTGCTTTTTTAAGTTTTACTGAAAGAATTGCTTTGTTTGTGTGTGTCGTCTGTTCTCGTAATCCCTAGTCTCAGGGTTTTACAGTTACCCTGGCTTTCTTCCAAGGTCGTCGTCGTCTGTCTCACCTTTTGTCGTGAACCTTGACTTTTGCGTCTACAAACTCCCACACAATGTGCCAGTAGGTGCATTTTTCTTTGATGTCATACCAGCTGGTATTCTCTCTCCTCTTTGTGAAACATTTTGGTAGGAATTTCAACTGGATCCCTTTCTGCCTCGATGCTGTTTGTAGCTTATGGAGGTGCTGCAACAGCGAGGAGATTAAATTACTCAACTTCTCATATGTGTATCACATGACCCAACTGAAAGCCATAGAAATTTGTAAGCAGAGAGGCAAAGGATCTGTGAGGAAATTGTGCCTAGTGTTCAAGTTCAGAAACAGTTGACTACATTTTGTCTTTGCTGAAAGAACTAGTATAGACCATAGAATGCAGTGTTCATTATATCAGCTCCATACGACGAATCGGATAACCCTTATACATCGCTATAACTGCTAACCTTACCCCAGGTAAAAAGCCTCGTCGTGCAGCTACACCCAGAGTTGACCCACTCCTGTGTGCAGTGTCGACAACTCTCGTTGATTCTTCGAGGAACCTGTAGTCTAGGAACGGGGCAAGAAATAGATTCAGTAGGCTAGAACAGCTTGACACGAACTCGCAGGTAGAGCCAGTGATGGGCAAAGGAACCAAAATTTTACTTAAAGGGGCAGCTCAACGAACATTCTCCACCTATTATGCTCCATGAAAGAACGTGGCTCACAATATCCAAATATGAAATTCTTTTGCCTCTAGCGAGCATCTTTACCACGAAACAATGCCATTCAAAGAGCATAATCCGTGTCAGTCTCTCTTTCATCCTTGGTACGAGGTCACGTCACAACGTTCCAACATATAGCAATGCCCCACTCCAGGCGCGGAAGTAGGGGAGACTTCGCTCTCCTAGCCAATGACGGACCACGCACCAGTTGCGGGAACATCGTCGTGACCTCGCGGAGCAATACAGCGCTGAAAACATAGTGCGCGCATGAAACAGAATATTGGACGCTTTTGGTATGGTTTGAACTGGCTCTCATGGATTTGACAAGTGGGAATATGTTTACAACTGACCTCACTTCTCGATATTACAACAAAATTGTGTCTCTCATTCTGAATGGTTGCGCGGCATGATGACTCGTTGCTATGCCTCGTTGCAATGACTCGTTGCCACAGGGCGGGGCATGAGGGCGAAAGAGTGCATCGAATATTCGGTCGGTTTGGAGCCATTACTTAGTTTCTTGCTATGCAACAATTTTTTTAATGCGTTCACAGTCTGCAACGTATCACGACGCATTCAAAAAGAGTGCACCTCCTACACCCGTTTATTGCCCCCCTTTAAATGTAAAGTAAATGCAAAGTACCTCGCATCACTTGAAGTACAGTTACAATATGCTTACAATAAAATACAGGAAACAGTACGTGTACTGTACTTGCCAAGTACGTTGCAACTGAGTTAGGGCAGTAATCAATGCAAGTTGGTGCATCTTGAAGAAGGGAAAACTTGCAATGTATGTGCAAGCTAAAAAAAGGACTGTGCATGTTGACTATGACTCTGTAGTGTGTGTTTCATCTCTCCGTTAGTCCAGCTTTTTTTCTTTTTAGTCCCATGTTTTCCCTCTTCTACTCTGCAACGTTAGTCTGCACAGCGCCACATGCCACCGTTTGGTGGTAACAAAATTTGATAAAGTGCTGATGTTTTGATTGGCTGAATGACAATGTAAGCATTCCTTTTTTTTTTTTTTTGCATTGTTAGTTCTAAAGCCCAGCTACCCATGAATATGAACTGTAACATATGGTAATATTTCAGTTCACAGCCATTCAGGCAACCGGTTGTGCATTGGAAAGTATTATTTCCTGATTTATTCATCCTTGCATATCTTGGTATACTATAAGAAAGGAGGGCAGCAATCTACGTATTTTCTTGTACAAAAATACTTCTTCTATAAGCAAAACTTTGTCTTTGTATTTCCACTCGAGTACTTGAACGGAAAGTACTAGACAAAAGTACTCGTGCACAGAACGAAGTACACAATTGGAAATGTATTAAAGTAAAGTACAAGTACTCAGAAATGTACTTAACGCGTCTGCCTATCACGGGTAAAGCAATCGCAGTCCATTGATAGTTATCCGCAATGATAAGAACGTACCGCTAAGTAGGTCCAGATCCGTGAAATCAGACAGTGGGACGTACGCTGTTTTATCTCGAATTCCGTCGCATTCTTGGTTCCTCTTGTGGAGCTTCACGCAGGGTAGTGAACACGATCGTGTGGAGCAGCGAGGACAACAATACTTGGGCTCCTTTCCACACTGAAAGCACTTTCTGCAAAATACGATACAAAACTGTTGCACAGCTTGCATATTTTATGAAATTCCTGAAATTGTAAACAAAAAGCACGTGTAACATCACCTGTCAGAAGCCGCCATGTTTATTTTTTTTTTATCTGCGTCGGAGTCGGAAATGACGTGTTGAAGACGTAAAGAGCTACCCTTTACCTCTAGTAGCTACCCTTCGGGTAACAACAATGCAAAGCTAAATTCAAATTAACGTTACGTACACTTTCTTTAAATTGGTTACTTAATGCCGAAAATCTTCCTTTCCCAATTGTCTTGCAGCAGAAGAGCAGGTTGCCTAGCAACGGTTACGCACATGCTCCCTGGAATATCCGTTCTTGCGGATCCGGCCTTGAGTGGTCTTGTGCGCGTTTATTTTCTGCTCGTAATGTGGAACTGCTGAAGCTACGCCTCGAACTTATTGCACCGCATCTTCGCCTTGTTTTCCAAGCAGTGTAGTTGCACACTGTGAGGACGATGTGAAAGTATGTGCCTTGTGTTGCCTGCAGATGGAAAGCGTATCGGGCCGAACGGTACCACCACCACCATAACGGATCGATAGCAGAGTGTATACGATGAAGAACTACGACCTGTTCGTTACCCTTGTCTTTCATATAGTGCTACTCCAAGGAGCTTACACACTACAACCGATCGAGGATGAAAAGAAAGCAGACGGCAAAGACTTGAAAAACTTGCACATAGCTGCCGTGTTTCCGATGAAAGGCCACGGAGGTTGGCTAGGGGGTCAAGGATGCTTGCCTGCCGCACTCATGGCTTTGGAAGATGTAAACGACAGAAAGGATCTGCTGATTGGTTACAGGCTACAAATAGATTGGCGAGACAGTCAGGTAGGTGCGTTTGCGTGCATCGTAAATAATACTAACCCTTGACATTCAGCGCGTTGGTTGTCAGAGGCCGGGGATTTTTTGTATTTTCTGCAGTGCAACCCTGGGCTTGCTGCGACTGTGATGTACGATCTGCTATATAACCCGCCGCAAAAACTGATGCTGCTTGGCGGCTGCAGCATCGTCTGTTCCACAGTGGCGGAGGCTGCAAAAATGTGGAACTTAGTCGTCGTGAGTACACGACTTTATTCCAGTGTTCCTTAGTTCTTGTGTACGAAGAGAGAACAGAAAATATGGCTCGTTTCAAGAGAGAAGACATAAGTCTTTCGGTGTATAATTCTAGTTCGCAAAATGCTTCTCCTGCCGGTAACATATGGATTCAGCTTACTATTTCATTTTTTGCAAATGCACGATGTCTGCATGGTTACTTATGTAATTGATGTAATATCGAGTTATGCTGTATTATAATACACATACTCATGAAAATGTTTAAGGAGAAATATACTCCTGCTGTTGGAGGAATTGAAACCCCAAGATCTACCAAGAATGAGGCACCTCAGCTCAATTTTAATGAGTGATGAGTCGTCATGTGACGAGGCATGGCTGAGTGGATAAAAGCATCTGCTTATTGCTGGTAGCTCTGAGGTGATGGGTTCAAATCCCTGGGTTTTCTGTCTGTCACACTTTCCAGACAGATGTCGGCAAAGTTCCCCCTGAAGTTGGCCCAGGACGCATACTAAACCCTCTCTCTATCCGTCCATGTCTGCCACAGTTGCCTTGTGGCACTGACGCAGAATGAAAAAAAATCATCAGGCACTTGCTATATTACATGATTGAGCGAGCCACAAAATGCACACACGTGAAATACAGATTTTATAGATGCGCGTTCTATTATATAAATGATCTAATGTGAGAACTCTAACATGTATGCTATACCATAAGGTATACCATTTTCTTTGCAGATATCCTATGGATCCAGCTCGCCAGCATTGTCGAACCGCAACCGCTTTCCAACGTTCTTCCGCACTCATCCCTCAGCGACAATACACAATCCGACAAGAATCAAACTGTTCCAAAAATTTTCATGGACAAGAATCGCAATTATTCAGGAAGCTGAAGAAGTTTTCATTTCCGTGAGTCACAATGTAGTCAACACTACAAAATGTGCGAGATAAGATGTACAATTTTGTGCACATTTTCCACGATGTCCACATACTTCTCAAAGGCCCAAATCGACAAAAGGTTCCAGAAACATGTGTAACATTTATCCTTGGACTCTCTCGGCTATGCTTACAGCCACTAGCTTTCTATGATTCCACGAAATTTTGCTGAATTGGCCACGTCTCGCAGAACCTGTTGTTTTCCTCAGGATCGTGTTTTTTGCGGAATATTCGATAAGACTACAGAATTATGTAAAGACGTCAATCAATCCGCAACATTTTTGCACTTTAAACGCGATCGGTCGTGACTACATTTGCCTGCCGCTACTGGTACTGTTGGAACTTAGTACTACATGGCTGAAAGTGTCTCGCCAAAAGAAAATTTAATGGCAGGAGCTCCCGGAGAAGAGTTGTCAGAGGTGAGCCTAATTTTCTTTGCACACCTACGATAGGCTGGAAAAGTGTGCGGGCCAAGTCAGCGATGTGTAAGCGATCTTTGGAAAATGCTGCGACATATTTTGCTCGTTTTCTCTCGCCCTCAGAATCTTGCGGATTTGTAAATCCTACCTTTGCGGAAATTTTAATTTTCCACCGCAGAAAGCCTTGGGGCTTTAGCTATGATAGTCTTGCTTTACATTAAATATCTTATGTAATTGCAGACAGGCGAAGACTTGGAAGCAAAATGTAAAGAAGCGGGCATCGAAATAGTGACACGGCAAAGTTTCCTGACTGATCCAACAGACGCTGTAAAGAATTTGGTGGTATGTGACATATCTAATATATTGTCTGATTTTGAGACACCATACCCTTAACCTTGTGAATAGGTTTGTTTCATCTGCTTTCTCACAAATATGGCAGGTGCTTTTATATGTTTCTAATGCAGATCTTGCAAATGTGGTAAAGATATGTGCTAACTTGAAAAACATTAACTTTGACAAGTTAGTTGGTGGATGTTCTGCTTTCTTTTCTACAGAGGCAGGATGCTCGGATCATTGTTGGCATGTTCTATGTGGCTGCAGCACGGAGGGTGTTTTGTGAGGTAAGGAAACTCGCATATACTGTAGTTTATTGATTATCATCGTGTTTGGATAATTATGTGTGCAACTATATATTTAGATATTAGTGTGCAATAAATTGCATATTTGTAAATGTGCCAGATTCATGGTACTTCAGCAAGTTGGTGTTGCTGTTGTGAAAGTATACTTTTTGCAAGTAGTCATACCATTTGTCATGAGACATGAAAAGTAATCTGACTAAAGGAGCAAAAAGTGCGAGTCATTCTTGTGTTCTGTTTCAATAGCGTATTTTCGTGCAGAATTCTTAAAGCAGCTCATGTCATAGGCATACAAGCAAAACGTTTACGGAAAGCAAAAAGTGTGGTTTCTGATTGGATGGTACGAAGACGGATGGTATGCCGTGCCGGACAAGGGCCATAACTGTACAACTGAGCAAATGAAGGAAGCCTTGGAAGGACACTTCACGACCGAGGCACTTATGCTAAACCAAGGACATCAGGAAACTATTTCAGGCATGGTAAGAATATATTCGTGCTTCTCAGCGTTCTCTCTGGAGTGTTTGTCGAGAGAAATGTTGTATCGTATATTGCGGTATATCACCACGTATTCGGTATGGCACTAGTCCCAGTTACCTGGAACAAGGGCGACTCAGCATCCTTGAAAACTGTCCATCGGCTGTTGAGAAACTCGTATGTCGCCAAAGTTGAGGGTACATAAAATTATACGGGTAAATAACGGTACTTAAAATCCTGCAAAAACTTGATCGCAGAGCTCCCAGCAGTTCTTGGAACGGTACGAAGGTGAACTGGCCAAGCGCAATGGAGCAAACGGTTACAAGCCCGAGGGTCATCAAGAAGCGCCTCTGGCCTACGATGCCATATGGGCCATTGCCCTAGCTCTCAACAAGACCATCAACACACTGAAGGAATATTCGTTAAGTCTCGAGGACTTCACGTATACCAACAAGAGGATCGCCGATGAGATATGGTCAGCGATGAATGCGACGCAGTTCCTCGGTGTGTCTGTAAGTGATGGCAGAATTCTTCTCGCGCAACTCTGTGAAACATATGGTTGTATAGAGGTAAACTTTATGGTTGTCATGTTTCTGACGTGCCTTGTGATGGTCATATTTTTGTAACGGCACGTTTTATGCTTTAACTTCAGCGGTTAAACTTTGGGAGACCTCATTACCTGACGGTGTGTACTAGAGAACTACTTTCGGTGATATAGCTATTGCTATGGGCACTTTAACGTCACCCACCCCAAGAGTCACAAGGGACGCATTTCTATGGTTAGGACTCGCCAATTCTCATCACATTTGGCTTTGTTGTGGTTCACAGGTCCCAAGCAGTTAATCACCTCTGGTGGGAGAATGCAAAATGTATCTAAGTGATATACCAGGGCTAGCAGTTTTTAAACAGTATTTGGCACATAAATAGCTCTAGCTCAAAAGCGAAATGTGTTTTAGCTGTTTTATGATGCAAAGGTCTTTATCACTCGAAGCAAGGCAGGAGTCTGACGGTTAAAAGTCTTTGTTAAAAATCTTTGTCATCCTGTACTTTGTTCTTGCATTATGATCTTTTGGTGAGCTGTAATTCCTGTTAATATGGTTAATGCTTAATGTTGTTAATACTGTTTTTAAGGGCCTGGTCGCATTTTCGGCAAAAGGAGACCGCATGGCGTGGACCCTCATTGAACAGATGATAGGTGATGGAACAATCTTCCTTTTTCTTTTGAAATATGTGGACTTGGATTGATATTAGACATCTTTTGTAGATGGTAACTACATCAAAATAGGGTATTATGACACACAGACTGACAACTTCACTATTCTAAACCAAGAAAAGTGGGCAGGTGAGTGATCTATACACTAGAGCCTCTATATAGTAAAGATATGGATATAGTGCAGTAAACCTGCAGTCCCAATGTGTCAATAGCTGAACCTTCAACTACAGAGATAGTGAAGATACTGATATAGTGCAAGTTTTTTAGCAGTCTCACCATGTTCACTATGAAGAGGTTCTACTGTACTGATAAATATCCGTAGACATTGTATCATGTCAGCACAGTCCTGTAACTAGACACACCAGGTCCCAGATCTAGAACTTGTTTGTAACGAGCGTTATACAGCAATAAAGTTAAAATCTGGGCGGGTTGGTGATGCATATTAAAAGCGATAAAAACCCCCAGTGCGAGGGGACACAGTGGTGTGTTTGTCTGTCCTTTGGCCTTTTTATTGTCCCCTTGCACTGGGGGTTTTTATCGCTTTTAGTTATACATGTACAGTAAAACATGGATATAACAATGCTGATGGTCATTGCAAAGTTATATGATGAATGTTGCTATGTAGCTCATCCACAATACTGCCATGCTACAAAGCCTGCAGAATGTGCATTTCCTCGTGAATGATGGGAAAAGCAAGAAGCTGAAAAATTAATAGCTGTCTGTCTATGTTGTCTTATTGCTCTGTGTCCATTTTCCTATTCCGTGCTTTGTCATCCTGCTATGTAGCCATCTAGCCCAGCTGTCTATGTGGTCTTATTATTCTGTGTTTATGTTCCTATTTCAAGTTTTGTCGGCCTGCTATGTAGCCAACTAGCCCAGGAATCCAATTCTCATCTCTTCATTATTCCGTTCATTACTAATGTGTGATAAATTCACTGTGATTCATCCAGCATGAAGACCAATCGCAATGTCTACTCCTAATCACAGCCTACCAAAATGGTTTGCATGTACCATGACATGATGTTTGGAGAGCCTGCATTCTGTGAGGAAATCTTTCAAAACATTGATTGTGTGAAACGTGGTAGCACATGTAAGTGTGTCATTATCAGCCATTTTACCCAATTTGATTTTGGTGTGGCCAGTCAGGAACAGTCCCGCTGAAGTGTCAATCCTTTAATGAAATTTTCCAGGATAGTGTGTGTCCTGTGGTGACATTTGAATATGTTTCTTCTACAGATGGCAAACCTCCACAAGATCGCACTATAATAGTGAGGGTGCACAGGAAGGTGTCCCTGAGCTTATTTGCGGGAATGTGTGCTGTGGCATTCATAGGAATTGTGTGGGCAGTGGGTCTGCTCATATTCAACTGGATCTTTAGACACTCCAGGTATGATCCCACGTCAATGTCAGTGTGACACGTTACACATCTGTAAAATTGGCTTTTGCCCCCTTTTCTTTCCACGGAGATTCCAACGATGCGCAGTGTGGTTAAAACTACCATTACTGAATACGACACGTGTATCGAGCACGAAGGACAGACAGATGAAATTGTGTTTTCTGAGAAATCACATTATCCAGAAAATAGCACTTTTCAAGAAAGGGACTAGAAACAGGGCACTAGTGAGCGAAGGCAACGTTGCTCGACAAAAAGGAACTCACAAGGAACCAGTTAAGTTACTGCGTAGAAAATGTAACACAGTTACTAACTCAGTTACCAGTTATTAAAATGAACTTTAAGTTCCAAAGTTACTTTGGAAAAGTAATGAGTTCCTTTCAGGCTACTCTCTACGTAATATACAGTAAACCCTCGTTATATCGAAGTCGACGGGACCGCAAAAAATTCCATATAAGCGGTATTTCCATTGAGGTTTCACTCTACACCTGCTATCGTGCTCATCTCATTAGAACTGTGAACAATCATCTCATTGCGAGTATTTGCTAATTTTGTGTAGGTACATCCAGCTGTCCCATCCGATGTGCAACAATATCATGCTCATTGGAATCATTCTCTGCCTAGTGTGTGTGTGCCTACTTGGCCTTGATGGCCAATTTGTCAGCAAGGACAGGTACGCCCAGGTTTGTCAGGTACGTTTTTTTCTCATTTTCGCGAATGACCGTTATTTCCCATTTCTGTACTTACTTCTGCGGGGAACACCGGCATTTATGTCATGTTTGAGCAGCCACATGATATTTCTGACATTCCTCGTCTTTTCTTCAGACATTTTTTCTGACATTGTTTTCTTACCGCCATACTTCCATAAATTACCTCAATTTCCCACGCAGAAAGCGCGTTAATTTTTTTCAGTGTTCGTGAGGCCATATGATACTTGTTCTGGATTGGCTTGACTCACTAATGCGAGGTTATTTCCTCCATGCTTCCAGGCTCGATCGTGGTCTCTTGCCATAGGATTCACATTGTCGTTCGGAGCCATGTTTTCCAAGATATGGAGAGTGCACAGACTGACGACAAAATCAAAGTCCGAAAGCAAAGTAAGGGATTCGTATGGACCGAGCCGACAAGGAAGGATTGGAATGGTTATAGTTCATGTTGCATCGATTGAAACCTTTAATGTATCGAACAATTTCAGAATTTGAAATTTCCTCCTTTTGATTTGCCATATTTTTTTTTTCCATTTCATTTTGTAGTTGTTGTGTAGATCACGGTGGATTTGTACGAGAGGGTCTGTTTACCAGTCACCTTTGCAGGAGCAATTTCAGGCATGACTATGTCCACTAAGAGAACCACGTTGCTAACAAAGTAACAGGAACATGTTGCCTCGAAAAGAAGCATAACCAACTGCGACTATGCTTATACTAATGTAGCAAATCTGGTTAAATGTGAATAAAAATGTTCAGGGTGGTTGTAAGGTTAGGTGCAACAAAAATAATGGAAAACTGTCGTCAACAAAAATATACGTAACTTTTTTTAACGAGCCACGAAAATATAGCAGCTTGAAGAGCAGTACGTGGGAACGGTACATGAACGGAATAAATTATGGTGCCAGCTGTGGGTGCCGTCCTACAAATTGGTTCTTCACCAACTTCACACGATGACTGAGAATTATAGTCATTATTGCTTTCGGAACTTATTAACCATTATTTACGGTCATTCCTAATGGTTATGTATTCAATTCTTATTAATTCGTTCAATGATTATTCGTGTACACTCTTAAAACAGAACTTCACTACATAGCACGCTGATGGCCAACCATCGCAGATAATGATTGATACCGTTATCACCACTGATTTGTGGAAAGCGCGGGGCATACGCCTTTTTGAGACAATTATCGTAACTGAACTGAATCATTTCGTAAGCGAACATCTTCGACACCAGTGTGTCTGGTTGGGTAAAAAACAATGATAGTAATGTTTTGGAGCTAGTTGGGCTACTTCCTCAGGGGCGACTGTAGTGGCCACAAAAAGGCGTACGCCTCCCGTTTTGAACAAATCAGGGGAGAGAACGATGTCATTCAGGATGACAGTTGGCTAGGATCGTGCTATGTGGTCAAGTTTTAAGAGTCACGTAACCTTTGACTGTTATCGCATGAAGTTCCGAACAATATGACACTGTTTATTTGGTGCACATTTCGCAGTCTCGCTTGGGACATTCGTGTCTGATCCCCAGGTAGCTTCCCCTCTGACTGGTATTCACAAAAAGAAAAAAAAAAACAAGTTTCTGTACCCCATGGTGAGCTAATGTGTCCCCTGTGAATTGATATTTCAGGGGCTGTCGTTTCAGAAAGTGCAAAGCTGGAAGCTCTATGGAATGGTAGCAGCCATGGTGCTCATTGATGTAGTCATCCTGACAGCCTGGCAGTTGGTGGATCCCATGAAGCGAGGCCTGGAGACTTTCCCACTGGAAGACCCTGAGGTGTCCGGAGAGGACATAAAGATTGAGCCGGCCCTTGAACATTGCGAGTCTAAGAATCACGCTATTTGGTTGGGTATGTATATCTCCTCTATATACCTTCTATGTACTACTATGTTCTTGTACCTCTCTATAACTTGCTAGAAATGATGAAGGCGAGGCACGCCGTGCTCTGTAACATACGTTTTGGTTCTCCGTGAACACTGCTGCTTTTATTGTTTTGACTACCAGGCGACTGTGATGCTCAATCACTTGGAAATTTACCAAGATTGAATCGCATTCAGAGCATTACATGTAGACGACACAATGCTTCAAATTGTGTATGACCCTGTTTTACAGCTTGTGACCAGGGTTGGTTACTGGAAACTGAAACTAGAAACGTTAAATACCAAAATGCGGCATTAAACGAAAATAGAAATGGAAACCAAAATATATTTTCATTATCTTTACCAGAAACCAATACGGAAATGGAATTCATGTAACGTAATTCGTATTACGTGGACCATTATACGCGGTGGTTCTTCTCTTCTACCTGGCATGTCTTTGGGCCACGATGCATGCAGACTTTATTTCCAGGTGTCATGTACAGCTATAAGGGCCTTCTGCTCATTTTTGGCATCTTCCTCGCCTACGAAACGCGCAGCGTCAAGATAAAGCAACTCAACGACTCGAGACTGGTGGGAATGAGCATATACAACGTTGTGGTGAGCATCTGTTTCATTGCACGTGGATAGAGGTACTTAGGCACTTCAGGGATAAACTCCCATAAAAGCTTGTTTGTACCCTCCAGTTTGTCCCATCGGCATTTTAGATAAAATCCTCGAAAGCGTGGGTGAATATTAAATACCGGATGCTCCCCAGATCTCCACGCTTGCCATACCACGTTAATCTGAAATGCACTTTTCGCTCTCTCTCTCTCCCTCCCCCATTATATGTATCACCCAATTTCGTTCTGTTTTACACCACCTGATGTAAAACCCCATCGTTACCCTAAAATTTCAAACGACATAAAACCGAAACGCACGAGTGTCTCAGTATATTGGTCATAGAATGGATTATGGCTGTGACAACATATTAAATGTGTCGAGTCTCCCATACTGCGGTGGTGTTCTCTTTGTCAGTTGTCTGCATTATATGCACAACTGCCTGCCGCGTAACTTTGCATCATTTGATGTTTACTCTGGTGTGTAATTGTGCTTCTATAAATATGCTCGTACAAACCATCAAAGCAGAGGCCCTGCTTTTCTTATGCATGGACTAAATATTGATACTCTGCATCTACAGGTGTTTCACGCGTGAGATTTACACTCGATCCAAGCAGATTCGATCATTGATTGGGTGGAATGAGCTTCAGTTTGGCCCGATTACACCCGAATTAGTGAAGCAAAATACCCAAGAAGCACAATGTACTGAAAGTCGAGTGCAATGGTGGGGGACGGGTAGGTGGAAGGCCTTGAACAGACCCATGAAACTAAGGAACATTGATAAGACGCATACCATCCACCCCCGCTGCACTCGATTTTGAGTACATTGCGCTGCTTCGGTATAACCAGATATCCCCACCCTGTATGCCCCCACCGATGCTGCTGAAAAATATAACTCGAAAAGGTCGGGCCCTAACTGTGAAACATTTTCTATGTGTGGATATTTCTAATCGAGCATTCTTGTAGTAAATCTCTGTTGTGTAGCGGGGCACTCTAAGAAATTCTCATTTCAGGTACTCTGTCTAATTACTGCACCTGTGACGCTGGTCATTGGCAGTCAACAGGATGCAACATTTGCATTTGTGGCGCTGGCAATCATATTTTGCAGCTTTTTGTCGATGGCCCTAATTTTTGTTCCAAAGGTAAGCCCGCATATATATGGGAATTTATGTAGCGATTTGTTTATAATGTACCAGTAAAGGAAGGATATCCTGTGACATACATTCTTGATGCTGGTCTCGTATGCGCAGTGAATTTCTTTGCAGGAACAGCCTAGTGGCTCAGGTAGCATAAGAGTTCCTTTCTCCTCCTCATCATAATAATGTAATCAGTCATCATTGCCATCAAATGTTGGAACAATTGTATTAAAATTGAAGTGTTATTCGTAATATTCAATTAAATATGTATTGGGTACAATACTTTGCAACTCGTAATTCAAGGTGGCATTTTGCACTATACTACTCACATATTTCCTTGTTTCTGAGTTCAAGTAAAAGTAAGTTTTTGGGTCAACATCAAAATCTGAAATATGCAATTATGGAAAAATGTGTGTGTGTGTGCGCACATATTTGCTTTTCTGAGTTCCAAGTGTTGTCCGGCGACATTATCATTTGTTGCAAAGGTGGATGTACATTCCTGAAGGTGATCCTGGCTACAGCGTTTTTATGTTGTTTTTTGCTCTGCTGATGCGGTGGTGTCGAAAGCATCAAATCAAGCGCTATGGGGAAATGGAAATTAATCTTATCTGGACCAAATCAGTTTGGTAGTAAATATGAGCAGAAAGGTAGAAAGTGAATTTTATTAAAAGTCTGGGTCGTCTATGTTGTCTATAGTCAACAGAGTAGTTTTACAGTGAATGCAAAATGGTCAGACTGTAGCCCCTGGCAGTGTCATGGCCAGAGAGGCATTTTTCGCGTGTTCAAACCCCCCGCAATTGTACCTTTGGTAGTGCATTTGGGAGAGGGAAAACAACGGTGAAATCCTCTTAGCCGTGTAAAGCTCACATAGAACCAGAGAAAGGTAACAGAAATGGAAACAGTATCATACCAAAAATATGGCAGGTAACTGTAACAGAAATGGATATCGCACGCTCGGAATACCTGAAACAGAAATGGAAACGAAAATAATTTACCGTAATAATTTGGGTACTGCAGGACCCAAATCATTTAGACCGCACTTATCATTTATTTATTGATTTATTTAGACAAAATTTGTCATTTATTACTGTATCATTTTGATAAATTTATTAAATATAGCCGAATGAAGTGAACTAGAATTAACTCGGGAACTAAAACTAAAATGAACAATTAAACTGGAGCATATAAGTAAATAGAAGTATAGTTTTTATATGCTTGTGGTGATCTGTAACGGAGGCGGTAACGAAAACGAAAAAGATTCCGTTACCTTTCCCTATGTAGGACCCCTCCTGAAACATTTTACTGGCATCCGTGTTGCAGATAATAGAACTGGTCCGTCGACCGCGTGAACGTGCAGACGTCAGGAGTTTGATGGACACCATCACGAGCAAAGAGGAGGAGGAGCGACACCAGAGGCTTCTTGCCGAGAATGAGGATCTCAAGAAGCAGATTGCTGAGGTAACCCAAGGCGAACAGTACAAGAAACAGTACATGCTTGTAGAAACTTTTCCACACACAGGAATCTACAGATTTTTTGTCTGAATATTTAGGCTAGATAATTCTGCAAGTTTGCACTTTTGCAACAGTAATTCAATCCAGTTAAAGGAGCAATGAAACGACATTTAGCATTCCTTCGTCGAGCGCTTTATCGAGAGTTACCGCGCAATATATTTTTTTCACTAATGGTGCCTCATAACTGTGCAGGTTAAGTTACAAAAGCACCCTAAAAAATAGCCACAAGCTAGTTGTATGGCCATAGTTAGGCGGAGGGATTCCATTGTTCCTTCCAAAGTAATGCACTTCCTCTATGGCAGTACGTTTTCCGTGGAGGGGGAATGTGCGAATTATGCGATTAAATACGGTGTATATAGAGAAGGAAGGAGATGATGCATCCCATCTTTTTAGTAGAAGGTGTTGGCTGTGCTCTACTTTGCCCTTGACCTGACTGTGATTCAGTGATTCACAATGATTCACTCACTGTATTTCAGAAAGAAGAACAGATTCACGTGCTCAGCCAGAAGCTGCAAGAGCGGCAGCGCCTTGCAAATGCTCCGCAGAGCGGTGGGGAGCGGGTGCGCATCTCCTTGCCCCCCGCCTACGCCGATGGCCTCTTGGCCCCCAAGGACCCTGTGACCATCGACCCAATATCGGACTCGGGCTTCGTTACGGGCACCTCTCTCGGACACCGCGGTTCTCGGATTTCACACTCGGACTTTGAGTTCTCCGAATCCTACCTCTAGCGGAAGGGAGTGTCCCGCTTTTTAAAACGGCGGTTTATGACAGCGGAGTAGTACAAATGACGGGTGAACACTGCAGACTCTCATCATGGCAAGGTGTAGGAGGCCGCGGTTAATGATGTTCCCACATGTCAAGGATTTACATTAGGGATTGCTGAAAGCCCCGCTTAACTCGTGAACCAGCCAAGTGAATCCTATACTCATAATCACGAAACAACTTGAGCATTCTTTATGGGTGTTTGTTTGTAGCTTCAACCCCTAGAGAGATTTCTGGCTCCACCACACTCACCCCACACGACCAAACAAAGAAAAACCCTTTAAGCAGGCTAGTACACTCTGTGGTCCGCATTCCAGATCCCACTTCACTTAAGCGGTCACAAATTTTTCTGATGGACTCATTATTTTGCCATCTCGCCTATTAAAATGCCCGTATGTCACCCTTTACAATCTACCAATGTTTTTGCTCAAGAAAGAAAGAAAGAAAAAAAAAAAAACTACAATCATTACGCTTCTCAGTCAGATCCATCAAACTCATCATCAGGTACAGCGCAAACTCTACTGAACTTTGCAAGTTAATTGCGCGATGTCGAATACATGTCGCCGCTGTATCACGAGCGATCAGAGTAATCGCGAAATTTTACCTGCGCGCCAAGAAGTTTTTATGGGTCGTTTATCGGAGGCTTATGGATTTCTTTCGCACTCGTGTTCACATCCACTTTTAATGCGCAATTTTTGTGCGCACAGAGTATGATAATAAAGGATGGTAACTCCAGGCAAACTGCTCGCAAAAGTGCAAGGATTTCCAGGATATCCCTTGGAATCGCCGGGGACTTCGAAGGAAGTATTGACAAAATTTGGAAAATGGTGCTCAAATGCAAGGGCATTCCAGACATTTAAAGTGAGCACAGTCTGAGCGCCAGAGTGCCTGGTACCCTTTGTGCCCCCCGAGAGTCTTTATTTTTTTCGTAGCGTATTAAGAGTTTATTTACACTATTATAGTATCCCATATATTTTAAAGGGGGCAAAAATTTCTCCTATCAGAATGAAAGATGCTGTGACCTTGACACCAAGATGAAAGGAACGATGTTCAGCCGTTGCATCGCTTGCGATTTTAGTCGGGAACAAAGCAGCAGTTTAGACATTCCATCTTCTCAAGGAGTGCAACAATGCCTCCCATTGGCCTCCTCAAATGATCTCCCGCAATTACTGGGCAAATCATTTGAGGAGACCAATGGGAGGCAGCCCGCAGTCCATGAGGAGGAGGGAGGAAGGTGCAAATTCCAGTTTTATTTGCGCACAAAAGGCGCAGGTGAAGAATCCTGCGTTCTTTTTGTATTGAACATCTTTCATTCACGACAGGGCTTTCACCAAAGTGACGTGCTTTTATACTTCTTTGTACTTTCGTTTCTTCTCATAGTATTATTTACTCCTCTATATAAGCACACAATATTGACAGTATTCCGGATGAGGAAGCTGCCTTGCAGAGCTTCAACATCCTGCCACTGCTGAGAGTATGGCAGGCCACCTCTTCTATAGCAAGATAGGGCTCATTGTCATCAGTTGCCTTGCTGACATAGGAAACAATTTCAGAACCCACTAGCGCATAACAAACCTGCAACAACGCATTAAGTTTGTGTCCTGCATTGTTGCTGGTAGAGACTTGTGAGCTTTGTACATACAGTGTAGTGCAATCGTGCTGAAAGTTTGTTTCGCATATGGACCAGCTCTGGCCCCTTTATATTGTCTCATCAGTTTAGAGAACTGCCTGCACATACTTATGGAAGTGTTTGTTTTTTTGTTCACATATGCGCCACTAAATGGAAGAACTGAAGGAAGTGTGCCGCTGGAGTGGAGAGTTTTGTGTCCCTAGTCTCGAGGGGGGTTTCAGTATGCAAGGAATATGGTCCTGGCACGGTTTGTTTGTCAGTCTGTTCACTGAGTTGGTTACATGATTGTAATTCATATTTCATTACGAGCTTTATAAGAATATATTATAGTTGGAAACAGCGTAAATGCGATAGTATAAAATGTAGCCTTACAAACTAATATGGTTCTATCGAATGCAAAATGTTTTGAGCAGATTCCCTCCAGTACACATGGACCGTGTTGAGACCCAACACTATTGACCTTAGCTACCAGTCTTGCTTTTAGCCCAAGTGGCCAGCCGAGTGTCCAGCCCAATGGCACACTTCCCATAGATCTCAGAAAAACATGTTTATTGCTACATGGCCAGATGCGTGTAGGCTATGAACTCGCTTGTGTCCCCAGTGTGATTAAAGGAGTGAGATCTTGGCATGTTTTGCAGGTTCTCGGCATGAACTGTAGGAAAAACTTGAAAACGACCTGCCTGTGGTTTCAGCACCCCAAAGGGGAGCCTCCTGTTGCGGTACGGAGCTTAGGGGATAATCATGAACGAGATGCTGAAAAGTTTATTTCTCGAAAAATTTACATTTTTTATTACATCTACTTTTCTATCGTTGCGCCATTTTATTTAATGCGTCCGCGAATCTCAAGCTGCAACCATTCTCGCTGCAAAGTTGTGTCCTACATTTTTTTTCCCTCATGAACTAGTCATGACAGATAACTGCTGGGCACAGCGACTGTAGTGTCATTCAACAGAACCCAAAAGACAATGACCCGAAATTTGGTTACATATTCCTACCAATAATCAGATCATAACGCAAGAGACATCACCATGTTTTTTAGTCACCAGCCACGATCGTCTTTCATACATATTTGGAATGTGTGGCAGGAATGCAAGTGCTAGTACACAGTGGGATTGCCATACGCTTTCTCGGCTGAGGGGTACTATGGCTCCACGTGGCGTCTTTCAAAAGGAACCTCCACTGTTACATACGGGCGGTTCACATTCCACTTAAAGGTACTGTCGCATTCGTCCCGGTCGATTTAGAAACTGTAGCTCCATTTGACTCTTCATTTATCATAATGCTGAAAGTTCAACACGAATTAGTGGAGTAGTTAGTGTGAAATTTCGTGTAATGCATGGCAAGAGGAGACGGTGGATGTTGAGAGTATGCTGGAATTCCCTATCTGGAAATGTGAGAAATCATCGCACCAACAAGTCCAATCAGGGTGCACCCTTTGGCGACCAGCAAGACGCGGATATTTCTGATCGGCTTGTGGAATGTTGTTTCTGGGTTAGCACAGGACGTGCTCGTATAACCAGGAAGGCGACATGCTCACGCAAAAGTTAAATTCTGTGTACTTACAAAGGACCTTTCGCCTACTATATTGTGATGCGAATGTCAAGCAGACAAGTTCGGAGACAATCGCCTGCACTGTGCTCCCATTGGTGTGCGTGTCCTATGTCATCACGATGTTACTATCGCTGGGGCTTCCTTATGTGCAGAGGGAGCGCGAATCTTTAAAACTCGTTTATTTAATATGTAGGCTGTTTTTGGAAGAGAAACTTGGCCAAGTACACAGTGAAGGGTTTCCAAACATTACCGTATCTGTGTCGTACACGTTTCCGGATGCGACAGTTCCTTTCAGTTTGAAAATTCTTACGCAATTCCAAGATTTCTATTTGGACTTTTCTTCTCTGCAAGAGTCATTGAATTTTGTGTGGGTTAGATGAGCATAGTGTTGCATGGTGTCGCGTTCATGTAACACATAAACACCTCTGTTCCGGGGACAGTGTAAAATTCTCGTGACTCTTCACAGAATGGATCGGAACACAATGTATGTGCGTATAATCAAAGTGACGATTAGAGCCACAGTAGGACTTTTGAATAATGAAAACTGACACCGCAAATTTTTTTACTCAATTAAATGTTTACATTGGCACGGGAACATGTAGATCTGTAACGAGGACTTATTTGTGGAATTCCGAGGCTCCTGATGGAGCGACGTTTTTACTTTTCTGTGCTCTCTTCAAATTTCTTTTCATCATGTATTGCAAGAGCTAGTTGATGTCACTGTGGTGTTGACTTTGTGATCTTTTGAACAAATACCCTAGTTATTTCTTGTTTGTTAACAATTTGCATATTAAAATGTTACGCCCATAAACGTTGGTGCTTATTTAAACGCTTTAATTTGCGATTATAATGCACGTATTTCTGCGCCCCAAGCTGTATAGTTATCACAATGACAAAACGCAGGATATACATGGCTGTACTTGAATCATGCAACTAATTCCTCTTCACGCTGTTTGGTCAAGTCATCCATATCTTCAACTTGCATCACTTTGCATATGATTAGCCTCGAGCTCCCACGCCAAGGCCAATCGTAATGTTTATTTAAGATAACCACCCAGGTTTTCATGTGCCGTTGCGTGCCGTTTTGGTGTGTCAACTTAAAAAAGAACTAACGCTAATTACGTGAGAGTTCCAAGATGTCGGCTTCAGAACATCATTGCTCATGATTTCTGGAAGCATCAATGCCAGAATGCAGAATGATTTGGGGATGTAATCTTGCAAATGAATTTGTGGCATTCTAACAGTTGGACTATACGTATTGTACTGACTCTCTAACGAGAGGATAGAGAGGTAGCAAGCACGAGCAGGTGATATAGATCCATAACTTAAAAACCCTACTGACTCTGTAAAGTAAAGTGCCAACATTTGTTGTAGTATTTCTTTAGCAGTTCTTTGCAGTTCTAAATTTGCTCCATGCACAATGCAAATCACATATCTTTGTTGGGAACACACGATAGCTGGAGCTGGGGTGTTGACATGGTCGTTGCCAGTTTGTCTTTTGATTGCAAACTGTGCCCTGTCTGACTAGCTCGTAGCTTTTTCAACAACGCCCAGTTACTCCACGTAGAATGCGGAGTAATACATATTGCGATATGGAACACTCTATCCTTCACTTGGCGTTGTGGGTGCTTGTGGCTCTATGAGTGCCTTGCGTCTTGCCCCTTCACGACTTATGCTCTGGTTTATCCTGTTCAACCTTTCCTGCAAACAAAAAAACAATTAGATCCCCGTGTCAGAACATGCGTCTTCTGGTAGCCAATTTTTCACAAAATGTACCTGCGTATTCTGCAGAATACTGTTGACAAGCATCACCTTGCGTTTTGCGTTTAAAAGCTTCTTAATGTACGCATCCATGTCGTATGGTACTTGCTGACTCTCAGCTATCTTCTTTAAGTCTAAAAGAAATGGCAAGACTTAGAACAGTAGGCTAGGAACACATTTGTTGAGATAACAGTCGATTACTGTACACACCTTCTGCGAGACTGTCAATATGCTGTCGTAGCTCCAGCTGACTAATTCTGTAAGTTGCGAAAAAATGTTTCACGATAGAGCTCCTCAAACTCGAGCCAATGTTGTTAACCCCTAAACCGCTAGTATTGTGCATCTTTATTCATCACAGTAACATCGTACAAACCTTGTAGACCTTACTCGCTCGTCTAGTTGTTCTATTGTTGGGTGGAGTAAACCGATTATACCCTCAGTTAAGATATCTTTGGGTGAGGGATCACCAAAATCTTCTACAGATGTTGCACCGCTTCCGCTATCCTCCATTGCGAAATGTTTGTAAACAATGTACATAGTTGCTTGGTGAATGCTGGCTGCTTTTTTGCGGAAATCACGTGCCCGACACATAGCCACAATATTTCTGCGAGTCAGAGAGTGTAAATTTAATTTATTATTTTACAGGTGCTCATTTATATGACGTTTATACTTTTTTTCAACACAAGGTTTTGAGAATAAAAAAGTCGTTCGCATCGAACGCACGCAGCACGCGCGGCCCGCTTGGCTGCGGAATTTTTGGATTCGTATTGGTGACCTTTCACCTCTGGTTCCTCCGGTGGCGTACACATGGTCGTTTCCTGAAGCAGTTAACGCAGTGTGTATACGCCGAGCTTCTTCGCAAGGATTTGAAAAGAAAAACGAAGGTAAAAATGTGAAAACACTGACTCATTTAGCAGGAGAAGAAGCATCCCTCCGTCGGCATCCTTGTGTTCGGTAGGGTTTGCTGGGGATCTTACCATTTAACGAAATGCTCTGCCCCGATATCTGTTCTACGCATGGCCCGTTTTACGAATTGTACAGATGTACCTTAAAACTTTACGTTTAGGATGAGTGGAGAGGAGGCTGTGTTTCCCATGGAGGCTCGTCAAAATGCGCTCAAAGCGTACTTGCACAGCGGATACAGCCATGTCCTGTTACGTCAGTGGCACGAGACTGGTGTTCAAATTGATTCCAAGAGCTTTATGTATCCAGTGTTCGTCCTGTAAGTATGTGTTGGAGCATGCATCGGTTTGTTACAATACCAATGCTGCTGTTGTCGTACTGAAACATTGCAGCGATGATCCGTCAGGCACCGCAGAAATCGCAGATCTTCCGGGCGTTAACCAGTACAGCGTGAACTCTCTGGAAGAACATTTAGAGCCTCTTGTCAGGAAAGGACTTTCGTCTGTACTGCTCTTCGGTGTCATCACCAAGCTTACCAAGGTAGTGATGCAAGAATAGCGACTAGAAATGATAATCTTGCGGCCTTCCAGGACTCTAATGCGAACGTTATGGATTGTGCTGAATCTCCAGTGCTTCGGGCCATCAACATGTTGACTGTCGCCTTTCCCAAGCTTCTAATAGCCTGTGACGTGTGTCTGTGTCCATATACTGACCACGGCCAGTGCGGTAAAATACGTTCAGCTGAAAGCTTTAATGATTGTTTGTACATATGTGTACTTTAATCGTAGGCATTTACGACAAAGATGGTTACCTTGACAGGACCTCTACTACAAAGCGCCTAACAGAAGTAGCTGTGGCATTTGGAAGAGCAGGTACGTTAAATTATCGTTTTGATACGACTAAAGTAACGTAAAATGAAATCGCGATAGTTAATTTTATCTGTTTTCCTCAATTTTTAAAAGATGTTGCAGGCAGTAACGCCTGCACACATGAAAGACTAAGCACTTTATGACAAAACAACCGAAGGAGGTTGTGGACCAAGTCGACAGCCCAAGTAGCCCAATCGGAGGTTGTTTCTGATTGACTTCTGTGTTGGCAGTATGTAAATACGTGTGACAACCCACTTCTATACCAGAGACCTGAACATGAGCAAGGTTCTGAGCACACGAGTAGTTGTTGCACTGAGCTCAGTGGTGCGCGAGCATTACTCAAGTCTGCTCATGCTCAGTTTGGACGATTTGAGCATGATTTCAGTGTGCACATGCTCAGCTCATTCACCACACTGAGCAAGAACGAGCATTCTTGTGAGTGGGTCCTGCTCTTGCTCGTGTCCTCGTTCGCTCACTCGTGTTGACTCACTCCCTACTCAGCTGTCCTTTTGCTCACTCATCTCGTGCTCAGCTCTGTTTCCTAACTTATGCTCGGCTCATTCACCAGATTGAGCATGAGTGAGTTTTGCCGTTGTATGGCCTCTAGCATAATAGTAGGTTGCTGTACATGCCCATAGTAGGTCTTGAGTGTTAAATAGGAAAACATTTACGTATTTAAGAGACACGCGAATATTTTAGAATAAAATTTATTTAACAAGCTTCGTGTATTTTTCCAGGATGCCACGTGGTTGTCCCGTCGGACGTTCAGGACTGTTGCGTCGGTCCTATCAAGGAAGCATTGTTTAACGCTGGGCTCGGGACGAGCGTGTCTGTCCTTTGCTGTTCCGCAAAGTTTTCGTCTTGTTTCTATGGCCCTTTGAGGTATGTTGCTAGCTCTTTTGCTAGCTAAATAGCATTCAAAACATTATAATTTAGTAACTTGCGTAGTGTTCAATAAAGGCTCCGATTTATATTGCATCCTTCTGTAATGATACGAAAATGTGTGGCAGATTGTACAGATTGTGTTCAGTAACATACAGTAATGTACCGCAAACCTTCTTTAATTTGATGGCATAAATGTAACATTTCCCACGTAACTACGGTTTTCAAACCAAATGTCAAAATTAACTGACATGCCGCGTTTACCCGAGTTTGAAAGGAACAGTGTTCCACGTGCATTTTCAAATGTGAAACAGCCTTTCATAAATTTTGCAGGGACTTTGAGAAAACAAAAAATGCAGACTCTGACGCCAAGTGTTGCCAGTTGCCTTCGGGGTCTGTGCCTCTGGCCCTCCGTGCGGTGGTAAGTACTTATTCCTCGTGCTTGCTACTACTTGTAATTACTCCACTTCTTCAGTAATGTGTTATACAAATTTTGTTGCATCTGCTGCAGGAACGGGATACCAAAGAAGGTGCTGACATGCTTATGGTGAAGCCAGGCCTTCCATACCTGGATGTGATTTGTCGAATTAAAGATCGCGTAAGTGTCAACTTCTGGTGGATTGGGTACCTCTTAGAGAACGCAGAAAAACGTTGTCGTATAAAAAGTGTCGCCACGTTGGAGGCCCCATGTTTGTATTGACAGATTTTCGTGCTTTTTCGATAATTATTTTTTTTACACTAAGAGTACATGAAGGTACCTTGGGGCAGAAAAGGTTGTTTTCTATTACCAATTTGATGAGATCCTTCACTGTAATGACCACAGTTTGTGTTTGCAATCTTCAGTACCCTGGGTATCCTCTGTTTGTGTACCAGTCAGCGGGTGAGTACTCAATGCTGTGGCACGCTGCCTGCAAGGGAACATTTGACCTTCACCTGGCTGTGCTAGAAGCTGTCAAAAGTTTCAGGCGAGCAGGTAATGTACAACTACTATCTACTTTGGACGAAAAATCTGAGCTTGTACCGTATCCCGCCAGTCCGCCCTCTAAACAATACATCCCTTTATTGCGAGATTTTTACGCGTTTTTATGCATTGCATGAAGCAGGGGCTCATGCAACTCAATGTGATCAGTCTCCCTGTTCTGTTGCAGGTGCGGATGTCATTATGACTTATTTCACACCGCAACTGCTGGACTGGCTACAAAAATGATCTACTAGGGGATAGTGCTAGATAAGTCTAAGTTATTTTCTCAGGTTTATTACGGTGCCTTTTATACGTTTGCGTCTAAATAAACTCCTCGTTGAAAATGATACAATGAACACGTCGTTGTTTTGCAGCTTATCCGACGCGCAAATTGTGGCTCGTAGATGTATTGTGCCAACTGTTGCATACTAGCGAAAGCAAAAGTGTTAGGACGCATTCGCGTATAACGTGCACAGTTTTCCAAAATGCTAATTTGGTATGCAAGCTTAAAGCTGCCTTAAATTTAGATTGGTATGATGGGACATGCGTAATAATTATAAGAATGATAAAAAGAACAGTTGCATGTCATGCACATGGTGTGCAACGGTTCAACGAAATGGAGAACGTTGATGGTCCAGACAGAACATAGCACTACCAGGTTGCGATGTTAGAGAGAGAAAAGCAGAATTGTGGTCGTGGCATCCTCAGAATGATGGCTAATGACTCACGTCAGGGGAAAAACATATTCCTTTCCACTCCAGAAGTTTTACCCCCCTTGGTAACAACTAGCGTGAAGCTTATTGATGAGAACTACCTTATGGCAATTTTTACTTTCTGAAATGGAAGAACTGATTTCCCACACGTTCTCTCGAGTGAGTATTGTATTGTATTGTATTTGTATTTGTATTGTTCAGTGACCGATAGCCTTAACAGTACGAGCATTCACCATGTAAATCGGAAGTTTAATACCTTTTATTTTGTCTTACTTCAAAGGTTAAGTATAGGGTTAACAGACAACTGTTGTTAAAGGAACAAGTGCAAGAGTGCAATTTTGGCTTCCTGTTTAAAAAAAAAAAGCATTATATTTAGCCGCAAGTTTTATAGTCTATAGTTTTTTTTTCATAGTTTTATATTTGGGTCATAACCCGCCAAATGATCCTGCTCGAGTCCCGCCAGTTCGGTTCCCAAAGTTATCATGGATTCCCTGTTTGAGGCACGCGGGGTCCAAGTTTGCGAGGAACATGACAGTACCATGAAGGTAATTTCCCTCTCCAGTTTTTACAGCGATAGCTGTGGCGGGGAGCTTGGCGGCGTTGACGGTGATTATGGTGAGCGTAACAGAAACGGAATGACGTATGACTGACGGAATGAGTTTTAATATTACAGCCAGTTCATGCAATGGGTAGAGTATTAAGTACCCAGCCTGGAATAGTGTTTGAGATAGGGTATTAAATACTCTTAGAAGTAGCTCATTGCTTTCAAGATACTTTGGCGTCACAAAAATAGGAAGAGCGTGAAGTTGAAAATGGCATTACCGATAACCTTTATTAGCTCGCAGGAACAACTGCTTTTCAAAATTACTGTCCTACAGCCTACCTTTCTTTTTTAAACGCATTAGCCTCGCTACACGTTACGGACGTTCTACAGATGCGAACGAATGTTCCACAGGAAAGACTATCGTGTGCCCCGTGTCGTTTTCTATCGGACGTTCGGGAACGAAGAGACCAAGTTCCCCCTCAAATCCCTTGAGCCAATTTTTATGCTTCGGTAGAAGGTAAATTTAAGTCTGCATCGGCCTTTGAATACAATTCGAAGGCGCAAGGATGACGCCTTTATAGTATCCAACCCCATCAGGGACTGCAGTACTCGATGCCATTCTATTCTTTCTGCAGGATGTATATGATTTTAGCCCGCGATAATGAACAATGTTCACCCACTGACAAATCTGCACTCCAAGCTGTTGAGAACACAGGCATACGAGGCTCGTTCGCACCCTTAGTGACAGATGCGTTAATGGCTTACCAGCATTTGTACGAAGCGGAACACAGGCTAGTTCTCCTTTGGGTTCCAGCCCATTTGTGGTGTTGCGCGGAATGAACAGGTTGACAACGCCGCAGAAGCAGCTCACTGAAAGGATCCCACGGCTGAGAGGAGACCGTCATTCCATTCTTCGACATCTAGTGGCATCGCTGCTTCCTGCCAATTGACAACTGACATTCTCACCCTATATCTATGATTGCAAGTGTTTATCCAACGCTCTCTTTTCGGATGCCACGAAACACCTCCCGTGAAGACACCATATTCATTCATATAATGCGACTCAGTGTGACTTTCACAGCTGAATGACATTACTTCTTGCGACAAGTTGACTCTCCCAGATGCCGTCATGGTGATCTGGGTGACGCAGTGATCTGGAAGACCTCGAAGGACAGGAGGCGAAGATCTCGAGCCCGCACTACCAACCCTTTAGATCGACACTTTCGGTTTCCCTAAATCAGCTAGACTCTCGCTCTCTCACTATGTGAAAATTGCTTGGGCCACATCCGGCCCACCACCAACGCGCTGCCCCGAAAGCAGTTAAACGTTCTTAGACACCGTAGGACCAGAGTTGTGCCTAACTCGTTACAAGTAACTCGTTACTTGGTAACGGTTACTTTTTTTGGTAACGAAGTAACGATTCAGTTACTTTTTAAAAAATGGTAATAGTAACGGAATCAGTTACAAAAATTGGTAACTCGTTACTGACGTTACTCGTTCCTTTTCTTCAGCGCGGGGGAGCACATTTAAGCGCTACGTGTGGCGCAATGCGTGGACCTGCGTGACCCACGACCACGTGTGACTCAAAGTATTATTGCAGTCCTTCGTTGGATGTGTTGTTGACGTGCTGAATCGTCTTAAAAGAATCGTCATCACTCCTTCCCAAGGATGGGTACCAATTGTGCTATGGCTACAAAAAACGCGTTTCGACTTCTAGCCTTTTCTTGTCTTTGCTAAGCTTCTGAGAGCCCTAAATTATGACGCAGCCCCTCGTCTGTTTTGGGGAACCGTTGGTGATCGGTGCACGAAAACCGGTGTCTTTTCTTGCGTTTTCATAACCTCCGATCACCCCCACTTCGGCAGCAGATGTCATCACACGAAAGAGAACGAAGATCACTGATGTAAATTTCGAGTATCAGCTTCTTGTGAAGTGCAATTTCTCATTAATAATGAGTTGAAGGCAAGTGATGGCATGTTTGTTGGCTCCTTTAACTATGCGGCGGTAACGAAAAAGTAACTGGTTACCTGTGAGTAACGAGAACTCGTTACTTTTGTATGTTGGTAACGAGTAACGTATTTAGTTACTTTTTTCTGAAGTAACGGTATTTAGTTCCTATTTTTTGGTAACGGGCACAAGTCTGCGTAGGACTTGGGTCCTTACTGTGGGGCGACCTAAAGTCCCTCGATCGCTCTTTGGGAAGTAGCGACAACCCTTCCCTCGCCCTCTTTATTTTTCTCCCTTTCACTCCTCCGCCCGCCATGTTCTTCCCAGGTATCGACGCCGGTTCGGTTCGCTGATACATTGTCTTGCTTGCCACATGCTAATTTCACTTCAGCAGACCGAAATTTTGTGTATGTGGGTGCGTTTTGAATGTTAAACGTCCTTGACTTGTTTTTGAACTCCCAAATCAGAAGTAGGAGCATGCCGCTTAGTGTTACAGCATGACGAAGAACCATTCGGCTGTGCAGTGAAACGCTTGAATGAAAACCAAACGAAAACGTCTTCGAAGGAAGACTTCTCATCTATTTCTCGGAAGTGCTGTTTGCCAGTCCTGCACGACTCCGTTTGCTTGTTAGGAAGATAAAAAGACAAAACATCTGGACAAGCATGACCGATAGTGACTCTCTGTAATGCATCTGCTAGGGAATTGCAACTTAGCCTTTTCGTTCGTTTCTTTTTTTTTTTTCCAGAATCAAACAAACTTCAACCTCAACTACACCAAACTTTTTTCATTTTCTGCACAGCGTCTTGTAAGGAGGTAGCTGTTCCAAGTAATGCCTCGGTTTACCGTAATTTTTCCCACTAATGTCCCTATGCCTGGCTACTATAATTTTCCCACCCTCAAGTATAAGGGAAAAAACACACAATTTGGATTTCCTGCTAACACAGCTGCAAGCCTCATGCTGACTAATTGGAACGGCCCTGAAAAGGGTATTTTTTTCAGCGCGTGTTGTCATGTCAGGTTGTTCTTGTCAGGTTGTCACAATCGGGTTGTCTTCATAGGTAATCTTAACCATCTATAGGTGTTCTTATTAGGTTTTTGCCACCTCCTCATGTGAATGTCGTGTAACGTTAGTTTAATTATGTAAATTTTTGCGAGCTTAAGTCGGAAATTTGCCTAGTAAAGGTCACTTTTTTACCCCACCAATGTGAAGAGCGTGTCTAATTTAGTCAAATTAACAGGCATAGCTTATCACGTCCGACTTTCGCTGGGATAATGCTTTCCCTCTCCCAATTTTAGGAACTGTTACTTTTTCTACTATCACTCTGTGGGCTGGCTTCGGAACCTCCTTTCGTCGCACTCAGAGCGATTGCGCTCAAAAAGCCATCGCGCGCTATGGTCCGGTGCTCCGAAAAGCATGATATTCGGCTATTTGTTCCGATGGGATAGCTCGTGAATATCACTGTGAATTATCATGATTTGGAGTGAATTTGGCACGCTCTTCATATTGGTGAGTTAAAAAAGTGACCTTTACTTGGCAAATTTCCGAGTTCAGTTCACAAATATATACATAATTAAACTTACATGACATTCACATTAGGAGGTGACAAAAACCTAATAAGAACAAATGCTGTTGACCGCATGACTCTAGGTGGTGTAGTTTTTTTATCATAATTTAATGACACGTTTTCTGGGACACCCTGTATATATCTGTTGGCCGTGTGATAAATGGTGTCTCGAATTCTTTAACACGTGGGGAACGTCAGCAGAGAAGTAGAGACGGCGGCTTGGGTCACAAGGATGAAGACTATGACACTTGTGCTTTTCGTTGACTTGAAGTTTTTTCCTCCAATCTTGTGCAGCCACGCCTTCCGCCTTGCTACTTCTTTACTGATTTTCCCCATTGGAACGGCAAACATTGCCTGTCCTGTTTCAGGACGACTATTGCACCCGAAGGCACAGCAGCCAGTCATTTTCAGTCGGTTATGATAGGCGATTCAACGCGATAGTTCGGCCTTCAAAAACTACGCGCAAAGAGCACGAACGCACGAACTGAGCGAGGAGCGAACTTGGGAAGATCATGGCGGACGGAAGCAAAGCGACACGGCGGAAGTGGCGCAAACTACCACGTGAGCACCTTCGACCAACGAACGCTCCCTGTCGGCGCCGCAAGGGTTGTCGCTACTTCTCAAAGAGCGATCGAGGGACTTTAGGGCGACCCGTTGAGTGTCGCCCCCTGGCGATGAAACTCCCTACTCATCACCACTGAGTTAGGTTTATAAGAACCACTCGTTATCTCCTTATCGTTACTTTAATCTCATAAGGAGTTATTAATGTTTTACGTGCCCTCTCTCGCTTCGGCTTTGGACACGGGTCTTCTATCCTGCCTGATAGGGGTCTCAATGGTTTACCAGCATACCCCTTCAGGACAACACAACGATCGCCTTATGCTTGCTCCCAAACCCGAGACGCTGCACGCTACCCCTTCCAAAGAGGGACGTGGATGTCCCTAATATTTCGGGAAAATTTTCATTTCGCTAAAGCATATATACTGAACAAATCGCATTGCCGAGACAAAACAGATTCTTCCGCAAGAGCTCAGTGTCACTCACAGAGAAGTACAAGGGTCGTTCAAGGTTGACCGAGGCTATTTTTTTAAATACAATGGGAAATTCGGGATGCATCAAATTACATCAGTTCTTACATCTAGACACCGTTGCCATCCATGTGGCATCTCTTTGATGCCTTTGAAAGGCATCAAAGGCATAGAACTGCTGCATAGAACATAGGCTGCTGTCGTAACCACTGCGGTCCATATTTCTGGAGGACTTTATCTGTGTGGAACGTCTTTCCTCCAAACTGCTCTTCAAGGGGCTCTTCGAGGAGTTGAAATACGAAGTGTTCAAAAAAGCAAAGAGGTACTTTTTCGTAAGCGCCAGAAGCTCCCTACTTCATAGTACTGTCTTCATGTTCCTCGCAAACCTTTTTTTTTATTCCGCGTTAGTACCGCGAAACAACTGTTGCTATGAGTGAGGTACAGACGTGGACAGATGGAGAGAGGACACCGACTAAATGGGGGGACATTCTCCTGAAAACCTAGGGAACCTGAGACAGCACAGCCGGTTGTATGATTGGAACCTATGACATCCCAGTATTGAGCACAACCTTTGCTACCACCAACGAGCAGATGCTTCTATCCACTCGCCCATGTCGCCGATCGTAAACTTGGCGCACATCGAGAACAGATCGATTGTTTTCACTTCGGGGGTACGCGCGCATGATATTTTTTGGGAACCGAACTGCCGATGGTCGAGCAGGACCCATCAATATGTGTGAAATGGGATTGGGAATTTTATGCAATTTTTCCGCCGCTGAGGAGGAAAACTCGGGAAAACCAGTATTTTACGGATATGCCTCACATTTGTTGACCGGCCATAGGGATGCCGCTCATGATTTTCGTAGAGCCACGAGTGGATACAATGCTGGGATCGAATGTACTTGTCTACCCAGGACGCGCACTAACCTTCCTTCCATCTCTCCACGACAAATACAAATGCTTCGTGTTCACGATACGACGAAGGAGAACAGCATTGACGACCCGAGATGTCCACGATACGTATGATGACGGTGGGATCCCATGAAATCAAGCGCTTCGTGACACGGCTAGAATGGAAAGGCCGCGAAATGTTCGTAACGACTCTGTCGAGGTCACGTGACGGAGAGTGGATTACGCTCGGCTTGCTTCCTGGTCTGAGAGGTATCATGCCGGTTCGTCAGTTTTGACCGAGTGCATTCTCGGCGGCTCCGTCAGTCTACTCAATGGGATGCCTGGATTCTGGAATTTTATCGTAAGTCATACGTACTACATTATCCTCAGGCGAGTCCAGGACTTTATTTATTGTGTAAAGTTACGAAAAGGAGCTTTATTGTAAGCCAGTCATCGCTTGCACGCCCTAATTTCTCTGCGTGTACACTAGGTTTGAATTTTCCATTTAGGCAGGGGTGGGCGTAAAGTGTAGATAGTTTACTACGACTACGAGTTTGTCAGAGGGATAGCGGCTTCGGAAGAAAGTAGCTACGACTGCTTCCTCCGTAGTTTTTCTTATAGTCTGCGGTAATATGTATTACTTGGTGTGGCTGAGTGGATACAAGCATCCGCTCGTTTGTGGTTCCAGGGTTATGCTAAAGGACTGGGTCACAATCTCACCGGAGTTTTCTTCGCTTTTCTTGCTCCTACTGAAGTCTGCCCTTCTTTCTTGTCCACGTCTGTACGCCGCCGCAGGTTTATTCGCGACGAGGAATAAAAAATGCGAAACTCTCTTTATGCTTCGCGCGTACGCAGAACCACCAACGCTATCCCTTACGTACGCAAAGGCGATATAGCGTACGATGCACCAAAACTTACTAATATCAGATGGTAACTGAGTAACGTTCGTGGAGCTGGTGACCAAATGTGAGCCAACTTTGAGATGAGTACGCAACCAACTGGTTCGCCCTCATCTATGCACTGGAACTTTGCGCTTTCCCGTGTGATAGGGTGTGTGGTCATTGCTTTGCGCATGTACAGACGCCTCAGATTTAACTAGAACGAGTGTTGATGCGAAGACGCCATGGAGGGGAGAATTGGGTTTCACCTGCAACTGCATGGGTACACTGGAACCCAAAGTTCTGCTGCGTTGCCCAGAATAAGATCTCTCCACGTTCTTTCATGCGTGCTTGCAAAAAGAAAAAGAGAAACGTTCCGCTCTTGCGACCTTTATGAGGAAGACGTCTTCACCAGAGGAAGGCAGTTTGATACCAAAAAGAAAAGATGCTATCTCCCACGGCGTTGGCCCTCTTCTGCCCTGGAGTTCAATGAAAAGGAAAAGTATCTCGTTCATGTAACCGAAATTTGTTTCGTGATATTGCTACATGAATGAGTCTTCAGCGTGCACTGTGTGTACAATGTAATCGTTTCAGTCGCCCTAAACCGGCACTAAATTTAAGGCCTACCAGAAATAAGGCAGTTTTATTTATTTACTTCTTTATTTATTTATGAATACTGCGGGCCATCAAAAAGGCCGAAGCGGGAAAGGGATACGAAAGGACAGAAAAATAGTTACGCGGAATTACATAACACATTCAACTAACACGAACCTCAGTGTTGCCGTCGTCAAGTGAACCTTAGCAATCAGTCGGCAGAGGCCTTCAGTCGATGCATCCGTCCATGTAAACGCAGTTAGTAGTGTAGCCAGGAAGGGGTTCAAACCCCGAGAAATCGTACCTTTGGTAGTGAATTTGGGAGAAAGAAATTTTCCTCCTTCATGTACAGTCCCCACAGAACGCCTCCCGAAATCTACACCACTGGTCCACGTCTAAACCGCTCATAACCACAGTTGCTTCGTGGCGCTAACACCGATCATAAAAGTGACCTCCTTTCCTCCTCGTACACGTGGCGATTAGCCCCTGTTTTCGTAGTGCAATGGTGTTTTTGTGCACTATTTACATCATAAAGTGTTGGCGCTGGGGCGAAAAAAAGGAAAGTGTTTCCGAACACTAAAGTCCCTACCGTCCCTAGAGAGACTAACGGTATTGAAAAAATAAAATAAAGTGGTTGAACACATATCGAAGGGCTCGGATTGCCACATAAATACATAAAATGTTCCACACTCGAAACTACGAGATTCGGCTGCCAGTCTCGAGACTGGCACGAGAAAATCTCAAACACAACTGAAGGATTTATTGTACAAAGCCAAGGAGGATTTATTATACGAAGAAACGAGCTCGGCGCGGTGTATGTGAGAGAGTCCTACTTACGCAATTCCACAGATCTCCGTTGTCTACGAATAGAAATGTGACACCAGGGAAGGAGAATGCACAAAATTCTCTAAAAATGAGTGCGAGACCTTGCTCTTATCAGTTTCTTCTCAAATAACCACACCCTTCCATTCACAGTGTTTGCTCCTGGTTTTGCTCTACATACGGATAGCCTGAAAGTTCACTTGCTCCAAAACGTGCACAGTTTTATAAAGTGAGCGCGCGAAGTTCCTGACTGGATGCATGGACTGGGTGTCACTGCACGTACGTTCATCGTAGCTACTTATTTACCGCTTTGCTCATGGCCGTCGTATTAGCCGTTATGTCACAAGGGGCCATTTGCGATGAGAAAAGAGTGGGAAAGGATTTGTATTGAGGTTTAACCCCAAGTGCTTGATAGGTTCAGCCGTCACTGGTGCAAAGCGAGGTCTATATATACCTTAACATTAGGTTAGATCACGTAAATTGCAGTAACGTTTGGCACGTAATTTACTCGTGTCCGAGACTTATCTTGTCTGCTATAATCTGGCGTTCTCGCGATAATTCCTCCGGTATAAGGAAGGTATTTCGCACTGTGAAAGCCTCCTACGACCATAGTGATCTTTCTGGAGTGTGAGCGATGACGTTGATGATGTCCACGTCCCCACACCGTATAGAGCCACAGTTGTTTCGCGGTGCAAACGCGAAGGTGAAAAAACAAAACGAAAAACGCGCGCCGAAAAGCTGTGACATTTGCACGTGCATAATTTCAACATCATACAGCTACTGGACACGAAACATAAGTGTCACGGACGGATATGTCTCCTCTCGATTTATCCTAGCTAATTCCTTTGCGAGCCTCCGCTAATCTGTCACTTGATTGGAGGGTGGGCAAGACTTACTCTGAGACGAGATATTGGTGGAAATCTCTATGGATTATCTCTCCTCGCTCTGTTTAGAGACAACCGAAGCGTGTCAGCCGAGACGAAAGAAGAAGCCACGTGTTTGACTTCTGTGGGCCACTGGACATGTGGATCATTGCGGAGAAATCGTTTCTTCTCTAGGGTGTCTTGGGCCAGGCTTTACCAACGCTGGTTGTCTTTGAACCGATGTCGGAGCTTGCTAAAACAATTCTTTTTCTACGAATGTCACTCGGTGACTTTGAAGGGACGTCCATGTTTGAGACACGTCTTCCAGTCTTGGGTAGTAACTAACTTACGAGTAACTTGTAACTGTGTCTAGCACATTCTTTGTAATAGTCACGTTTAAACAAAAGTAACCCGAAACTGTAAGTAGTTACCGCTCTTGGTAAAAGGAACTGTAAAATGTAAGTGCAATTAAGTTACTCAGGTATTGCAACATTTTCCACGCATCAGTTCCGTTTCATCGTCTCTTTGTATACCCTGCCGTTTTTCCCAACCAGGAATTCCACGTGTCATCTCATACGCATCCAGGAACACCTCATTTTGCCTTTGTTGCTCTTGTGCCATGAAGCACCAAAACGTGAAAACTCCCACTGTGCTGTTAGGGCCCATAAAAAATCCTCTGTTTATACCACTGTGCTGTGATGGTATACAGTACAAGTGCTAAAACAAAGTATCTGAGTTCCGTTTATTCCGCCTGTTTTTTCTTGGAATGTGACTGTAGTAACTGTGTATATAGTACTGACTAGTACTAGTGGTAACTGTAGCTTTAGCTATATAGTTACATTTCAGAAAGAGTAACTGTAACTCAGTTACTATTTTTGCAGTTACTTACTCATGACCGCTTTCTTCTTCGAAGGAAAGCAACTGATTAGATGGCACGCCTGCGCTCATTCCAACAAAGTCAGAATGATGCGGGGTAATCATCGAGGCAACAGAGGGAACATGATGATTCTCATAGCTCATACCAACAGTTGCTTCGATGCGCTAACACGGAATTGTATTATATGTTCCCAACAAGTTCGTGTTCCGCCTCAATCCGATCGCCAAATTCTTCGGCCGTCACGATGGCGGAATATTTCGTGCTTGTCCCGAAATCCTTTCTACGCGAGTGGTGCTCGAAAATTTCCTCTCTTGGAATACCTTGATTCGTAATGGTTCTACGTTGGCTTTCCGGGGCCCAGAAATTGGGCACCGCGTCGTAGTGGACCTCGGTTGGACGGTAACAAATGCTCGGTTTGTTGAGCTCAGTCAACTAGGAAAAATCATTAGTCTCAATAAGGCCGGGACTCCTGTACTAAAGGAAGCAAATCACCAGTGCTCGATCGATTCCCCATCTTTGTATCTTCTCACTTGCAGAATGATCTCTTCTTCCTCGAGTCTTCCTACCAGTGCAGTGATGGACTTTCTCATTTCGTTTCGATTGAACATGTCCGTTGAACTTCGGCCGTTCCCTTTACGTCAAAACGCTATCCGTGAAATCCTGTCGGTATAGTAGCAGCTCTTAGGTGGACTAGCACCGCATAGAGGCATTCATGCGTGAGTGCGCCTATTCACGGATACAACACAAGCTGTTCACCCTTCCATAGCCTGCTAGTGTCACAACAAGGAAGCTATGGCCCTTGGTGTTTCTTGTGAAACCGACACCTGTCGCGCTACGACAGACGACATTAACCATCCCCGAACATTTTGGTGACCAAAAAACATGCTCCCGAAAAATTCATCGCAATGTCTGGGTCATTGTCGAGGCTCGCTCTCCTCCTCTTTCTATTAGAAACAGGGCTTCCTCCACATAGACCGCCTTGAAGAACGCGACCACAGAAAAACAAAAGCCTACAAAAAGAAACCTACATAACACGTGATCCGGTCTCTGATGACGTACGCGGCTGAATGGGTCCGTTTAACTTCGCCATCGCGAGGAGAAAAAGTAGGTCTTCGAGGAATCTCCGATCTGCATACAGTCAGAATATCGGCCAATGTAGGATGTTAGTGTGGAAAGTGCTGAAAAAAGTTGCGCATGTCGTGGTGGTGCTTTAAAGTGTGTTTGTGTCGTGGCGTGATTGGAGAGTGGTGCGATTTGGTGAAGTTTGGATATGATGATGTCGATGACGAGCTGCAGCGGTTTTGTGGACATGAGGGCTGGAACCATCGTCATTTGTCATTATGCAATGGTGAGGCTGCTTTTGGGAATAAGCAGTTTTTGCTTTCTTTATCTGAGTAGATTTGGCCGTGCAGCATATTGTGTTTCGATTGAGGCAACAGCAGTTTCTGTGGCGTTAAAATGCGGTGCTCGCTTTCCCTTTACCCAGAGCGCGGCGGTGACGTTCTCAAGTACGAGTATATAATACCGTCTGCTCTTTCCTCAACATTACTCTTTTGAAAAATGAATTGCGTTCCAGGTAGAGGTTGATTAAGTTAGAGGTTAGAAGTTGAGAGGTTAACCAGTTACAGGTTGGTGGTTTCAAGTCCGCCATTTTTCGGCCCGGTCCGACACGTATCTTTAAAGAAGAACCCAGATCTGGCCCAGTGATGGGCAAAATTCCCAAAATTGTGCTTACAGTATAGTACAAATGTACTTAAAGACAAAGTACTGGGAATTGTACTTTAAAGTACTCCTCAAGTACATTGCAACGGAGTTAGGGCAGTAATTTGGCCAAGTTGGTACATCTTGAAGAGGTACAACTTGCAATGAAGGTGAGATTGCAAAAATTGGGACTATAGTAGAGTGTGTGTTACGTCTTTTCCTTAAACCAGCTTTTCTTTTTTTGTGTGTGTTTCCCTTTTCTACACTTCGACGTTCGTTTGCATAGCGGCACGTATCGCCGTTTGGTGCTGACAAAATTTGATAAAGTGCTAATCTTTTCATTGGCTAAATGCCATTGGAAGAATTTTTTTTTCTTGTTGCAAATACTAATTTTGAAGCCCAGCTAGTTAGTGCTTACCCACGAATATGAACTGTATATAATTTCTGTTTAGAGCTGCTCTAGCAACTAGCTGTGCTAGTAAAAAGTATTTTTATTCCCTCATTTATCCTTGCATCTCTCGGAAAAAAGGAGGACAGTAATATTTTCAGTACTTGGGTGTAGCAAAGGGAATCTTAGTAAAGGCTGGTGAGGTGGATCCCAGGTCTGGCCCCTGACCCGGGATTGAAAGCTGTGGGTAGCCCCGGGTCGGCGGGCCACGGACCAATACAATACAATGTTTATTTATTGGAGAAATCATACCAAACGAATCAACTAACTAATCGCCAGGTTGCCATGTATACCAGCCCGGCCTATAGTTACCTTCTATTCATATTCTGTAACATGACAGAAGATGTCACCAAAAATCTATAAAAAAACAGGACTACTTTTTCTTTATTTTTTCTTTTCCGTGTTAGCGCCGCGAAGCAATTGTGAGTATGAGTGGAGTACAGACGTGAATAGAAGGAGAGACGACAACAGGAACGAGTGGTAATAGATTGTTGATCGCCGCACACTTTGGAAGCTGCGAGATGTAATGGCACGTTCCAGATATTGTATGCACCCGAAAGTGTCGCAACCTAGTGTTTCAACCCAGAGTTGCAACATATAGTGTTTCTTTGTATGAGCAGGTCAAAGTGGATACAAAATCCACTTTAATGTCTGTCGGCGAAACCGGTACCGGCTCACTTTCGAAATGCGAATGAGCGCGTCTTTTACATCTGTCCAGCATAAATGAGAAATTTTCGCTGTCTGTTGTCAGTTATGCATTCCCAGCTGGAATGGTCAAATTTAGTCGATCAGGGTTGTAACCAGCAGAACTGTCTGGGCAACGCGATAGATCCATGTCGAGGAGGATCGACAGAGGGTTTAAGAATGGCGATGATAATGGGCCCAATTCATAGCGACATGCGTGACGCCCATTGCTTCGAAAGCCACTATCGGTCTAGGGCTGTTTTTCTGAACCGGGGTTCCGCGAAGTGCCGTGAGTGAAAGCATGCGCGACAGCTATGCCACGATATTGCAGCATTCAAAATCCGAAATTTAAAAATGCACAATAACAAAATCCCGAGTTATATAGCTTGAAAGCCTATATCTGCAAGGTCAAAATAGGGTATCACTAACCAATGCGTCAGCTTCGCCTGTTTTCGATGTCGGTCGAATGGTTAGGCTTGGTATGGCGGACGTGCTGGAGCAACAGAAACCAAGCGACGTTAGTTAACCTAGGCAAAGTCCCTATAATCTCATAAGGTTATAGGGACTTTGCCTAGGTTAGTCCAAATTTGAAACGACATTTTCTCGCGCTTGTTCTGGGCGGTGCCGGCATCACACTGTAGTTGACACGTTCAGCCTCCGCACCCGACCGAGTCGCAGGTATTGTCGTTGTCAATGGGACTGGCATACAGATCGCCGGTGCTGCTGCAGACGCACGTTGTAGAGAGTAGAGCCAACAGGCATGCTCATCATTGGCTGGCTCAGCCGACAATCCACGAGGGGCGACTAAGGTAAGCAGTTCCACCATGTGGGTTCCAAAAGCATGGCACGCGCCTGGAATGTCGGAGCTCGTTGAGAGAAACTTTGAAGCTACTGCCTTGCAAACGTCAACTTTAGTTACGAGAATCAGTTGTAAGCGTGTTTGGCGGGGAAGTACCGTCAAACAGGCCCGATCATTCTGGCAAAGCTCAAGCCGACATCTTTCGACGAAACAACAGATACTTAAATAAATTCTAATTAAAAATAAATAATTCGATGCTTGTACGACATCTAGTTCGCAGACTACCTTCTAGAAAGCAGCTTCCAGGCGTAGATTCCTCGATGTCGTGCCCTCCCTATAATATATGTTGAGAACCACACTGGTCTAGGGAGGTACCAGCGCCGTTTAAAAGCTATCTGGGAACGAACGGCGCGGAAACGTCCCACCGGAGAAAATGAAATGAACCGCATCAGGCACGTCCCAGAACATTATCAGAGCACAATGTCCACAGAGGAGCAATCAAGCACGGCTTTCTTGCGGGTCACACACGGGTGACCATTGTCTTTCTTTAATAGGGACTTGTCAAGTATAACGTTGTGGTAGAAGAGCCAATGAATCGTAATAAGGATGCCATCCTTCGCGGGCGGTTCTTCCAAGGTGACGCTCAGAGACTGGAGCCTTCCCGCTTGTGTTGTCTAGTGGCTTTCCGGTGGATATATAGCCTCCGTTACTTGGCGCTCCTAATACGGAATGGCAACGTAAAATCCTCAAAGCGCTACGAACGAATTATTGTGTTAGTTAAAAGCCAAGTGAAATCTGGGCAGTTACTCGTGTAATTAGATAATTATGTTAATAAAATATTCTCAACAGCAAATACAATAGTATCGTCTAGCGCAACCACGCTTCGTCCGAACCAAACTACTATACCTTTCAGAAGGATCTATAGGTGTCGTAACGGCAAACCTGAGCGGGTCAAAAACACACGACACAAGTTTGCCGTTATGGAGTTCATCCACCAGCTTGCCTGTGTCTACGCAATTTTATCTGATCTAGGTTCGCGCAATTACCGATGAACATTTTTCAACACGTGCGTTGTCTACAGGCTGACCGACATTCGTGCCATTTATGATTTTCCCGTCTTCCGCTGCTGACGAAATGCCGCTTCTTTTAACCTAAAAAAGCTTGCGTAAGGCGTGACTCGCCTCGGGTGCTGCCGGTTGGTACGTTTTAAGACATAAAGATATTAGGGCTATTTCCGCGTCTCGTGCATTTCGTGAGCCAAACTAATGGAGGACATTTTGGACTTGCGGCGCAATGGTGGACGAAGTACATCGAGTTTCGTTTTAAATTCCTCGTTCGCCATTGAACGTGGGGAAGGGAAGGGAGGTAGGAAAGGGGAAGGCTCACACGTCTGGTTCTGCAGTTGAACAAGGCCGTAAGTGATGTCGAGTGCATCATTTAGCGTGAGCAAAGACCCGCGTGGAAGTGAATTGAATTTTAGAGCCGTGAGCTAAAAATGGCGAAGTAGACATAATGCAAAAATCTCGTTTGTGAACATAGAAGCGCGCGCGGTTATCTGAATCTGCATCCTGATTCACCGAACCAGTGCGAGTTTGCGAAATTAAGCTGCCACCGTCCGCAATCGGAGAGGCTGCACCGAGGATCGGCTAAACTTCCCCATTTATTTATTTCATAGTATCCCAAGGGTCCTAATGGACATTACATGGGGGTGGGGATACAGTAATGATTAAGAAAGGAAGGTTTGCTATACACAGTTATACAATAGTACAAAATGTGATAGAGCAGTGTACGCATCGTTACAATAAACACTACAAAACATGAATGCGTACAGCAAAAAAAAAAAAAAATATATATAAATACGACACAACAGCAAGTGTTGATGTAAGAGTGAGGATCTGCTTGCGGAAGGTATATCTTTCTTCGATGAGTGCAAGGTTAGTGGGGAGGTCATTCAAATCCATGGCTACAAAAGAACGATTTTGAGAACAAATTACTTTCAGTTTTGAGTATTTTGTACACTGGTGAAAATGAGTGAAAAAATCGGTGAAATAGCGATAATTTCGTTATGCTGCGCCGGTGTACCAGAAGAGAAAGACCAAAATTTTATTTTGATGTTGTTACTGACGTAAGTGATGAGTAAGCGATGAAGCGAGTTGCTCGGTTTTGAATAGATTCAAGCGAATCGATAAGGTATCGTTGTGGAGGGTCCCAGATGCCGGAGGCATATTCGAGCATTCATGGCACAGTGTACACAATACAATTTGTACGATATTTGTATATGTCAAAATCGCAATTTTAAATATTTTATGTCGCTTCCACATTAATTTCTGAAAAATATTAGTGTCTTATGGTGGTGAACTTGGAAAAAGTATGTCACATTTTATACGCCTCACTGGTCCGTTCCGGGGAACTAGTCGATCAACGTCCTTTCAATAAAATCCCGACCGCCATTGCATTCCTAAAGACCCAAATGTCGGTAACTATTTGTTCCGTCCCACTGAACGCCCGTCCCACCCGAACGGCGTCTCACATGGTGGAACCGGTCTGTTATACGCCCCAAGCGCTTTGTCTGCCAGCTTCTTCTTGGCCTAGCGGCCGGTCACTGCGGAAGCTGGTTACGCGTCCAGATACAGCACATCTACAAGTGTCCCGGCGTCGGTGATAAACGTGTGTCACTTTGGATTTGCTTTGAGATTGCACTTGTTAATCTCTGGTAGAAATAACCTTATGGAACCTCGGAATCTCCAGCGAACGCATCGCGTTCAAATGATTTCGGAGTGCCGTCTGCTGTAATTGACGTCGTCTACTATACTGGACAGCTGCGTTGATGTCGTCTGCTACGTGATTTGCGCAAACTTTGCATCGAAGGAGGATACGCAAACCGCAAGTGCAACAGTTCTTTTATAACCGCTTTTATAAACAGCAAGTGGGACACAATTTTTGTTACCTCATCGAGTGCATTTCTTTGAGTGTGTCTGCAAAATGTGGATCTTTCTGCTCGTTATGAAAATAATACGGTTGTGAGAAGGTCATCTGCAAAAGTATTACGTTCATGTGGTGCTACTAAATGTCGTCGTCGGCTATGGTGGTTAGTGCTTGAGGAAGTGTGCCAGACAAAAGATGCAAAGACCACCACCAACCGTCTGTGTGCCATTGGTAAGTAACAACGTCTCACAGGAAACGTTTTGCATCACTATATGTTGCATTTTTTTTGTGGCTAGAGGCTCCAATGTGTTAAACCTCGATATTGCTGGACGTGAGCCGATTATACACGCTGACATGCTTCAAGCCGACAATCTTCAAGCAGTTTTGACTTTCTTGAGTGATTCAGGGCTTATGAACAGCCTGTAAACTCCAGTCGTGTAATCTCATTTTTCAGTGCCCTACTTCATCCTCAACGCATTAACCTCATGTTTTTCTTTTAAAGTCATCTTCTGTAACCCATCTCATCATTCTTTCGCCATTTTTTAGTAATCTTTTTTTTTTGTCATCTTTGGCTTTAATCTATCTCATCCTTCTTTCACCGTTTGTTAGTTTATCCTTTACTTCCTAATTCTTTTCTTTTTATTTATCTTATTCTTCTTTCATTTAGTTTCTTTCTTTGCGGAATAGCAAACCGACGTCCCGTTTGGCTGACCTACCCCCGTTTTTTTTTTCCTTTCGTGTAATAAATATATTCCCCCCGACAATCTTTTCTTTTCTCTCTCTCTAAGATTCCGATTTCGCGAGCGCTCAAGCATTATGGTAAACTGTAAATCATCGTTCAGAGACGCAGGTTCCGATTGATGGTATAGCGCGTCCATTTATTATGCCAGGATTACCGATTTACTGATTGGCGGCACGGTACAAACTGCTGTCCTCCACGAGTGATGTCTAGTGAGATTTCCGATTACAGGACCGGCAAAGTGAATCCGCGGCGTGGCTTATGGTCAAAATTGACTCGTGACAACTAACGGCGAATTATGATTATTATTATTCTACGCAAACCGGGTATGCTTGTCCACCCAATTCTTCGTGGCTACAATTTCTCTCTCAAACTACCATTTGACGAAGGCTTCAACGATGCGTCAGACAACTGAATACAGAGCGCAGATCCCAGTTGGATATTTGCAGAAAAGAACTGAGCGGAAAAGAGAGAACAAATGTAAACCCACACAAAGCGAGGCATCACGTTGACAACCTCGAACTTGGCCAGTTTATTTACACCGAACTCAATTTTTTTATAACGGAGGCCGGGAGAAGATATCGGTCATGTTTTCCCAACGCACGAGGAGCAAGGTCAAGGATATCGCAGATGGCACATCCTCCGCCATGCAGTTTCAGTGGAGGTCGCCGACGTTGAAGGCGGAAGAAAACGCTTCTTCCGCTGTTGCACGGCGTGTAACCGTTCTTCGAATCTTTGGGTCATCTTTTAACGTTTTTTAAAGCTTTTGCAGTGTGTCGAGAGCGGCAAAAGAGGGGACCCCGTCAGTTGTGAAATTGCGGCGAGAATGACTTCTGTCCGGCTTTGCCGTCTTCATATGTTACCGATGTTAGCCAAGTTGAGACAGTTCCTTCGTTACCGTTGTTTACAGTGAACCCTCGTTATTATGACCATGGTCGTTTCCCGAAAATTTTGGTCATAATGCGGAATTGTCATATTAACGGGGGGACGGAGCAGATGTTTCACAGCATTGTTCCCCAAGATATGGTCGTAAAGCGCGTACGCATGTCAGATTATCGGGGGTCATATTAACGAGGGTTCACGGTACATCCTCATTTTGAGCGTTGTGGAACTCTACCAACTCCATATTTTCCTTCGCATGTCCATTCCATTCGGATACTTTAGAAAGTAAGGCTATAAAGAACACGTAGGGTGTGACGTAATTGAATGAACTATTTCCAAGGCCCAAGGTTTGAACCTTTCGAGTTAGATATCAGGGTACGTGTCAAAATAAGTTTGAATATTTACATGGAACGAATCAAGTACACAATTATGGGAATTGTTCGCCCTCTATAAAGTGCTCGGAATAACTGGGGGAGGAACTTCCTCGTTTGATACATATGTACTTTGTATCCAGTTTCATTTCCAATTCCAATGTGTGTGTGCATGTATTTACTGGCCTCGGTGATCATAGTTGCGGGGTTTCTTCGTTGCTTTTTGTAACCTCAAGTGCAGTTCGTGTGTATACCACAATAATCATCAGCCATCAATGAGTCCAGAGGAGGATACTTTTCTTCGTTGCTATACGTTATATCAAGTACTGTTAGTGTTGCACAGTGAGTGTAATAATCCTATGCATGGCGTAGTACCGTACGTTATACATAGCTCATCTTAAGCGGCAATTAAAAACAGATAAATCGTAACTATGACACGGGGTGGTTCACCGCTGGAGAGCAGTTCCCTACCTTATTACGTACGTAACATTAGATGAGACTTGAGAGATTTGAGAATCGAGTTAAATTAGCTACGCACAAGTCGCTTACCAAACAGTTTAGCTGTCGTCTGACGGCTGTGCTACACCGTATAAACGGAAGATGAATAAAAGAAGAGAGAGAAAAAAAAAAAAAACGAAAGAAGCACCGGTGGTCATTGAGACACCGCTCAAATTGACAAAGAGACGACACACAAGGGTAGCGCCCCGCCTTTGTCAATTTGAGCGCTTCGTATTCAGTAAGAGGGCACAGAGCATGATACGAAGGCGTCTGGAGGAGACCGGTAAAAACCCCGTGAACATGAGAAGACTTCGACGGTGTTCCACAAGGTTCTGACGTGGGTCTTAATTGCGGCGATGTTGAATGCCTATACCTGCTAACAGTATTCAACTGAGTAGGTAGCCGTCTTTCCAATCTGTAGAGCTCACATTCTATCGGGACACGTTCAATGTTCGCCACGACGCCACATTTGGAGCATAGGCTGCTATCACGTACAGTATTAGACCCGCGGTACTTGAATTGTGGAGTGAAGGTTACATTCAGACCAGGTCAGTGCAGGAGGGACGTAAAGTAGCCTGGTAAACCGTGCTATAACCGAAATACTTATACCGTCACCTTCGTCGCTTGGACGCTAATCTTGGAGGATGATGTCTGTGATAAATAGGGCGAGCCTCTATATAGTTGCGTTCAATCTAAGAACGGCATCTCGCGAGCTGTGAAAGGGCTTTATAACGTATCATTATTACATTGAACCGTGAAAATAACTATTGCGAGACATAGAAATGGCCAGAAAAAATGATAATACAACGTTTCAAACACTACGTTCACATTTCGTGGTCAAATAATGAGAGATGTTGATGTTGGCGAAAACACAACCACACACACAAATGGAAGAAAGAGATGCTCCAACAATGTCATTCTTAGGTTGAACTCGGCTGTAGGTGTGTCCCTTAGAGGTGGAGCAATAACGCCCTAACTAGAACAACAAAGCGATTTCGTTATAACGAAGGTGGGATATACGTATTAAGAAAAAAAGAAAGGAAATGATTATTGCACCTAGACACGGCCTCCCCGTTAAATACGGGGTGCTATGTGCTGAGCACACGTTAAAGTTCCGTGGATGAAATTAACCAGCGGGCCTACCCCTGTGATCGTCTGTGTTCTACAGAGATCATAATTGTACGCATGTAAACAATACCTCGATTTAGTGTTATTAACCAATCAATCAGTCTATCCAACCAGCAATTCACTGTTATGGTATGCACGTGAACCATGTAATGCGCTCAGCCGATAATTATATGTGTGTCTCTACTGAAGGAAGACTCGTTATTTTTGCGCAGGGTTTGTCCTTTCTAGCTCTGATCCTATTGTCGGGTCGCCTGTATGAAGCCAGCAAAGAGATCGTATTCCTTCGGGTGGTCCTCGCAGCATGGATGCCGTCGGATGCCGAACTGGCCGGAGAAAAAGCGGGACTGCTGGCAGACAGAAGTCGACAAACGCTCGCCAACCTCAAAGGAGACATTGAAACTTTCCTCTGTGGGTATACCCCTCGTACACTCTTAGAAACTGCGAAATCTTGTACAGAAAAGAGGAACGACATTTATGTCCCCACGAATTAACAACTTTCTGTAGCGACGACGAGTAAAAAAAAAAGTGGACTTTTTACATTTATTTATTTGGTGCCCACGAGTAGGACCAAAGCCTCATTTGAGTCATCGTACCAAGCAGTTGGGGTTCACAAAGTGCAGAATGATTTCGAGAAAAACGCCTTTTATATATCATCCGGAATATCTGTTTATTTATATTGCGTTAAAGACCCTGCGGGGAGTTGCATAATACAAGTGCTAACACAGTAACCACTTGCGCATGCATAAACAGAAAACACAATTGACAAGTAACCAAAATGTCTGATTGTCAGGTAATAACAGCATAATGAGGATAAATATTTTCCCTCGCAGCCTCGATGTTGAGAAATATTTCTGAAAGGCAGTTGTACGGCATAGTGTCGCTAAAACTTGTGGGTATGATTGTGACGCGATGAAAGGGTGATGGGTCGGAAACTGCAAAAGGTCACTCTCTGCTGGAGACGTATTTTGTGTAAAATAGACAGCCGAAGACGAAGTCATGATAGGTTTTCAAGAAGGTTATATACCAAGGTGAGTTTGAAATCCAGATACAATGCCGGGAGTAATTGTGTTTTATGAAACGTGTGGATTTGTTTAGCACCGACTCTGTGGCTCTAATTAGGTATTCATGATTTGGACCCCATACTGCGGAGGCATATTCAAGTTTACGTCGCGCAAATGTTAAACAGGAAATATGTCCAATATGTGGGTGTGCAAGAGCAAGGCGTCGCCGTAGTTAGCCAAGATTTACTGTTGGAGTCTGAAACAATATTTTCGATGCGGAGTGACTAGCTCGTGTCTAATAGAGAGTGCAACTCAAGGTATACCAGGGAACACACGAGAGCTGTGATTCGTTCGTATCGATGGCATAGTCGTTTGTGACTGTACAAAGACAACTGTGTAGAAAAATACGGAGAAAGTATACGGAATATGCTCTAGCTAAATATGTGTATGATATTCGTATCATAATCATGTTGCGTTTCTAATGTAGTCACGCTTTTTCTAACGTATCGTTAATCCGATATTATTTACCAGTGGAGCTGACATCAGCGCGAACAACGCTGGCGTTAAGCGTTGTCTTCGTGCTTATCTACATCCTGAGCTGGTGGTGGATGGCTTTCGCCCTCAAGCAAGCAAAGGACGATGTGAGTCTCGCTAATTTTACACTCACAAAAAACAAAGGACGTAGCGTCATCATAAACTGACTTTTTTTGCGAGACTCATCTGCATAATCAGTACGTAAGAAAGCTACCGCATATATCACTACCGAAATGAGCTTTATGCCCAAGTTCTTCTATTTATTTATTTACTTTTTCATTTAAGACAGTAACAACAATGAAAATCTGAAGGGAACGAAAAAACAAAAAATAAAAAATACCACAGTGACTTGATGAGCTCGCCATTCCCTTGCTGTATGAAAAATAGTGTCCGTGTTTGACGTCAGCCTAAGTAATAAATGGACTGTACATTTTGTATTAATTATTTACTTTATATACTTACGTATCGCATAAATACACGGTGGGTTCTTTAAAGCGCAAATTGCTATGTCTATCTGTAACCCACCTCCCCGGCGATAATCCCTAGCTAGCTAAGCTGTGAGACGCCGTCTGTGTAACCCGCAGGACGAAAGCACTGTTCATACTTGCTCATCCAACGAAATTCAGTGGATCGGTCTACACCCCTTTTTCCTGTTATCTTTCATTTTCCTTTTTTTTTTTTTTTTCTGCCAGTTTATGCGTTCCAAGACATCCATGAGCGACAGTCGATATGTGTAATATGAAGTTCACTAAAACCTCCGTTTGGGCTTGTTGGTGACCGAACTGCGTGACTGAAAAGCGCTGAGAAGATGAAACACATACGACACTGAGCGCATGATTGAGAGAGCCGGCAACACGTGCGTCACCTCCGAGAGCATCTTATTGTCTGAAAGGGAGAGGGAGTTAAAAGAGCACATTCTGTACAGTAATGTGTTTCATCTTTTTAGCGCTTTTAAGTCGTGCAGGCAGCGGAATATGAAGTGAACGATTTCTTTTTGCAGGGTAGCGTGTCGCTGCGTACCGTGCTTCTGCTCTCAGTATTCGCAGCAGTGGACATCGCAGCGAGTACTGGGTTCGTCCTGCTTAGGATAATTATGGTAAGTACATACGCAGGTGTCTTGTGCAGCTGGACCTATCGCGGTCGCTTGAACAAATTCTGCAGCTGTTGACGATATCGGGAATACGTTAAATGTACTGGAAAGCAGTAACACTCAAATGTAATAAAATTGGTCTATACGACAACCTGAGCCCTCAGTACTCTTATATCACAATTTACTTCCCAGTTTGCGCTGAAAGTTTTTTAGAAAATTAAAATTGAAAATTATGGGCAACATTGTGTCCAAATCGCCACCAACTGCGCATTGCTCGTTAAGTTCAGCGGCGAAACTACGTTCCACGCGCATAACACTGTGTCTAAAACAAAAGAAGTCGGCTACGTAGTCGTCATGAGCAGCAAGCCAGTCGGGAACATGATCACAGTTGCTGGACAAATTGGGAATTATTTCCCACAAGATGTCGCCCTGAACCGATTTTTTAAATAAAAGCTAAGATAGAAGCATAGATACCGTTTATATTGGTGCATTATACTAGGTCAGGCTAGCGACCTAAAATTCATTAATTATTTAATTATCTTCTTAATTAGCGAATTTTGGGCAAAAGTGAGATAGCAGAATGGGAGACAATCCTTGCTGAAAGCCGTTCTATTTCTCAAAAGTCCCGAAATATGCAAACATTCACCACCTAATTTCTCTATGCAAGCGAGGCGAAACCGCTGCAGGGACGACAAAGCTAATTGACGTCAGAGAGCCACGTGATTTGGAGTAGGTGTTGATTAGCTGGCCAGATAAGCCCCAGACGGTGAAGGTCATGTTCTCAATGAGCTCCAAACGCGCGCGGTTTTGGTTTCTCCTATTCGCGCAACAAAATTCGGCGATGGACATTTCAACGCGCGTTGTCTTTTAAAATGGCTCTCAACGGGATTGATTCCCATTTTGCTATTTCACATTTGCCCGAACATTAAAGGGATAATTAATGAATTTTAGGTAATTACAGATCTAGCAGTTATTTTCTTTGAGAGAATGTCCGCATGGCCGTACTTATAACTCGCCCGCAAAAAAGACATCTACCATGTTTCTCATATACGTATATATATTTTTGCAGATATACCTGTACCGATATAAACACACACACACGAAAACACACCCCGTATAGTAGTATACCTAGCTTTATACCTAGTATAAAAGCCGTTTCCCTCGACCATTTTAGTCCCCCCTGAAGAAGAAACGTCGCGACCCTCCTTTTGGTGGACCTTGGTTGGCGCTATTTCCAGTCTGAATTATCCCGTATTACAGTTATATGTTTTGTTCTAGTCATCGACACAGCATATACTGAGCACCTTACGTTTTGATTGCAGAACCCTGTTGAACCCGATATTTAACTCCGAATCAATTTTGGTTTGAGTCGGATGCAACCCCGACTTTTTCCTAGTTTGCCTTTTGGCACCGCAAAAACAAAGAAAGAACGAACAAAAGAAGCCCAATAGAAGTGTATTCAGCAATGCCCAGCGAAAAACTCTGAGAGCCCGGATTTGAATTTGGAATCTTGGCACCGGCTGTTTTTGCTGGGTTGTCCATCAGACTTTCCAGACGACTGTCGGCACAGTTTCCCCCTGAAGTCTGCCCTGGACGCATACTAACCACCCCTGTCCCCCATTCCTGTCCGTCTGTTGCTTCGCGGCGCTAACCTCTGCATTGTCTATCACTTGTAAGACTATTTGCTGTAAAACTTGGAATGCAGGTTTCACATACGTGGATGCAAATAATCGCCTTTTATATTTATCCTACGTAGCTTGGGGAGAAGAGCAACAAAGAGACGATTCCCCCGCGACATTCATTTACGTCTTTTGTGTGCTGCCAACATTTGCAAGTTAATGCGTTTTTTTTTTCCTGACACGAATGGCAGTACGTGATGCGAGACAGACTGTACCCACAGACGATGAGGGTTCCATATATCACGGAGGCCGATCAGTTTGCTGCTTTTACTGCACTCAGGCTCACGACGCTCAAGGTAGGATGCTACTTTCTTCCAGCGTCCACCCTATCACGCACATGCGAACGTTTGCTGTAGGTGCATTCGCAAATGTCTCACAATATTAGAGGCGTCAGAAGAACGCCAGTCACACTCGCTATAAATTTGCTTGATTGCGTTTCTCTAACTTAATTAGCGTGTTGATTACAACTCAGAGTGGTTTCTTAATACGATATTCGTTAGTTCGAAATCTCCGTTAATTTGATTTGAAACCCGAAAGTATCAAATTGGAACTAAGAAAATGTCACTACGCCCCAGTCATTAAAATATTATAGTGTTGTGTTTTTCAGTCCAGCTGCGGTACAACTGATATTCTTGTGTCCGTCGTCGTGGGATTTTTAACGGGACTTAGGGTAAGATGTTCCGATAATTCGTGTGGCGACATAATGGAATGACCAATTATTTTCTTACGTAGGAGACGTCAGTGTATCCCGGTATAAACTTTCGACACCAGACAGGAATGCCACACAGAAAATTTTATGTACTTCGATGCACTTGGCATTCATTTAGTATATCCAATTTTCCCACGTTTGGGAAACGAGCCATTCATCAATTGTATTGTCATTGCGGCGCATATGTTCAATACAAAAAGCCTGAAATGTCTCCAGAGCGTGCTGCTTCTGTAATAACGTTTGCAGGAAATGAATCTTGAAAGCATCCTGATAGGCAAATGAATGACTCCAAAGGAAAGACTTGCATGGGGAGAAGCAGCCCTTTCCCATAGAAACGCAGACGGCCACTTGAAGAGGGCACGCTTACGTATTCGTGAGGACTTGAGGAAGAATATTTTTTGTGGCCGGTAACTTCCGAACGTGAGGCTTTGGCTTGCATTTCTTAAAGAGACAGGCTCCGCATTTTTGAATGAGGCCTGATCGAAATCAGGGAAAGTACCTTCACAAATACCGACAAAAGAAGACTACAAGCAGTTTTGTAGTCTTAGCAGCAAAACCGATTTCTGTTTTTACCTTATTCTGGCTCGCATCTGTCGGGAGTTTTACGAGGTTTTATGTTGATATAGCATGTTTTTGCTTTTTCATGTCCATGTATATTCTCCCAGACCACAAAATATTAAAGTCGCCTTTTCTCTCGCAGGTGTATAGTGTGGCTTGCGTGATTTCCTTCTACAAGAAAGCCAAGAACGGCGACGTTCCTAACTCTTTTCCGAAAGGTCAGATACGAAGCAGTTTTGAACATTCACGGGGCATAGTGCTATATCCTGTATTCGACTGAAGACAAAGGAACAAAAAAATTAGTTGCACAAACGAATGACTAATCAGCATTTCACGGAATTGCACATTTTCAGAGCTTTCCACGAGCGGCGACTACTTCACAGAGCGATTAGAACGTTTAAAAGATGTCGAAGAATATGTTCCCAAACCATCTGTACCTCCGATGTAAGTAGGAGATTTTCTCACCGAAAAGTAAGCGCCGCGTTTTTAATCAATCCAGTCTTTATTGATGTAACGGTGCCAAGGAAAAACAGCGTATACTTCAAAATGTTGCACCCAATTGATACACATATGCATATACAGACATACATACACATCCGAGCAGGTGTAGACGCACACACATCGCGTGGCTTGTTTACTGATGCATACCATCCACTCATATCCAGGCAAGTGCTGCGAAGATCCTCCTTCCAAGGTGGCAGTCGGCAAACGGGTCTGGACCGCCTGGGCAGGGCCAGCTGCATGAGTCCCACCGCGTCCACAATCGGCGGCGACGAGTCGGGGAACCCCGAAGTAAAGATTCAGGCGGCGGACATGCCGCAGGAGATGCAGCGTGCCGCCGTCGAATCGGCCACGCAAGCCGTCAAGCTGTATTCCACCGAGAAGCATATCGCGGAGAGCATCAAGCAGGACTTCGACACCACCTTCAGTCCTACGTGGCACTGCGTCGTGGGTAGAAACTGGGGAAGTTGCGTTACTCACTCCAAGCAATGTTACGTCCGCATGGCGTACAAGGACATTACTATTCTTCTGTATAGGTCCATATGAGAGTATGTGGATGTGTTAGTTCTCTGTGCTGAGAAAGGGTTCGTTGGGAAAGAGACCCGTTTGACTTGGACGAACGCTGATTGCATCCATAATGAATTGCGTGTGATCACCAATGACCCGTCGGACTCCGTTCAATAACATTTCATTCCATGGCTCCCAAGGCCATGACATATCGAGACGGCAAGTGTCCACTGTGGTGATGCAACATTTCTCCGGAAACACAGTGTATTTGGGTTCGGTTGCTTGCAGGAACGAGCAGAAGAAGACGCCAACATATAGTGTCTGTCTCTTCCTCTTTCAAGGCATTGTTTCTCCAGCCACCATGCCATAAGTGGTTGTGTACGAGACACGACATTTTCCTCGATGGGCGTAAATTCATAATGTGTATCTTCTTAACTCCATAAGATATTAAAAGCTGAATTGTTGATATGTATATTTAAAGGGACGTCCAAGATAATGGCCTCCTGGAGGCCATACGTTGCTATTCATACTCATGACCGGCATGTGTGTCCTTTGAGTGCATTGGTCACACTCAAGTGACTGCGAGCCATTTCACCATCACCACCACCCAAATCGCCATTATGGAGGCGGTTATCGCTAGCGAAGCTACCACGTGAAGATGAGCTGAGTTTGGTGCATAGTTTATCGGAGCTGGTGAGATTAAGCCAAAATAATGCGTGGTACCAAATAAAAATGAACTTAAAATGTCAGTTGTTTTCCCTTCTAGGTTCAATGAGATTAGAGGCTGGTTTACTTGCATCGCAAGGTCACGGGACTTACTCTGTTTTTCTTAGGCCGGACTCACACGAACGTTTTTCTCGTCCGTATGCTATTCGTTCTTTTAACGTCTAGCATACGGACTCGTTAACTCTATAGGGATGTTGGCACATACACTTTTTTTTTCTATGTCCGTCTCCAGAAACTCAGCGCATGACCTGTTTCTGAGGAAGTGCCGCGTTCCTTTACCACAGTATTCCACCGCATGAGACCTAATGTGGCTTTTACACCGGCTTTCAAACACCACCTCGGTGTCGGCGCGTCCAGCCTCTGTTCCATATGTGGTGTGCGCGGTGACCTCCATCACGTCCTCCTGGTCTGCGGAGAGTACGATCGCGAGAGTGCCCTCATGGAAACTGCTCTCCAACGCGTCGATCAACGCCAGTTCGACTTAGCCAAAATTCTCGGGCCATGGTCGGGCCCCTCACATCCGATACAAGGCCTACGAGCTGTTGCTGAATTCCTCTCCAGCACTGGACTAATGGATGAACTCTAATAGGACACCTTTCCATCATCATCACTTTCTCATCACTTCCAGGAGCGCAATGGGGCAGTGTACCGCCATAATGGCGAAGAATGACCCGCCACATCATCATCCCATTTATGTGTGTGTGAGGGAAAGGCATGCTGATGGGCAAGCGCAGGGCACACGAATGTGACGCCTTTCTCGTCCGTTATTTTCCGACGCAAAAATGCGACGTGACCTCACTCCGCGATGTCGTGATTGTGAGTGTGCGATGAGCGATAGTCATTTGTGTGATATCCGTCCAGTGGCATGGTATAGTTTGCGATTGTCGGCTGACTCGGTGGCAGCGAAGCTTTTTCTTGAGGGAGTGTTAGTAAACCGCTGATAACATGAAAGATGGAAGTCACTGAAAAGATTAGACAGGCTGTAGGACTCGAACTCACATCTTCTGGATTACCGGGCTTGAGGCTTTGATGTGCTCCCAGCCTCAGAACATTAGTTTCCTTATTATCCTCACGCTAATTAACGTCATCGTGAAACTATTATATCAACCAGACCGAATCTTCTCCGCTGCTTGGGTGCGGTAGATACGGTACTTAGGAAGACACGTTTTCAACGGTCTGCTAACACTCACTAAAAAACGACACGCGCCATATCGACCACGAGTTCGTATCGCTGCTCAACTCGCACCTTATCAGATGGTTGTGAGTTTCGACTACTGGACTTTCCAGTTATTCGAACAACGTACGGAACTCGTGAGTGTCCGCATTTTATACCAGGCAGCGGCTTATTGCCGATTAATAGAACCCAGCTATTGCACGCTCTACTTGGCATCGAAGGGAGCATGCGCCGCTTATGCATCAGAGCGCTTCACAGCGGCGTGTAGCTCCTGCAATTTGGTTACGGTCCAGTGTTGGCGAACGTGACAACAGCCTGGTGGCTGTTTCCTCAGAGACGCGGTGCAAAACGAATGGAACAAGTCAGAATCTACGTAGTTGTCGTTCTATGTCTTAGTTCTCCCGAACTGAAGGGAGGCTGAAGGTGTCTCGTGTTGTCCAGAGGCAAAATGGTATTGCATACGTCGTCACTGACAAGTGAGTGTGTTCGATGATAATGCATGGTAGACAGCTGTGAGAGTAAGCGACGGATTCATTTGTCGGGAAACTGTTATCACCGACCCATTTTATGCGTCGTAGTCTAGCGAGAGAGTTTGGTCACAGAAAAATATGGCTCCCCCTCGTGAGTTGTTAGTAAATGATCCAGACGCTGCAAAAATGAAAGCAGTTGATGAGATACACCCACCAGCATTAATGTCAAATGTAATTAATCAAATGTTAATGTAATCAAAATGTAAAACCAGACCGGCGGTTCTGTCGGCTTACTCATTCCCAGCTTGCGGGCTGGAACCCAGTCGAGACCGCAAATTGCTTTGTCATGTCCGCCATTTCGTGAGAGGAGATTTGAGGCTAGGACGCGTTAGGGACGCGTTGGATAAAATTTATTCATAGGGCGTTTAACATTTCGTTTGATATCCCGCACGGTCTTCTCTGATAAACGAGGCATTAGTTGATAAAACCACCAGGATGCATTCTACGTTAGCGACGCACACGATTTCCTGAAACGCGACAATTGCAGATAGCACAGTCACCGATATCCACGCCACGTTCGGTCGTCTCTAGCTTATCAATAAGAGGAAAAATGTGCTGACAGCGGCAATAACAACGACCAGACTGGGACTGCCGTCGAACGGCGCCTCCAGATTCGGGAATGACGAGGCAGTTCTGATAAAGGCAACGGAATATCCCGAAACACAGAGCCGTAGTTGTACGAGACCGAATCTTATCTCTTGGCGCAACGCAATACTGACCACGCTTGGAGGGCGACGAGCTATCAAGACGGCGACGGTGCGCGAGACCAGACGCAAAGTAGCAAAGCGTAGTGAAATGACGAGCGCGACTTATGGTGTGGCTACAAACCTGCGCAAACGCTGGGGCAAGCATAAAACTGGTGTCGAGTATGCCTTCCTTGTTCATCGCAGGCGCTCTCTTTGCTTAATGACGGCTGTCTCCTGCATGAAACGGCTAGGACTTTGTCAAGACGGAATGACCAGATTGAAGGACACAGATGACAGTATATCAGATGACGGGGATGAGTACGACGACGTGACCGGACGTCCATCGGCATCGTGGAAGTCCATCTGGTTGCGTCTCTTACAGCAGCGTGGCGACTGCGTGGGTGTAACAGTACGACCCCAGGTTCAGATCGAGGACGTCGTGGATCAGACTAACGGTACAGACATTGTGAGTACTGCTGTTTTAATGCGATAGCATTATTGCCGTCGCTCCTTAGAAATTCCTGTGGTCCGCGCCGAAAACTCAGCTAGGACGACAGATGGCGCCACGACAACCGTGGGCTCAGAAAACTTTATGGCCCACTAAAATGATATGCAGGCAGAACGTGGTCGGCTACCGTGTTGTACGACTTTCAAACTGACTTATTTATTTACTCTCAGGGCCGTGAGGCAATACAGAGGCAATACACTTGGTTAACATTTAATAATATAATGTCAATGTGGCCAGCACACAGAAATATTTACAAAGTTTACACGAACAAATTGCACATATACGTGGAGGTAAATAAGAAAAGAAGCAAATGAGACTTTTTTTTTTTGGGGGGGGGGGCTATGTCTAATAGAATGAAAAGAAAGAATATTTGGGTCATTCATTCCATTTCATTCATGGGGTCATGCACATTTGGGGTCATTGGGTCATTTGGGGTCGATTACATCACACGCGTACAACGTGGAAATTTAAGAAATGACTATGCAGCGAAATGGTCGCACAAACGTTTGTTAAATTGCTCGATGTGGATATTGGAGGCAATGGCACCGGGAAGGCTGTTCCGCTCAGGCGATGTACGAGGCAGTAATGAATCGCGACCTGACATTGTTGAGCACGAGGGAATGCCCACTTTCTTCGGGTAATCGGTACGAGCTGAGATGTACGAAGGATGTTGAATTAACGATTCTCTGAGGTGTATATTATTATCATAAATCTTACGAAACGTAGAGACGAGTTATTGTTCGGCGTGTGGAAAGCAGAGGCAGACTGCGGTTAGGCTTCATAACAGTGACACTGACGGTGTGGTTGTAACTACCGAATATAAATCTGTCTGCCATGTTTTGTACTGTCTCTATCGAGTTGGTGATTGTGCTGTGATCAGTATCCCACACGGAGGCTGCATATTCCAACTTCAGAAGGACCAATGATTTGAAGGACTATCATTGAGGGACCAACTGCGGGCTCGTGGTTCCTTCACTTTCACATTGGGCAATACGTTGCGAGATGGTTATGTGTGCTACTTAGGTACACATAACACACGTTATGTGTATGCGCGTTGTGCTCTCTAGCGTTACGTCATAGCTCACTGCAATTTAAAATTATCCCCGCACGTTCTGGGAAATTTAACGGTTGCATTTCAGCAGGGAGGTTTGTGATTTCAAAGAAAGAGGCGAGATTAAAGGCGCGGAGGTGTCGTAATTGTCTCAGATGTAAAGGCTGATGTAAAGATAATGATTGAAAAAAAAAAAAGAAAGAAAAGAAGGAGGGACTTAATATAGGCGTAGCATTTACGAAAAGAAAAAGGATATGACTTATCATCTCAAAACGAATGCTGCATTGTATTTACCACATTTTCTTCGTTGTAATTATCGTATTTATCGCTTTCTCGGCTGCCTTCTCTGCCTAGACCTACATTAAGACGAGGAACTCAAGACATCCCTGCGAGACCTGATTAAGTGCATGTTCCTTTCTGTAGACGAGCAGTGCAAAGGCATTTAAATGCCTGCAGTGGCGGGAATGCACTTCTATCGTTCCCACAACGCCATTAGCGTCCAGCGGTGATGCCAGGGAAAAGTGCCGGGCGCAACTGGAGCTCCCTACAGACTGCGACTCGCTGTTCCTACGTAAAGTATATTGTATTACGAAATGTAGTGTGCAGCTTTTAACATTTCATCATTTTCGCGACTATTTGCCGTTGCCCTGGCCGCGTGCAATCGGGGGGATATGTTTATTAAAAAAGAGAGGCAAGAGAAACAGGAAAGGGGAAATGTTCAGTCTATCAAAATATTTTATTTAATATAATGAACACACAAAGTCAAATGTGGGACTGCGGGGGCAGGCAAGTTAGGTGATGTTTGCGGTCGGCATTTCTCGCCTGCCAATGAATAGAGTAAACGATTCACCTACCATATCCGGTAAACATGGCACAAAGTTGCTTCAATCCCAGAGGTGTTAGGTGTTTACAGTTCACCTAACTTGTCGTTTGAATACCACGACACATCAAACGTAATTTCGTTCTTGCTTTTGTATATATGAAATTAACGCTATATAAAACCCTCGTTAGATGAAAACAAGAATACGCGGTAACAATTTGGGACCATCATCGGGCGGCCGTGCAATAAAATGCCACGTTGATGCCACCAAATGTGTACGGCAGGGAGCTGTATATCTTATCCTCGGGAATTATAACCGCTCACCGCGAATGTCACATCAATGAAATCTAACCTTCATATACCGCATCTGTCACTGGCGTCTGCTGCATGGTGGCAATCATCCAACACGTACTCATTGACTGCCCTCTATACAGTTCGGAGAGAGCAATATTCCAGTCCCAACTGACCCGTATCAACGACAACCCTGTTCTAACCCTGTTCAGCACTGTCAGTGCTTGACTGACAGGACTCTACCAGCCTGCTTGAAGTCCTCTGACCTCAGAGCTTTTTGCATGAATGCGGCCACCTGGGGTTCTTTTGACGTGCGACAGAAAACAAAGTGCTGGAAGCAATGTTTACCTCCCTCGTCCGGGATCGAACCCACGATCTTGAGCTCAGCAACGTTACCGACTGAGTTTTACAGGGACTTGAAAACTTTGCTTTAGCTTACTTTGACGGCATTGCTATAGTTTCAAACACTGGAGGAGATCACTTGACTCACCTTAGGACAGTACTGAGTCGTCTCCAATCTGAGGGACTTACAATCAAAGCTGAAAAATGTCAACTAAGCTGTGCCCAAATACAATATACTTAGGTCACATTGTAGGTAAAGGCAAAAGACATCCATTAGATGTTAAAATAGCAGCGATTAGAGAGTTCCGGAGACGGTTGACTAAACCTGAACCTGCAAGTTTTTGACCCTTCTGGTTACCACTAACATGCTCATATATCGCCAGTTCTCTTACTTTCGAGTGTGTACTACTACGAGTGAGTACTAAGAGTGTTTAGTTCAAAAACCCAAGGTGGCGTTAATGAGTAAACCTGCGTTCTTGACTGCTCAAAGCCTTTCTCTATACAATGCGACGCAAGTGATCGCCAGCAGTTCTCTGTCAAAAGGAAAACCGTCCCATCCAGTAGGCGTCAGTAGAAAATTAACGGCAAAGGAAGGAATGTGCATGTTTGGCATGGGAAGTTGCTATATGACTGGTATACTCGCTTTACATTTGAAACTGATCACTGTCCTCTCCAGTGGTTACAGCAGATCTCTCCTAAGGGCCGACTTCTTAGTCTCATTCTCCGAGAATTTAGCTTTGACGTGGTCTACAACACAGGAAAGCTACATGAAAACGCAGATTGCTTGAGCCATTATACTCATGTGGTTGATAGCACCACCTTCTTTCCCTCAAGCAATGGGATAGGATGCCGCCTCAGCGGCGAAACATCCCACTACATCATTATCACTTATTTGCTGTTGTTGTTGGCCAGGCCTTTCTTCGGTTTCTGAGTTGGGTTTTAAGAATGTTGGCATAACCTGATGTTTTGGGTTTTGGGCAGTACGAAGCTATCTTTTTCGAAGGTAATAAGTTTGTTCTTTTCACAAAGATTGATTTGTCTTGATGTGTATCACCGTTTCCTGTTTGTGTTTGGGGACTGGCTTCACTTTTGGTATTTGTCTCCCGAGAGCCGTGCTCACTGTCCCTGTGCTGACTGTTTCTATACATCTGTTCCCTCTTGAACCCAGAGCCTGACCTTGTCGGGTATTCCTCGATAGAATTGTTCCAAGCAAAATGACTCTAGAACCTTATCTCTCACAGGTTATAAGACTTTGCACTTTTTAACCACTGAGGGTAAATGTTACATAAACTTGCCATTCAAGCGCCGAATATGCGGCGAGTTGATACGGCGTGCCCCTCTTGAAAAAATCGACCACATGACGTCCCAGATATTTTATGTCCACATAATAAGTAGGAGAACTACGCGATACCGTTATTAAGAAATTCGTGATTTTTGATACGACTGAAGTTACACAAGCAAGTTGTCCTAGATGAATGAATGGCGCGCGACAGCTGCCAAAATATGATTTAGCTGGTGCCTCTGCGTCTGTACTGGTCTGGTCCTATGCACTAGCAGGTCATCATACTGGAATGGAAACCAAATTTTAGTAATCGCTCCAAATCTCATAACGGCCCGTTTAGACATTTTTGCAAAAATATATCGCTTGAATTTACAGGTGCGCGGTACTTCTAAGCCAAGTTGTTAATTCAACGAATGGGAAATAATGGTGTTTTTAAGCATAGACTTATTCGTAAAAATAATAATAAATTATTTTTGTGCCCACCAACAATTGTTTTAAAGCACGCCTAGGGGAGACTTCGCAACGATTCGAAAAAAATTAGGTGAGCATTTTACCGAACAAGGACCGCTCCCTTGATACCGAATACAATATTCGCATTCATTTTGTGCAAGTAATTGTAAATGATGACAATACCAAACCGAAACAAAAATGCAAAGCGCACAGCGGTTCGCTCTGAGGAAGATACTGTGACGTCACCCAGCATTGTCGTCTGCTAGGAAGCTTGCATTCTTCCATGCCGGATGACGTCAGACGTGTTGCTTTCAGCGCCCTCTTGCTTCACAGAGGCGAAGCGCTCACTTGGTAATAATTCGTTCGAATAAAATCTGCGCACTTTGGGTACGCGATATTTCGTATGTGTGTTCCTGACACCCCAAAGGTTACTGCTATGTCACAATCTTTGTGGTGATTTTGTTGCGGAATCCCACTTTAATAGGCTGTACAAATCAGGGTCTGAGCACACAACTCGCGATGTAAGAGCCGGGTGCTGTTTATACGTTCCGACGTTATCGGGCTACAGTAAACATATTTTGACGAAATGCAAAAATGCCGCCAAGTCCACGAAGGAGGCAGTCACATTAGTATGGAAACGGTTAGGAGTTTTAATGACAAGCTTTCGTGCAAAATTTGTGCTTAATCCTGCGACAAAAATATTTTGGCCGACAACGTGATGTGACATGTCACAAGCATAGCCATAACCCATTGTGGGAATGTTTCTGGTTCAACGGTGATCTTTTAAATTTCCGCGATATATTCAGTTGGACTGAACCGAAATGCAATTTTAATATGATGGTGTTGTGATAAAGAAAAAAACGCAATTTTAACATGATTTTAGGTATCTAACACGTCCTTCTAACCCGCTTTGTCATTCACTTTTATTATTACTTTATTAGTAGATTATCGTGAGAAATCGTGCAAAATATTGATCCATTTTGGCTGCGGTAAAGTACGAGACGGAACCTAAAACTAGAAAGCAAATAATATAATTCACAGTCAATGATGCCAGTTTTAGGCCAACTGCATATCACATGGCCGTACCGATAGATGGCATTTCGATAAAACTTGCATGTTTCTACATATCTCTAGGGCTACCGAGTTCGATTGGTTTCTGAGTTGGCCTTTTCATAACTTTTTCGTGGTTTCCAATCTGTCGATTATCGACGTTTCCCGCAGCACAGGTGGCGTTGCAGGCTATCTTTGTACGCTGGCCACTTGAGCGCCGTCTGCTACATGACCTATGCAATCTGTCGTCTGCAACCAAACGCGAGGATGTTTTTACTCTGCTTGGCGCATATTAGTTTGCGGATTCCTCGTGTTCGAATGTGATTGGTGACGGAATTTCGTGATGTGGGGTACATCTTACCGTGCGAGCAGGGCTCTGAGCGTGAAGCCGACGACAGAAAAGCGGACGCTTTTTGGCAGAAAGAAGCAGACTGCAGTGTTCGAGGATGAGAACGAAGAAATGTTGCACAAGGTGCGTAATGTTTTAGTTTCTTGACTATTCTCGTTACGATTATTCGACGTAATATATTTGAAAAGAGGAGATGGGGAGATGTGGAATAGCGCATGGGGCATAGGAGTTATGATTTCGGCAGCTACCCTGAAACCGCAGCTCTGCATGATACACAAGTAGCGATTAGTACTTGAAACTCGAGGGTGAAAAATCGGGGGTAGTTCTTAACCTACAATTCCTTGCGGTGTGTGACTATAGTCACACATCCAGTATCGTTGTCTAGTTATACAGTAGCTAAGGTCAGCAGGCTACACCTTGAATGCTCGTGTATGGAAAAAAAAATGTGTCCGTGTACGCAGAAATGGAGTACGTGTCTTCCTCGGGTAAATTACTGGACGGGTTATGATGCACACCAGAGTATCGACGAAAACTTTTTTTTTCTCAGCGCCGTAGTTGGCGAGACTTCCCCTTCGTGCTGTGACGTAAAATTGATTGATTGCAAAATAAAACGAAATAAATATATGGAGATGCGAGACCCGACAAAGTCGGACACGTAAATAGAAGAGAAAGTAGAACAACAGAGCACATGCAATTGAATGATGGCAGTAAGAAAAGGCACCCGCAGTGGGATTCCAACCCACAGCCTCTACAAAGGCACTGCACAATGGCTCTGTTGTGACGACAGTAGTCGAAAAATCACGGAAACTTGAGAGGGTGTCGAGACATTCCTATTCGGGTTTTCCTGATGTCGTAACCGAGTGACTTCCAGTATTCATGCACTATTTGTTACGCGCTATTACCTTCTTCTCTACGAGACTTGGAATGCAGGTTCACATCTACCTTTCACAACCTTTTTTAAGATAAGGTACGGTCAACACAATTTTACACAATGAGTGAGCGCTTTTGTTTCTTTCTCGTCACTTTTGCCTACTGCTATAATGATGATTAACTTGTAGAGTGTCGTCATCCGAGCAAAGACTATCAAGGCGACACAAGGACTGCCCTTAAAGGAGACTCGTTTTGTAGAACGGCATTACCCTAACGCAGAATATACCCCTGGCGCCCATCCTAATGGGAACCTGGGAGAGGAGCTTCTTAAAGTTCACTCGAGTCTTATGTTTCGCTTAACAGCTGTGTGTTTCGCTGAATACATAACAGTGAGAGACTCATGTGTACCTTCTTAAAGATTCCGTCGGCGACTCGGGGTCGCGTACTTCGCGATGGATCGTCTTCAAAATACGAGGGGGAAGATGCATTATTCCCAGCACGCACCCCTTTCTGTAGCTGCGCCGTAGTCCATCGCTGGAACTCACTTAGTGACTTCAGTCTGCCAAGTCTGCCTTCAGTATGCGTTAAATAAGCGTCCATAGGCGTTTAGTCGCACATGTCTCGGGCTCGCCCTGCATAGGCCTTCTAAATTTATAAATTGTATTTTGAATTTGGAATTACTGTCTCACTGATCTGTGGATCGAAGCGCAGCAACAGCTCACTAGAAAAGCCGTGGAGTGGCCAGACCCCGTGGAGACAGCATTCTCGCGTTGGTCCAACGGAATGCTCGAGACTGGGTGTTGACTGTTTTAAATCCTACCACCGGTTAAATCTTGTCTCCCAATCGGTTCTCCCTACCTGTCTAGGTGTGTTGCTTCGCAGTGCTAACGCAAAATAATAGTAAAATAGTGATTGGGGGCTTCTCCTGCAAACGCTACTGCAATGCAGCGAAAGCACGCTTTACAGGAGACTGACAAGATATTTGTAGAATTCATTCTGCGAGTCGAATTTCAGAGCAGAACTCTCGGGGGGACAAAATTAATCCGACCGACGTGGCTTTTATTATGATCATCGTAGGGTAGTTTTCTCGTGTTGTATAATCATGATTTACTAAATGGTAGCGCTGCACAAACTTGTAAGAAGAATTGGCTATTGGCACTTGGTAGAATAAATAAATTCAACTCAATTCAATTCAATCGTTTATTTCCCATTCAGCGATGGGTTGGGAAAAAGCCGCAAAGTGCAGCTTGACGACTAAGGGCGAATAAAATTACACGGGCATCCATGTTGAGGTGATTTCGCATAATGACAATTCATTGTTCCAGAATTAATTGTGATACACGATGAAGACAAAAGGAATCATTGTGACATTGTGACTAGAGGTGTGCCCATTTTTCCCCTCACAATCTTGATTTGCGGAGGGAAATTGAAGGTTTTGAAATTGGCGCATATACAACTGCGCACCTCTTCGGAGCCACATACAGGCGTTAGTGCACCTGGCGACGTCCGCACGGTGGAAGCATAATTTAGAGTATTCAGCATCTAAAATCTAGCGTCCCATTCTGTTGCGTTGCTGCGCGTTCAATTACCGTTAATGGAAGACCATGGGGGTATATGTTTCCGAGCAAGAAAAGAGGAAAGAGCCAGGTTGATGCCGGCTTGCTATGCCACAAAAAAATTAAAATACCATTAAAGACCACGCGTGACATAATGTTCCTACGAGTAAACAGTGTGGACACGAAGTAAGAGCGTTTGCCACGTAACATTTTGGTCCTGCAGATTTTGTTCCCATCAACGCAATTATAGTGATATACGCAATATACGCGCGGATGCGCCGGTTTACCTATCTCAAGTAGTGCGGTTGCGAACAAATCTGGGGCCAATGGGGGAATGGTATTTGCTCAACATGCTCTTGGGCGCGTGACATAATTTTTGGTCGCCAGTTGCCGTGATTCCGACATCAAGTTGTGTATCATGTGAATGGTCACAAAATTATTTTTCGCAATCGTCTCTGTCTCAAATGTGAGACTTTACTCATTTGTCATTTGAGATTAAACTCACCGTAAGGTCGTACTCATCCGTGTTTCGTTTTATGAAAACTGCACGAGCTGATGATGTGACAAGAATTCACCACCGAAACTGAGATTCTCGCAGAGGGTAAGTTCTGCAAAACTTTTCCACCAGCTTCCTCGCCCATTCGGGCGTATTTCGAAGCATCAACTGAAAACTTTTTGACACGACACTAAACGATAGCCTTTTCAAAACAAAGTCAGTTGCGCAAGACAATAAACGTACACCGAGTATTTCAATAATAGAGGACTGTTGAGCAGCGTGTCACTTTCAGCGGCCTCCAAACATGGAACGCTTTAAAACGGCCGATGTTTATCAGCGAGATCCCGTTCTGTCGATTAGTCGTAGAGTAGTTGCAGGCGCTGTCAACCAAGTCTCTCATGTTGGCTCAAATCATAGTCATCGCGGGTCGCATTGACACGAAAGAAGACGTCGTTACCCCCGTCATAGACAGTCAGCGTACGATTTTTTTTCAAGCAGAATTTTGAGGCGTCTGAGTTAGTGGTTTGAGAGAGCGTGTGTTAGAGTGCGTGAGATACAAAAGGGCGATAACGGAATACAATGTTTGCGAAAAGAAAAGGTCCGAGCAGTTTAGAGGGACAGTCCGTAGCCGTCGACTGCTTTTGAAGTATAAGCTATGGTCGACTACTATGAGATGTGTGAAAATGCTGTGTTTCATTCCGTTAAGTAGGAGTGCCCTCTCCTACTGCTTTTATATCTACTATAGCAAAGTGTGTACCCCCGCCCCCGTCACGTCAGCTGCGAGGGGCAGCAGTGTACCCTTTTTGCGCGTGGGTGTCAAACGTCCGTCTACCAAGAAACCTGTCCTGCAGATTATAAATCCTTCGTATGACATTTCTTTAATATTCGTAACACCATCCAGCCGACATCACCTATTGATTTCACCATAAAGTAAATAAATAATCTGTCCCCAAATCTTTGGTGTTACTGTATTGGACCCCCTGGAAAAATGAATAGCCCACGCAATAGAATATTTCCTGCCTTGACTATGTGCAACGCAAACTCAATTAGCAGACCGCACACTTTATCCGCGTCGTAAGGTTCGGTGCAGCCAAAGTGTTTAGATTCATTTCCAATATCAATATCACTGTTTTCTTTTTGCTTTTAATCAGCAAACATGTATCTATGATGGGGAAACCTGTACTTGGGCATACACAGGGAAAACAACGATAGAGGACAAGCACAAACCAGCAAAAAATATTTCGTGACATCAACTGCGCATAATACAACTTGGCCAGCTCTTTGATAGTAGCTCGAGAGAGAGGGCAGTGGCTGGAAGCCACCCATTAAGCAACGCAATACAGGTACCATGAGGAAGTACCCCGAAAACGAAAACAAACACATTGGCGTAAGCAATGAGGAGGAAATGACGTGCTTGCCTAAGAGTTGTGACGCATTTTTCAGGTATGTTTCAAGCATGTGTTCATTACGTCGTGCACGCATTCTACTGCACGGCATAGATTATTGACGAAAAGGAGTTATTGTTGAACGTGTCGTTGTAGCAGTTAACGAAGCACCTACGCTTGTTCAAACTTTGGCATCTAGCGTTGATCAGCCTCGGGCATGCCAATTGGTTGTCGTAAGCACGTGACACCTCCCACGGCCTCCTCACTGGCGGAAATGCCTGTAGCAAAAGTCAGAGCTGGTTGAGTTTTAGTATTGGCGATGCCCCCATTTTCTACGCATCTACAAAGCCTCCATTGCTGTAAAACGTTAAGAGCAGGATCACATCGATGCATGTGCCTGTTACCTGCGTGGAACAGGGACGTAGGCCCTCGCCTGAGTGTGCTCCGAAGTTCATCAGAACAGAGGAATATTGGTGACTCCCTCGCCTGGAGCACCCTTGGAATCCCTTCGGGGTAGAGGGCTGGGTGATCCCCTCGCCAGGAGAACCGCCGAAGTTTCGTACGCGAAGCAGAGGAATATTGGCAACTCCCTTGCCTGGTGTTTCTCCAAAGTTCCGCAGCTCAGTACCCTTAATATACTAAGTTCGACTATCTGCCTTGAATACATCACGTAGTACTACTTGTCTATACATTGGCCACCATATATACCTATAAGGGATCACATCCCTGTGGTTCAACGTTACGGACAATGACGTGTGACGTGACTTATCTGACATTAGTATGTGTATACATGATTAAATATTGCAGGAAAACCCCACAATATCATATTTTAGTAAAACCACAAGACATCACAGTGACTACGATACACCTACATACCATTATACGGCGCAGCTTGATCTTCGATATCCTTGCGCCAGAAAACTCCAAACTCCAAACTCCTAGAGCGAAAAACCTCCCCACTTCATCGTCAGAATATATTTGTTGTTGTTGTTACCTGGTATAACATGGGGAGAAGCTTCGAAACCACTTTAAATTACAGGTGGTATTGGTCAACATTGCACCGTAGCTTGCTCATGGGAAAAATCTTTTCGTGAACATATGCAAAACTGTTAACATGCTATCCGATGACATAGCTAACGTTTCTGCGTTTGTTTGTTTGTTTGTTTGTGCATGGCAGGTGTATAGTCCCAAATATAAAGTGAGCAAAGTTTAATGGAGCCCAAAAAATTGCTTCTTACACGTGACGCGGAATCGGGCGAACGTGCTTCACTTGGTATCTATCGCAGAGCTCAACAATGAAAGAAACAAACGCGGGGCTTCAATCCATCTTGCTCTCCTCACTTTTTTCCGCTCTCCATTTCCTCCTCCTCTTGGAGGAAGACCCGCACAGTCTCTAACGCAGACGACAGTCCTTTTCTAGGTGGAGCCACGGGCGCTTTCATCGTCTGTTGCCACCGGATCGTGTCGTCTGCTTTCGAGCGTCGGTGTTGTGACCACGACACCTTTTCCTCTGGTCTTTGGCCCATTGTTTCCGCTTGTTTGTGCTTCGAATTCTAAGGGTGTTGCGATGACGATTACCAGAGTTAATCCGTCTCGAACAAGGGAAACGAAGCGGAAGTGAATTTGAAAACTTTTCTGGATAGCGTTTCCTGCAACATGAATCCTTATCTCATGGTCAGCATTTATGTTTCGCTGTGCGTGTTGTGTGTGTCTTGAAAGTGATTGTCGTGTATTTTTGAGATCTGGCTTGCATTTGAAGCACTGCATCCGTGAAAAGTGAGTGAGTATATGGGTATACTGTTATTTTTTGAGTATTTCATTCACTGTAATATCCAAGAGAATTTACTAGGAATACGTTGTCTGAAATGTTTATTAGCGCTTTTATCAGAGGTGCGAAAATACCACGGTCATATTGACGTGTGTCCGATTACTTTTCATGGACAAATTCGAGGAGTTATGCCAACCTTCCGCTAGAGTATCTCTATTACGTCATTATGGTCAGAATATGTTCAAAAAGCATTTGGACACACGTTACAATACGATGCGATACAATACTATACAAGAAACACTGATACTAACTGAGCACTACTAAGAATACTATGAGAATGGTAATTCCAAGGCTCAAAACACAGCTCAAGACAACCCTCACGTCATTATATTTTGAGGCGGATTATTACATATACATAACGCGTGTTCCTGAGCTTATTTAACCCTTCAGTTTAGTTTTAGCCATGTCGTAAACACTTTTGCCTCAAGAGAACGCTTCACCTCATAACGGTTTTGTCTAAATCATATCTCTAGGTTGAGACCGTCATGTACATCTACAAAATTCCGTTATACAATTTACATAAAGCTTTCGGTTTTGGCGATATTGAGAAGTTATCAGCTCTCTTGTGCGCTAGAATCTATTTACATATCTTGGGTCTTGGGCACGACTATCAGCATTGTCGTGCTGAGATATCTGGTTTGAAATTACTGCGTGTACAATAACAAATTCGTACACTCGAATCCCCTTTATGTGAACTCTATTTATCCATGACATCCGGAAGAGAAACAGAAGGATAGATTTGAGTCCATGCGATTTGTTTATCTGGGCTTCAGTTTCCGGACGAACATTTTCATGAAGTGGGCAACAGGAAAATAGCCAAACCGCCATCAGTTATCCGGATGTGTGATCAAAGACGATAACACAGCTAGTCCACAGCTGTGCGTTCTGGAGTATGTGAACGTTAAGGAGCAGGATGAAGATGGCATTAATCAAAACCACAAAAAATCACGGCAAATCCTTCTTGCGGATGCTAATTTCCAATCAAATCAATAATGACGATCAGGATAACGTCATCATTGAGTGGAAGCTTACAATAAACTTTACGTAAATCGCAATGGGCGGTTTCCGAAAGAAACAGGGACTCGTCACGGCGGATCACTCGGTGCGGCTGGATTAACGAAGTCCACCGTATTTATGGATTCGGTTATTGAGGGCTCGGCAGGTTCACGGTTCTACTCGTATCAAAAAGTGATTTGATGTCTCAGGTCAGGAAACGCAGATATTCCAACAGAGGCTGTTCTTCCACTGGACACCGTTCTCATTATTGGCAGGGTACTTGAAGGAATATAATAATGTTCGACAGAAGGGCACTGCCCATCATTATGCATGCAGTACGTTTTTGTTTCAATAGGTATCTGCGCTACGGCTTCAACTTTCGGCTGGCACAAGAGTATGACGTCAAGCACTCTTTCCGTTGGTTCAAGACCGACACAATGTTGCGCAATCACATATCCTTTCTTATGTTCCGTGTAAGCGCCGCGAGGCAACTGTGGCTATAAGCGGCATACAGACGTGGACAGGTGGACGAGTGGGGACAGGCGTTTAGTATACGTCTTGAGCCTGCCAGAAAACCCATGGGGAAAACCTGAGACAGCACAGCCGGTGTCACCTCCTAGTCTCGGCTTGGAAGGCGATCATCCTATCCACTACGCCACGCGAGTCGCTATTCTTTCTCATTGCTCCGCTCACCGTACATGAGTGGAAAAAACGATTATGCGGTTCAACGCAAGAAAATTCGCAGCAAGGTTCTGTTATTACAACTACAAGTATCGGATAGTGGTAAGATATTCCCAATGTCCTCGTGATATGAGAGCCGCCAATGAGGTGAGGGTAGAGAAGTGCTAGGAGAGTGTGTTGTAGCGGTGTAAGGGATAAGATAAGAAAAAAAGTAAACAATCCCACCTGCCTCAGTGGATGAGTAGGAAATATTGTGCTAGGTAAACTTGGGAGCGCTTTTGAGAAACCCTCGGGAGGCAAAATCATCATCGTAGTTGTCTAGTGACATAAACCTATAAATGATTGTAACTATAGTGCCTATTTATGAGCTTCTTTAATCGAAGTATCCTGCCATTTTATCGCCTTTCTTTTATCCGCCTCCTTCGCAGAATGAAGGCGCCACGAGGATCAAATCTGTTAACTCTTCCCTTTCGTAGGGAACCACTCAGCACGATCAGTCATTTTACCAACCTCGAGCACATGTCATGTTCTCTAGTCCACAAAATAATCGTTTATTGATTATCAATACGGTACCGCGAGTGATCAATCTCTTCCGACGTAACAGTGACAAATCGTGTTCTTAAGTTTTCATCTTTCGGAATTTATGACGTGGATGCGACGGGTATAGAAGTGCATTTGGACAGGCTCATATTACTCCAGAGGGTCCTGGCAAAAGTAACTCCATTCAATTGGTAATTTAGTCATGCACGTTGGCGCATACGGGCGAACAACAACAACTTTATTTGGAGATAATGAATGGGGAGTTTCAGCGCGAGAGTACGAGCGCCAATTTTCACATGCATGGTGGTTGCTGTACTGGTACGGTGTCTAGGAGCGGTGCACAGACGGGTGAGGACAGACGAATTAGTACACGTCCTTCAGTGGGAACTGTGTCTTTAAAGTCTGACAGAAATAGCTACCTCGATGCTGCCTCCCAACGACAGGATGGTGTATCTGCTTGCCCACGCCATGACTTCAACGACTACCGATATTATTCTTAGTCAAACGTAAGCCGCAGCGGGAAAAGATCGCTGGAAAAATGACACCACAGCGGAAGAAATAGCGAAATTGTTGCGAGCATATTTGTGCGGCACCCCATTAAAGTTTCACGTGAAAAGCTGTATGGAGAGCCGTGAACGGTATCTTTATCGCGCTTTGGAAGGAAACTTCCGGCTCCCCCAAATATACGTCGTTGAGTGATTCCCCCGAAGCGGGATTACTGACAAACCCTCACACAAGACAGCATAAGCTTTTGGTTAACAGGGTGGCACTCTATCATCCTTTCTGTCACATTTGAAAGTGTCCGCGCAATATAGAAGTCTATCGGAGACGTTAACTTAGTGCGGAAATTTCGTAAGCCTCAACTTGGCAACATTTGTCATCCACTTGAAGGGTGCAGCTCGTTGATCATGTATCTTACTTGGTAAGGAAGGGCTACGGTGTCACTATAGGCTTCTCGTTGTGCGGACCAAGTGTTTTCCTTGGCTTTTCCTCTGATGATGTACCACGTGTGTCGTCGCGAGAGAAAGTTTCATCTTGTTCTCGCTGCGCATCGATATTTCGTTGCTGGCGTCTTCGGCCGGATTCGATCCCGCATCCTTAGTGTCTTCTTTCCGCGTGTCGCGAATAAATGAGTGAAGAATACGTTCCTGCATGCATTTCGAATGTTCGAAATGTCACGCTTTGTGCGCACTGGTAATAAGCCGAGCCTTCTGGAACACAAACATAAGTTACGTAAAATAAAATCGCGTTCGTGCATTCTGTCATTTGCTTTCGGGCGCGATGCGGTCGTGCTAAGCGGGCGGATATCAAAAGCTCATCCGCAGCTGTTTTAACGAGAGGGGTTCCACGAACACGAAAAGTGACTCGCGCTATTCCTTTAAAGTTACACATTGTTGAGCTGAGACTTGTCGTTCACCGTGTTGTTTTCATAAAGTACTTCCTATCTGGCGCTTTGAACTGAAGATCTAACTTCACTCCACGACGTGTAAGCTGTCCCCACATCTAAAATTTTGCAGAAGCCTCGTTTTAAAAGTTGTATTGCCGTCCCCCTAAAAGTTGCACGCGTAATCCCGTAGAAAGCCGCTGGTAATACCACCCACTGCGCGGCCGTGTTGGTATCGCTCACACTTTTGAGTTCCTCGTAAACTCGCTCTATTACTGTGCTCGCTTTTCAAAACTTGTTTGGTGCTTTGTGGACGACATAAAGGAGGCGATAGACGTTGCGGTTTATTACGTACGTGCGCCTACCGAATCTTTAAATCCCTTTTTGCGAAGATGTAGAAAAAAAAAGTGGTTTATTACGAAAGCTCGAAGAATGCGGCCAATGTTTCCATAATTTGCCCCGTATCACCGAAAGCGAGATGTTATCGCAGGCTGGTTGGTATAACGTCAGCTCGTGGAATATGTGAATTGTAATTTCTACAGAAAAAAAAAAGTCATTTCATTTTTGTGTTTGTTGCGTAAGAAATACAATATGTACAGAAAGTAAGCGGAGCCAACACGTATTTTGTGAACTGATTGATTGACTGAAAAATTAAAAAAATATGAACCAACACGTATTTTGTGAAAGGAACTCGGTAGCTTACCGCGCTATTTTCCTGTTGATACGCGTTGGCGATTCTGCAAAATTATGCGATCAACATAGAAAACTGAAAAAGAAATACTAGAGAGAGGGTGCTGGGAGGCGAGATAAATTTCTCCTCTTTTTTTCCTTACAAACAAACTACCTAACTAACAAAATACTATTTCTGTTTTCACTTTACCCGTAGAAAAGTCAGCGAATGTAAAAGAAAGAAGAGAGTCTCGGATAAGCAGTTGAAAATGAAGATTTATTGCGTGAGGCCTCGCAGGAAAAACGCCGTCTTCTGCGAGTTTATTACTAGTTTTGGTAAGCGAACAGAGTGACATATACGTAGATGGGTCTAACATATCCTTTCTTTCTTTTTCCAATCAATGAATCACCTATGAAGCACCGAGAGAGACAGTTGCTGTTGTAACAGCAGCTCGTATGCATGAACTTTGAAGAAAAAACAATTATATGTACGCTTCATTTGCTAGGCAGACAGCGGGTAACGACCTGCCGGTGAGAGATATTTGGAGCTCCAAAAAGACGAAATCAATCAATTAATCAATCAATCATCACGAAAAATAACAACATGTGGTTGTCACGAGGAAGCTCTGTTCTTCTATCTGTTGGTTAATTTTGGTCGCCTTCTTGGTGCATTGAGATCCTGTGGTCAACGTCTCTCGCAGATGGTCACATGCCCGAGAAATTGGTGTCATGCACCAGGATGATGGGGACTTGCTGTACTGCGGAACCGAAAGGTGCCTTAGAAACACAATTCTCCAGAATGCACAATAGGAGTTTGGTGGACGGCTTCAGTCATATGTCGTATTAGAAGTCGGCCCAGGACGCATATTCCTCCAGGGCGCCAGTCTGTGACGTTTCCCACATCTGTGTAGCCGACAACGTCACCACAGACAGACGCAGACAGACACGGAGACACACACAGAGAGACAGAGAGACAGACAGACAGACAGACAGACAGACAGAGAGAGAGAGAGAGAGAGACAGACAGAAAGACAGACAGACAGACAGAAAGAGAGAGAGAAAAAAAAAACGCTAGACCTTGGATCATATTCAGTTACGGCAACGCAGCAATATTATGTCGAGGGTTAGTTCTTCCGTATGCATCGCACCCGTGCAGTGAAAATACGCTTCTCAAGTGACGACGCTCGGCTCTCTGTTTGCAAATCCAACCAAAGGGAAAACATCACTTACATGCTGTGTGTACTTTTCCATGCACGTATCGGTTCCCAACCTAACCAGACCAAATATCGTCAGATGCTTCGCCACGACAATTGGTGGCTTTATGCCGCGTGGTAACTGGGATCGAAACAACATGCACGAAGTCAGGGTGAGTGGTGGGATAGAGGAAAGCCCAGCAATAAATTAAGTGGGCTCGTCAGAGAAAAAAGACGAATCAACAAAAACGACACGGCCAATTAATCAGTAGCTGAGTAATCAAACTAAAATTGTTCGTTCCAGTTATTTTCGCCGGTACACTGCTCACGCCACCGTTCACATTTTCCTGTCTCTACTCTGGTTTCGTCCGTACGGGATGCCGTTTCGCTGGCAGACGATAAGGTCGGCGTCTACATTGTAAATAAAACAGAACGAGCGTACTACCTGAGGCAAAAGTGCTAGGGTTTGTTTGTTCGGTTTTTATAGCACAAGCAGTGCTAGGGTGCAAGCAAGCCGGTTTATTTGCAAACGAAGAAAAACCCGAGAGAGGGAGCACGAGGATAAAACACGACACGTTCTTACGTTTGAGAATGTGTCCTCATTTTGTTTGGATTGTTTGTTTGTTTGAATTTATTTAATGATATGCCTGCCAACAGCTGAATAACACCCTACTGTGCAGTGCACCACAAAGGAGAATACGTACAGTCGGCCATAAAAGCACTGAGAATGGGAAAAAATCAAACAACTAGAGTAAGCGCAGTCAGCAACAGTTTCTAACGAACAGAAAAATCACTCAGCGGTCAAGGATTAACAGAAGTCAACTGCTAAACAGACGATGGGCGGTATTTCTAAATTGAACGAAATTCACGGAAATACCAATATCGGACCTACCTATACCTGCAAACCCAAGTATTGCTTATATTGCTTATTCTAGGATAGGAATATAGTACAAGCGTCTTCCTATCACCTATCATAAAACACTCTAACAACACTGCCTTGCGATGAAACTTCCCATACATCATCTCCTAATAAAGTTGTGGTTGTTGACCTCGTTGAGGGTATCTAATTCCACACTGTAGAAGCAAATTGGGCGTTTGGTCTAACAAAAGCAATATAAAGTTGTTTAAAGCAAGCAGGATCGTTAAAATCACGGGTAACTCAAAATATAAGACCAAGCAGTCGCAGGCAGCCGCGAACAAGCTGACAGACATCATCATAAAGACCCTGCATATTATGAAAAGCTGCATAACATGTGCATGCGTAACCTAACGTCAGGCAATTTTCGGTGTAGTTTCCAAGTAGCCTGTAGTTTCCACGTATAACGGTGATTTGTATTAGCCTCCTTGCGTCAGAACGCTCCAAATTCCAAGCTTCAAGACTGGCATTAGCCAGTCTCGCTGCATGCGAATCATACTGACATTAGTTGAACGTGGGACAATTGATGTTCTGAGGCTGGAACACATAGAAAGGACAAATAGTTAGTAGAAATAGAAAAATATGAAAGTAGTTTTCCTGTCCAATGAGAACCTTTTTAGAGACCTTGATGATATTACTTCGGAAGTTCCGTTTCTTCTCATGGGCTCGAGGAACATTCGGAATTTCTCGGCTGCGCCTGACATGTTTTCATGAAAAGAAATGATTCTCTCGCAACTGTTTTCACAAGACCAGTTAAGTCCGCTGAGAAAAAAAAAGAAAAAAGGAAAAGAAAAGCGGTACGTAATAAGGAAAAGGCACAAGGCAGCGACAGCGCAGATTAGGGCATGTATGGGTATAAAGGATCAGCCACGCGACAGAGTTTCTGAGCCGGTCGTTTTTTTTTCTTTTCGTTTTTTTTAGGAAACTTACTTGTTTCTAACGGGTCCGTTTCATGAAATGAAGTGCATGTCTCAGTTTTGTCCTTTTCATTTTCGGAACAACAACAACAGATATATTCTGAAGATGAAGTGGGGAGGAATTTTCGGAATTCCCCGCTCAAGCCGATGGGTCCGTGAAATAATAGAATACATACTAAGAGAACACATACATAATAACATACTAAGAATAACAACAACACGTGACAATGACATCACAACGACAATCACATGGTGTGCCACGTATGGATGGGAAGAAGGTCTACTTCTCTCTCTCGCTTCAGGCATTAGTTATGGTGGTAATAACAGAGTAGTGAGGTTTAGTGTAGCGTATCACCTTTGCCAACATAACGGATAGCGTTGGTGGTTCAGCGCACGCGCAAAACATACAGAGCTTCGCGCAGTGCGCTGTACCACCAACGCTATCCCTTACGTACGCAAAGGCGATAAGCCGATAGCGCACGAGCAAGACATAAAGAGAGCTTTGCGCATTGCGCATAACCACTACGCTATCCTCTACTCACGCTAAGGCGAATGCGTACGATGCACCAGAACTCGCAATTAGTGAGTTTTATTATATTTTACGCCGTCGGGCCTTTGCCACGTAAGGGGTAGCGTTGGTGGTTCTGCACACGCGCAGTGTAAACCGAGCTTTGGGCATTGTGCAGAACCACCACGCTATCCCTTACGCATACAAAGGAGACAACGTACGATATACAAAACCCACTATAGAATCGTTTTCACTTAAACGGTAAGCAAACGATTTTCTCATTGGCCCTCCGCGATAACGTTCATGAGCGGTTTGATCGAAAACGATCCACTAAAGCTAGCTAATGTGCGGGAATAACGGTCCTCGAAAACACGGTATGCCCATTATAACTCCATACGAACAACATGCTTTTGGAAGTTTTAACCGAAGTCTTGCAGCAGCGGGTCAAATTTCGATTACAAGCACGAAGTTGTAGAACTTTCGTTGCGTGCCGAGCTCCTACCCGGAGTGCAAGCTTGTTCGATCCCGTCCTCATGCAAAGTAAATGAGCCAAGCACAAAAATGCACCACGCCCACGCATGCAGTTTTGGAGCGCGTTCGGGTCAGACGTGACGGTGAATGCGTTGGGAAAGCGATTACTGCGCGCGGTGAGCAATTTTGCGCAACAAAATTGACATGGTACAATTTCTCGTCGTTACTCAAGTATTAGGGCCAATGCGGATGCGAGACATAAATGGAAGTGGATACACACTGAGAGAGCCGGAACCCGAGACGAGGAGGGAAGAAGGACGACACAACAAGAATTCTCAACAAGAATCGAGAATTCTTGTTGTGTCGTCCTTCTTCCCTCCTCGTCTCGGGTTCCGCCTCTCTCATCATGCACCAGCAGCGCCCTCTCACTTCTTTCGTGGATACACACGTGCGAAAAACAAAAACAAAAAAAGAACAATGTTTGTGAAAGAGAATTACATAAACGCAAGCAGGCTGTTGGGGAAACTCCATGATGGTAAACCTAAGCGATGGACAATACTTATTTACTTTGGAGTTGTTGTGTGCTTGTCGTGTATATAAGTTTACCCATCGCTCGGGTTTATCATCATGGTGTTTGTAAAACTTGACAGGTAATGTAGCAGCACCTCAGACCAACTAAACCCACGACGGCCATTCGCATATTAAGCCCATACAAGGGCAGTGTAGAACGAAAAGTTAACCGTAGCCTGATTGGAACTGACAACATCCTACATCAGGTTTCCTTGAGAGCGGAATCCCTGTTGAGATTGAAGCCCTTGGAAGAACCCATTTACAAATTATAGGGCCTCTCGCGCCTTTTGCCCGTATTTTAAGGAACCGCGAGCGGATACAATTATCATAAGCCAACCACGTACCTCAAGAGAGTATATGCTATGCTTCCAAATTTGCCTCTAATGAAAGAAAACAATATTGCGTCTCTGGGGCAAAAGGAACAAACCGCGAAACATAAGAGGCAGTCCTGAACGGCGGTCGAATATTGGATCAGATGGTGATGGTGAGTGGGGAGTGAGTCAAACATAATAATGGGGGTAATATTGGATCGGAATAAATGAATGTTCGTAGCATTGTTAGCCTTGAGATTCCTGGGAAGGAATTGATCATGTGACATGCGTCTGCCTATATACGAGCACATTCAATAGAACCTTATGCGTTGCGCTTTGCTCACAGGAAACGACGACGATCTCATGGCTGTTGCGGTTGGGATAACGCCACCAATCGCATCGCGTGTAGCGACGATAAATGACGTCTAGAACGCGATTCCTGTCACCCATGCCGTCTCACAGCGTTCAGGCTCAGATTTGGTTCGTGGTGCTGACATGCACCTTCGCAGACTCGAATTGAAAGCTACCCGCACTGGTTAGGGGCTCCGAAAAATGGGCGGAACAGCCCAGTCATCGTCGTAAAAATAAAGTTGTTATTGCCGAAAATGATTTCGTGCTGTATAGGTATTTCTGTAACCTCGAAAGCAAGCCGAAATTTTAATCAATCGCATCTCTGCGTGTGGAAGAAAAAAAGAAAAGAAAAGAAAAACGTACATGCTTACTTATTTAACATACCCCGAGGGTTCCTAAGGACATACGGGATTGGGGTTACCGAAATGATAATGTACCCAATATGCAAAAACACGTAAATTCTTGATGGACGGATGATGAATGAATGAAGCAAATACAATATTTCAGGCTGACCAACTCGATGGCCAGCAATGATATGGAGGACGGCACTTGACCACCCACCAGCACTCGCGCACAGCCTGCCATCTTTGATCCCGTTATTACAAACAAGCCCCATAGGCAGAAAATTATCGGTGCTACGAAATACCTCTTTAGTGATCCGTTGTTTGGGATAAGAGAAGTTTTGCACGCGTAAAGGCCACACATTCCCGCTCGTTGGTGATAGCCAAGGTCGTCCTGAAGACTGGGAGGCGGTGGTGGGTTCGAATCCTACCACCGACTGTGCTGTCGGAGGTTTTCCAAAGACTTTCCAGACAGTTCCCCTTGAAGTCGGCCCAGGATGCACGCCCTGTTCCCCACTCCTTCCTTCTGTCCTCTCTCCATCTGTCCACATCCGTGCGCCGCTCATAGCCACAGTTGCTTCGCGGTGCTAATACGGAATAAAAAAAAAGAAATCGGGAAGATAATGGAAGAGAGATATATGAAAGAGCCTTTGTTCTCGGTTGGGAAGTTGTATAGGAGGGCTATTATCCCATTCCGGCACAGCGGAAGAGATTTTATTTTGGGACATCTTGGCAGTGGAGAATGTTTCTCATGCAGTTGGCATTGTCTCCCGATCGTCGGCTTCGTGACTGCTTCAGGCAGGGTGCGAAGCTCAGTCCAAGTCGTAACGTTGTGTTCGTACGATTGTATGAAACATTGTGACGAAGGCTGACATCATGAGAAGATTGTCGCGTGACGTTTTGCGGAGGAACTCCGCAAATGTTCCAGAGATAAGGATTGATCCCGGTGACCAGGATGTACAACAGGTGAGGACCAAGTGATGAGCGCTGTTTCTTAGTCTGTAATTTGAGATAAAATCGGCTGCGCGGTTGTAGGTGATGCATTGAAACATACAAGGCCTCTTTTTTTTTTTTTAAATCTGAGCCATCGTTGTTACGTGACTCTCAAAACTTATACGTTCTATTTGTCGACGACGAACAGTTCTGCTGCCGACACCAGGAGAAAAATAAAGAGAGAGAGAAAAAGGAAAAAAAGATGGGACTCCACCACCATTGACAGGAACGCGTTCGACGAGGAAAGTCCTATGACGCTAATATTCCGTCTCTGAATAGAAGCAACACGCACATAATCTTCTTTCGTCTCACACTCACCCAATCAGCTGCAAAACAGCTAATCTAGCCGAAAACTCTCATACCCGCCATCGGCACTTTGATATTCTCTGTCAATAGCATGTTTCTCGTATAACGGTGATTTGTATTAGCCTCCTTGCGTCAGAACGCTGCAAATTCCAAGCTTCATGACTGGTATTAGTCAGTCTCGCTACATGCGAATCATACTGACATTAGTTGAACGTGAGACAATTGATGTTCTGAGGCTGGAACACATAGGAAGGACAAATACATACAAAGCCTTAAATGCCTAAGAAATTAGTGATGAAAGATGGAAGTCACTGAAAAGGTTAGCCAGGCTGTAGGACTCGAACCCACTTCTTCTGGATTACCGGTCTAGGGCTCTACCAATTGAGCTAAGCTATCACTAACACTGACTAAGCTAACACTAACTAAGCTAAGTCGCTGGGGAGGTGTGTTAGCTTAGTTCAATTGGTAGAGCCCTGGACCGGTAACGCAGAAGATGTGGGTTCGAGTCCTACAGCTGGCTAACCTTTTCAGTGACTTCCATCTTTCATCATACTGACATTATTCTGCTGGACACTTCCTTTCTGGTGAAGGGCCGGGGACTGCTTTGTGTTACATTTCCGGGATTGGAGATCTCGGGCTGCTCTGTGTCATACCCTTGTCAAATAGCAGAAATTGAATGGCATTTACAGCGAATGAGATTCACACACACACACACAAAGTAAGTCATTCGGCCGTGGTGCAGCCTAGCGATGCCCAACCGAAACAACAACAGCAACAAAAAACTGAAGTTGACGTGAGAAACAAGGGTAGTCTTTTCCAAAAAGTGCCATGTCGCCCTTTCTCCTGTCAAACCTAAATAAACTCGTTAAGCAGATATTCACCAATACCCTTTATTGAGCGTTTGTTTTTGTGCCACGTAAATATGCTGTTTTACTGAACCTCTTGCTGTTTGAAGCTCTGCTATCGAGAGTACGCTGTTCGTATCAGAGCGGACGCGAATGAATTGCTCAGATTCTACAGCGCTCAAAAGCAAAATTGCTTCCTTGTGCCAACATGCAATATAACGCGCCCACGCCATCGTCGTTTTAAAACAAAGAAAACGAGAGGAAATCATTTCCATTCGCTATTAAGGCCGGACCGTAACCCTCAGTTATCGGTCATTCCTTTCGTGGCTCTAGAAGCTTTCCCGAAGCTTGGAAGACACATTTTTCTTCTTACTTGGCAATCAACACCAAGCCCGGTGAGATGATTGCATCGCGCATGATTCGTGAAAAGGATGGTTGTACAATGACGCTCCTTTGAAGCGCCCAGGACTTGGTCATGCTAAAGCGCACACTCTAAGGGAAACGCGTTTGCTAGAGTAAAATATTTGTCACTCAGATCACTCTCACGAATGGTGTCCTAACTAACACACACCTAGTCATGTATTCGTTGAATGTATTCTGTAAAGCGTGCTTTGGCTGCCGAACTCTACTGTACGTCGGGAAAGCCGGCTTTGCAACTGCAACATTTAGTGATGTTGCACCAATAAGACCAGTTACATGAGCATAAAAATGTCAACATAACTTGGTTACATCGAAGGCTGTGCAGTGTAGTCTACACCATGTTGGTTACGTAATGCATCCATCATTCCAAAACTACTAGACGTGGATGTGCAGTCCCATTTTGAAAGGACAGACTTCTACAGAACGGAATTTTGCGCACAGCTCCTCCACGTAGTCCGCAATCGTCATCCGCGTTAGTTCTTTACATCCCATGGGCTGAGTTGAAATGGCACTCTACACAGAGATAAGGTGCACCCGCTGATTCGATTTCTAGGACCTATACTATGCCCTAACTCTTCAGACGTCCGGAACAACATTTAAGTGGCAATATGTGCTCTGGTTTTTCCTTTGTGTCTGAATAGTGTGCAACCTTCTGGAGCTTTCGTGTGCATGTTTTCGTGCTACGGTGCTCATTAAAAACAAAATCCAGATGTTAGACATGAAACACAGTAGTTTGTAGCGTGCTACACGACGCAGCGTGACATGGGAGTATGTGATTCAAAGAAAGCTTTTGGAAAATGCACAAAATCCTACAAAAAGTTTAAAATGGGATTAGTATTTTGCTTTACGTCTCTCGGCGTTCCATAACATCGTCGACGGTGTTACATTGATAAATCGTACGTAAAACTTGTCCCATAGCATTATGCGGTTTCTCAAATACATAGCATGCTTTTTTTTCATGCAAAACTAAAACGTTGTCGGCATTTTCTTGCTAAAACGGCTGTCGAAACGTCAGTCTATTTCCTAAAATCATTGACCCTACACTGGGCAAGCGCTGTAAAGGGGCTAACGCAGACGCGACTTGATACAAATTGTTCGAGCTCACAAAACACAAACGACGAATTCCAGTCACAACATCGCACAGAGCTTCGTTCACGAAGGAGTCCGCATCTGCTGCAGTGTTTACTCATCGCGGAACGCAGTGGAACCCAGACTGTCTGCCATCTTCAAGCACAGACACGTGAAGCCACGAAAAGCCGTAGCTCCAATCCATTGACAAGTACGAAGCCGCGTACGCGTCACAATGCCCGTTAGGGTACATTTACGTCATAAACATGGCTGCGCCCATGTGTGTTTCGGAATAGATTATCGGTTCTTTTGACATGTTACTGTACCGAACTGGGAGAATGAAGGTGCATTTTGGGGAGAGTTGGTTGTGGGCTTTCAGAATATCACAACCGTTTCGACAATTTGGGATATCGGCATAGCTGACCTTTAAGCAACTAAACTCGTGTAAGTGATTGTAATCTCCCAACACATGCTCCAAGAATTTTTTAAAAAGCCAACTTTTAAAGTATTTGTGTAAGGACCAAGGTGTTAAGAGGAGACCAATCCAATCTAATACAATCCAAATCCAATGTGGTTCCAAACACACACACACAAGAAAAAGAAAAAAGAACGTGACAACGCGCCCATGCAACCGCAGACGTATGGTCACGTGTTGTATATTGTCATCCTCGAGAAGCAGCGGTTCCATAAAATAACCTATCAAATCGATCTGAACGACCCTACCTAATTCCAGACGCATTTGATTAGCTCGTGGGCCCCAACTCAGTGAGGAATAATTAAGATTAATAATAACAATTAATCAATTAAATTAATATCAGTAGTTAATTAAACTATAGTGTTAATAATTAATTACGATTCTGGACTGGAAGTTCCTTAATCAAACAGGAAGAAAACTTGACACTTTTACCTCGTCAATTAGGAGTAACGTTCTTGAGAGTTTGCTAGTAAAGCAATGTAGTACTTACTGATACTAGTAAGAACACAGGAGACCAGCTCTGCAATTACCGTCTCGTAGCGTCCACCTTTATATTTCGATTAAAGACTCCCAGGTAATGGGAGTCGTAACTTAGCTCTTATCCGCCAATGAATTTCGTTCGACCTAATAGTCATTCTGTAGTTCTGGCCTAGTTTTATGGTCTCGCCCAATGTTTGCAAACGTTTTGCGCGCGCGTTGAAGGAGACTAAGTCTGAAAATATATATTTTCTATCTTGTACCAGCTAATGAATTGCTACAGCAGATGGATCTCATCGTTGTTCGTCGCGCTGTCTCGACCGTAGGCTACAACGAGCTTCCAAATCTCGAGTTCATGCGTGTCTAAGTTAGCTTGAAACCCGATTTTTCGTCGAGTTATATGTACTTGGACTTTACGATCCAGGTTTCTACGTCCCTGCTCTATTACAGATGCGGAACAGAACACGTATGCAAAGCACACGCACTCAATATGTGCGCATTCGAGAACAAAAAATAACGTTACAACAGCCGAATGCCTAAGTAGTTTCCGACTTGAGCCTCAATTATGTAGAGAGATCAAGATATCGGCCGACGAAAGGCACTTAAAAAAGCATAGTGTGGCCCGGACTACATGGTTGTAGTGAGTATGACTTTACTCTACCATACTGTTAAGTATAATCGGGTTACGACGTAAATGCAACGGCCATGAGCCTCTACATGTTGCGCGAGGTAGTCGTGTATCACTAAACGAGTGCCCTAATTGGTGTTCTCTCTTCTCACTGGAGCTTCATTAACCCAATTTGTTGGCTTTATGGAGGACAGTTTACGCAGCTACGTGGAGAGCGAGGGGCATTGAATGACTGTTCCTAATTACTTTGAGCGGATGATAATCGGAATTTGACTTTCGCCTTGTACGCTCTTCGAAACGTGTTCACATTTCCTTTTCTCCTTTTTTCTTCTCCTTTTCTTTTCCTTTCCTTTACTTCGTTTTCTTGTCCTTTTTTTCCCCCATTTTCAATTTTTTGGAATAGCAAGCCGACCTCCGTCTGGCTGACTTTTCCTGACCGCCCCCCCCCAAAAAAAAAAAAAGAAGTTCAAACTTGTTTTCACTGAGGCTTCTGTGCGCTCGTGAGGGTTCCCTTCTGCTAACCGTTGAAGACATTTTTACGGTTTTTTTTTTGTTTTTTTTTTTACAATTTCTCGATTTTGGGGAGTTGATTTAAGGTACGTTTTCTATTTATTTCTACGGCGCATTTATGACAGTGTAATTCGTGTAAACTTTATGCATCCTAATCCTAAGTCGTTGGAATCAGATTGTGGTTCTCCCGACCGATTTTTCGCTGTCAAGGACGCATACTAGGCCTCCCCCTCCCCCCAATTTCCCATTGGTTGCTTCGCCGTGCTAATATGAGCCGTTTCCCACGAAATTAGAGGATATGCTCTTTTATTACCCTTCTAGGGTCTCCTTAAAGACACAGTGAAGCAGTAGAGGGGCAATCGCGAAAGATATTATCCATTCGATAGCCTGCGCGCTTAGCGCTCTAACATCCCAATTTGCGTCCCAATTGCGCTCATAGTTTAAGAAAACAAACTAAAATTGAAAATTACGGGTAACACTGTGTGGAAGTCGCCGTCTGCCACGTCAAGTACGGCGGCAAAACTTGCATTGTATGCGGACAGGGGTGGGCAGTAATACTCACATTTTGTATTATAATACTAGTACATAATACTTCCTGGAAATCCAGGTGACTCCGTTGCGCGCTCTTGTCGACTCCCTCACCGGTTGGAACCTGCTTGACACTCTGTGACAACTTCTGTGACACTGTCTCTGATATTATGAACCAGTGAGTGTTTCTCCCCCTTTCTTTTCCCCCTTTTTCCTTTATGCTTTCTTCTGCTTGGCTCACTCTGCCTCTTTCCTGTTTGTCTTTTCTCTCATTTTTTTGTGGCTCCATTGTTCCTCCCACAAACGTGTTTTGGAGTAACCGGTCTTGACCGTGTTGGGACTAACCTCTCCATATTTTTCTTTTATATCCAATCCAATCCAATCCCGAAATCAGTATAATAATACTAATCCGTAATACTTTGATCCGGATCTATTAGCCCTATCTAGCTAGCCTGGGGAGGGGCTCTCAACAAAAAGCATAGTGAAATATACCGTATACAATTTGTGCATTACTTCAGCCAGTCATTCTCCCATCACGATTTATTTCAAGTGCTTCCAGTTTGACGTGTTCTCAAGGGGGCTGTCCTCTAGTGCATGCCGGTCCTTAAAGGAGTCTGACAAATGAGAATAGCCTCTCTGTTCTGATGATCAGTTTTGAGCACACCGTGCTGTTGGCGTGGCAGTGCTTGGATTTCGTTCAGGCTGTCGGATAATAAAAACTGGACCGTCCATCTCTTGGAGAAGTTGTTGGACTGAATGTTTTTTTTTTTTTTTTTTTTTGTGACGACAAGGGCATCGTAAATGTCAACCTCAGAGACACGGAACTAGAAAGAATGCGGGGAATCCTCCTGTAACCTCTTGCCCTGAGGTCACCCTTTTGTATAATTTTGGAGAGGGTATAATAGTAGGGGGTAAACGTTTTTGGAACAAGAAATATTATTAATAAAGTTCACCAGTGGTCTGACTGACTACCGCGGGGAAGATATTGCACCTTCTACAGTATTATAATACGAGGGGCGTTCAAGTCAAACCGGGACTTTTCATTTTTCGCAAAAGTAAAATGAAGTTACAGGCGAGAAATTAGTTTTATTTTTCAACGTAATCTCCAGCTACACTAATGCACTTGTCCCAGCGTTTCACGAGGGCTTGGATGCCCGCAGCGTAGAAATCCTTACCGACGCGTAGCAGCCATGATCGGACCGCATTTTTGACCTCGTTGTCGCAGTTGAAGTGGCGGCCCCCAAGGAACGCCTTCAGTGGCCCGAAGAGATGAAAATCACTGGGGACGAGGTCTGGACTGTAAGGGGGATATAGCAGCAACTCCCAGCCAAGTTCCTGTAAGGTGCGTGTCGTGAGATGCGCGGTATGCGGGCGTGCATTGTCCTGTAGGAGGAGGACTCCTTTGGTGATGAGGCCCGGCTTTCCGAAACCGGAGGTGTTCATGAATGATAGTGTTCAACGTTCCCGCAGAAAGGTCCATCTTTCGAGCCAGTTCGAGGCATGTTATCCGTCGGTCCTTGAGGAGCAGGCGCTCCACAAGTTGGATGTTCTCAGGAACTCTGACACAGGGCTCTGAGCCGCCCCGGCCGGGATCGTCCTGCACTGATGTACGGCCGTCTCGGAACTGTTTGCACCACTCAAACGCTTTGCTGCGGCTAAGTGTATCGTGGCCATACTGAGCCTGAAGTCTTCTGTGAATTTCAGATGACTTTACGCCTTCATTCACGAGAAACTTCATGACAATTCGCTGTTCGATGTGCGCGCTCACCTCGTTGTCGGCCATCTTGTCTAGCACGTGTCTTCTGTTTTGCACAAACTCTGGACCACTACGTGGTGAACGCGGAGGCCTGGGGCGTGTGAAAATGATGAAAAAGAAGTAGCGGGAGCCAATTGTACAGTCAGGAGACAGAAAGTCCCAGTTTGACTTGAACGCCCCTCGTACATGTAATACCCCGAGTTTGCGTATTATAATACGGACATAAATGCATTCGGAGAATGAGTATTATAATACCTAATGCAAATACTCCAAAGTATTACAGTAGTAGTATGATATAGAAAGTATTACTATATTGCTCATCCGTGGGTTTAATACCACTAGAAAGTGATCGTTCTGAGGCTGAGAGGTGCGTAGTTCAACTCCCGCCGCTCTCTAGCTTTTTCGACGTCTACGTAGCCATCAGGAGCAGCAAGTCTGTCGGGAACTTAGATCACTGTTGCTCGACGAATTGGCGTTATTTTCCACCAGACGTCGCCCCGAACCGTTTTGCCTCAATATTGCTAGCACATTTTTGCACTGGGTTTACGGGTGACCGGCTGTTAAACTACGCCTACAGTACCTTCAAAAGGGCCAAAATTGGGACTGCCATTTTCGATGCATAAGTTCCTTCCTCGTATCGTTGCAAAGACATCTCTTAGCTAATTTCTCGCGGCAGCGCGTACAAGGTTTACGTGGGAGAAACGTAGCTCGGCACTTTTTCGTTCAGCCTTTGCATAAGCCTCATTCAGCGCCATTCTGCATGCATATTGGATCGCGAACGAGATATCCATTAGAGACACATGTCACCATTGTGGACGGACGTATCCCGTAGAGACAGCCCCCACAGACCAGGTGTCGCTCCAATTTCAATCGAGAGAAACTCGTTTGTGCTACGATACCAAATTAGGCTAGCCTCATGGAATGGGGAAGTTATAGTGGTTTGGAAGGAGAGCACGAAGCAGAAGGTCCGAGTGCGATCGCAGAATAACAAAATGCATTCGTATCTGGATGGATGGATATTTAAAGAAAAATATGTTGACAACGGTTTCACAATGGTGAATCCAGCTACGCCATAACACTTAAAGGAACACAGCGTGTCCTGCGACGAATACAATCAACTCCTGCGTAAGAACGACGAATGCAGGTGACCTACAGAGCGCTACTCCTTACACCTTTTAAAATCCTCTACACGTGAAAGGAGCGTATCGGAGAACGAGGGAGCGTCGTGACGTACCGTGGTCCCCGGACACGTGACTCGTGACGATAGGGCGGCACAGCTCGAGCACGTATAATCGATACATGAGAAAAGAAACAAAGAAAAAGGGCACGGGGTCTTCACTACGTCACGTGAGGATCGTGTCCGTGGTTGTTTTTGCTCCGACTTTTTTTGTAAATGCGATTACGCAGTTATAATGCGTCACAAAGCGAAAACATCTTCCATGGCGGCGCCTGATGGAGGGTTTGACAAATGTGACGGGGCTCGAACCGTATTAAATGCCACCTCATTGCTTAATTGGAATGTGCGGAAGAAATAAAAATAAAAAGGAAAAGAAATGAGTATCCCGCGAGTGTGTGAAGCTATAAAGAGCGTAACAACTTGAATGTGAAAAGGTTTGACACCGATGTGTCTGGTTGGGTCATAGTAATTCAGACTGGAAATAGCACCCTGGTTGGTGCTATTTCCAGTCTCAACTATAAAGAGATTTACTGAGATTTACTAACATTTCTTTCCGTCCATTGTGCCTCGGTGTAGTAGACCGTATCTCATGTGGCGAATTTCCCCGTTCATCATCATTAATTTATCTGTTGTTGTTGGACATTTGGACGTTACTCTGCCACGGCCGATATCTAATTGTCAAGGGGGATGTCGAATTTGCAGGCTGTGCTGTACCGGTAGCCCGTAGTCTGAAACGGAACGATAATAATTTCCTTCGTCTTTTATTTCAAATACATCATTCGAACGGGCAGCTGATATAACCCGTTCAGTTCTAGGCAACCCAAACTTAAATTTAGTTAATAATGAAACTGGCCATGGATTAAATTTGCTCATATTATACGGGGTGTGTTTTTATCCTGTACGGAATTTTCATGATAAAGCTATGAGAACAGTACTGATGCGTGTTTCACAGGCGGGATATGTGTGAGAGTCAAACTGTTCATTCGGCCTCACCGTCATTGTCATGAGCCAGCAGTAGCGCCACGTGCTGTTGCGCGTTCTTTCGGACGACGTTCATCATCATCATAAGTCGTCAGTCATGGATGTTGGATCCTTGCTTTAGCTCATTCGGCCCTTTATGACCCAAATTGTTAGGTATATCTGTTTATTCATTTTCTCATTATATGTATCATACCAGAGTGCTAGTAAGCTGTCTGTGTGTTATCCAAATGCCGTATTCCTGAATCTTTTGAGTTTGGCAGATGACCAGGGACATCGGGTCCGTCACCGACGCTTAACTACATCTTCACCCCTTTCCCCCAGTCTGTCTTGCCTCACACATCCCGTGGGAAATAGCACGTAAATACTGGACGAATAATTGCCTAAAATTTAATGTACTTAGTACTTAGATATGGAAATGCGAGGTAATAGAATCGGAGCCAGTCATACACCCCACCCGGTCATAATTTAAATACAAGCTTTTTTAAATATCCCGAAACGGGCACGTATTTTGAGGTATATATCGCCAAACTTTTCTATGCAAATCAGCCGAAACTGTAAGCACGCACTGCTGAAGCGCAAAAATAGGGCGTTCGCGTCGGAGGGCGATCGAGCTCATCGGAATAAACACTGGTCTGTTGGACCTAAGGCTGACGCACCTTACACGTAGATCGGCTCCAATTACCCGTTATTATTACCGCTTTCCGTCTAGATAAGCCGAAGCGATGTCCTTTCTACCTTCGAGAAGAAGTTTCGGCTCGTTTGCATCCTAAATTTATGCAATTTATATCTCAAGGTACGCGCCCATTTCAGCATATTTAGAGAAGAGGGTGGATTTAAATAATGGCTGGCTCTAATTCTGTTGTCTTGCATTTCCCAGAAAACATCCAATTAATGAATTTTACGTAATTAGTCGTCCAGTTGTTACACGCTCTTTCCCGCAAGACGTCTGCCTCGCCGCGTAATGCGACAGCAAAAATGACATCGCTCTCCTAGTTTTTTTTGTTATAAAGAATCTGCATCGAATAAATAAAAAAAAACACCATGTATATAACACAAGCTTGCGCTCCAATCCCAAGGAACGTACTTTTACGATCATTCATGTGAGAGTATCAAACTGAGAGCTGACCTAATATGATGTTCAAGACGTTCAACGAATTTCGAACAAGCTGTTTAAAATATTTGATCCACAGGATTTAGGGACAACCTGTTTTTTCTTTTCTCGTCTGTCCTACAGTGGCAACACGACATTCCAACTATGTCCTCTTTGCGATGTATAGACTCAACGCTGTCATACCGGCTGCCTGCAAAGCTTCCTCGTCCGCTAAAGTCGCTCATCCACAGGCTACGTCTCAACGTGGCCTTCACTCCGTTCTATCGCTACCAGCTTGGCTGCGAGGCTAGCCCTATTTGTAACGAGTGTGGAGTAGTTTGCCAAAATAGAGCACATACTCCTCCGCTGTCGGACTTATATCAACGAGAGGTGTACACTGCAATCACAGCTTGCCACACTTGGCAGCCGCCCCTTCAATTTGTCGTGCATGCATCCTAGGCCCTTGGGACACCGCGGTCCACTCCAGGGCGGCCTTAAGTCAAGTAGTTCTCTTTACTTTTTTGTTTTGTTTTGAGCCGACTGGTGTAAAGGACTCATTGTGACCCCAACAGCGCCCTCGGACATTCCCACCATCACGATCAGGATCTCCATCGTCGCTCCCATCATCACCGTCATCTCTCGTCATCGTCATCACTCATATTAAACCCCTTAGCTCCCAAAGAACACACGCGGTCCTCAGGACGTCCCCACAGTGTCATCGTGTCCTCGTCCTTCGAGGTTATCCTCAGGATGTCCTGAGGATAACACTCTCGGATTGCCCGTGAAGAGTCATTCAGGTACGTCCTGTGCCTGTACCTGTGGGTAGCTAGCGGGACGAGAGATACTACTTTGTTTAGTTTACCTGTTCAGACTTTCTAAACACATTTGTTATCTTTTTTGGGCCGATCCTGGGACCTGATTGACATTTTTCTGAAATAAAGGGTGGTTCAGGGTAAAATTCTCTACATCTAAAAAGGATGACTGTCTATGATAAATGGAGCGCATTACTCGTGGAACGGAGAGAAACGCGCGATTCTGTCGCACTGCTTTTGACTTTCAAATCTCCTACCTGAACGTCTCAAACCAAAAGGAGTAAGAAACATAGACTTTGCATTGATGTGGGCCTAATACTTCAATCAATTCCTCACTTTGAGTATTCTTTCTTTGCGTAATCGAAAGAAACATGGATAGCTCACCCTTCGTTTCGTGTCACAGGCGAGCAGGACTCTCGAATGTACGGAGGATCGAGTTATAAGCAATAAACAGTGTTTGTTTTGGCTTCGGAAGAGAATTCTAGTACCTATCCTATCCTACAGTTGGCAATACGAATTCTAGTACCTTTCGGAGTGGGTTTCTCGGACTTCATGACTCCCTGACAAGATTTTTTTTGCGTCTGTTATATTTCTCTCTGCTTTCTCTTTAAGCCGCTGCGCTATAAATTATACGCAGAAAAATGAGGTGCAGATGAAGTCGTCCTCACAAGGTCCTGCGAGTGTTCCAGGTTGACACCCTGAGGATGTGCAGGCGAAATGACCGGGAGTCCCACTTTAACACGGAGGTACCACTGGGAGGACAAGTTGATAACTTCCTGAGGATGTCATCGTCGTCCGGGGTTGACATCATGGGGACGATCGCAGGACCTTTCTGTGTTGTTGGGGCTATGGGGCGACTTCATCGTCGGAATATAATTGTTGTTGTTGTCCTGGTCCGTCTTGATCTCCAACTGCATTCGGTCGGTGAAGATTATGTCACAACTTACTTAACTTATGAAACTTATGAAACCGAAAATGGAACCCCATTCTTCGCCTGCGACGGAATCCTTCCCGCTAAATTCATATGACACAGATGAAGTACTTCCGCGATCAGAAAGAGGACCCGTTACTTCCGGCCGCCCATCCATAGCTGAGCGCGAACAACGCACTTCCACTTTTATTTCCGCCGCGTGTTACTCATTTCCGAAATCCCTTTTCCTCTTAGTGACGTGAATCAAGTTTTTAATAACGTATGCCAAAGACGTAAGATGGCACCGTCTTAAGATTTTTGTTCTTTCTACTCGTTTTTCTTGTGTGTGTGTGTGTGCTACACAAACTATTCTATACATTTTAGAATACAATCACCAGTAAGGTTGTTGAAACATGTTGAATAGGTTTCGATTTTCCGAATGGAATCCTTCCGTGCGCGATCGCTGTGAATATGGCGCACGTGTCGTGTTCTCACGCGCGTCCTATAGAACGTAATCATCCTTAACATGCACAGATTGGCGCGAGACAATCACCGGGCGATCGGCCGGAAATGTGAGGAAGTTAGAACAACGGATGAAATATCTAGGGCGGAAACAAGGTTATTATTATCCCACACCTTCACAAAAAAGCCACAGAAAGTGGACAAAAGTATAGACTAACCGAGCACGAAACATCTCTAACTTTAATAGGCACAAGTGTTCGTTAAGAATCTTCAGGTAGCGGACACTATGTACAAAACTGCGAGATATATTATACTATTCCCCGTCGTACGAAGAGTGGTGGGAGTAGAAAAGAAAAGGAAAAGCACGAAACTATAAAAACTCCAAAGATAAACACGAGTGAAACCTTCATATGAACAGTTGAACGAGGAACGGAGGAATGATTCCCTCATTCCACTGTGTTTACTTATCCACTTGTGTTTACCTTTGGAGTCTTAATAGTTTTATCGTTTTCCTTCTTTATTTTGTACTTCCATCACCCTTCTTACGCGGGGGGATAACGCGATATATCTCACAGTTTTGTACATAGTCTCCGCTATCTGAAGATTCTGCACGAAAGCTTGTGCCTATTAAAGTTACGGCGATGTTTCGTGCTTAGTGAGTTTTATACCACACGAAGTAGAGTATACGGAAGTAGCACTTGTGCTGACATGTGTGTCACGAATTAAATTCCCGGACATTTGTGAATCGACTGTCTTTTCGCAGGTGCCATCAGGTGCGGCGTCCGGCGGCATGGTGGCGCGAGGATCGTCCGCAGTTCGCGACGGGAGGGGCGAACCCTGGTGGCGCGATGCCCCTCCAAGATCGGCCACTCGTTCCTCGCTAAACTCGTGCGGTTCCATGGCCGCGGTCGCTTCGCCCGGAGGAGTGGCTCCTCTGCCGCCACGCTACCGATTCAGAGACCTCATCCTAGGGGACTTTGCATACGGAGACGATGGTACACGGTAAGTGCTCATTGCTCAATTAATGTAGGTAGTCAATTTACACACACAGCCAATAAAAAGCTGAAACCAAGTTATCGTTCGCAGTCGATAAGCTCAATTCATTAATCAACTATTCATTATTGAGGTCATAAATACGTCATAAGTATCTCACTGCGCATCAAGTTGCTCGTACCTGTTTTATTCACTTTCAAAATACTACGGGCCTTCATCTGCTAAGAGTGATAAGTAGAGTCCGAATAACAACGACAATAAATGAAGGAGAAGTGATGAGGACGTGGGATGTTTCCCCGTGGTAGTCCAGATAGATATTCATTAAAACACTCGAAATATGCGTGCAGCTGTGCACTATAATTATTCTGTGTTTGCCGTAAAAAAACTTGCGCTCATGTTTCTGCTTATTCTGACACGAAATAACCGGATGTAATGCATATTTAACTGAATTTGAGCGTCTTATGATTATCGTACAGTAAGATAACGCTGTTAAGGTGCGTAGAACAGCTTGCACAATAAATATAATCAAACGTAGCATGACGTGAGTGAGTAAAACCAGACGCCTGCTAGCTACGTTTTCCCATTGGTTTTTAATCACCTCTCGCTTTTTAACACACTTATTAACGAAAGCGTTTATAACAATGTAGCGTTCATGGCTCCGTAGGGCAAAGCTCTGTCGCATGTCACTTAAAATCGCCTCGCAGTTGAAAAATTACTCGGCACCGCATGACATCAGTCTCGCGTAATTAAAGCACAGAAGAGTTACTGGGTTAAGCAAACGTCGATAGGGCGGGCAACGTTTCACGAAAAACATGAAAGTGAGGAAACGATTGGGTTAGCAACGGCGGTGCTTTCACACCTGGCTATCTGAAACTCTTTCAAAGTATACACTATTAGTCTATTTTCACGAGAAATATATCATCAGTGTGCGAAACATGCGTTTCCATGCACCGCCCCTCTACTTATAGAACGAAACAATCTCCTTCACTGGACATTCAGTGAACAACGAAAATCAGCTCCACTTGCGCTGATTCCCTACCCTGACTGTAGGACATCTGACGGTTTTGTTTTAGTTTCGGGGTGTGCTGCGGTTACGTATCCCTGGCAATGGAGCAGGTACCGCCTTTAAGGGCTGCTGAATGATGATGATGATTGAAAGAAAAAAATGGGGATAAGGGCTGCTGAACGTTCCAAGCTTTACATTACTTTTACGTATATCAATGTATAGAGCTGCTAATTCACATTGTAACTAACACGGTGTCCCATACTACCTTGCTAGGGACTACCGTCTGTATATTACGATTTGTACTACCTGCAATAACAAAAAACAAAAAAAGAAACATCAAGTAATAACGCTGCAGCAGCCTCACTGCACTGACGTCTTTTGGGTAAGCAATCGCAGTTTTACGCCTCAGCAAGCCAGTCTACGCTACAGTAACGACATAGGAAAGGGTTTCAAGGAACTAATCAGCTCGTGATAACGTCTCCCTGTGGGAAATGTGATCAGTGTGGAAACATCATGACATTTCTGTGTCGAAATGCTCCCATTAAGCGATACACGCGCGGCTTAATGTCTTCCCGATTCGTTGCTTTCATGCAGCATCACGTTTTGAAACAATCTCTGCCTAAGTCTTGATGTAAACATCCCAGTTGCGGTTGAAATTTCGCTGGCGTTTATTTCAACTGCATGATAGTAAGTTAAGATTTATAACAAACGCGATGCTCGTATTTAGGTCAAACAGCTCGAGAAAATTTGGCTCTTACGAGGTGGGGGTAAAAAAGACGAGTTTTTTGGTCGAACGCGCATCGGACCACATTTACAACGCTCACGTATGACTAAAATGCTCGTATATTTTGGGTGCAGGTTCAATACTGCAACTCATAACGTCGTACAGCCGTGGTTTTATATCTTTATTAACTTGGTGTTCGCAACACGATGTTACTCTGGCTAGAAGCGCTGTACATACCTAGACAGATGGAATTAGTATGCGTCCTGGGCCGACTTCACTGTGCCGACATCCGTCTGGACTCAGACAGCGCTGCAGGTGATAAGATTTGAACGGCGTTTCGAGCTTACGTTGTTTTGGACTTTTACTGTTGCCAACGTTACAGTATCTCCAACTATTTTTTTTTCTCTTCGAAACACGCCGTTCGGAAAATCGCGATAGTAAAGAAAGGTTTTTATGGCTACTTTAAAATAACATATTGCAACGAGCGAAAGTTACCACGTTTCGATATGTATTTATAGTTACTTTCCAACCTCTAACGCGCAACGTCACCTTCCACAAGAACGAGTAACGGGTCGACTGGAAAAATCCATCGAACAGGTGGCACATTTCAAAGTGGAAAAATCTTTGCGCTGTCACTCTACCACGGATAAAGTATCCGACGGCCTCGTTTCTTCCGGTCGTTCACACAGAACACTCGACGCGAGAAGTGACAAATTGCCCGTCAACTTGAAAATGTCATTGGAGACAGAGGCGCGCGTAAGGAATCACGTTTCTTCATCATAAATACTACTTTGTCAAAGAGGCGATATGAAGCTGCATTCAACTTTACAGAATGCTCGTCATTGCGTCGAATGCGCATATCGCGAGAAAGCTTGTTCGCTCTGGCAATGAGCGCTGCATAGACAGTAAGAAGGAGACAGGGGGGATAATATGCGTCCTGGGCAAACTTGAGGGACAACGGTGTCTGGATATCCCGCCGATAGCACTGCGTACGTCAGAGTAGTAATAACCGCCACCAGTGGCATGGGTTAAAGCATCCACTCGTTGGTGGTAGCCAAGGTCGTGGGTTCGAATCCCCGTACCGGTTGTGCTTCCTGGTTTTCCGTAGATGGCACAATTCCTTTAAAAGCGTTAGCCGTCACGCTTCCCACCTCCGACGAGCTCTTTCAGCACCACCATTTGTCTCGTGCCTCCACAAGTGCTCGACAAAATGAAGTAGCGTACCTAGCTCATTATGGTGACAATTGGAGGGCATAGATTAAGCGTATTCCACAGAAATGCTTTTAAGAGTATTTCGTGTAATGCTCACGTTTTATGTGGACACTTAATCCGCCATCTAATGGATATAATCCTCTTACCTATGTCCTCGTAACCTGCAATCGAAGCGGAACAAATCTACAGAACATTGGCTTTTTCTGTAACAGGCAACGTCGTGTGTGATTGTCATTCGTAGCGATGTTTATTAAATACGTTTAATCCTTTCCCGAACAGTGTCCTTCTGATAAACGTTCCTTTTGACGACCATTCTTTACTTTTGGAATTTCAGAGTTGAGAGCAAACCATTCCGAAACGTTGTATTTTGTCGCGTTATTAGTGAGCTTTAGTGTATCGTACGCTATCGCCTTTGCGTACATAAGGGATGGCGTGGTGGGTCTGCGCACTGGGCGAAGGTCTCTTTATGTTCTGCGGGTGCGTAGAACCACCAACTTTATCCCTTACGTATGCAAAGGCGATAGCGTGCGATGCACAAAAACTCACTATTATCGACCGTAGGTCCTTCGACTTCCGTTTTGCGTTCATTTGAAAGTACAATATTGGACAGTGATAACTGGTAGCTTCATACCGCGTGACAACTACGACCATAAGGTGCACCACAGTGTTCGGAATGGGGATTAATTAACGAACGGCACATCGACGTGTCCCAGCAATTTGTACTCTGCTGCAAAGTTGATGATGACCTTCGGTTTTTGCTCTCGAGCTCGAACCTCGGGTCCGGTAAGAGAGAAACCTGATGGAGAAATGCACGAGCGAACGGGGACGGACAGCGTTGTCCGTTGAACGCTTTCCGTGTCTTTTCCCTGTAGCATTCCTTTACCGTTCTTGCATGAAACCCTCTCCATATCCATGTAATATACAGTACCGGACAAGCTACGAAATGATCGATCGAGACAGCGTATTAATTATTGATTTGTACTTACGTACAATTCGTCATTTGTATGGCTGCAGCCACTTGCTCCTTCCCTCTCTCCCTCTGTCTGTTCACTGCTCATAACCACAGTTGTTAAAACGTAATACCAAAAATATGACGCGTTTGGGGGTGTACCGTAAATAAACGATTTTGCGTTTAAAAATATGACTTTCGTAAATTTATTCCGTGCCGAATGTGCCGACATTCGCATTAAACGCTATAATTTCACCGCCCGCAAATTTCCAGGAGTACATCCCCGCAGAGTTTACATATTCAAAGAATTTCCGTAGAGCTTTCATCGCGCTTTCAATTTATCTGACCAAGTGGAATGTCTGCCAGCTGTGCCTGCCCCAAAAGAATGCGCGCATTTATTGGAAGAGCCACAATAGGCATTTTTTTGCTCAGCGACCACAACTGGAGCTTCGAATTCGCAGTCTGGTCACGCGTAAGTCGCTCTATCGACCCGTCGTTACATCTCGTCCTATTTGGGATAGAAGCGCAGTATCTTTCACAGTGCCCATTAGAGTCATGTTCACATTATAGGTTCACCAAAGGTCCCCCACCATCGATCTCCGTACGCTGTTGGGTCATAGACTGTACTGAGTCAAGTGATCACACCATACTTGCTGCCATTTTCAGGTTTAGTTTTTAAATTAGCGCCGCGAGGCAACTATGGCTATGAGAGGCGTACAGACGTGGACAGATGGAGAGGGGACAGCAGGAGGTCCTGGGCCGAGTTGGGTCGGGTGGCACAGTTCGGGGGGAACTGTGCCTTTTTGGAAAGTCTGTCGCTATAACTCAGCACAGCGGGTGCAGGGATTGGAACACGCGTCACAGGTGATCATCCTAACCGCGCGAGCTCGTCCACATGTTTAGCCATGTCGAATATCTGCTTTCTCGTAAGTCATCATCCTGTTATTGGACTTCCTATTACTGAAGACCTTCGTGAGAAACCTTCGTGAGAAACCTTAGCAAGGACGACATTCCCTCTGGAAGGAACGCACGGAGGGTTTCAACATCATAATGTACTTGATTGAAAAAGAAGAGTGACCAAGGCCAACGCGAAAAAGATAAACGACGTGAAGCAGAAAACAAGGGAGCGGGGGACACATTAGTCCCACAAAACTATGACAACTGACAACTAGAACAACAATAGGACAACTATGGCAAGTAGGAGAATACTATGACAACTGAGTCGCACCCATTAAGAACGGAAAACGGCCGTGCTTGGTGTTCCTGTAAAGCGTGCTCTGCCTCAAGCAGCTTTACTTTGAGGAGAAGACTGCTTCAGAAATCGGGTTGGGGATGAAGTTACTAGCATTCCCCCTGGGTCGTTCCTGCATACCTCTGGATCTGATTACAATACTGATATCCTGGGGGCATATGCTCAGTGGCTTCACACTTTTTCTTTTTTCTTTGTTTTGAGGTTTACGTATTAAAATTGGGTGCAGACATTACAACTGTAACGAAAATAGCTTCTGAATTAGCGTTACGTCGTATCTTGGCGGCAGGATTGGTTAAACTTCGCGAAAGTAGTATTTAATACAGTAGAGTGTCTGAGCTTTAACTGCAATTATTACATCTTATCTGTGTGCGGTTATGCGTATTTTTTAAGAACGTTTTTCGTGTCTGTCGGTTGATGAATACAGCCATCCATAACAAAATGCTAATGTGGAAAACTGAGATTGAATTGTCTATAAAGAAAATTGAAAACAATGTACTATATCATCACGTTTTGTAGCAGGAAATTGAGGTGGAACTTCTTCTCCAAGTTTAATTTAAACACTTCGAGGCTACTCGGGGAATACCTACCGTGCACGGATAATAAAAAAGAGGAAGCAGCTTTCCTGACGAAAAATAAAAACTTATCCATCCTGTATCCTGCGATGCCTGGTTTTGTACAGTCTCATATTGAGTAAGCCATTGATTTCTTCGTATAATGCACGACTGGTATTTTTACGCCGGGCCGTCAACGTCAAAGGAATCGTCTCTCCCGATACTCGGAAACGCTTCTTTTTTAGTGTCAAGGAAAACAAAATCAACGACTAGCAATAAACATATTAATAGAATAACCGTGCGATGGCTGTCGGGTGGGTGGAGATAGCAGGTGGTTCTGACACCCTGTTCTTTACTGGTCTCAGCTACGTGTACAAGAACATAAGATTAGAAAGGGAAGATGACAGGCCAAACGCAGGTTCAAGGAAGAGGGAACACGATGTTATCTGAATACAGTCACTGCTATCTTGTCTTAAAACGTGTACTTTCGATTCCCGTGGCCAAAGAGTAGAGAAAAGACAAAGAATACAGGAATTCTTCTCCGCTAGCTAAGTTCTTGCCAACGTAGAAAAAGATTACGCGAAAATTGGTCTGGTACTTGTGATGTGTGTGGCGCAAAATGCACCAGGAATAGCTGAGTTAGTGCAGCATTCGCTCGTTGATGGCAGCTTGAAGACCACGCTGAAGTCGATAGGGACAGCGGGTTTGGAATCTTACCTTCGGCTGTGCCCTTTCAAGTTTTACTCGGGTTTTTGTGGCGCATTTTACAGACGGATGTCGGCACAGTCGTCCCTGAAGTCGACCAAGAATTGATCCTCCTGTCTCCTACTCCCTTTTGCTGCCACCTGACCAGGTCCATACAGGACCATAGCCACGGTTGCGTCGCGGTGGTAAGACGGAATCGAGGACAACGCGTTTTTATTGAAGAAATACCGGGGCAAAATGGATGCAAAGTCACATTAAGGTTGAAGCACGACCATAGTGCAACCTGCACTTAGTTCTTTTTAAGGACGACCTGTTTCTTCTCTCGCTCTCTTCTTTTTTCCAATGCCCGTTGATGACGTTGATGTTGATAAAATACTAAAAGAGAGAGATTGGATCCATCACACGACGAATTGGGCTACTCCCATAAACTGCCGGTTCCCCTTACAGGATTCCCTATAGCACATGGTGTCTGGAACATTTCAGTGTTATCTTCCAGAATACAATATTTATTTTTCTTGGTCATTTTTTTCTCGGCGTATTGTGGACGAGTGGAAAGTAACGAACACTGTGCACGCCATCTCTTCTTTTTTAAGGAATTCTTCCCATGTATACGTACATATATGGAAGCGGTAGAAGAAGCAGTAGGATAATGCATGGCGCTGTAGAATGGTAGAACCATAGATACTGCTTGCTGGATGACCGCCATGATCACGTCTAGTTTTTCTTCTCTTTCTTACTTCCTATTTGCTTTTATGGCCAAGATGTAGTTCTCCTAGTCGCACTGGAAGTTTTCCTTTTTCTTTTCTTTTATGGTCATCTCCAGTTTTGAGAGAATGCCAATAGAAAGAAAAAAGAAAAGGTGCTGCAGTCGATAGAAGAAATAGTTCTTTTAATAGCTACAACCAAAAGAAGGAAAAGATAAGAATTTCTTTTTAGAACTAGGTTCCTTTAAACGGTATGGTGTTTATGGGTTGTGGGTTGCGCAAAAAATTTGGGGGTGGGGGTAGAAATTTTTTTTTAAAGGGCTCCACGAATTGAGTTTGTTACTGGTAGCTCTAACATCACGATAACTGCTAGGAGGTGTCCCAAGCAGCACAATGTACCGAAAGTCGAGTGCAATAGGGGTGGACAGTATGTGTCTTATCAATGTTCTTTAGTTTCACCAGTTCGTTCAAGGTCTTCGACCTACCCGTCCACCCCTATTGCACTCGACTTTCAGTACATTGTGCTGCTTGGGGTTGTGCAGGGTTGCCAGATCAAAATCCTGAAAAGTCGCCGACGCGCCATGAAAATGTAGTCAATTTCTCTTGAATGTAGCCAGTTCTCTGGCAAGTGGTGTGCAGGCATCATATATTGAATGAATGACTCTTTAACGAATGCTAATCAATACCAACGATGCTAACGTAGTTAAAAGATTGTAACGTAGATGAAGAAGTCGTCTTGCTTTAGTATTGCGCAGGTTCGTTCGGGAAATGATGGCGTTCGTAAAATGAAACACAGAGCGAAGTTCGCGACTGGGTTTCCCGCCATGTAAGAGGGCAAAAACACAGAAGTAAAGACAGAGCTTGTCATTCGATGGTTTTTGTTATTTCTATTCCCGTGGCGAAAACTCATTGCTCAGCTCAGTTCGCATCCTTGTCTCGCCTTCCAGGCTGGGAGGTGACCCTGTGTGGAAGTTTCCCTGGGTTTTACTCAGACGCTGCATAGCAAATGTCGGCACAGCTTCCTACGAAGTCGGCCCAGGACGTTATCAACCAATCGGACGTTTATTTACGATGCTTTTTTTTTTCAGACCACATTCGCGTGACAATCGAGCGTGTTCTCATTGCTCGAGGAATTCGCCAGCTAGCACTTTTTTCGCCCGCCATCGATCCAGCGCGATGTCCAACTATATCCGCTGTCGTCATATGAATGTCCTCGACCATGGAATCGGAGTAGGAGAGACCATGGTGCCCCAGCAGCATAAAACAAAAAGAAAAGAAAAAAAAACTTCGTTATGTTTCGTTCTATGAAGTTTGTTCTGTCTAATTTCTGTGTATTTCGTGCTTATTAGCAGATGGATTGTGCTTCATTCTTTTTACTGTTTTTTCGATTCTCGTTCTAGGAAAAAACACGTAGTGTGTGCACGGCAGCACTGAACAGCCGATTCGGCAGGCTGAAACCCAACGATGTTGAATGTACGAATGATGCGAAAGAATCAATTTGCTCAATATTCCGACCACCCGCCGCTTTCTTAACACGTGTCTCCTATGGCGAATCCGACTGGTGGATCTGGAACAACCACGCTCTGGGTGGCAGAGTCGGTACCACCATCTGGCCTCGGAACCTCGCAAGATCCGGAAGTGACGGTAATGATTCGTTGGAGTTCCGTCTGAATCTGAGCTTTCTCAGCAGAACAGGAAAGAGTGATTGATCCCAAACAATCAATGACTTCGCCACCGCTCCAGATGGACCAGTCCAATGCGCTATTAGATACGACGCTATCGCTTCATATGAAATGCTATCTATTTCAGAAGGATGGAAACATTAGTGAAAAAGGAATAGCACAGTCTCTGTTGTGTGCTACTCTCGGGCTTTCTCAATATCAAGCTTCTCAACCAGCTAGCTATTTTATCGAGTCCATATTCCTATGTTTCATATCTACGAACAAACGTCCACGTCGTAACGTATGATTTCCCGATTCCTCCAATTGGGTCATTTTCTTGTCATTAACTATTATGCTTTGTCAAAATTACGCTGTTATGCCAGGCAAGGAGACTTTTTCCGGGCCACTGTTTCGAACGGAAAGAGATGAATAAAAATAAAATGTGTCTAAGTAAGACCCTCGCATTGCAGACGTTCTTACTCGCTCTCTCAATATGAATTTTATTGAGAGAGCAAATTAGGCACCACTACGGTACACCAGGCTGAAATCTGACGCTGCAGCCCTGCGATTTTACTGACCATGCAATTTAGAAAGCAACGTAGCACGCCAGGTTTCCTCCGAACTACACCCTACTATTGACAATGGCGTTCGTTTGTTACTGCAACACTAATTTGGGCGGCACCGACATCAGAAATCTAGAAAAACTGTCCACATTATGGCCCTCACTTGGGCGCAGCTCTTGAAGTTTTGACCTACATGTTGAACTCAATTATCATCTCTGTTCGTCTCTGGACATCATCCCTTTGTGTTTTCATCATCTCATCATCGGTTTGAACTTTCTGTATTAAGTGTACTGGGGTAGCCAGTTTGACGTCGTCGAAACTAACATCCCCATTTTTTTCTTTATTCACATCACATCACATCACATCACATCACATGGCCCTCACTTGTCCAATGAATCAATGAATCACTTGCCACGCGCATGCCTGCTCTGTTTCCCCCCCTTCCGCTCGTTTTGTCCCACGAGAAACACCGGAAATTAGTGGGCCAAACAATTTTGTCTCTTGGAATAAACATCTTGCCTGTTGTACCTAATCAGGCGCAACATTTTACGCATGAACTGGTTCTTTCAATGGAACACTCTTAGCATTTTCGCGGGGTAAAATTTAGACCCAGCTCTGCAAATGTGATTCACCATCAATCATCAGGCAATAAGCAATCTAAACCATATACTCTGTTCTGTCCACAACATTCCAGTCTAATGTCGAGTATAGAGCCGTGTCAGGGATGACTTCACCGAAATCTTAGAGATCTGCCCGCACACTGCGAGCAAAATTTACGACCCCAGACTTGCTTCTCTTTCTGAGGAAGTTGGAAAAATAGAATACGGCCGGAAGAAAACCGGGCTGTTTTATTGACCGCGCTCAAAGCTCCCCGCTTCGAAAAGATAAAGCGACAGAGTAGGTTAGCTACAAAGTTGTTGCCCCGGAGAATTGGAGCCTTTTCGAGTACTTCCAACCAGACGCCATTTCACGAGCCTGTCTGATTATGCCTTCAATTTAATCCTCCACGCATAGGAGTTCAAGGAAATGAGCGTTTCTGAAGGTGAATTTAATTTCCAGGTTGATTCATCCTTCGATGTGGGTACGGATTCTGCAATGATGTCGTGCTGTGTACCCTGCACACACACACATCTAAAGAGACGATGATGAGATGTTTCCTTCACTGGAATGTATTTGTGCACGCGAGGACTTAAATTTGCAGAAGAAACTCCGCTCATAGTTTCGGCAATCCTACTTGTTTCCCACATTTTGTTTACTATGCCGCTTCGCTCGAAAATCTCGAAGCGAACTTATTACGCAAAGCCGAAAACGCTTTATTGTAGTGGCGATGATGGTTAGCGGCGTTCCTTGAAGTAACTTGATCGGAGCGAGGGCCCATATTGTCCAGGGATTTGACAAATGCACCAAAGGATTTTGTCATAGCGAGAGGTCTAGTTCGTTCATGACGAATTCCGCTGGTCATTTTCGCAGTGTAGTGTGTCGGTTTGCAATGTCCGTCCGTCCGTCCGTCCGTCCGTGCGTGCGTGCGTGCGTGCGTGCGTGCGTGCGTGCGTGCGTTCGTGTCTGTGTGTGTGTCTGTGTGTGCGTGTGTGTGTTTGTGTGGGTTCAGTGCAAAAACGAACGGCACGGGCAATGAAAGCAATAAAGGTACTGACTCGGCTCGTTGGTACCCGATAATCAAAAGGAATTGTCTATCAGAAAGTCGCGGTGATACCATATACAGTATACGTGGAGCTTCTCATAGAGAAACCGGGGAAGGGACCTGAAGCGGTCTTTAAAGGAACAACAAGTTCGTCAAGAAGGTCGATAGGGTACAGGGACAGAGGGGAATGTTCGATACCACATGGGTGGGCTTACAAATTCCGGTTAACCTGTCGGAGTTCTTACAGCGGCAAGGAGCTCCAAAGAACCCTGGAAGGTAAATTTCCATTAATCCTAAAACTGCACATGGCTAGTGCGGATGCCACGCCGTTTTTGGGGAATGTCAGATCCTTTACAAATCCAGCAACGCGATAAGGGATCAACTAGTATATATAGAGGCTACGCTTATCGTAGCTTTTTACGAGCAATACGAATAGATGCGTGTAATAAATTTAGTTGGAATGCCCGTCTCCGCCTTCTTCGACGCACATTGCACTCAAGCGACCAGTCAAGCTGATCAGAATATTTTATTTAACATAATTATCTAAGTACACAAGTTACTTCTCAAGTTACACTTTGCTTGTAAGTAACACCATAACAACGTAGATGTTCTGCGTGTGAACTATCGTTACAAGAATGTCACACTGCTAAAAGTATGTACAATCTACCGTTCGCATGTACACATATCAGGCAAAATTCGACTGAAAAACCAGTCAAGCTAGTGTAAGCTTTTCTGCACTACAACTACTAGACAAACGGATGCAAAACACACGATACTCTTCGCTTCGGCCGTGAGATGAGCAGAATAGAAGTAACGACGTCGCTCGTGTCGTTTCCGTCATATATCCGTGTACTGTGGACTTTCAACACTTTCCGTATAACTCGTGCAACTGTGGTTTGGAATCCCGAGCCGTTTTTACGGTCACGAGATTTCAGGGTTTCTAGATGTAGATCTCGGGACGGGATTTTACGAGGTCGTATAGGACTGTATCCACCTGAGCATTCACGCTACTGCAGATAGCAATACAGTGCGTGCTTCTTTCCTATCCACCCATCATCCCGAAATAAAGTTCTTGTTGTTTTTCCTATTCAGTATATTAACACCAGCGACATCCCCACGGAAAATATGTCCATGGGACAGCCGCGTGTTATGTTGAGTATTCCCAGCGTGCCGGAATATAATCTGTGTGTTTTCCTGTCGTCTGCTAGGAAATCTTGTGACTGCGCCCCAGGCTATTCCTCGCGGTTAGTAGTGCACGGAAAGATATGACGCTGAGGGCTTGCGCTTACGTGGCAGACATTTTTTTCGCATCTTCCGCCGGAATATTCTGAGGAATGTCCTGCGAATACATACATTGATGCATAATGCTCTTTTCTCTTTTTATTCCTCAGTAGTAACTGTTGTCTGGAGTAGCCGTGTCTACGACAGTGTTCAACCTAAGAACAGCATCTGAACCAGTTTGTAATGCATTTATACTTTTGCATTTAACTACAAAAGTATCTTCTGTCAAATGTAAGTATGACTCAAAGAAATTATGTATAGACTATGTTGTCTCGTCGTGGTAAAAATATGGGTAAAAAGAGGCATCCTCAATGCCGTTCTTAGGTTGAACATGACAATGATTTACTGGAAAGGCTATCGCTATTTTCTGTTTTTACTTTCAATTCAACCTCAAATAACAAAAAGGAGAGAGAAATTTCTGCAATATTTCGTATAGTCTCAGAGATCGGAGAACCCTCGTGATTTCGTACGGGTTCTAATGCTAAGTAACGTAGATTTTTTGGCTTATTGGTATAAGGTGTTGAAGAAATAACCGAGGCGCTCACTACCAGCTCGTATTTTATTAACGAGGAAACGAGATTTTTATGTGTACTATCCTACTTCCCCATCCAGCCTTGCTCTTGAAAGGCACATAGTATCGAGCAGTTTGTGTTCTCTCCCTGACAATCTATCGACTCGGCGCACAGAATTCACGCTCGCCTGAGTAAAGACGCTTCTACTATCTTCCTACGAGTCTTACCGGTCGATCTGAAAAGCACCTCAGAGTCCTTTTATGTATTATTGAGGAATCCTGAGGTTTCGATGCTTGAAAATATACCGGGATTTCGGTATTAATTTTCTTTCTTAAATTTCATATTAGCGCCGCGAAGCAACTGTGGCTATGAGCGGCGCGTACAGACGTGCACAAATGGAGAGGACAGCAGGAAGGAGTGGTGGACAGTGGGTTAGTGTGCGTCCTGGACCGACTTCATGGGGAACCGTGTCAAAATTCGTTTGAAAAGTCTGCCGGAAAACTCAGGGAAAAGCTTAGACAGCACAGCGAGCGCCGGGATTCGAACCCACATATCGGGGGGGAGGGGGAATATGTTTATTAAGAAAAAGGAAAGGTGAGCCAGACGGAGGTCGGCTTGCTATTAAAAAAATGGGAATGGAAAAAGAAAAAGAAGAAAAGTAAAGGTAAAGAAGAAAAGGAAAGGGGAAAGAAAAGGAAAAGAAGAGGAAAAGAGAAAAGAAAAGGGAAGACAAAGAAAATGAAAGGAAGAACAGAGAACTAAAACTGAAGAGTCACACACACACGGCCACACAATCCCAAGGCCTTGACAAGGTTCGAAGCGTGGAGAAAGGGGAGGAGCGCAGTGGTGAGTGCCGCATTTCGGGATCCGAACTCTGCGTGCAATCAGCACAGTTCTGCTTTGTCGGGATTTACCCGTGTGGAACTTACCCATTTGAAATCCTTCCTGACTTTCAAGTTTCAGAGGCGCAATCCGTCAACAATCCGTCCCTGTGCCAGGATAAATTTTGGTCAGGTTTATTTATCGAAGCTTAATTATTATGGATGGTTTTTCCCGAATAGTTAGTTCCACTGGCTTCTTCACCTGTATAATACTTGATCTTGATATCTTTGATTAGACTTGATTCTCGACGCGTGCTTCGAAGCGAACGGCTGGAAATAATGCTATGTTTCGCCGGAAGTTGATCCGTCGCACTTGCCGGACATTCAATCAGCGAGAAGCCGACTTTGCCCTGACGAGATGGACTTTTGTTGTGCCAGAGGCATCGCTTTGAATTCTTGATCTGCCTCCCGCTCTGCGTATTTGTATGTGGGTGGAGAAGAATGTGACCTTGCAGAGTCAAAGGGAGAAACCAGTAACTAAACATCTTTGTGCCCGGAACTTTGAGGCAATCGCGGTCTCTCGTTGCACATGTACATCCGTAGAAATACAGAGGGGGGGGGGGGGGGTAAAAACAAAACCTTGTAGGGAATGGTGAATTGTTGAAACAAGGAATCTTGTTCCTTCTATTGTTAGTTCGAGAGTGCTAATTCGACTTCTTTGCCCGGGTAAATTTATTTCATGTCACATGGTTGTGTTGCTTCAAGCGATTCAAAAGATGAACGCTAATTAAGATATCGCCGGATAAAGAACAAGGAGGAACACGTATAAGTTGAGGCCCGCATAAAAAACGCTCATTAACTATGGAATTCCATAATCATAGTACGGCTTAAAGGGTGTGGCCACGCCTACAAAATGGTTATAATCGAGCAAATGCACTTTCTTAAAATGCGACGTTAGAAGAGAAAGCAGTCAGAAGGTTTTTAAAATTTTCGTATTTTATTTAGAGTATGACGCGAAAGAAAGTGATGGCATAGTCACTCGAAATATGAGAACACTGAAGCTTTATTTAGTACCAAATAAAAGCTTTAGTTGAATTGAATAATGGCAGTTGAAGGAAGGATAAATGGGCTTTGTGATACTTGTCTTTCTATTCATTTGCCTCATGTTCTGCTACATTACATGAGAAAGCTTTAGTGTTCTTCGAGAACACTTATTTTATTTACGCATAATTAGAGGGCTCTTACGGGAGGGTTTTCAATGAAGGGAGGGTACGAAGTAGCTAATAGGAAAACGCTATTATGTAAATACGTATCCGAAATGCACAACCACTGCCTCTAGTGATAAGTTCAACCATGTACCAAGCTCGTCTTGGACAGTGTTTAAAACTGAGACCGATCGTTTCAACGAGGAAGAACACAGGATTACATCTCACCATCCGTCGCCCAGGCTGCTGCAAAAATTCCATCTTGGATGGTTTGTTTACATTGCATCTTGCTACGCCTAGAAGGACCCGCATGGAATCTTCAGAAGACAGAGTGCGTATTAGAAAATTCCGCGCCTTTTAAACTGGAATGATCGCGAAGAATTCCTTACAGGGGATCACAGATGCCGCACCGCTTTTCTTTGTCTTCCTGGCAAGACTCGCGAGATGAACATTGATTAGTACTTAGTATTATACGAGACACGAAATAATAGAAATGTTTTCGTACAGGAAATAGGAAGCAGCCGAGGCAGGAACACGTAAGCCTTCAGACGCCGACGAATCAAACAATGAAGGCCCAAGTTCGAATCCTTTTACCTGAGTTGTTTGATTTCATGTTTTTCTAGTCTCGTGGTTTTAGTAATCACCAGCTCGTTTGCATTTTAGAAATTCTTTCGCGGAAATGGAAATTATTTATGGTTAGCCGACAGACAGACGGGGTAAGCGGGACAGAAGTGACAGACCCAGCTGCACGAGCACACCTGGCCGCAGAATCGACGAGGGCATTCCCCGAGATACCAACGTGGCCCGGAGTCCACTGGAACCACACATTGTGACCTAGAGACGAGAGTATGGCGTGGAGGCAAAGGATCTCCGTGTAGATGTCGTCGATAACTTTGAGTGAATACGATGCCAGGGCCTCCGAGGCTGACTTACTATCAGAAAGAATAGTCCACGGTCTTGGTGTCGACGAAGAGATTTACGGCAGAGCAGATAATAAAGCAAATTCTTCCGCTTCGGTTGATGACAGCGCGGGCAGCAGCTTGAAACAGCGCTCGTATACCTCATCAGGTATATAAAAAGCAGATGGTGATCCATCGGGTACCTCCGAGTCGTCAGTGTAAATCTCCGCTCGATTCGAGTGCAGGGAGTGGAGATGTTGCAGCGTTAGTTGGCATGCCACAACAGCTGGGACGTGGCTCTATTTCGGAAGGGATGTGAGCACGGGGGGCAGACATAAGATCCACAGCGGCTTCGTATAGGAGAGCATGATATGCGACGGTGGGATTTGGCTTTGTAGGCGCAGAACAACTTGGCCGTACGCAGAAGCAGGGCAATGCTGTGCAACATCACGCCAATCAACTGCGTCTAGTCCAGTCCTAGAGTTGGCAACACAGATGAATGTATGGCACGAATAATAAAAAGATTGACTGTACTGGATATGAAGGCGTTGTCTGGCGCATAACAGCGAGCGTTTTTTCGAGGGAGCTTCTCATTCTTTTTGTGACGCAGCCGTCGCTTTTTCTCCAAGTTTCAGATATTAACTGAGTCGTAAAAAATAACCAACGAAAAAATTGGAATTCTCGGAAATAAAATAAACTCCGAAAAACACTCTCCGCATGTATGCTGCAAAATAAACTCCGAAAACCGGGAACCATACCTATCGGAAATCTTGAACGTGTAATTTCTCGTCTCTAAACTAGCCGAAGCACAAAGTGACTCACAAAGCACTTCGAACGAAGCCCAAACGCCGCTTCCACAGGCTATAGGCTTTCTTGCTCTTCTCTACGCAGCAGAAAGATAAAGTTCATTTCTGGACACGGCCAAAAGCAAGAACTAATTAAGAACTAATTACAAGTTCCCGTAACGCAAGGACTGGCATTGCCAGGCTAGAAGCATATTGCTCCTAATCTCTGGTGCTCAAGACGCCGTGTAATTCCTCCAGGTAGTGGAGATGAAGCCAATCAACGGAGACGTGTCCGCTGACTGTATCCAAGATGGCGCGTTCGGAACCCGACCGGTGGCTTCAGCAACTTCCTCTAAAAAAAAACAAAAACAAACAAACTGGAAACGTGTTATCATTGCGAAGCAATAACTGGTAGCTATCAGCGATGTGCAGGCTTGAGAAGTGGAGAGAGGATGGCAGTAAGGAGCGGGAAGCAGGACAGTTTTATGCGCACTGGGCCGACTTCAGGGGAACCGTGCCAGCATATATCTGGAATGTCTGCTCGAGGGAGAAAGCACTGAGACAGCACCGATGGTGGCGGGATTCGAACCCGTGTCACCTTTATCAAACCCCTGAGTCAAATGTGTCCCTCAGTCTCAGGGACAGGGTCTTCATTATGGATGACCAGCATCATCAGGTCGCCTGCAGGTCTAAATCAGAACAACAACTACTACTACATGAATGATGATGGGATAAGATGCTTCACCGCAACAATTGCGGTACCATACTTCAGTGCATGTAGGTTAATATATGAGTGGGATGACCATGAAAAAGATGAGGCATACACACATGACACACGTAAATGAGATATCACACACGTCGTAACTGATGGGGATAGTAGTTCATCCCGTCGGCCACCGGAGATGTAGTGCTGTGAAGATCACATCTCCGCATTCATGGCAAAAGTTTGTGTGCTACAGCTTTAGCAGTCATTGAGGAGTCCTTCATTCAATATATGATGCCTGCACACCACTGGCAACAGAACTGGCCAAATACGAGCGAAATCGGCTACTTTTGGCTATTTTCGCGTGGCGAGTTGGCGACTTTTCAGGATTTTGACCTGGTAACCATACGAAGTAAAATAACTAAGCAAGAAAGACGTTTTACTTAGCCGTCGGTGACGCAGATAGATTGTCATTAACGACATGAAAATACCTGAAAAAGAAACATTTTTGGGATAAAGAAAAGAAAAGACTTCAGTCGTGTTCAAGAAAAGAACGGCATTGCCGGTGCCTCAATTTCTCCTTTTTTCCCCCGAGTTTAACCACCAGAAGCCAACATAGTGTTCGAAACGTTGCTCGTAGAATTTCTTCGGGTCAGATTTACTTCAGTGACGGGGATGCTTGTTCGTACGTTGAACACGACTATAGGCCTGTCGCGATCACTTGAATAACGACGCGAAAGAAGCATTGTAGGCAAAACTGCCGCTTTAGTGGAATTTATTGCGCGCTTCCGTAGACAAGGGTCGCCCAATGTCACACATTCTATTCACGGAGAAGTGCAAAGGGGAACAACGAAGCAAAATGAGAGGGGGAAAAGAGGGCAAGTGAGGCCCATTGCGGATCAGTACATTGGTGGGTGTTGGCAGAAAAGCCCAATACAGTACGTCATATGACATGCTTAGAATTGTGTAAATATAGCCAAAGGTTTGTGATATGCTTTGATCTGAAAGAGAGACGGGCCTGGTACTTTCGCGGCTTCACACAGCGACCGTTGCTACTAAATTCGTTGTCATATAGTAGATTATTTTTTTCTTTTCACTGAAACACTCGAGAAATATCGAAGTGTTTCACTGAAAAACAGCGCTGCTCCAAAGTGATGCTGAACACAATCTTACCCCATCTTGTGTGACCAGTTCCCTCCTGTGTTTTCTAAAAGATTCTCATGAAGTCTGCACAGCTAGGGCAGATCCTTCCTACTATCCTTCCTCCATCCGTTCACGTCTGTACACCACAGCGGCTTCGCGGATCTTACGGTGGGAAAATAAGTGGAGTTCCCCTTTAAAGGAAAACTGACATCTGTTTCTGTGAGACTTCAGAGGCAAATCTCTGTGGAGTAGCCGGCCATAAAACTTTGCGGACATCCTGCAGCATCACCTCAGGTAAAAGATACAAATGTGGCTTCTTTCACCGAGGAAATTGTGCGTGCGTGCGCAGAAGCGTAGAAAGATGGGGAAATTTCTCGAGATAAGCATTCCTGTCTCACAGGTACGTTGTATTCCTTCTCTATAGTCGAGGGATTATTAGATGAAACTCTTGGCGGTCATAAGGGCTTTCATTGGACGCAGCCACGCGAGGGGAATTTAGAATCGTCTTGGAAGAACTCCCAGTAGAATATCGAGCGGGCCTTCGGAAGTTCATTTTTACTGCGGAGGTTGCGAAAGAAAGCATTGCAGCGGACCAAGTGCGGTGCTTGCGCTGTGACTGTACATGATTTGCTCTGCGGCGCAACGGCAAACCTGACCATAGGTTGCCATGGAGCAGAATCACCTCAAACGTCGCTCTTTGTTGCGCATTTCTGAACATCTGGCCGAATGTAATGGAGGCACGCATTGTCGCACGCCGCTTCCTGGCATTATCAGCCGCACGTTTAAGTATAGGTGTTACGATAGGAACGCTTCCGTTCGTGTAGTAGGCTGGTGCCTCGTTGGTGACACGACAGCAATGCGGGAGCCAGCGTGCATTTTAACAGCGTCGGTAAAGAAACCGAGGGTCATAATTACGGCATCAACGGTAAATGTGCTAATGCTATTCCCTGTTTTTTTTATATTTCTCGAAAGAACTGGGAACATGAGGGACGGCCTTGTAGATTAATTCTGCACACTTGGGGTGCTTACGTAACATGGCACAATTTAGCGTCGGTCTTTTTAGCTCTCGAAGTATGTCTGCCGAGATATCACATATTCCATTTCCAGAAGGCTTAGCAAAATGCAACTCAAATGCTGAATGCAAAAATGGTTTGCTTTCAAGAGTATCCAAGTAACATATTATCGCTCGAGACACGTACATCCAGTGATTTGCCTTCCCAACACTCCATAGTAAGTTGGGACTTGGAACAGTATACCGCTCTTAAATTGTTGCAGTTTTATATTCGTGCGTATCTTTGTGTTACTCACAAGGTGACTCTCTCAGAATGGGATCTCTGACTCGAATGAGAAATGGGATCTGTCTGCGTTCGCTTCCAAGTACAAAATGTGCGAAATAGAGACGTGCGTTGCGTTTTGAGATCCACCCTTTGAAACGGTTCCTTCACCATAGGGGAGCCCCTGAACGCAAATGAATTGATTGAAGAACGTTTCACATCCCCGAGACGTTCAATGATATTGAAGTAGCCACTCGTAGCGCGTACATAATGCGACAGGAGCGTTGAGAAAGTGTGACTGACGGAGACAGGAAAGCACTGACAGTGAGAGGCAGAGAGACAGAAAGGCAAGCAGGGACGTACGTGGAAGAACCAGAGTTACATTAAAGCATTTCTATCCGCTATCTATCTTCAATCTTTTCACGCCAGTTCGCGTGGAGCAGTGGCTAGGATGATCACCTTCCACGCCGAGACTGGGAGGTCACGGCGGCTGTGCTGTCTGGGGGTTTCCCTGGGTTACTTAGACGAACAGTTCCCCCTGAAGTCGGCCCAGGACGCATACTAACCCCAGCTCCTTCATCTCTCCCCTCTGTCCATCTGTCCACGTCTGTACATCGCTCACAGCCATAGTTGCTAGCGGCACTCACATGGAATCTAAAAAAAAAAAAAAAACACATTCGCACTCGCTGTGCCGGCAAAAACGACCACAGCTGGAGTTGTTTGTCGAACGTTCATTGCGTAACATGTATCCGGGTTTCTTCCGTCCCCGTAGATGTTTTCATTCGAACACGACTGCGTGCGTCTACGTTCTGCAAAATCGATGGACTCGCTTTGCACGTCGCTCCATTCCGAGTCCGGGATGTAACCGTAGCTCCAGGTGCCCGAAAATTGGTTTCGTCGAGCGTACTATGCAAGAACAACAAAGCGAGAGCGTCTAACATAGCCACTTCACTGATAGTCGTACAGTTTTTGCACAAGTATGAGCGAGACAAACCAGAACGCCGCAAGATGCATGCGTTGGCCTACTGAGTCACATCAAAAGGCGGTGTACGATTTACCATACGGGAAGGAAAGCATATAAACTTGGATATTGACCTCATCACCTTCTTTACTTTCTTCTTCTGCGAGTATGTAATCTCTTTCATGTTCATCACCTTCTCCTTCAGACTCCTTTATATTGCGGTGCCGAATAGTCATCATCACCATCTTCTCCTTGCCGCCCGATGAAGCTCCGCCCTTAAGCTTTAAAGGCCCTCCATGACGATGTTACCGCAGGACACCTGTGTTTTCACGCAACCTATACCCGAGTATGCCGACGTTTCTTCTGCCCCAGACTGCACACTTCTCTCCCGAAATATGTCACGTCCTGCTTGCCCTGCCAATCCCGCAGACGCTGCCCGTCATCAGCCGGCGTCTTGCTCCACCCGTTGGAACCCCCTCACCGCCCTCTTGAACCCGTGGGGATTGATCTCTTTGGGCCTCTTCCCCCTACACCTTAACACATAAGATAGGTGAGATAGTATAAATTATATCCGAGAATGGTATGTATGGCCGCCAGTTGGGATAGAGGCGAGAGGCCTCTAGATAGATTATGTGTCTGTAAGAGTAGTGTAGCTAGGCGCGTGTCAGAGCATTTTTACGCCGTATTTCTCATACTCATAAACTAATTTTATACCAATTCCGCTTGGCACTAACAAAGTAGGGTAAGGGATGAGACACGGAGCAAGATGCGACATTTATTTCTTGGTCGACGCAGCCTGTCCCAGAGACGTGTTGCTCCAGTATGCGCTTGAAACTTTACTAATAGGTGGCTCTGCATGTTCGCTTCATTACACGTTAGAATTGTCCCGATTGGTGTCTGCGTTGAAGAGAAAAATATCGGTTACTTCTGCATGGAATGTAAAGACCCGCAAAAAAAGCGCGATTCTCTGTAGTCCTTTTTCTTGTCATCTGTGCAACAGCCTGTCGCAGGCTTATTCTGCCAATGTAAGTCCACAGCCTATTTCTTTATTAATTCATCTAGATAAATGCAAAATATGGGCACTCTTGGTTAAAAATTAATCCATCCGATGATATGCACGGGGCAAGACGCGACAACTTAAGGTAATTTAAATTTAATGCAATTTAAAGTTAATGTAATTCAGAAACTGATAAGTCAACTATTAGGTGGCATTATGCTTGTTGCTCAGAGATTTCTTTTTGCATATTGCATACTGTTTTGCTGCATATTTTCCTGCCAATTTTCCTGTTTTGTAGAATATTTCAAGCAAAACAGAAGCGCACGCAGAAGCGAGCGACCACCGACACATCAGACTGGCGCTATCCTTGTTTGCAGAGGACGGTGGAGCAAAGTAGCACCGGGTTCTGTGTGGACGCCTCGTCTTGTCCCGAGGGTCGGGGCAAGATGAGACAATCTGCATTTTTGAATTTCTTGTTCCGTGCTTATTTTAGAACGACGACGTCCGTTCTGCATTTACAGGTCAGACGCTAAAGACCCCTGAAAATGTGCTATCGCTATATTTTTGAAAAAAAAAAAAAAAGAAAAAAAAATTCCATATTCAATTGCAAATTTCTGTCTCATCTTGCCTCACCTTCCCCTATATATTTCGCGAGAATACGATGTAGTTATAACGAGGGTAAAAAACCTAGAACAGAAAAAAAAAAAAAAACTTTCGACCGTGTAATTTAATATCTGTTCCGCACTCTGATGCGTCAGTTTTCTACTGTTCCTTAGCTACCCGTTGAAGAACACGAAACTGCACTCCGTTCTGGTGTCTTCGACATAACTAATCGATACACTGCAAGGGCTTTACAATTTGAAAATAGCGTTCACACTTTGTCCGAATATGTCCCAGTCGTCATGTGTATTCTACACTCTAAAAACTGAGGGGGGTGTCGAGGTAGCTTGCCGTTGTTGGCCGCACTCAAGTGGTGCATCGTCACATCTATAGCAAAAAAAAGGAAAGTGGGAGAGGCGAGTTGAGGACTTCAAAGTGATGCATAGGCAGGATGACCGATACTGATGGGACGGAGGCACACTGTAGGTGAGAGGTGGTCTTTCTGCTAGGCCCGTTGCTTGAAGAAAGCGCACGAGGCCGCGAGTTTTTGAAAGTCGTTCCGCACAAGAACCTTCGGGGAAGAGGACGTCCGTCAGTATACCAGGTCTGGCGTGGGGAAGATGAGGAGATGGCATAATGGTATGCACGGCATTCTGTCAGGGTATGCGCGATAGTCTCCGGATGATTACAGTGTCCGCAACTGGAGTCCTCCCTGGAGCCTATCTTGAACAGTTGCGAGTTCGTGAACGGAGATGACTGACCTTCATCGCATAGCACGCTCTACGCCAACCATTGCCAAGAATGACAGGGTTATCGCTTCTGATTCGAAGCGAGAGGAGGGTGTACGCCCTTTTGTGTCAATTTGAATATCTGATAATTGACACGAAAAGGCGTACGTCTCTCTCTCTCCTCGAATCACAAGCGATAACCCTATCATTCGTGGTAATGGTTGGCGCAGAGCGTGCTGTGCGGTGAAGTTCTGCTTTTAGCGTGTATTTCAAATGCTTTCCACCCAATAACCCCAGTTAGGTACAAGTTTCTGTCGCGAAGCTTTCTCGTGGGGTGCGGCGGCCTGTGCCTTTATAAAGTACACTTTTGAAACGCTCACAACTACCGTTTTCGTCGAGAGGTCCAAGTTTTAATTACCGAATTATTTGACCGTACGTCGTTCTTAATGTTCATTTCATTTTATTGTCAACTGTAATACAAAAGAACATTTTAAAGGGGACGTTTATTACTGGTTTGCGGACAGTTTAAAACCCGAGGACGGATTTCACCTTTAGGAGAAATAATTGATTTGCAGCTGTTAATTGATAGCAGCAGATAATCAGTGACGAAATGCAGCTGTTTCGAAGATGGAATACTTGTGTAAAGGCCGACAAGACCACGAAGGAGGCAGTCAGGATGGAGTTCAAATGGATAGAAGCTTTATTGACAACTGCTTTCGCGTATAGTCTGTATTACATTTTCTCTGCAAGAAGATGAATGATGTTCGCAACGAGTTCTTCCGCAAGCCACGCGAACTGCGAGCGTTCGATCCCTCTTCCAAACCGATGGCGTATCCTGAACAAGAACAACGACAAAATACAGGGTGTGTGCAGAAAGACCTAAGTGACATTTGCACACTTAGCTCGTTGCCGGACGAACTTCAGATGGCGCTGGACGACGCCTTTATGCGAGCTAAGCCTAAGGAACAAATATAGCGACGCAAATGTGGGTTTCCGTGCACTACAATAGGCTATACTGATGTCAACATGGCACAGTCGTGTGCAGGTACCGCCAGGAGGATATGTGCGTGTGCAGAAATGGGCAAAAAAGTTGGTTATACCGTTTCCTGTACAATGAACAGTTGCAACACGGTATAGGGAGACCAATACAATCTCATGACAATATACGTATAGGACTCTATGGTGAGCCACCTCGTCTTATTTCTCCTCGAGCAACGAGACGAGAAAGCGCATTTCTCGGGCATCGTTTTCAGCTGTCAAAGAAAGTGCTGATTCGTAATATGCACTCAAAGACTCCTTCGAGGAACCTAATGCTCAAACTTCCCGAGAGAACACGAATTATGCCAACTATTTCTCGCTCCTACCTCTTCTTGCGCAATTGCTTCCAATTAGGGGTATCCTGTCGACTATATATACATATATAAAAAGAAAATTGGCTCCTTTGTGAAGGAATGCAAATATCTTTTTTGTAATCAGCCGTCTTCCACTTAGATGCGCTAATGGGAATTTTACGCTTCAATTTGTTACGGCCCGCATAGCGAATAGGTATAGGAAGAAGAATATTCGCTGCGCTGAGGAGGGTTCGTTAAGGACCCGGTCGCTTTACTGAGTTAAAGCGATGAACTTTAGCGAGTGTGAATCACGGCAAGAGTGATTTACTTCGGTAGCTTTGATCTGGACGAGGTTATGAGATTCGAGTAAATCACAGAAAAATGCGGCATCAGCGCTTGTCAACGTCAGAGTGAGCAGTGATATGGAATCTGCATTTTAGGAACGCATTCTATATATGCATGTGTCGTCGAGTTCTCCCTTCCTGTTAGTTTCTCGCAATTAATTTCACTTCTAGGGAATGTAGCTACGAATGTGCACGTACAGTTCGGTGACCGGAAGGGGTGATGTTTTTCTATTTTTATCTTTTCAGTTCTTTATCCTTTCATTCGTTTCATTTCTTTTGTGGGAGTAGCAGAATTTGTCAGGTGACGAATTCAATATATCTTCCGTTTTTTTCTTTCTATCATCAAACCCAACTCAACAGAAAAATGGTTCTGTAATCGTGGGTGGGTAACAAAAATGTATTAAATGCACATCGGAGCACGGAACAATGTTCTGCCACCTACTCCCCCGTCGAACCGTAAAAGAGGAGGATCCGAATACGACTTGTACTTGCAAGCTATCTCATCGATTCGCTCTTAAATAAATAAGCCTGCCTTCCAGCTGCGCAGTCCCAAAAGGGAAATACATGCCTTTGGGGAGCGGCCAGGATGCATAGTACCAACAGAGAACGAATGAAAGGTCCATCTGTTTTGTTGTTATACTTTTGCCTCAGTTTGTGCGCTGTAATTGCGTAGTCTTATCGCAGTCAATGCAACTTTCAGATGTTATGTGAACGGTGCTTTTTTTCTACTGTGTTAGCACCGCGAAGCAACTGTGGCTATGGCCTCACATACGATGAGTACGATAACACTTGTCGTTACTGGCGTTACCTGAAGTGAAAAAACGGTGGGGTATATCGTGGTTAAGGAGTCCCATGAAATACCCGGGACGAATGTCGGCACAGTTCCCCCTGAAGTCGACCCAGGACGCATACTAACCCCCCTGTCCCCCACTCCTTCCCTGCTATCCTCTCTCCATCTGTCCACATCTGTACGCCGCTCATAGCCACAGTTGCTTCGCGGCGCTAACACGGAATTTAAAAAAAAAGAAAAATACCCGTGAAGAAGGAATACATAATGAATCGCGACGAGCTCTACTTCGAGCCAGATTCGGGTGCGATAGTTTTTATACTGATAACAACGGGGTCAGCATATGGCTGCCGCCAGACGGCGTTTGACACGCCTAATAGGAAGAAATGCACGGGATATGGCTAGAACCAAAAAACGGTATGTTATTCTGAAAGCTTGCAACGTGGAGTCTTCAGACAGTGTAGCACTGTGCACTCTAATACACTGAGTGTTTTATGATTTCGTTTTAAATATCGAATTTAATTTCGTGGCTCGCTTCGCAAAGCGTGCGCTGTGGACTCCCTCCTAGCTCCCTCATCTAGCAACCCTGACGCCTATTGAGAAGAGCGGAGCATCCTATCTCTCCGTGAACGTCAATACGCACAGGCAGCGTATGCTTACATAAGACGTGTGTTACGCTGCGTGGGCGAAAAGTTTGTCCTGCAAACGCGGCGCAACCGATGACTGCAGTACTGATTGCCTAAAGAGGATATTCGTGCGTGGAAGTAATTTAGACTGCAGTAATCAGGGCCTTCAAAGGAGCGCTCTAATTGACGGAATGCTAATCAGCGTCAACACACCGCATACATCTTGTCTTGATAAAGTTCCTAGAGACCAAGCTAGACATAAGGCGAGTGTAGAAAGCGCAGAGATAAAAACCAATCTCTCGATGAAGTAGTGATTCAATTCCGGTGTGCTATACATAGACCAGCTTCTTCGTACTATCTCTTGCTTACGGTATGCTCAAAGCTCAGTGTGTTCATAAACGCGTACCTTAGCGCTGCTGTTCCTTCCTGCGATGTCATGTGCAGGTTAGTGCTATATCGCGTATACAATGTTGCCTAGATACTTTTACGCGCATTCCTGTCTTCACCGAGACTTTATTGCTGTCCAGGGACTTCTGTCCAGCTAACGGGGTCTTAATTTTACGACCTCCGTCAAACAATGACTGTGCGACAAGAAGGCCCCAGCGGGGATATTACTTAACTCCACCAAGATAAATTATAGTTGCATATTTTCTCTCTTGGTGTTTTTTTTTCCTTCGCTGCTAGTAAAATGCAGGCTATCTTGATGTCATACGCTATAAATGTTTTCTTCGCCACTTCCTAACCTAACCTAATTGGCGTTCCTGTAACGACAGATAAATAACGTTCAGATAACGTAAAAAAGATACGATGTTATCTGCGAGTTAACTAAAGGTGAACATTATGTACCCTATCATCTCAAGATACATCGCCGCGATATGCTTTGGCATTGTTCGGCTCAGGTGAGAATCTTGCGCAGCAATGGTCAGAGAAGACGACTATTTGTTTTTTAAATTCCGTCTTATCGCCGCGAAGCAATTTTTGCTATATGAGTGGCGTACAGACGTGACACATGGAGAGAGGAGAACAGGAAAGAGTAGGAGGGTTAATACGCGTCCTGGGTCTACTTCAAGGGGAATTGTGCCGACATTCGTCCGGAAAAAAGCGATACAAACCGGGCTGTTTGGTGGTACATTTTAAACGCGATAAAACCCCAGTGCACGAGACACGAAAAGGGGACAGGTTGTCGGGGGGTGCTAGCTTGGCTGCTCTTGTGTGATAAGAAGGTTCTTTTTATTATGTCGGCCTTGGCTCCCACTAGGGCGTTGCGAGCAGTACTGTATATAAGCGCGTGTCTGATGCATTAAAGTCAGTTCGTCAGTCAGTGCTTCGTGTTCGTCTCGTTCTTTCGTGTCCCCTGCACTGGGGTTTTATCGCTTTTAATTCGTCTGGAAAGTCTGCCGGAAAAATCCAGTTGAAACCTTAGTCAGCATAACCGGTTCCGGTATTCGAACCCTCGTCGCCTCCCAGTCTCTGCTTGAAGGCGATCATCCTAACCCCTACCCTGCGCCACGCAAGCAGGTAAGACGACTGATGGTGGTGGTAGTGTTGTAACCAGGGTGTATAACCGAACCCGAACCGAAAACTGTACCCGAACCGTTATTTTTGCCGGAACCGAACCGAACCGAAATTTTCATGAGACTGCTGAACCCGAACCGAAGCAGAACCGGAAAAAATAATAGCGGTAACCGGTTCGCAACGGAACGGTTCGCGGACATCAAGTCAGCATAAGAGTTCGAGTGTCTCTCAACCCCCGAAAGAGTACACACTGGTCTCCATATCATGAATTTTGCAAGTTTTCACCTAGCAGTCAAACGAGGACGTATCGTAAATATGCATCACGCGGACGAATGAAGCAGGAATGGAGTAGGCCAGTTGTGTAGCTCTATATAAGACGAATATGTGATTAAGCGAGCGCCCAACATTTCCCTGTAAACGTGAGCAGTAAAAATTAAACGAGTCATAAAAACGAGAAGTGGAGAAGGAGAACGGTGCCTGTTTGATTGGTCGTGGTTTGAACAGTAAATGTGGTTCTGCTTACTGGTAGTGCAATTGTGTGGCGACACATTGCCTTTGTGTTGCGGATTAACCGGTACACTGCTGCGACCTCGGGCAGTGCAAGGCTGGCAGACATATTTTCAACATGCGCTATGATTGAATTCCCCAACTAGGTTGACATCCTTACCTAAACTGTTTTGAGCTTCTATTACCAGCCTCCGAATCTATCGAAATCCAACTTTAATCGTAATAGTAACGTGAACGCTTCGTTTCTTTGGTTGCCATAGTTACGAATAATAAAACTCCATAAATAACTCGAAAAGCAAAAATTTTTCCATCGAAACATGAGCCAAACGATTATGGCGCAGAAAATTCTTGATTCAGGTCCTCCATTCGTTTTCCAACGCTGTTCGAAAGCAGTAAACGCTTCTTTTATGGTGGTTATCATCATGTTGAGGACGCCTAGTGGTTGAAAGGGTGAAAGATTGGGATTGTTTTGGTGAAGGATTTGGTCGTTTTCGTTGATGATCATTATATTAAGAAAGGCAACGAGAAAGTGTGTGCGGGCAGGGGTTATAAGGCGTGTATAATATGTGTACGGTGAGCTATAAGGCGTCAATAACATTGCCGTCGGACAAGGTCTTTTCCTTTCTCTCGATGGCTGTTTGACGCTGGATGCTTAAGGACGATGAAGTCGTACTGTTCTACACGAGTCCGACGAGTCTTTTTCCAATTGCGCCATAGATATTTCAGGGTCATTTTGTGGGTAGCTTCTGTTTACACTGGTCCACCACCGGCGATGCTGTATACCCAAGGTTCTTTGTGGCTGTCCCGGCAAGGTTCCCATACCGGCACAGTCCCCTCTAAAGTTGCTCCAGGATGCATGTTAAGCAGCTTGGCTCCTTCATGCTGTACGTATTTTTCCATCTTAGCAACTTTTTTTAAAATTATTGTTTAATTCCGCGTTAGCGCTGAGAAGGAACTGTGGGTATGAGCGGTGTACAGTAGATGTGGCCATCCTGCACCCACTTGAGGGGGAACTGGACACATTCCCTGGAAAGACTGCAAGAAAATACTTGAGACAGCACAGCAGGATTCGAACCCACCACCTCGCAGTCTTCAACAACGAGCGTTTACCCGATTGGCCATGCCGCTTGTCTAGTCTCTAAGCAGAAAGCATGGTATGGCCGATGGTACCCGGGTTCGAATCCCAGTGCCAGCTGTGCTGTGTGGAGTTTTTCCTGGGTTTTCCCTTAGAAGTCTGCCCAGGACGCACATTCCCCGTCCGTTGCCCACATCTGTGAGCTCTTTCACCATCAACAACACCACCACCACCCTCTAAGCTAAGCAGAAAGTGTTTCTGTCAATATTGGCGACTGCCAAGTTTTAATCACCTTGCAATGATAACAAAAGTTTCAGAAATCCTGCCTGAATGAAGGCCCGAGAAATTGGTCTGGCATAACCAATCAAGCCGCTCCGATACATGTGGTCGTAATCTTTTAATAAGCGAAATTCACTATTTGTGGAGGTTATTTACGTTTTCAATTACGCTGGTAAAATCAATTGCACTTTTACTGGATGAATGGGCGAGACTTTACGTAAATCGAGGTTCCGCCTCAACTCTATCCCTTGGAATCTGCTTCCATTCTGCACCTGTCCGTGTCTACAGAACACCTATAGCCAGTGTCGCTTCGCGGCGTTCGTACGGAATAAAAAAGTAGCTATTCGGACTGAGGAGACATTACCAGCGTCACTGCTTCGAATTGCATGGGCGAGAACAAAGTCCCACATTTGGTATGGTCGCGTTCCTCTTTCTTGTTGCAGTTCTCCCTAGTATTTTTCTTCATCAACATTTCTTGTTGCGGTGTTTTTCTTTTTATAAAAAGGACACACGCATAAGCCCAATTTATTAAACCGAGGGGTGACAGTTTCCGAAAGGAAAAAGTGTCCCGCGTGTCGAGTGGCACATCTTCTATACATCTTCCTCGTTGACTGGATCGCGTGACCTTCTCCTGGAGATTGTTTTGTGAAGGATGCCTTTCTGCGTTGTTTTCTTTTCGTGTAGCCGAACCGGTGTTATTATTGCGAGCGTCTTTCTTTCTTTCCTTCCGTCTGCCACAGCTCTGTCTCATTCAGACACATGCTGTTAGGTGAGATGAGTTTACCAGCCGTGGTTTTACCGCCAAAAAGGCAATTGAAGTTGTAGATAAAACGATTCCGAAAAGGATAAAATTCATCCGTCGCTAAGTCTTCATTCAATCTGGATCACAGGGATAACGGCAGCGAAACTTTTGGTTGAAACTTTTGACCGTCATCATTTCAATATCTCATCTCCTCCCACCCCGACTACAGTCGTGACGCTGCTCACGTGAGTGAGGCGAACAACGGCTAGCTGGTCCCGTCACAACCACCACCACCATAATCAAAATCATTTCTCCACCATTTCTCCAGAAGTGGAAATAAAATGTCACTACATCATCTACGCAGAATCTGCACTACACTGCGCTGCACGAAGACTACCACCGGAATTCGCCATAATGCGATTCGAGAGCCTGATGACGAGATATAAAGACTATGTGTTTGCAAGGGAGCGTGTGATAAAGGTCACACATTTGCAAGGACAACAAAAAAAAAAAGAAAAAAACGAAAGCGTTGCTGTAGGGCAGACTCCGTGCGTCGCCTTCCCATATACAAACAGATAGCGGCTTCATATCCCATAACCAGGTTCTCAAATTGCGTCAGAGGCGTTCTTTCGCATGTTGCCCGTATGTACACGTTCCCTCACCTTAGTCGCACCAAAGCGAATGTAAATAAGAGAATAGCTCGAGTTCCTAATGTCTCTCCCTTGCTAGCGTTCCATATAAAGTCGCGGTAGCTTCGGCTCCTTGTTGAGCGCAGTTTGCATAAGAGCATGCAACCTCGCAGCTTCTTTAACGATAATGTTCTACGTGTGCGATTAGCCGGAAAACAAACAAAGGGTAAGGAAGTCTCGAACAGAGAAATTTCCGCCCTGTGCTGCTACGAGAACGTGCAGGACAATTGTCATATTGTGCGCGATGTCGTATCGTCCTCTGCTCTGCATATCTCCAGGGATTCTGTACGAGGTGTAAATTTGGTTGATCGCCTCATTTTTGTTGAGTACATCACCAGACCTGCTCTTATAGCCTAATTTAAAAACGCATTAGCAAACATACACTTTTTATAAGGTTATCCGAGAATATATGATGACAGCATGCTCATCTAAGGGTACAGTACCAAGAATATATTTTACGAGATCACTTAAAGGGGGCACTAAAATACAAAAAAGAACTTGCTCTCAAAGGAAAGTTTGTGCTTCAATTAGTGTAATGCAAGCAAAATTAGTTCACGCAGCGCTAACGTTTAGAAGAAAAACGTAATGAAGGCAGAGCCGTTGAGTTGAGTTAATAAGAAAATAAGAAAGAAAAAGGAGAAATGGGCACTCATTACGAGAGCCGGCTACTCCAGATCACTTAGGGAAAACAAAAATGGCAAACTATAATAAAACCAATGAGTGACAAATACTCTCAGTCAGTCACTCACACACATTATTCACACACACTGTAACACACACTGTGTTCACCAACTTGGAGTCTGCGCAAAAGCGCACAAATGCCTGCATGGCGTGGAATTGATGGTCGGGTGCCTAAGTGCCCAGAACCTTAACAACATCCAATGGTCTGCCATCTAGCCGAGCTAAAGAAGCTTGTAGAGATAGTCTGTGCTGCTGATACTGTGGACAGGATAGTAAAATATGTTCAGTGTCCTCAACCGTCCCACATGTGCCACAGTTAGGTGAATCTGCCCTTCCAAGCTTGTGAAGAAGACGTCGGCTGTGGGACACGTTGAGGCGGAGCCGGTGGTAAAGTGACGCAAACGGCCCGGGGAAAGATGTCGGGGAAAGTAGAGGCAAGCTACGGGTCAACGCGGTGTATAGCAGCGAGGCGCGAGCCCCGCCAGAGAGCCATTATGGCCCTAGCCCTACAGCCAGCCTACAGTCCTAGCCAGTCAACATGGCCCTAGCGTCGGACTTGCTGAAATAGACGAGTCGTGACGCACGCTGCTGATGTGCTCTGCGTGCCGCAGCGTCAGAAGCATCATGCCCAGGTATGCCGCAATGTCCTGGAATTCATTGAAAGAACACTTCGTGTCCAGCAGCAGCCGCCTCTGCGTATAGTTTCATAACATCAGCAACTACAGGGTTGACAGCACTGGGAGTTCCTGTAGACACAAGGGACTGCAGAGCAGTCTGGGAATCCGTGGTTGAGCCGACGCTACATATTCTATAGCCATGAGCAGAGCGCGCCACAGTCGAGTATGACGAAGGCACTCGTCCATCCAGTCGTTGTAGTGGAGTCATCTGTGTATACTACCACTCGGTCTTGGATATTATGTATTAAGTCGGCAGTCAACTGCCGCAGGACACAGATAGGCACATCTTTTTTTATAGAGAGATTCGGAACCGTCAGCTTAGCCCTCGGGATCCCCGTACTCCAGACAGGAAGCGGTGACTTGAGCCGCTTATGTCGGGGTATATTACCACGGTATGGTTGGAGAGCTTGTGAGTAAGAGGAGCACGACCTCTGATGTATGGCCTGAACAAGGTAGTGGAGATTATGCCGACGGGCGAAATGCCGAAGCGACTCTTGCATCCGAAGGGCTGCCAGCGATAGTTCCCTGGCCTTAGCAATCGTCAGCTTTTTTTGATGTGGATGCGTGGACACCTAAGCATACTTTGACGCTTTTGGCCAACACACTCTCAAGGACGGACTCTGTAGTTCTATACAAGCCATGTAAAGCCGGAACATGATACGCCAGTAGTTGGCGGTTCCAGGAGTGATGCAGAGTCGGCATAGCTTTGGACGTCGCTCCCAACCGGGTGCCGCTGATGGATCGCATTACATTAGCAGTAGAGTCAGCCTTCCCCTTGATGTGCCGTACTTCCGCAGACCAGGACAGCGATCTGTCAACGACGATACCTAAAAGGTGATGATGAGTGACTCTTCGCAGGCGTTGCCCGCTGACTTGAAGATTAAAGTCCCGAAGACGTTTTCTCGTGAAAGGTAACCACACCGTCTTTTCGCGCGAGATGTCCATTCCCCTCTGAGTCAGAAAGTCAGCAACTATGTCCAGAGCATTCTGCATACGCGCGCACAGCGCTGGTCACTGCTTACCGGATGACCATAGACATATATGCTCATCCGCATAGATGCTAATATGCACTCCTCGCGGTAAGAGATGAGAGAGCAGCCAACAGGGCGCTGAAAAGTGTGGGGCTAAGTACACCCACTTGACGAACGCCAGGAGCCACTCTCAACTTCTGTGTGTACCCTACGCTGGTACGCATGAAGACCGCTCGTCGACTGAGGTAGCTGACAATCCATCGTAACGCTCTGCCCATTATTCCCAACGAGAACAACCGATGCAAGAGATGAGCGTGACCCTGAATGACCTTGCGTGAATTTGAAGTCGACTGTTTTTTGCATTTTAGTGCCCCTTTGAGAGCCTGCCCTGCACCAGTGCTTTACCAACTGAGTAATCCAGTAGAATTTGTGACGTAATGATGGCGTCTTCCAGTTTCACCTTTTGTTCAACTGGGTCTAGTTACTTCGCAGGCTGATGTAATCCACTCAAGAACATGGAAATGTAGCAGGAAGAGCTCGCGTTGCCATGGGTTACTTGCGCCCACTTCGATGACTGTCGCAACGTCATATTAAATTCAATCAGACTGCCTGAAACAAACAAGCAACCCTTCTTCTTATTGTGTCCGACGGCAGCTGAGTTTGTTTCTAGTGTGATCCAGAGGGGAGGGCGACCATCTTGTGTTGAACCCGCGAAACAACTGTGGCTATGAATGGTGTACAGACGTAGACAGAACGAGGGTGTGTGCCGAAAACCTTCCGGAATGTCTAACGAAAAGCGAACTTGAGACAGCACAACCGCTGGTAGGATTCGAACCAAACACCTCCCAGTCGTCAGTGTTTCTGCGTGTTAATAGACAGATGTTGATAAGTTGACAAGAGAGTTAGTAGACAGAGTTGATAACGTCACCTTGAAGTTATCGACCCTAACGGGACCAATATAATAACGGCGTACCTGACTCCGTGATTGGGTGCGGTAGATACGGTACGGTACGGTATAATAGAGTAGTTTCCGCTACCAGGAGCCCGGTAGGCTACCGCGTCTACCGCACCCATTCAACAGATGAGATTCTGGGTAACACACGCTCTCATTGGTTCCGGTAGGTAGTACTTCTAGATACACCAATTTTTTTAAGGTGTGGAAAGATAGTGTACCGTAACTTCATGGGTGCCGTTACCAACGGTATACTAAAACTCGCTAATAATGGATAGTAGTCAATGTTTGATAACTGGCCTTTTGTCTTATGGCAAGTTTCTCAAGGGCAAGATGGCAGTCACTGATTGGATCGAAGTTGTCACTGAGTCAGAATAGAATAGGCTAGAAGTAGAAAGAAATAAAAAAAAGGAAACGCAGGTCACACTGGTGCGACCAGCTGTTTCAGGACGCTTGACGTGGGAAAGCACTGAATGACTTAAAATATTAGAGAGTTTTAGCACATCGTACGTTATCGCCTTTGCGTACGTAGGGGATAGCGTTGACGGTTCTGCGCACGCCCGTAACAGAACGAGAGCTTCGCGCAGTGCGCAGAACCACCAACGTTATCCATTCCGTACGCAAAGGCGATAGTGTATGATGTACTAAAACTCTGTATTATTTCAGCACGTATGTTCTTGAGGTAGTTCGCAGTCACTGAGTCATTTCAGTGTTGCTGATAGGATGGTCTGTATGCGGGTCCGAAAGCGTGCTAGCGTATTGAATAGTTCGCCGTATTACCGATATGTAAGCTAAAAACTTGGGCTTGGACTAAAATTTGGGGCTGTAGTAATTTACGTCTTCATAATCAGAGCTTTCGTTGTGAGCAAGACGTTACGTAATGAACATGGCCGTCCCAATGAAGACAGTGAGAACTAAGAACACCTAGATATTTCTATCACTATTCCAAGTGTTATAAGTGCAGGGCAATGGGCCCTTGTTGCTTATTATATGATATACAGGATGGGTGCAGATAAAGTAGCCCCACATTTTGGCACTTAGCGTGTTCCTTGCATACCGTACGAACTTCCGGTGGCGCCGGACGGTGCATTTATGCGGTGCAAATCGAAAAAAAAAAAATCGTGGTAACCAAACTCTGAGCAATAAAACCGTTAGCAACGTGAACTTCGCTCCGTGTATTTCCAATGGGACATTTCAGTGTAGCACAGTTGCATCGCCCTACCGCTGGGGGTGCCACCTACACAGAAACAAAACGAGATCTGGTACGCCTAGCGGTAGCATGACGCAACTGTGCCGTGACCGCCATATTGATTTCTGCATAGGAAGATCGGGATGCACGGAGAGCAACGTTTGCGTGGATATTTTTTTTTGTTACGTGGAGTTGGGTTACTACGATTTTTTTGTGTGTTTGTACCGGATTAATGCGTCATCCCGCGCCACCGGAAGTTCGTGCGGTAAGCAGGGAACACCGTACTTGCAAAAATGTGGGGCTACTTTTTCTGCACCCACCCTGTACAAAGAATTTGTTAAAGTAATTTTTGTACCCCATTTTCAACACCACGAATGTATGTTGAGCAGGAGTTAAAATTGATCCCTGAGCCACTGCTGCTGAAACGTCTAAAACTTCAGGGTCACTACCGTTGATATGAATAAACTGCGGTCGTGCAGGTAACTAGCGATGTTTTAAAAAGCCATTCGGGGAATTTGTGTTCTCCTAGCTTAAGCAACAACAAACTGTGTGGTACCAAATGAAATACTTCTGAGAAATCCCCTTTGACTTCGTACATTGATCGTTGTAGTAGACTGCTGAACTACCTCGAATCGTTAAGTAACTGAAATTGAAAGGTCTTTACGAAATCCAGGATTACGCCCTCCTTTATTGTTACTTTCATTACCACTCTGTCGTTCGCATCTCATCTGCTAGTTAATGTGGTTATCCAACATTTAACTGAGGCAGCGATTGAGAATTTCCTATTCAAGCAGTATTATATTGGCGCCTGCCAACAGCACAGGTCTAGACGGTGATGCACAATCTATCTACCGCATAAGGAAACTGCATGCAACAAATTGGCCCTTGTAACAGTAGAACCCCCCAAAATATCTGCTACAAGGATGAAACAAATCTCGAGGCTCTCTGTATAAGAGAAAGAACAGCGATAAAACAATATCCACAGCTGTGTATAGCACACTGTCATTAAGCGTATATGTAGTCCTTTGCATGTACGTGGTTTTACTTTGGTTTCCACGATTTTTTCTTTTTTTCTGCGTGAATATAGGCTGCCATCAAGGGGTTGAAGACAAGCATTCTTTTCAGCCAGCAGCAAAGGTTTAAAGTAGCGTGCGCGGTAACACAATTATACAATGGAGGTGGGCAATTCATCGCCGCTGAGGCGGTATGCTGCCCTATTCCTTTTTTTTTTTTCTTAACATATCCCCCCTAGAGTCACTAAATAAGCTACTTAGCTTATTTAGTGACTCTAATCCCCCCCCCCCCCCCCATTGCGCGTGCGTGGTAAATGGAATAAACTGATATTGAAAAATATTGATGTGCGAATAGTTGAATATTTTTTTGCGGAAATTGCTAATCATTTTACTGGTGATTTAACATTAGTTTCGTCGCAATTTACGAGAAAAAAAAAGTTTTTTCCCACAATCGCAATATCATTTCGTAATCAGAATGCCTACCGTAATCTCAAAGTGCGCTATCAGCCACGGGTACGTTGAGAACGTGTTTTAGCCAGCTTCCGCTTTCTGGGAACCGGTCGCTGCGTGGTTCAGCGGCAAGAAACTGGTCGGATTCAGGCCAGAAAGCGCTTTCGTGAACCGGAGAAAGAAACCGCTACAATGCACAGCCGGGGAAGGAAAACAGGTGCTCCGGGGTAAGGATTATCACAGAGTTCCGCTGCTCTCTCTCTCTTTTTTTGACCAAAAATAGCTTCCCACGTATCGTAGCAGCTCCGTTCTCCGTCACCTAGATACAGAAGGCTTCCTCTCACACGTAGACATATAAAGTCAGCTAATCGCAGAAGCCCCCCATATGATGACAGCCAATCGCCGCAGGCTTTCTCTGGCTGATTGCGTCTCGTCTCTATAGCAACGTCGTCATTGGTGCGGGCTCTTAATTGTTACGTCACATCGCTCAACCGCTTTGCCTCTAGCTGGTGTCGTTTCTGCCTCTACACGTTCCTCTCTGCTCCAGCACTCCACGATTGACCGATCGGCTGACAACATGCAGAGCGCTGGTCCCCGGGAGGCTCCCTATTGATAACGTGCCGTCTCAGAGAGACAACGTGTTAGATGAATTTCGGAGACATATTGGTTATGCAAGACACGTCTTGACAGCCCATTCAGTCGTGTGTGATGCTAGGTAGTGTTTTTCTTTTTTCACCCGTCTCGACTTAAATCATAATCTATGAAAGGCAGCTGCTAGTAGAATCTGGACTTAGTAGAATCTGGAGCCATAAGAACACACACACACACACACACATACATACATACATTGGATGATGATGAGGTGCGCGATTCACCGCCGCTGAGGCGGTACAGGTTGGGACAAAAGTTTACGAAACACGCGAGCCACGTACTTTTTCTTCGGTGCGACACCCTAGCGGCTGCCGGAACCGGGTGAGTCCACTGTTTCGGAGGGGTGGAAGGGTGCGATGTTAGCGACACACAGCGGTAACTTGTACTTCCCAGGCACGCATAAGCGACACCGGAACGACCACTGTGTCGCTAACAGCGCATCCGTCCACCCCTTCGAAACAGTGCACTCACCCGATTCCGGCTAGACCATCGAATAAACGGGAAATTTCACTACGCGCTGCACTGTCTCATGATCGACTGAACATCGCCAATTGGCTCATAACGATTCGATATTCTGGCCAACCTGTCCCAGGTGGTGGTGCTGAAAGAGCTCGCCGTTGTCGGCGTCACATATAGGTGGGCAACGTCACGACTAATGCTCTGGGGGAATGTGCGTCCTGGACCAACTTCTAAGGGAACTGTGCCGACATGTCTAACAATGTCTGAGGAAAACCCAGACAGAACAGCTGGCACGGGGTTCGAACACGGCTACTTCCCAGTCTCGACGTGTCATGGCAAGCACGCTAACCACTGAGCCACAAACCTGTCCCAGTCACCATTGAACCCAGTCATCCATATGAGCTGCCAATCATACACGAGGGAACGACACACTCTTAAAGGGAGACTCCGAGACAATTCGAAATTCTTATCGTGACTGTTCGGTAAACTTGGGTACATTCTTCGGAAGCGCTCACTCATCACTTTCGTTAAGAGCTTTCATCTGATTCTTTTTTTTCTCTTCCTTTTTCCATTTTCTCTGCTAGACCCGGAGTAGCATGTCCCTCAGTGAGCGGGCTCACATTTCCATTTTTTTCCTGCTATCATTGTCGTTGTCGTCCTGAAGCCTCTCTCTCCGGCTTCCTGGGCCTTGCGTGACGTCACAAGTAGTCTCGTGCGGGCTGTTGGCTATACGTCGGCTGTTAACTTCTCGGTGCGATATAGATGACGTGTCATCTGCTTCCTGGATTCCGTTGTAAAGTACTCGCCGCTGGTAGAACCGAACCTACAGAAAGGCGTACGCGAAGAATGCCGTCGAGGTGAAGCCCAGTGTTGCTGGACCGTTCTTCCGTGGAGGAGCGCCGAATCCCACTCAAAGGAAAATATTCGTTTTCTAATTATCTTCGCTACATGGGGATGATAAATTGTGTCCAGTGAAACATCGTACGGTACGGAGTGAATACCGTGTTGCTTCAGCACGTTTTTGGTGCGGAGACTCCCTCTAAGTACAAACTAGAAATCATTCACTATGTCTAACACTCATTGGACCTTTAGATAATCCTGTACACTAGCGCTTCGGTGGGCATTCTAACGACCACAGGCTTACTGGATGCGCGTCCCATAGCATCTCTGTGCATTTCACGTGTGCATTCCTGCTGTGCGTTGTGGGATACAGCATTAGTTAGGCCCTCGGGCCGTTCATGGGCACTTTAAAATAAAAGATAAAATAAAAATTCCATACCTCTCCATCTTACAGAGAGACAACCTCGGCCAGCGAGATCAAACTTGTGACGTGACGTGTACGAAGGACGGAAGTCGCGCTCCGAGCGTTCGGGGGGAGATACGTTTAATAGAATGAAAAGAAAGAAAAATGGAAATGTCAGCAGGGCTAATGCCAGCCCGCTATTCCAAAAACTCAAAATAAAGAAAGCGCTCAGTCATCCAATGTCTGCAGTGCAAATGCGCTAGGATTGTATTTCACGTGCGGAAACACTATGCAATGATACTACCACAATCGAAAACAAATTTCCTTTATTAAGAGCTTCGCATTGCCCTTTTAAGATCAACTGTTACCAGAGTAATACCCCAGTCAGACGGCATGCTCGAAGGACTTCGGGGAATTGTCATTTGCAAAAAATGACCTCTCAGAGCCGTGTCAGACGGCAGCTCAAAGGACCTTTCTAAGAAATGACCATCAACGCGAAAGGAGGCCCCCAACGACATTTGAGGTGCAGAAAGGAGCAATCTCGACAACAGTGTTATGCCATTGTACCCTCGCTACCTTCGCAGCTGAATGTAGGAAAACTTATAAAATGCGGATAATGGAGTGAAACTGTGTAAACGTATTTAGATCCTATTTAGAGAAGTGCATATGACTTCTGCATCTTGATTTGTGGCGCACAGACCAACTTCAAATTTCTACAGCAGACAGGGAAAACGGAACCGAAAAAGGGAGCCGGTGAGGTCAGTCAGTTGAGGAGCACTCCTTTCCTGCCTGTCTGGCAGGCGCCCCCGAACAAAGGTCATTTGAAAGGACGAAGGCCATTTCTCACAATTGACATTTGAAATGCTGTCTGACTAGGGTATAACTCCTGATCATGTTTTCTCGTTTTTCTTTTTTGTGACAGTTCATTAGTGGAACACAAACCCGACAAAGGAAATAAAATAGCAGCGGTATTGAAATTATTCAATTTATTCCACTAAAGTGGGGGAGCTGGGGCAAAAAAGCTACTTGTAGCTTGACGAAGGCCGCAGACTCCTACAGTCGGAGACGCGTTCACATTTTGCATACACTGCATATACAGTAGACACACACACACACACACACACAAAAACAGTTATACAAGAATTACAATGCAGAAAGGTTCAAAAGACTAGTATGATGCATAAGAGCAGACGTAAAAAAACCACCTATTTTACAATAATTACAGTGCAGAAATGTACAAAAAGGTGCAAAACACTAGTATGATGCATTACACAAGTGTGTAGGAATAATAAGCTTACTAGGAAACGCTGACGTAGCAAAAAGAAAGAAAAAAATGCATTAATTTGCGAGATATACTCACGAATAAAAAGATAAATTTTTAATATGTTTCTTCGCAGGCATGGTGGGTGACGGAGAAAAACTCAGCTGGTTCAGTAATCGCGGCAATAACACAGCTAAGCTTTATTCTCCTGCATACTCCGCCCGTTCCCTTTCCCCTCCCAGCTTTCTCCTCCCATTCCCTTCCCTATCTTTCTTAGTGGCTGTCGTTTCCTCGATGATTTGGGCCCCACATGGACAACATCCGATGTTTGCGTTTGACGCGGCTAAAGGAGGTCGTCTCCAGCACATTGGGTCTGACCTCAAAGTATCTGGAAATGTTCTTAGTGGTAGCCAAGACAACAGACTGGCGCCGGTGCTGCAGTCAGACACAAATGACCCTCCGCGCGTCCTGGAAGAGCCAATTGAATTGTCAATGGCAGGACGTGCTTTACGACTTCTTCCGTTGCGACACGTTCAGTTGCAGGCCATGGAGGCAGGATAGGTGATTCAATTTTCGGTGTTGTCGTGCACGTTACGAGGGTAGAAATGTGCAGTGTCGTACGCAACGCCGTCGTCTCGGTACCGATACTGATACTTTCTAGTGCCCCCACCCTTCCTTCTCCGGTCACATTTCTTACTTTTATTCATCCTCACTTGGTCCGCGGAGAGTGACAAGAACAGCTTTCCGAAGGTTGACCGGGTCTTCAAAAAGTGAGCAGCTTAGTTCCCTCTTGTTCTTCAGCGGAACGTCCATTCAGTGACCGTGCATACACGTGCGCACTAGGATGACAGATGAAACATTTGAGTACCAGCGGCATGGCCGGGTGGGTTATGGCGTCTCGCTCGTTGGTGTCGTGCTGACTCGGAGGTGGTGGGTTCGAATCCTACCACCGGCTGTGCTGTCCGAGGTTTTCCCTGGGTCTTCCGGCAAACTTTACAGACGAATGTCGGCACACTTCCCCCTGAAGTCGGCCCAGGGCGCATACTAACCCCCCCTGTCCCCTACTCCTTTCTTCTGTCATCTCTCCTCATCTGTACGCAGCTCATAGCCACAGTTGCTTCGCGGCGCTAACACGAAAGTAAAAAAAAAAAAAGAAACGTTTGAGCACCAGCCATTGTAAGACGTCCACCAGAATGTCTAAACTATATGATAAATATTCTGCTTTTTTGTTGCAAAACTGTTTGATGCCAATTCGCCATTATCCAAATGGAGTATTCACGTAAGCGAGATTTCGATGTTGCACATTTCGTGTAACTTTTCGAATTTTCAGCAAAAGTGTCGGGTAAAGTATCTCGTTACATTTTTTAGTAACGGTAGTGGTACTTGGTTACTTTACAAAGAAATTATTGATATAGGTATTTCGCTACTGTTTACTCAAGTAACGAGTATCGGTATCTCGATACCTTATTTCGCAAACGGGTACAACACTAGAAATACGTAATGAGGGGTATTCGTAAAGCGATCTTCTCCTTACGGTAACATTGCATGAGGCAAAGCACGCTCTACAGGAACACCAAGCAAAGTGCCTATGGCGCGTGGTTTGCAAAAGCGCCCCGCTTTTCCATTATAAAATTACCTTTTGCGGAAGGTGTACCGATGCCCTGCCTTAAAATGTGCGAACGGGAGTTATCATTGTCAGATAAAGCGCAAATTAACATATCCCAGCGGCCACATGCTCCAATAGCGGGCTCGACAATAGGAGCACAACTTTTTTGTGTGTGTTTTCATTCCGTGTTAGTACCGCGAAGCACCCGTGGCTATGAGCGATATGGAAAGGTGGAGTGATTGAGAGAGGACAACAGAGTTTGTGTCCTGGGCCGACATCGGGGGGACATGGACGTCTGTCTGAAAAGTGCGCATGGAAAACACGAGGAAAACCTCAGACGGCAAACCCTACACCACCCTGTATTTAGCGTGACATTGAAGCACCTATGCCTTGTCATACTACTGGTGAGACGCACCGCGAGAGTGCATTTTCCGTTCGTCATCTTTGATGTGAGCGACAAAGTAAGCCGTGGTCTCTAGTCATACTGAGACCAAGGAGCTGCGTCTACTCGGACACCCCTCGGATCTGTACCCTCGAAAAAAGCGCAGCGATTATTATCAAAGGAATACACATCAGACAACGTCTCGACTGTTCTAAACGACCCGCACTGATCTAGGCCGTCATTTTGCGTGTATATGTAGCAGCCTGCGGTTACGGGTACAACATCGTACAACATCGTACGGGTACAACATTAGGCGGCTTCTGGGCCGATGAGTGCAGCAGCCCCATCTGGCGACTTTAAGGCGAAACCCAGCTTTCGTGCTTGCTCAATCGATAACACGCGGGTTCTCGTTCCCTCCAAGGGATGGGGCTCGCCACCTTTCTGCCCGAGGATTATCGGCAACCGTAGTGGAGCCGGATAATCCTGCGAGCCCCACGGGTTTCAAGATGTGGGACAGAAAAGCGACTATTCAAAGGCGGACGATGAAGAAGCTTTCAGATGCACACAGTGTGACCAGGTTTGTTTCGCATCTTATCTGCTGTTCAAAGAAAGTCACTCGATTCCTCGGTTGCCCCACGGCCAACAAAGTGATTCTTTGCTGAGAGTAAAATGACGTTCGATATTGGGGCTTTGCGCGCCTTGTTTTTAAACTGTTTTCGTAGCGCTGCTTCAGTGCTGAATACGTCATTTGCGTCTATTGTAGTCGACGAAGCTAGGGAGAAAGTAATCAGGTGCATGATAATGTTGTTAGAAGCGTAGACAACGGCAACACCGAAAGATTTAAGATAACGCTCTGAAAAGATTAATCGTGAAGATAGCGTCTTTGATACGGGCTATTCGCAGTGTGGCTAGCTCACGTTCTCCTGAGATTTGAGTTGTGCTATAACTTTTCTACGTGAATTTTTTTAAGAATTGATTTGGTGACTTTAGACGTGCATGACGATGTCTAGAGTATCGCACCCGGTGATGAAAGTCCCCAGCCATCATCCCGTAATAAAGTTGTTGTCAACGCTTTTTTATCTTTTAAATTCCACGTGGCTTATCTTGATTGCGTCTTTCGCAACTTCTCTTTGTACGCATATTTGTCGCCGCATTTTTTAGTTTATTTTCGCCAGTAATCTCCCCTCCCCTCTGGAATCCAGCCTGTGCTACGTTTTCCTATCTTTCTCTATTATAATTTTTCAACATAGTCCAAACTGTTTCTGTTACCGATAACCGGGAATCTCAACCTCAAATCTCTACTTGGATTTCCCGTCTAATGACCTTCCGTAACAGGAATCTCTGCCTGCGTCAACCATGTGTTCAGGTGCAATTTGGGAGGGACGGCTTTGCATTAGCCATCTTGTACTTTGTACGGAATCTACAATCGGAGGCGAATTCCTCGAGCGGTCATGCTAAACTTGGAGTCGCTCAAAATCGATCAGATGGAATGCATTAATTTATCTCCAGTACTTTCGCCTTGAGGAGGTGCGCTATATCTGTTTCGCCCAGGGTGTCAGAGCGAACCAAAAACCAGAACCGAAAACCGAAAAAAAAAAACGCTATTTCGGTGCGAACCGGAACGGAATCGAAACCGTACACGTTTTTTTTTCGCTCAGGAGGCAAACCGAAAAATTTATTTAACGGTTTTCGGTCTAAGAAAAAACTTGGCCGGTTTGGACTACGAATAGGCGAGTGAAACTGACGTCGTGTGTTCTCAAGTCATGTCATGGATACTTTACGAGGGTTACGGTTACGGTGGAAAGTATGTCGGTATACTGTGACCCTTAGGCTCCCTTTGTAACGTTTTATCGTTCGCGCACATAGACTTAGAGGTACATATGACCGGTTGTGACCAATGTGCCGTAGTGTTCATTCTAATTTCATCCGCCCAAACTCTCCTCAACTAAATAGCAACCCAAGGGGGATGCGTAACGGCTTCTCTATCGGTAATGTCGCGCAACGCGTCCCTTGTTTGAGAGCTGCGAAGTTGAATACATTTACGTATCCGCGAGGGCAAGCGCGTACGAAGTGACGCCTGTTTTGTGGACAGGACACGAAGAAAAGAAAAGGGAGACGTCGAGCGCGTTTGTGAGTGAAGGTGTTCCTCGATTTGCGTCGTACGCGTGCGGTGGTGCTTGCTGGCTAGGAAGCAGCAACAGACATTCGGATGGGACGCGATCGCACCAACCCAGCAAGAAAGTACTTTGCGTATGACATCACGACAAACAAGTCTGTCTGTATCATGCGCTTCAAGAAAGGAGGAAGCCTATTTGAACAGACAGTCAACCTACAGGAACCAGTATAGCTACCAATTGCACTGTTGCCTATTAATATTAAATACCATGTATGCGGAATAAACGAGTTTACATTTTGCAACATTGATTTTTTTTCTGGAAATGAATATGCCTACCAGAAGCGGAACCGGTTAAAACCGGTATGAACCGTTATTTATTTATTTTTTGCTTCGGAGCAGAACCGGTACCGGACCGTTTATGGTAGAACCGCAACGAAAAACGGAACGAAAAACGTTTCGGTTCGACACCCTTGTTTCGCCGTTTCTTGTGTGGCAGAATGCGCGCAAGAGCTCGGCTGTTTTATTGTAGTGAAAGCGATCTTCTTGGCTGAGATGTGTCGGCTCGCATTGATTCCCAGTGATATGCATTCTGCATTGCCCCTGCAGTGTCTGACAACCTCGGATTATTGTTTCTACAGTGCCTCCAGATTATTCGTACGATGTCCGTAAAGTGTCGATACGATGTCCATACGAAGTCTTTTCATTGGTCCTAACTGCAATGTCCTTGTAGTGCCTCTTCATTGCTTCAACATTCCTACAGCGTCCAAAGCACATTTCCGCATTCTCTGTGTCTTCCGTTGTTTCAAGTATTCCTACACAGATTGTTTCTCATATGCTAAAGTAATATTGATCTATTAATCATTAAAATTTTCAATAATGATGACGCCGTTGTGTTATATTGCCCGTAATTCTCTTCTTTTTTATTTTTTTTTTTATATCCGTCGTTGGAACGCAAAGTGATCAACATATTTCCGTCCTCAGGACAAAACATGGTCCGTTGCTTAGAAACGCTGTCTAACAATACACACGAGCCGCTTTTTGTTTTGGGAGCGTGTATCACGCTCAGAATAATAAAGCGTTTCGAATGGTCCTGCGCACATACTTACACACAATGGAGTATGTGATGTTACATGTGTATTGTCATCAAGCAGGAGAACCACCTATGGATGTAGTCCCCTTTGGACAGACACTAGCTTCACGTTACATTCGTTTGGTGTACGCCTAAGTCTAACGCACTCGTTGAAGACAAGTGATTGTGACTGGGGAGTGCTTGCTTTTGGTTGTCGGACAAAGTTTCCGGCGCACGAAATTTGTTACTGTCGATACATAGCTTTAGAATATCAGCGTGGACAGACCCGTCACTAGCGCTGCCCTAAAAAAAAAAAAAAAAAAAGAAAAACGATTATTTGTAGAAAAATATTGCCGTTTTGATATTAAACAAAAATCCAATAGATATCTATCTGAATACAGTAATGCCACGTAACGCTCTGTTCATGGATGTCATGGAGATCAATAATGAAGCTATTTAACTAAGGACAAATATATGTTTATCGATTTCTCTAAAGATACTTACTTCGCGGATGGGAATATAGATGGTGCTTCTCGAGGAGCGGGCTAAAGTTTCCCTAAATTTGTGATTCTTTTCTCCTTCGAAAACTGTGCTGCATATACCTAATTGCGGCATGGCCTACTTGGATATGATACTGTTTATACAGCCAGCGCCAATGAGCTCTCATCGTTAATTTCGTTAATTAATAAAAAATGGATCTGCGCTTTAAATAAGAAAGTTGTAGTGTAGAGCCCTGAGGTGTGTATGTCACAAAAACGGAAAGCGCAACGAGCTCGTGCGGTACATTATGATTGATGGTAAAAAGGAAACTATCCTCGCGTCCGCTCGATGTCCCCTCTTCACTGTATTGAATCCCTGTCGATGCACTTGCTGCCGTTCCGCGATGCGTGATGAACCCCCACTCTGTAATGCAATGAATCAAAAGTAAACTGAAAATCGTTGTTGTCGTTCCCAGAACTTCCGATCTACGACGTAGAGCGAGATAAAGAAGAAATAGAAAGAAGCGACGCTCTAGTTGGCAGCACAAAGTGAGAAACACAGCGACGGGGGAGACGAAAAAGCGTGCACAACGGGATTCCACAGGAAGAACGCAGAATCTGCGTTTTCGCCCTTTCCATACTGCAGCACAAAAGCTCGCTGTGGTTTCTAAAACTGTCTCAATGAAACCACCGACCTAACGAAAGATCGTTAAGGCTGTTCAAGCAATATTATGCCAAAGTAGGCCACACTTCAAACAGGCATATGCAGCGCAGTTTTCGACGGAAAAGTTAACCGTGAGTTTAGTAAAATTTTGGCCGAAAAGCGCCTCGGGCTCAAAAAGCGCCCTGTGCTGTGAATTCGGTTGAATTATGTAGCCATTGCAATTGCAATTTGACTGACAACACAATTCAACCGAGCAATTCCACGATGAAATTCGCTGTTAAAGGGATCATGAAATGATTTTCGCGAATTCCGAGTACTCTCCAGGAAGCTGTTCTCATGTCCCTCATTATCATACACACATCGACTTTTAACCGTATTCAGTGCACCAGCGGCGCAGTTACCATGCAAAATAGCGGGCTGTGCCCACCGGATATATTCCTTCGAAGCGGGCTTACATCCTCAACGTCCGGTCCCCTCAGCCAATTGTGGACGACCTGGGGCACACACACCCCGCGGGACCACGTGGGTGTATGGTTTCGGTTTGTATAACAACTCCGTCGTATCGCTGTCGTCAATATCAGTAGTAATATGGCGAAACGCAAATTGTCAGCGATGGAGGAAGAAATTACGCGACACTACACTTGTCTGCACTCGAACTACCAGCAGATCGCTAAGACGTACAGAAACAGCATTTCGATGTTTTGAGATATCGCACAGCGTAGTTTTTTTCCCCATTTGGTGACTCGGTTGCTTCGCAGAAACCGCAAGTTAGTAGCAGCAACGCCCGAGCAACAAAGGTGCCGGCGAGAAGTTCAATTACGTGTAATTGGCCGTGAATTTAATGGAAATATTTTGCACGCTGACTGTGAGCATCGTAAGAAACAGAGAGTTTCTTTAAGCTTGGTTGCGTTCTGGATTATCTGTTTCAGTATTGCACGTCACTTCGAGACTGGGATGTACCCGAGTTCGAAACCCGGTGGCGGCTGCGCTATTCTGGGGTTTTTCCTCAGACGCTTTCAGACATATGTCGGCACAGTTCCCTTAGAAGTCGGCCCAGGACGCACATTCCCCGTCAGTGGTGACGTTGCCCACCTCTGCGAGCCCTTTCAGCACTACCACCACCACCGCATTGGCCTCTGCTAATATTCCGTTGCTCATATGTCTTCCAGTACGCGTCAGCGGTTGGCGGAAGAATTTTCTGTCGTGCCAATAGTATTGCAACGTCGCTCCTTCTGTGCGCTCTCAAAATAGACGCCTGCATGGCAAGGCCGGATGTCGTATTTTGTGTCGTTCAGTGGTAGACATTTTTTGGAGGTGGCTCACAATATTTGGAAAAGCTGAAACTAGAAGCAAGAGAAATGTACATAGCAGTCTATCCAGAAATCAACGTACCGAGGAAACCGTAAGCGATGATGACAAGTTTTCAAATAGCGATAGTTGTCGTGCTCTTTGGTGCCGTGTGCCGAATGACGGCGCTGCCTCATAATGGCGAGAAAGTGGCTTCATTTTTTTTTCTTACCGGCCTCGGTGTTATCAGCTGGTTACATGCTCGGTTGCTGATCCCTAGGTTGCGGGTTCCAACACGGCCAAGGATGTACGGAACAAGTTGTACGAACACGTCGCTCTCCTCGAGGCACTTTCGCCGTCAACCTGAAAGGGGAAACAAAAAAAAAAAAATCACCGACGTCGTCGGGAATAATTATAGTTGTCCGGCGACTTGAAACTACCATTTTTTCGACTCACGTAAATGACTCGATACCATTTTACGTAATTAGGTAGGTTAATAAGAGATTGGCGCCCAGCAAATTTTCTAATTGCACATACTTCGTAAGTACCTGTTCACGTGAACTGTGTCGAGTGAATAGGTACAGATCTACGAGCAGGAATAAGCGAGCCCTTGCAGGGAAACCTTATCGAATCTCGAATACGAACATAGAGCATAGTGGAAGACGATCGAGTTTGTTGCAGCCCAAAATTTTCAACACACTCTAAGGACACGGCCCTATGAAGTGGGTTCGTTACGAGCCGTTAGGCTGTACCAGACAGGCGCGTGGACAGTATTGGTCACGCTATATCGCGCGGAGAATCGATGAGAATTAACGTGGGCTTCTTGTGTTGAGAGGTACTTCTACGCTAAGGAGAAGTACGAAGAAATGTGTCTGCGCCAGTTCTTAACATACACCTCGGACGGGAAGTTCCAGCTAAGATGCCCCAAGGTATTTGAAACGACCTCCCGCTTTTACGACACCGTGAAGCTCAGGAAACATGCTTGGGGGTTGAAGGGCGGTGGCAACGAAACCTTACGTCGTCGCCGTGTTAAACAGGAATCTGTTCGTGAAGGTAATAGCGCCATACTCTAGACGTCACACGCGCAGTTCGCTCCCGAAAGGATTCCAGTCGGCAGAATGAGCAGCCAAAAAGCAAAACATATTTACAAATGCAGAGGACTAATTCCATACCATTACAGCTCATACCTGCCATGCGCGCCCTTGTGCAATTTCTTGTTTCGACGAACGTCTTTGATACATTGTGACGCTCTGTTTTTTGTGCATTGAGATTTCGCACGTGGACTCTCCTACACTGTTGCTTTTGGTGCCAAGTTTTGTGGTGATGTTTTCATCCATTCCGTTTCAAAGTGTATAGATTTGTGTAGTTTCCCTTTCTTTTCTGAATAACGCGTCCTGGAGTAGCCAGTCCTGAGTGGCTCGAGACTAACATCTCCAGTTTTTTCTTTTACAAATCAATCAATCAATTGCCACGATGTCCGTCTACTAAGGGTTTGGGACTGGAGCCCTGTCCCAAACACCGAGGCGTCGCTCGTGATGAAAGTGAACCTGAGACGTAAAACCTTAAATTCACCACTGATTGAAGATGAGATGAGGGATAGATTGAATAACCATTCAATGCTCCAAGTCCAAGTGTATGCTGCATCAAGCTATTCACTTCTTGTTACTTATCAGGTTTTGCTAGTTCAGACATTCAGTTTTGGATGTCGATACTCTTTGATGCCAGTCTGAAATAAATCGGTGGGCGTTATGTGAAAAGACTGCCAATAAAATTGAGCTCGTTATTTGTGGAGAACAGCCATTTTTTCGATAAAAAGCGTCGCATGTAAAAAAAAGAATGGAAATTATTAAGTTATGAGGAATATTCTAATTGATAAGCAAACGCAGAGCGCCTATGAGAGACGCCTAAGACGCACGCAGGAATTATCAGAGTTAGTGCTCAAACGGGCGCTGTCTTGGTTTTATCTCAATCCCGGAATCCCTGTCACGGGATCCCGGAATTCGTAGGGGGAAAATCCCGAAATCCCGGAACTGTAGAGATGGCAGGGGATTCCCTACAACAACAACAACAACAATAAATGATGACGATGAGATGGGGTGTTTCACCGCGGTGGTGCACGTAGAACATTATGTGAAGATGATGAAGGAAGGATGAAAACACAAGAAAGAACTAAACACTACGTACAACCCAACCGCAGAAAACGCCATTTTCCCATAGAAGTTTATTAAAATCTGTATCGTATAAAAACGTGAGATTTGTATTGAACAATGGTTGGCTGATTGATGAGCCTATAGTACACCAGTTAACGAGGCAATAACAGATAAGAAAAGTAGACCATGTATCACGGTCTTTATGTGGGGGCTGTGTAAACACCAATTACAGCATCAAAGGGCGAGTTTACACACAGTGGTCCAAGCAAGTAGGAGTTAAGCTGGGTCAATATTTGCCCCGTGCATTATGTGGGAGGTACTGGACGTACTTACGTGGATTATGTGGGAGTGTTCGAAATTGCACGAACGACAGAGGAGGAAACGCGAAGGCAAAGAAGGTCGAGGGAATAACTGAAATTAGATTGAATTTAATTGAATTGATAACCCTATAGTATTGAAGATCTTGGCGACGTACACGGACTCATTGTCATTTTTAGCTGATGCATGACGTTACTAGACTAACTTCGTCTAATGAGCACGCGAAGCAAATGCAGCTATCAGCGGTGACCAGATGGTCTGATGGAAGACAACTAGTGACGGGTTAGTATGCGTCTTAGGCGGACTTCAGGGGCAACTGTGCACACATCTCCTCAAAAGTATATGCCTGCAAAAGAAAACTTTAGCTAGCGCAGCCAGTCGCATTACACGTTTGCAAATTAATTGTATTGTTTCCTTCACGTCCTAGTGCACCGGTTTCGCGCACCTAACAATGGGCACCGACGCAAAAATAAAGTCATTAATTAACTGACCAAGCAGCGCAAAGATACGACAAATTCCGACTGACGCACACAATTTCCCGAGACACCATCGGAACGGTGAGAAATAATGGTCTTTGACGACGAGCCATTTCCTGATGTTCGTTTCCTCTTGTAGAAGATTTTCTCGTCGTTCGCAGAACATATCCGCAGGAAATGAAGTTGCCTTACACAGTGTCTGTCCCGTGAGGTATACGTGACGCCATCCCCCTGCGGTTTATAAATTTGCAAGTAACAAAATATACGCGTACAAAACGTTGTAAATATCGAGTAAAAGCATAAAACGTTCGCGAGAGATCTACCCCCGCACGTGAATCTCTTTTTTAAGTGAATGTGAATCTCAACTTACCGGATTGGAATCGAATCTAGACATCGCTCTGTGCACTATGTCCCGCAAAAAGGTTCGTTATAAAAGTATAATAATCTAAGAAATATCGATAGAAAAGATAGAAAACGAACGAGCTGGTGGCATATCATTTGGCACTGCCGTGTCCACCTCCTACAGAAAGGAATCCCCTAGACCAGCTGGAGGGAAGAAGATAATGTATTGATTTTAACATTACGGAGCCTTAAGCGAAGGGAAAATAAAATCTAGTACTTGCGCGTCTAGCGCTCCCCAAAGGAGATTGGGAACGAAGGCAACCATGGAAAATATCGGAAGCAAACGTTATTGGTGGCAATGCGTGGTGGTAGTGCATGGAACTGCTTTCCGTAGTCGGCCACGACTGTCGCAGTGGGGGATGGTGCGTCCTGGGCCGAATTCACAGGGAACTGTGCCCACATTTGTCTTCATGATGGCGAAATGCAGCAAGCAGACAAGGACATAGAAGGAAGTAAACGGGAAAAATTCCTTTACAAGTCGCTGCATTTCGCCATCACGAACCTGTACCAACTCCCCCGCGGATTGTCCCTACTGGACATTTGACTTAAATGGTCCGAGGAAAACCCAAGAAAACACCCAGACAGCCGGCCCCCGGATTCGAACCCGGATCATCTTCAAGTGGTCCCGTTCCATGCAGATGTCGCCATTCTTGACACGCTTGAAGCTCACCAGATGACGCTTTGTGCGCGCGGCGGACATACTGATCTGTATGAGAGATCTACCCCTTCGCATGAGACATCTGTGGGCGGACGTTGTTGTTTTCGTGTCGGTTTCCACTCGTTGTTTTCCGCGGGGTCAGAAACAAGTTCAGGAGCCGTCTTTTCATTAATGTGAAACTTGAATGCATTCGTGACTGGAACTGCGGACGAATAGAATACAGAATCTTATAGCTGAGAAAATGGCCTACCATCCTTTGTCAGGAGTTCGACGGAAGCATATCCTCGAATGTGTTTCTATCCATGGTTGTGACATGTGACATGGATTGCACCAAGTCGAACTTTCTTTCCCGTCACTAAGCGCATTCTTTTCACTTGCACTGGACTGCACTACCTCGGACTCCACGCAAGACGGGTTTTCGGGAGCTGCACCTTCCAGCTGAAAGGAACATTATTAGTAATGTCTTTCTTTTCAGCAGGAAAGTGCAGCACACAAATAACCCAGTTCAGATCTGGTGCAGGAGGTGCAAGCGAAAAGAATGCACCTACTATTGAGCATAGCTGTGTCGCGATGTAAAGCATGCATGAACAATTTATTGTTTGCGTCATTGCAGAAGATATACACGAGGACAGATGTGCAAGATATACACATTTCTAAATTACAGTTACGTATTCTACTTTTGACAAACCATTTGCCTATATTTCTGTTTCACGTTTGATGCGCCCTTTTCACCCACAAACTCATGCTTACACAAACTGTCTATATGTGGTACGTTCCCAAGTGAAGTCGGCCCAAGATTCACGATCCCTCCGAACAACATGCCGCCACACCGGCAGTAGCGCAACACCAACCAACGAAGCAACTGGTGTACCACCCCTAAGGAAACGTCAGCCGTATCCAATAGATTGCTACGTGTATTTTTCGAGAGAGTTTCAGCGGAAAAAGTATCTGACGTTTCCTGTATATACAAGCGGGGATTTCAGAGAAGGTCGTTCAATTCAAAATACGGCTCGTAAAAAGGAAGACAGGAACAAATATCTCTGCGCCTAAAAGAAAATCACCAATGGTACGTTTCTGAATAACAATGAGTTTGGGGAATAGGGAAGAAAAAGGCGGAAATGTTCTTTTCGATGCTTCTTTTCGGGCAGCAATGTATTGCGACCATGGAGACTCACTACTGTTTAGAACAGACTTCAATGAAGCGGATCGACAGCGTTGTTCTACTATTTGTCAAAAGTTTTTTTTGTTTTTGTTTTTTCAATTTCGGTGTCGAAGCTGGCAATGGGGGAAACTCCAGAGCTAGATATGCGTATTTCTATGTTCTATGTCAGACCCGGAAAGCACCTGTGGCTATGAGTTTTGTACAGGCGACGTGAACAAATGGCGAGAGGTATGGGAGACAGGAGCTAGCCTACCTCTTGGGCCGACTTTAGGAGATACTGCACCGGCATTTTCTTTCCGTAGTTTTTCCCGATTTTTCATTAGTGCCTCTGACACTGTTGGAAAATACTTACTCTGATAATCTTTATGCGTGTAACGCACGAGCAAGAGGAAAAAACTGACACTTCTCCTCTCGCAGTGTGTTGACAGTTGTTATGTTGGCTCCGCGGAACAACAGTAGATATCAGCTGTGCATGGACGTGGGTGGATGTTGAGACTTGAGAGGACGAAAGGGAGGTGACAGTACCGGTTTTTGCCGGGCATAGTTCAAGTGCGCATCTTTCTGGAAACTAGGCCAGAAAGCCCAGGATATACCAGTGGTATGGTTCACTAAACTCAACGAAAGCTAGTCTTATTTCGTCATTGGACCAACGAGCGAATTATTTATCTACTCAACGGTCCATATAGAGAAATACAATTTGTCTCGTACCCTGTGTTCACGTATAGCTGAAGGAACGCGCGGTCTTTCATGGTTCGATTCCTGGAAATAACCGAGCATATAATGCGAACAATTAATTCGATTGGAATAGAAAGGACGACCTCTGTGTGGGCATAGCTCCTATTCAGGGGCATTTTTCGAACACGTCTCCGTATCTCCTTAATCCGCGGAGGAAATCAGCCCAATTACGCGACCGACGAATAATAAAATCTGGAACGTTTGACTCGTAAATTCTGCTTAACTGTCCAGGATTTCTCGCTATACAGCGCTAGAAATGATCCACCTTTCTCCAGTTTTTCACCTCGAACGTACGCGTTGCATCCTGGGCGCTTACTGTCATTGCGGAAGAGAGAATGGTCCGTCACGTTTCGTTTTCGCTGACCTTGACACGTGATGGGCAATGGGCCGAGAGAGGAGGAAAGGAAACAGTTTGGCGACCTTCGGTTTCTTTACGGCAACACAAGTTACCACAGTTCAAAGTGGCGCTAAGCACTGTGGGATTTTCTCAAGTTGTCCATTCAGCTTTCACTGTTCACAAACAGAAGGCGCAACCGGAAGTTGTCTAGGTTTCCCAGCGTCAGCGCGGCTACATGTGGCGCCACGCCGTGTCACTCAATTCAGTTAAACCCTTTCACTGTTTAAAAATAGTGAAAGGGTTTAGCTCAAATGAGTGACATGGCGTGGCGCCACATGTAGCCACGCTGACGCTGGGAAACCTAGACAACTTCCGGTTGTGCCTTCTGTTTGTAAACAGTGAAAGGGTGAATTGTAGTCAGTACTGTTGCGTGTTCATTTTGACACAGGTACAGGTTTCCAACAATTTTGGGCAAAAGATTTTTGTTGAACGGTGTCTCGATCGTCATTGCGCGAATGAATTGACAAATACCACACAGGAATAGTCTCCCACCGGAAGTTCGTTCACCAGCCCACGTGACATGGCAGGATTAGCTAGGTAGTTCGAATCCAGGTTAGGCATAGCGCACGCACGAAAAGAAACCAGGAAAGAAGGGGGAAAAAAGCTCGCGTGGCGTAGACTGTTAGGAGTAGATCGAAGGATCGTAGACTGAGGGGTGGCGCGGGTCCGAATCCCAGCGCCGGCTGCACTGTCTGAGGTTTGCCCTGAGTTTCTCGACAGACTTTGCAGACGAATGTCGGCACAGTTCTCCCTGAAGTCTGCCCAGGACGCATATAGTGACACCCCCCACTCCTTCCTGCTGTCCACGTCTGTACGCCGCTCATAGCTGCGCTGAATTAGGACTCATTAATTATTAGAACTCAATTAGCGCTCACTAAAATTAGGAACTTATTGCCACTAAACACATTACTGTCCGTTTATTATGCGCTAGTTCATTCCCACCTCACGTATGCTGTTGAGGTGTATGGATTAACTTATGGTACACCCTGACCCCTGTCTACTTGTTGCAAAAAAGAGCCCTCAGGATTATATTGCAATTGCCTCTGAGAGAATCTGTCACATTTTCATTTACGCACCTACGTGTGCAGCCAATTTTTCAATTAATCAAATATCGAACTGTATTACGTGAAAGTGGTCCACGGGCATGTACACATTGATTCTATTAATATAACGAGATTGATGACACCGCATTTTACCAGGTCTGATTCGTTGCAGTTACGGTTGCCCAGGGTTAGAACCAACTATGGATTGAATAGCATAAGCTACTTTGGTGCAAAGGTTTGGAATAGCTTGCCGCATGAAATTAGGGTTGTGTCTGTAGTACATGTATTTAGTGTGTTCAGAAGTTGAGCCACTTCTGTGTTAGTTCGTTCGTGTGGTGCCTTACAATACACAATGTTGCGATGTATTATGTTATAGAGACCGCCTCACGGGTTTATCCCAGCGGTCTCGCACTTTTTCTTCTGTTTGTATTATGGTTGTATGGATAAATAAAATATGAATATGAAAATATGAATTTAAAAAAAAATCGTTTGCTACGAACACGGCGTACCTCTCAGCGGACTCTAAACGTCACGATGTGTCATCACCGTTACTCATTTGCTTGCCTGAAGGAGGGGAGGGGCTTCTAAAGGGTGTGCTGATCAAATACCTCTCTCTCACGGGTCACCTCCGATCATCGTTATTCGCGAGAGCGCGCGTTATTTGTTGCGTACTCCTCCGCAGTCAAAAACGAGAAATTTGATGAAGAGGCTTTCACAGCTCCTCTAAGTAGAACATGCATGGCTGCTTCTGAATCTTCCGCACAACGCATCAACGGGCCCTATACAAAGAGGCATAAAATGATAACATTCACGCACGCGTCGTCCATAACTCGCCTCCAAACCATGGAAGTCATTCCTCTTTTCTTTTTTTCTACGTGCTCAAATACTACCTCTCGCATTCGTTCCTGCTAAAGAAGGGAGCACGTTTTTAATATCCGTCCCAGCAGACGCCATACGAAATGTCTCCTTGTGTACACCATCAGATGTAGCTATCCAGGGAATGGCAAAAATATTTCCCTCCACACTCTTTACATTCAAGGATATCCGTGTCCTGCTCTGAACGGGTCGAGCACGCCCGTCCTTCTGACCTTTCCTTTTCATTATTACTTCGTTCGAGCGAAGAGTTTAGGCGTACGTATACATATCGCTGCATTGGTATTCGCGACAGTTTTCTATCATGCATAGCGAATACGATATAGTTGTATGAGTGTTTGTTATAAAGTGGTGGAAACCTACGTATTAGGGGTTTTCGTCACGTAAAACGGCTTTGACGAAATCTTAGCCTAATCTACTTAGATATTTATTCCAGTATGTCCTAATCCCGCAGGCATGTGGCAAAGGTGTGCGTCATCGTAAATATAGTAGGAAGGAAAATTTCCATTTGCAACAGCAAGATAATCTCTGACTCGAGAAATTAAGAAGAAAAAAAGAAAAACTCCGAGGAAATAACGGCTGTTGCCTGGACATCATATATGGATACCGATCTTTCCCCTGAGCATCCCCTGCCAGTGCTTGAGTCATGTTGAGTGGTAACCCTATACGTCGACAGCACCGTTAAGGTCGCCACTTGCGAACTAATGGACAAGTATTCCCGCTAGACCCACGGGTCTCTACGCCCACTAGACCCACGAAGTCGCTCACGTATTAACGTACTCTCCTTGCTTACTATATTTCTCTAATCTACTGGGACGGCTGCCATATACGTAGTGCAAAGTGATGAGTCAGTTAGCGACGTATACTCTCTAGCTGGAAAGATCTGGACCATTGCTTTTATGGTTTGATGAAAGAGCTTTAAGAAAGCTCTTTGCGTTGGCTATCCATAGAAATCGCAGAGCATCGAGAAACCAAAGTGTCGAAAGCTCTTCTCTTCCTATCTATAATCTAGTCTAAGCTGTTGAGAAGGGACATCTGAATAGTAAAGCCTCTATAGTAGCTGCTACATGAACGCGTACCATAATATACCTCCAATGTATAGCTTCTAGGCAAGAAAAAAAAGTAACGTATGTATAAGGAGGGCGCTTATTCCTTTCGTCATTTCCTTCCTCATTCACACCGAAACCGTTGTGGCCACTAATGCCGTTTTCTTGCCTCATCTCTGGCACATGGAAAATATGCTCTGTCGCATATGAAACGGTGAGGCTTAATCGCATTCTCGTGGCGGCCAGGCTTTGTTACTTTATTTCTTATACTCCAACTGTCTCGCCAGCAGATGTCGTCACAAGCTAGCTGACCTTTCCCATAGCCGTGTATAAAAAAGGGAGTCTAGCCATTATGAGGAGCGTAAAAAAGGGGATCCCACATGTCAATCAAACTTTAGGACTTTTTATTGGTTGTTGATTTCTGTGGGAGGCGCCATGACACCAAAATTTCCAGAAAATGGCAAGCAATGCCATCATCATCACCACAACCACAACCCGGAAATGACGGCGTAGTCTCGAACGGCGAAGCGAGAATTTCGTGACAAAATTCTTTCACAAATTACTTTAATTTCGTTCTGCAACAATATATTCTCTCGTAGCTATCTTGTAAATCACCTTTAAATTACGCTTCAGTATCTGTATTTACGTGAAAAGAACATATTTCCTCGTCGTTTGGCATACTAAAAACGGCTAGCTATCCCAAGCAAGCAAATCTTAAGAAAAACGCCACTCATGCGTAAAATTTTGCGTCGTATTATTGAATTTTATGCAAAAACGCATCTTTTCGATACCATCCATTCTAATTTCGGCGGTTGCCACGCAAACGTATGGTTTCACTTGAGGATGCATAGAATGGGCGGCGTGGTATCACGTCGAATACCCCCCAAGACCGCCGCTGGAGGCGCTGGAGGTGTGAATGTTGCTTGGTGCTGCCGCCTTCCGCAAGGTATCGGCATAGATCGCTTTGACTTTAGCGTGAGACGCAGACACATTCCTGCTGTCCTTCTTTCCATCTATCTACATCTCCACCGCTCACAGATACAGCTGCTTCGCGGCGCTAACAAGAAACCAATTGTACAATTTTTCTTACGCTAGCTTTATTTGCAACGCGTGCGATGCAACAGAACTCATCTAATACGAGAAAGCCATATGGGCTATGAAAGATGCCGAATATCCACAATTTCTTTTTCATTTAATCAAATCTAGGATACAATCAAATTTCAACGAAGCCTTCGGATAATACCCGACTGGAAAGTACGTTCGATACGAGTGTATTTCACTTTTTCTATTCTCATCTCCCATGCAATCGCTGGGCGGGAGAAGAGCAGCAAATGGAACTTCATTATCTGGAACTTGATCCGCTGCGCTCAGATTCCACGCATAACTTTCTCTGTCATCTCGTTATGAAGGAAGAAGACAACGGAAAAGAGAAACAAGTACCACATGTTTTGTTCGAAGCGTGTACGGATGCATTTTTACCTCATCCAATGTACGGCGACAAACATGAACTGGAATTGTCTTATTGTGATCGAAAGAAGTTTATTTACCTACACGCAAAATGCAAACCTCTTGGGGAGAGATTGCATTGGACCCTTTGGGGTGTAACAAACTATTCGTCAGAGGCACTTTTGGGACGGAATAGTCCCAATAGTCAAATAGAATAATAGGAACGTGCTCGTCATTAAACACCTACAGCGGACATTTGCAATTCCGGGACATGCGCTTTGCCTCAGCAACCGGCAGTTCCGCGACACATATACACAAAAATGTCAGGTCAGGCATTTTACGATAAAATGATTGTCAGTTTGTAGCACAATATGGCGAAATGCCACGAGGCGTCGAAACAACGCGCATATTTCAGCTTAATTGAGTTCAGTTCATTTATTTCGCCGGTCGGGTGTGGGCGCCTGGCCAAAAAAAGAAAAATGTAAGGCACAGCATGACAGGGGCATATTTACGAGGATACAAGGACAATTTCGCGTACTTAATGCATGTATAGGCTTCAACATTTGATTCAGCACCATGCAATGCTCAATAGGCTCGGCAGTTTTTGTGAATCCATATGCGATCAAGGTTTGGAGATGGTGGCTCCTACGAAACACAGGAGCCGGCTACTTCAAAACACTTGAAGAAAAACAAAACAAAAACAAGTAAGTCTAAAAAGTTAGAGGCGCTGCAATGTCCACAAGAAATGTCGTTAAAGCAGCTGTCTCACGCTGTCCAAGATCCCTCGGCCATTCTCCGAGGAGCTTCCCTAAATCTAGAGGACGGTTTCTTCACGTTGCTTCTATCGTGCCTTTGTTACTTGAGCATGCATGCATTGGACGCATGGAAATCTATCGCGTATCAAATATGGGCACGGTCTCGGGACGTCGTAAAATGTTCGGTATGTGGACGTCGCTATTTGGATGGCATCTTGCGATGTAAAGTTTGACGGTCATATAGAATGTGTGTAGATTTGTAAGCCGAATGTTTACTCTAGTCGTCGAGTCGTCGTCAGACATGTAGTAAAGAAAAAACAAAAGTTCGCTGACTGAACACAAGGTTGGATGTTCGAACCCTTCCGGGGACTCCAGCGACCCTGTGATGTGGCGCAACTCGCTTAGACATGCCTTACGCGACAAAGGTATAATGCAGCTGTCAGACCACATTAGATGACCTTCTGGTGGCCACAATTAGTACACGATTATTAAGGGCAGATTGTACTGGACGTATCTATTAACTTTGATATCAGGCAGGACTGAATAGTCGATGCTGATACGTGAGCGTCATCTTATTGCTGCATGTTTCTTTTTGCGTCTTTCAGGTAAGCCCTCTTTCGGTCTTCAATTCGTATTTGCACCGTTCCGAGGTAATAGGGAGTCTTAATAGATCGTACGCACTCTGCGAAAACGATACGGTAAAAGAAGTTATCAAACCCAAGCTTAGCAATGTGATGTCACTCGCACCAAAGAAAGAGGGTGACAGGCTTATCGTGTCTTCGGAACTGTTATGGTGAACACCTTCGGATGTATTAAAACTCTTGTTGCCGCTTTCACTCTGCATACCGTGTTTTTCGTCCGTTTGCTTCAAAAATAGAATCTAATGACAATCGAGCTCCGTAGGTTCCAATGGATCTATCTTGCCTCCGTGAAGAAAGAAACCGTTAGTGTGAAACCGGCCTTGGTGTCGGCTTACATTTTTTGAAGTTTTCGCATGTTTATGAAACACACGATTCGTTATCTCAAAAGATCTGGAACACAGAAACTGATAGCGTTGTTATGAGTGAAGTGTCTTCCGTGAGTCGTACTGCAGCAGATAAACTCCTCAGAAACGATCGAGCCTGTACATTGCTGATATATTTATATACATTTATGTATTTCGGATATGTATGATTTTTCCTGGCATTTCGGAAACATACCCACAGGGGTGAATGGCAGACGCTTTATTACTGTGGCACTAAATTTCGCGTTCCTGAACCTTCCACCCCTATGCACTCACACTTTCAGTGCGTTGTGATACCCGGGACGTCCTTTCTGTTGAGCTATTAACAATCGCGTATCTTCTGAGATGCTACGCTAAAATGTATTCCAGATGAAATGATAACATACCCAAGATAGTTTCTTAAAAAAAGCAGACGCCTATATCAGTTAAAAATCGAACGTGGCCCGCCTCCTTATCTGAAACCGGATCCCCGCAAAAATGACGATTACCTGTCCTGGATAGTATAAAATACGAAAGGAACCTAGGAACACCGCTCATTTCTAGTGCACCGTGCAAACGTAACCTGGATGGCTTCTCTCCTGACACTGAAGAACTTCCTAACCCTACGTTCCCCGAACACCGACAGTGTAGTGTCTATGCTCTACTATCGCCTCACCGTCGCCGTTCTCCTCTGCTTCTTCGTGCTGACGACAACGAGCCAATTTTTCGGTAATCCTATCAAGTGCATTTCGCAAGACGACGTCCCGGAAGAATTCCTCGACACTTACTGCTGGCTACAAACGACGTTCAGCGTCGACACCGCCTGGAACCTTCGCGTTGGACAACAAGTCCCCTACCCCGGTGTACACCGTACAGACGACCCGAGCACCATCGTACACCACGCTTACTACCAGTGGGTCTGCTTTGTTCTGCTCCTTCAAGCCGGCATGTTCTACGTGCCTCACTGGATTTGGAGCACGGTTGAAGCTGGGAAGATTCAATACTTGACGATAGGCCTTGAATCCGCAGTGATACCGGAAGACGAACGGAGAACGAGACGGAAGCTTCTCATTGGCTATTTCATGCGACACCTCCATTGCCATAAGATGTACCTCGCAACCTTTATACTGTCGCAAGGACTGAATTTCATCAACGTCGTTGGACAGATGCTCATTCTAAATAGACTTTTAAACGGGCACTTCACAGAGTACGGCTTCCAAGTTGTGCGATTTCTTCAAAGAGACTGGAAGAACAGGACGGACCCTATGGTACGGATCTTCCCAAGGATGACGCGTTGTACATTCTACAGGTACGGCTCCGGTGGAGGCGTCCAATCGTCCGAGTCCATGTGTTTGTTACCTCTGAATAACATCAACGAAAAGGTATACGTCCTCCTGTGGTTCTTGTTCGCGTTTTTGGCTCTTGCGTCCGTGGTGTCGTTGGCCGGCTGGACCGTCCTACTGGTGGTGCCAAAATTTAGACTGGCTGTTCTTCGTTATAAAGGACACTTATCAGTCGGAAAGCGGGTGGAGAAGATGGTCAGAGCCTGTTCCGTAGGGGACTGGTTTTTGTTGTATCAGTTGTCGTCCAATATGGACGTTGTCAATTTCCATAGTTTCATGGAGGAGTTGGAGAGTGAGGTCGAAGAGGATTTGAACGTGACGATCACCAAGAACTCTTAAGGAGTGAGATTTTATATATTGTTTGTTGATACGTGTATATCTTATCCACGGTCTACACGAATAAAAAGTGCAACGGCACCGGGGCAGAGTGGCCTTCACCACCAGCTCCCTTGGCATAGTGCATAATTAGGGCTTTTCATGCCGAGACTGGGAGGTGTCGCGGGTTCGAATCCACGCTCCTGCAGTGCTGTCTGAGGTTCTCCGACAGGATTTCCATGCTATCCTCGCTCCATGTGTTCACGCCTGTATGCCGCACATAGCCACAGTTGCTTCGCGGCGCGAACACTGATTTTATAAATAGAACTGGCCCTCAGTTGTTGACTTTTGTTGCATCGACTCGATTGCGCGAAAGTAGCGAGCGTGACTACCTTTCTTCACCGAACGTGTTCCATCCGACTATTGTAAAACCCGACCGAGAAAACTTTATTTCGATTACCGTAGTGCTGTTGCAGTTTCACAAAGAAGATATCCTACACATATATGCGCGCTTTACAACCACACCGAAGTTTCGCAACAACTTCGACACAGAAAACTGAGGGAATCGGTCAGTGAGTGAGCGAGATAAGCAAAACGAAAAGGAATTTCCTTCGCATAAGGAGCTCTGTGAGTAGACTTCTGCGAATAAATTGAATGGTGAGCAGAATTCGTCTTTAAGGTATTTTGTAACGCAGAATCTGCTTGCACGGAACGTGATTCCATCAAAATGGCCTCGCTAATCGTTTTCATTTTCTTCGATGCGGTAGGACGGATTTATGGCGAAACGAGGGAAAGGTCTCTGCAAATTTATTGTCGCATAACGACAACTGCACTCGGATGTACCGTTGGGGACACGGTTGTCTAAAATCAGCACTCCGTGGTTTATCTCATCTCAACTCTCCAGGTGTTGCGAGAGTATTTCTTTCGAGTAATAAACACTTACTGCACATGGTCCAGCTCCAAATACAATATTGGCACAACACTTTCAAGCGCAATCGAGGTAATATGGGACGGCGAAGTACTGACAGGCGATTTTAGCTAACCATGTCCCCAACAGTACCAAGGGACAGCAGGTATCTAACAGAATCGAACAGGAATGCACCTGTAGCACTTGACACTGAACGTAGACACTACATGCAGAACGTTTCTTGTTAGGACTGCACTTAGCCGTTATCGACAGACGTAATAAACAACTCGCAAGTCGGTTTGGCGAATTCACAAGGTCTGGCTCTCCATTGCATATGCGCTGGCTGCGCACTTCATTTGCGAGTCCTATTTTGCGGGGTGTTCATTTTTATCCGTTACTACTCCAATCGCTCTAAAGCACATTCCCAACCCGGACGTGGAATGCTCGTCGCTCTTATTGTTCTCGAGAAAATTCCGTGTTAGCACCGCGAAGCAACTGTGGCTACGAGCGGCGTACAGATGTTGAGGGAACACAGGAAGGAGGGGTTGTATGCGTCCTGGGCCGACTTCGAGGGGAACTGTGCCGACATTCGTCGGGAACATCTGTCGGAAAACCCCACACAGCAGAGTCGACACAGTCGGTGCGAGGATTCGAACCCGTTTCACCTCCCAGTGTCGACATGCCACGGAAACCACTATGACTCTTGAGAACTTCTTGAGAAGCTCTTGAGAAGTGTTTCGACTCATTTGCGTAGTAAATTCTAATATCAATAAAATCAGTCCTTGTGCATACTTAAAAAGACGTACGACATGACAGACGACAGCACTGAACAGTTCAGTGCTGTGTTAGGTGTCGTCTGTCACGTCCTATGTCTTTCTAAGTGTGCACTCACTGTTTTTATCGGGTATTAGAATGTTCCACCAACAAGTCCGGTTCAGTACCATATTGCGTAGTAAAAATTGACAAGATATTACAAAACTTACGACAAAATTGACAACTTATATTTCAAAGCACGTGCTCGTCTTAGGGTATTTAACGAGGACGATGCACTTAAATAATGACAAGCTCCAATTCTGCTGCATTTCCCAGAAGTTAACTAATGAATTTTAGCCGATCAATCGTTCAACAGTTACATACGCTTTTTAACGGGACATCCGCCTGACCGCGTAACCCACCTGTGTAGCTTTCAAAGTTCTTTTTTTTTTCATTTTTTCATGAAGCATTTGTAACTGATAAAAATAAACACCCTGTATATACCTACGCACATATCAAAATGGTGTAAGCAGTCGCCAAGTTGTTTCGTCTCTAAGTCTTCAAAGTAATTAAATTAACTGATTTTAATTAACTGTAACTTAAAGCAACTCCGGGTTATTAGGTTGCTTTGCCGTCTGCCATTAACATCCAAATAACAACGAGGCAAGTCCTAGAAAAGCAATCTGCGTCATTTTCTTGAGCTCATATCTCCACTATTCTATGGCTGCAAATTCGTACAGACCACCAGGAACATAAATAAGCTCCGCGTTATGATAGAGCAATCTCATCTCGTCTCCAGATGTCCCTTATCGCGTTGCAGGCTTCATGGCCTGCATTATCGTCTGGTATGTGTCTTCTGGGAGACTTCTCCGGGGGGCCCACTAACCATGTGGGTTGGAATTAGTACAGACAAACAGACACCCGCAGACACTCAACTATAGCGGAATTTTATTGACAGGAACCTTATTGATAATACACCATGTTGTTGTCGACAGTCCTGCCTTAGATATACTCTTTTCCTTTTCCCGTCAATGCCAAGGACGGACCACTGATACATTGGCCACCCCTTTATCAATATATAGAACGCTTCAATAATTTCCCGCACAGTCTTATCCCCATTCCAAAGTTCCGCTGATTGAGAGTCTGTCCTAATCGCCTCTCGTCCCGTCTCTGCGCTGCAGTCAACTATTACCAACTTCATCACATACTCGTTCGCGTCTCGAGTCCATACCATCCAGGCGGGACATGAATGTAGACATGACTGTCGTTCCTACTCACGTTTTTTTTTTACCTCATCGATCACACTGACAGATGATGTCTGACAGCATAATAACGTAAACTGCTGGGGGTGTCACGTCTGGGACATCTATATGATCGTGTTAATGTCGCTCCGTCTGTCGATTTACGTTCTGCTTTGACGTGTGCTGAAATCTGCACCAGGCAAGCGTGCTCAACTTCGGAAAATCGTCGTCTACCTAAACAACTCCGCTGGGTTCCAACACGCAGCCTCTGAATCGGCAAGAAGAGCTAGCGGAGCTACATCTTAAAAAAAGGGTGTACTTGAACTCCTTTCCTTGCCACATATATGAGTCCCCTTTTCGAGAGTAATCTCTCCAAAAGGGGACTGATATATGTGCCAAGGAAAGGAGTTCAAGTACACCCTTTTTTTTTGTTTTAAGAGTGCAGGTCCATCGAGGTCCTGACCACGCAGAACTAGTAATTGTGCTATTTCCTAAACAAATAGGGAGTTGGTTAGGTTATCGTGCCTATCGCAGTCGCGTGTGACTCAGAATCTTATCCACTGATTGGTTCCTGTTGATACGGTTCGACGCAAACCACGCTATCAATGGTTTGCTAAAACTCTCGAATAAATTCCATCCGGTGAGTGCGTATATACTGGGGTGGCGGCAACGACCTAAGAGCGGTAAGAGCTACCAGTTATCCTGTAACTCGATTTATCGTCATCAACCACGCGTTGTTGCTTTTTTGACGACTGTATCGAGGCGAAAGAAGAAACTGCTGTAATCATCGTGACAGTTCGCTTAGAGAGAACATCCACATTATGAGTTCACTGTCCCCTCCAGGATCACTTACTATCGGGCTGTGGCCCCAAGATAAGCCCTGAAACGTGAATGTCTCCATATCATGGTCTTGTCGCAGCAAGGACTATCGTAGCTGTTACATTTTACAAACGCGCACGCGCGACTGCGAAGTGAAAAATAGTGATTCCCTTCAGTCGCATCCATCCACCCCAAAACAGCTCGCTCCGAGCGGTGGCGATCGTTGAAGGCGCATGCGCAGTCGCTCCGCCACTGTTCCGTCCTCTTCCCATGCAGCTGCACGAGAAGCGGGAGTCCAGACATCAACTGAAATGCGCCTTGTGTGAGACATGTGAGCGCGAGTTCTCTTTTGGCGACTGCCCAGCAGCAACCACAAGCAGGCAGGCTAGAGAGCCATTGTGCACATCAAAACCGCAGCAAGACCCCACTCTGAGATACCCGTTGTTGTGCCAAAGAAACGGAGTCATGGATCGCAGTATGTCCATCGATGGCGTTGGGATTAGAGCGGTGATGGCAAAGTCGGAAGAACGGTAAGTCCCATTCCGTTCGATCACGCCCAATTATTTCTTCATCCAGCATTTATTTGGCATGCCCAAGGAACCCACCCTGCCATTTCGTGGTGTGGTACAACTTGCCTAGATACGTCGTCCTTCGCGCGGGTACATTAGTCGTACTTTTTATCTTCTTGGGTGTACACCATGCGAAAGTATCCGGCTATTCGTCTCTAGGGAAAGGGTTATAACCCGACCGGGGGGTTCCAGCAAACAAACTGGTGACATCCTACAAGCTGCTAAGATACGTCATGCACCGCGAGGAACGTCCACTACGGTGTGCTGCGCGATATCACCTCAAAGCCCTCACGTGAGCAATGTTAAATTAGATCGTAATCCTAGTTGCGTAGAACCAGGAATTATTATTCTTACAGCGACGTTATATGACTACTATGACTACACATGGGCTTGTGGACACTCGAAAGGATTTGGAAGCCTGAGCCTGCTGATGCGAGAAAGATAACGCAAACTAACTAGCGACTCAAGTGGAAGCAATCACTTTTTTTTTTCGTGTTAGCGCCGCGAAGCAACTGTGGCTATGAGCGGCGTATAGACGTGGACAGATGAAGAGAGGACAGCAGGAAGGAGTGGGGGACAGGGGGGTTAGTATGCGTCCTGGGCCGACTTCAAGGGGAACTGTGCCGACATTCGTCTAGAAAGTCTTCGGAAAACCCAGGGAAAACCTCAGACAGCACAGCCGGTGACAGGATTCGAACCCGTGCCACCTCCCAGTCTCGGCGTGGAAAGCGATCACTCTAACCACTATGCCACGGGAGCTGGTGGAAGCAATCACTACGGTCCCTTTCCAACATGTTGGATGTTCCTAATGTGGCCCTTCGCTTTTAGGTGTTTCTTTGCTGGGGGTTGAGTCGTGTCTTTGCGCGTCATCCTTCGGGTCCCACACGCTCGAAGTACATTTTTCGATCGCCTAACCATTTTCTTTCGCAGAAGGTAGGATCCCATTAGGAAATCAAAATATCGGAGCCAGTTTGGACGTACCTTTCAAGTGTTGTCGCCGATAGCCGGTTTGCAAGAGACACACATTACTACTCACGTTGAGGTTATCTTAATCAAGTGCGCAGCTGCCACCCACAGTATATGGTAATGTATAGTGAAAGCAAAAAACTTGACGCCGCGTCTCCTGCTCTGAAATCCGAACACAGTTGTGTCCGCTACTGAATCTTTGTTCCTGACTGGAAAGTGGTTGAACACTAAAACATTAGAAAAAGTCGCGCGTTATCTTATACAATGGAGAAGAGTTTATCTCAACAGCACGGACATGGGAAGAGAATGCGTAAGAACTCCTCACGCGAAAAGGTGTGCGATATAATTCCATTTTCATGCCTAAGTAACTTGGACATAACAAAAAAACAACGCATTTATCGGGTACAACGAGACAAATGATGTACCGCGCCTGTCGCCAGGTTCCCGGTCCATTCTGATTGAAGCTACTTATCCTCTAGCTTTTTACCGGCGGCTGCTGTATTTCATTATGCGATGTAATTAATCACCTATAATTTTTTTAAAGCATACGCATGCTGCTCCTTTACGAGTTAAGCGCAATTATAGTAGTCTCTTTTATGAAACGCTGACTTTTTGTACTATTACTACTCCCGTAAACTGTGCTTTAAAACGAAAATCGTTGAACAGACTGATAATGTGTTCCCAATTGATTACTAAGTGATCGCTGTGAATTAAATATTAGTTGAAACAGGAAGTGAACTTCGTGAGTAGGTGTCCGTCCTTATTCTCTGCAATTTGTTCAGTGTCGTTCTCTTTACGGGTTCTTTCAATCGTGTTCGCTTAATTTGCGTTTCGTCCTGAGTTGCCATAGAAGTGCAAGATACAATGCACGCCCCCTCCCCCTTTTTTTTTTCTTTCAGCAAGACGTCGCTTAATTTTTTTAAGATAAATTATTCATTCGCGTTTCATGCGTTCATGGAACGTAAAAAAAACATCCAAAAAGTGATACAGAACATTAAGTTGTGAAGGTAGATGGGTAGATATCCAGCGAACCTGTAGAATGTAGGAAGGGAGTTGCCTCAGGACAGAAGCCGCCGATATTTCGAACAGAGACTGTTCTTCTTCTGGGACTTCATCTTCTTCTGCCCAGAAGAAGAACAGTCTCTGTTCGAAATATCGGCGGCTTCTGTCCTGAGGCAACTCCCTTCCATTAAGTTGTGAAAGATTATTTAATTTACATTTCCACGCCGTTCTAGCTACAGTTTCTACGCGTTGTTAACAAAGGATTCAGAGAAGTCTTCAGAGCAGCGATGAATATATTGGTCAGTCTTATACAGGGTGCATCACGGGAAGCTGGTGAAAATGTTCTTACACTCGAGAATCGTTTTGCCCTCGAAAGAGTCGCTGCATATAGTTATTCCCGATACGGCCTAGCTAATATTGTGTCTGTAATGAGGTCCTTCGTTGTGAATTCCGCTGGAGAATGAGAAAAACGGAAATAAAAGATGAAAAACGGAACTCCGCAGGACGCTCGAAGAGTTTACATTTTCGCATCTTTTACACTGAAGCACTGAAGCTCGCTGCAGTTTCATTTTTTGTGGATTAGAGACCTCAACGGTTGTGCTTTACAACTTTTACTACAGCTACAACCTATTTTCACTAGTTAGGTATATTAATTATGGAAGTTAATGAAAACTTGCACTAATTACAGACACAATATTCCCTTTAAGTAGGTGATATCCGGAATAACTCTATTGAGGGAAAAATGATCCACGAGTTTGAGAACGTGTGCCGCACGACATGCTATAATATTAATCATTCCGCCCTGTGATGAACTCTATTGAAGGCTTACAAAGGCCACAGAAAGAAAGTCGTCCAGGAGGAGCTCTTTTATTAGGAGATTCATAACTCGCTCTATGGAGCCCGTAAATTGCATTCACTGTTCCTGTGGGAAATTGCGATAGACGTGACAGAAGGAAGGGAAAACACGCAGAGAATTGAAACATTGGGCATCATCTGGGATAAAGGAGTCCCAAGGCAGGTGGAAGGTCTCGTTACAGTAAAGTACAGTAGTAAGATAAACTTCAGTAAACTACTTCGAGGTATACTTTGAGTTGTTCATGCTTCTTTTTGAAGCACGAAAAAAACTGTCCGCTTCAGCGCTGTGAATGGCTTGTTTCATTCACTTTATATGTATGTATCGCAAATGCGGGTGTATTCGTTGAAAATTATGATTCATATATTATTCGTACATTGCCTTTGTGGTGACTCTGGAGTAGGTGTAATCATTCATGCGCATTTTATTCGTTAAAGTGATTTGGAAGGCAAGAAGTTATAATTCACTATTCTTCACTAATTTTTCAAATCAGAGGCACGTGTCGATGGTAAACAGTGCACTAAGTATGACGTAATAAGTAACGTATGACGTAAGTAATTATCCGCAGCATGCATTTTATAGTTGTTGTAATGCGTAGTAATTAAATAATACTTTATTATTTTTATGAAGGGAAATGCCTCAGGAAGAGAGCCTGTTCTTCTTATTAAATTTCTCATTATTAAACTTTTGAAAATAAATTTTATGAAATTTGATTAAATAACTAGATATATTGTGCATATGAAGATTAATTAGTAGATCGATTTTCAGTTCCTGTAGTGCCACAAATAACATCCGCTCTACTGCACAGCTCAGCGATTTAGCAGGAGGAAACAAGAAACGGGACCAGTTAAAATAACACTCATCCACGGAGACAGGAATTCCGTAGACGTAACGCAAGTGAAATTAAACGAAAGTGAAAGGCTCTGTATACAAAACTAGACCTGTTAACCCTTTTGAAGTAGAGCCACTTTTATGTAAGCGCCTGAACACAAACAGCTTTCTTGCAACTGTTGTTTCGTTCTAGGGGGAAAATCTTCACGAAACAAACAATCAAAAAAGAGCCCTTCAGGCACACGCGTGCGTTTCGCATTCAACTCTATTATTGAAAGCGAATTCAGAGCAGCTGCGCCGAGCAGTCAACAGAATAAACTACTTTGGGTCTGTCACTGCACGTGCCGTATTTTTACGGTAAGCAGAAAGACCGGAAAGCTTCTGTGCTGCTAGACTTGCATTTTACCCTGGGGCTTTCTCTTTGTCTGCGGACAGCTCAATTGTACGTAATTTTAGCTACATTTTCACCTCGAATGTTTCGCGTGTAATGGGGTAGTGTACTTCTCTCCAGCGGTGAATCACCCCGTGACATAGTCAGGGTTTATTTGCCGTTGCGTCGGTGAGAACATCTACCCGATAAAAATACACGAAAATAGAGCCGATAAAAATAAAAAAATCTGTTCGTGATAAATTCTTTTCATTTCCATTTCAATTCAAATTCTCAATTCAATTCAGAATACGTTTAATGTATTTTGAGAAAAATGGTTCAAAACAAAGTTTCAATGAAAAAATGGCTAGGAAGCAAGCGAGCTGGTGAAGATGATGCATAATGTAAAAACCCCGAGACTAGGGAACACGAAGGGACAGACACAGCACGAAGTCGTCGTGTTGTGACTCTCCCTTCGTGTTCCCTAGTCTCGGGGTTTTACATTATGCAAGGTTTCAATTACTGTCTTCATCTCCGTTTCTGCTATTTCCGCGCGTGAGAACCTTCCTGAGACGTCGGGTACCTAATGGGTTTGATACTTGCCATCCGCAAATGAAGACACCTTCGGGATACCCTCTTACTTTTGTAAAGCTTCGGTATTGACGTAATCGTTTCCAATTTCTCCTTCCCCTAATCAAAGCGCCCACATTACTCCATCGTTCGACCAGGATCGATAATTATTATAAGAGCCCCCCCGTTCTCCTTTCGGGACTTCTTTCGTAACAGTCTACTCACATGCGCGAGACACCTTCTTGCGTAATCGACTTGGATGGTTAGCATGAGTCTTGGGCCAACTTCAAAGAGAACAACAGTCTTAAAATTCGTCGAGTCAGCCTCGGGCAGACAGAAGTCACCCCTCAGGCTTTTGCATGACCTATGAGCGCATGCAATATTACTCGGCCATGGCCGGGGAAAAAGGACAGAGTTAAGCCAATGAGAAATAAGTCTCTAGATGGTGATGGTGATGTGGTAAAGAAAAAAACAATGGGGATGAAGTCTCTGTAGACTTAAGCAGGTTCCAACAATAACAACAATGGATAAATTGATGATGAAAGGCGAAATTCGCCACATGAGGTGCGGCCCTGTACCCCAAGGCACAATGGAGGGAATGAGATGTGACATGATGATGAGACTGTAGAGGAGATGGTGTTTCTCTACATGAGTCCTGACAAGCGATCACTCCCACATCAACCACCCTCCGACGCGGAGCGGTGCATGCGGTTGAGGTCCGCGTCGATACCACGAAGAGGAGAATGAAGGCGACACGAGGGTGATAGACGACACGGCTCGTGATCGTGTCAGTTGATGCAGCAGCAGCGGGATGACACGAACAAGCGCGCTGTGATCCGGCCGGGTCCCATTGAAGAGCTGTGAATGCTGCGTGCTTTACTGGTTGAGCGGTTGTTCAGAGCGTTGGGTGGTTGCTGATTGCGTTGAGTGATTGTTGCTGAGTGGGCGACAGTACCGCGACCGGTACCAGAGCGTAAATGCTGGTTGTAGCCACAGAAGCGCCAGGGAGGACCATCGTGAAGCAGGTGGAGGTCGGAAACGGAGCTCACTGCGGTCTCCCTGCGAGTCCCCGGTGGAAATGTGGTCCCGATGCGATTTGTCCACCACAAGGTAGTTGGCTGCAGACTTGCCGAAAGATTTAGGATGGTGAATGGCCGAATTACGCCGAACATGGTGTCCGTTGTTGGGATAACCAAATGTAGAGGATGTGGGGTCCCCCTACATGAGTCCTGACCGGCGATGATGGAAGTCCCAGCTGGCCAATGTTCGTGGCCTCGCACTCGGACGATGCCGATAGAATACTGTGCCAGGCGCAGTGGCGTCGTTGTCGTCGTCGTCCCAGGGTCGCCACAAGACGATGAACGACGCTGAAGTGAGTGGTAGACAGTCAGCGGAGTCGGTGATTCAACATTAGGGGCGACGAGAACATCAACAAAACGCTACACTAGCTCGCGTTGCTCAGTGGTTGGCGTGCTGGCCATGTCACGTCGAGGCTAGGAGGTACCCGGGTTCGAGTCCCGGTGCCAGCTGTGCTGTCTGGGGTTTTTAATGCGTTTTCCTCGGACTCTGTCAGACATATGTCGGCAGAGCTCCCTTAGAAGTCTTCCCAGGACGCACATTCCCCAAGGGCGTAAGTCGTGACGTTGCCCACCTCTGTGAGGAGGACAACGGCAAGCCCTTACACCAACAAGAGCAGCACCACCACTACAAAACGCTAGGCAAACACGACAAGTAATGCATTTCATTACAAATTACTTTTTGCGGTAAGTAATGCATTACTAATACCATTACATTAATTCTCCCGGAAGTATATAATAAGGCCTTGCATTACAAGTATCAATCATCCGAATCGGTGCAGATGAATTTAGTACATATAAGATTTAAGATAGCGCAGAAGTAGTTTGCGCTCAATACAAGACAACAACAGCCAATCACTCGTTATAAATGCAGAGACTTTATACATATTTTTTTTCGTTATTTTTTCTTTGATCGAAAAGTGTTAGAGGAAAAAAAGGGTGATGACGCCACCTGGACAGGTGTTAGCTAGAGAATACCCAGAGTGTCTTACGTTTCAATCAACCAACCAATCATTTATTTCATTCATTCGTATAATACGTTCATACAAATAATATACAAGGGAAAAAAAGGAAAAAAAAAAGAAAAGAGAAACACTGTCAAGGAGCCCGCGAAGAGGGAATCAGACACATAATATGAAAAACGGAGCAACTATGATTTATTTGAACAAGAACTTTCGTGCAAGAGACTGCACTTCTTCAGGTTGACCTGAAGAAGTGCAGTCTTTTGCACGAAAGTTCTTGTTCAAATAAATCTTAGTTGCTCCTAACCGTTTTTCATATTATGTAACTAATATACAACTGAAGGAACCAGAGGGAAAATCCCGGATTGCCATTGCTGGTCTGACTTTTGAACTATCTTCTCGTTAACTGCTCTCATTCATTAGCGCTCGTTCTTTTTTTTTTCTTGTGTGTGTTTGTCTCGCTTTGACATCCTTGGTTAGTTTTGTTTTTGTACTTTCTCGTCGATCCGCGTGTTCTGGAGTAGCCTGTCTCGACCTCGTAGGAACTCGCATCTCCATGTTTTTTCAATCGATCAATCATAATTTGTAAACTTTCCGGGTATACGTACTATAAAACACAGAAAAATAGCGGGACAAAATGCAGCTCAGAGACACGAATATTGCGTTACAAAAGAAAGGAAAAAAAAAAAAGTCGGTCGAAACGAAGCCTCATTAACAAAGTCTTTACTGTCAAAGTCCCTAGTCTAATTCGCGCTTTTCTTTAAAGATCTCCAGTTGGAATACTTCATTCTAAGGGGAAAAGACACAATCTGTGTTCCGCGAAGTTACTGGTTTTGTACCGCTGCCTTCAGCGCTGACATTTGGCTGGCATTGATCGGAGGAAACCGAGAAATTGCGCGAACGAGAAGGGACACAGCATTGAGACGAACGATCGTCGAATCAATCGTTATCGACGTCAGATTGCTTTCTTTTATCGAAGGAAGGTTTTAAAAAGACTTTCTAAACTTTAATGTAGTCGTCAGGATGGGTTGCGCCTAGTTCCATTATTGTCACGCGCGAATAAGAGAGGCACTCGCTCAAGATACAATCTTAGTTGTAACTATACGAGCTGTGACGCAGAAAATAATGCATGATGCGGAGGCATTCGCGTTTTCATATTGCAATTTTTTTCTTCGATTCAGCGTTGGGGAAGAAAGTTCGGTGGAAATCAGTGCAGATTCATCGATCTGTAGATGATCAATTGATCAGTGATTGGCAGAACCGGGCAATTTTAAAGTTGGTCGAATCGACGACGATATTTGTTGGAAGGAAAAGCCCGAGGGCGATAAAGGTGTTGGTTGTACAGCTGAAAACTATCATAATAATGGGCGCATGGTAGAGGGCACTGCTGGTTAGAGTAGTTGCGGTCTCAGTCATTTTGCCCACGTGTGCTGAGATTTCACGGCGCTCTCACGTGGCAGGGCCTGCCAGGCCTGGATGTGCTCCCTAAGTCACCGGGCTGGGCCGCATAAAACGAGGAAGGCACGGGCTCGGGCCGTGCCATTTTTCGATGAGCCAGGATCGGGTCGGGCCCGGAAAAGTCGGCCCGTGCTGGACTCTAGTCAGTATCGATAGGGGCTTCCTGTGCTTGACGCCAAGCGTTTAGTGAAAACTCACCTATTATTTCTGTGATGCAGTAGTTAGTTAGTTAGTTAGTAAATTAGTAAAATAAAGTAAGCTTTTAGCAACCTACCATAGCTGCTACCTGCTCCATGACGCAGTAGGAAGCGCTCGCGTCTCTACATGTATCTATAAACGAGTCAGTGTTTCTACTTTACACCTGCGGTCTCTTTGTAGTCAGACGCAAAACATGTTCAAGAACACTCACGCATTGCCAAATTTAATTTACAGACAACGTAAAAACATATTTTACGTGGAACGTTTTTGACAGTGGCGCCACAAGTGGGAGGTGAAGTCACGATGAACGATTGACAGTCGACCACTCAACCCATGTCCATAATCCATGACCGCACACATTTCCAACGTGAACTTTCAACAGCAGCGAATAAGCTTTACTGCATAGCAAAGCCGCTTATCTTGCTCTCTACTTTTTTTTTTTATTCGAAGCAAAGCTGACAGCCAAATAAACTCAGTCTAAGCTGTCAGCGCACTCAAACTTGGTGTAGCTTAATGTACACAGAGCACTCAGTCGGACGACAAATTCTTACTGCGGATACTAAACCCATGATAGGGTAAGAAGGAAAAAGTAAAATAAGTACCTAAACTCTCGTCTTTGTCCCTCTCTTGCCAGTGAGTTGTTGTTTAGAGCGCCTGGCTGTGACGTTTGTCTTTCCGATTGATCTGCCTGCCGATATGGTTTCTCCAGGGAGGGAAGCGTGCCTTCTGAGCCGACTTCACAAGAACATTTGCACCCCGAGCAGGTTTTGGTTTATTATTCGTGACCTACGATGAAAAGCAAAAACGTTAGCGGCCGTGTTCTTTTTTTCTTGTTTATAGGCTTATATCCTTGTGGAGCAAATAGGTATGTGCGAATAATTACATTGAAACCGAAGCGAATACGTATGACATCGTGGTATAACCGCGGACACATGCTGCACATGTACGGATGTAAACATGTACCTATATGTGATATGCGTGAGAATTTCTTTTGCCGTTTCGTGCCTTACGTGTGCAGCTTCAAATGCGTTCGGTTTGGAACACACATCGATTTGATTCGAAATACGAATTTATTTATTTATTAATTTGATGATACGTTAAGGCCCTGTAAGTGCATTACATGACAGAGGTGGGACACTTACCTTACTAGTATACATGAACAAGTGCGTATACAAGAAACGTCAAACAAAATGAGCAGATAATAAATTTCACAACACTACGAAGGATAACACAAAGGCCGAAATATACTGCAAGCGTTATGAGAGATAACGAGAGATCTATACACACCCGAAATATAAACGGAACTCATTAAGATCATTAAAATACAATGTGATCGATTTCTTGATTCTGGGCCGCATTAATTACAACAACAACATTATTTCGGATGATGTATGGGGAATTTCATCGCCCATTGATCCAGAGTATGTTTACTTGTGGCTTCCTTAAATTCCTATTGGTCAGAGATCTCTGCAATGCTGTTGGGGAGATCATTCCAGTAATTAGAAATCGCGAACCAAAAGAATGGAGGAAGTAATCGTGATTGCAGCGTGGTAGATAGATCGCCTTGTGGTCGATTTCCAGAGAAATAAATGTTTGTCTGGCCAATATATTTTGTGTAACAGGCATAAATTAGATTTTACCTGTTAGGTGTAAAGCTGGAAGTGAAAGTTATGACTTCATTGTCGAGACACTAGCAGTTGGATTGTAATTATGCAGGACATAGCGTCGACAGGAGTTGAAGGGTGCTGACTAGCTGGTGCGTAGCTGCTAAGTACACGAAACCCGAGACAGGGAAGAAAGACACAACACACACACACACACACACACACACACACACACACACACACACACACACACACACACACACACACACACACACACACACACACACAATTTCCCAAACACATCAAAGTTTAATGGACGACGAGCCCCTAAATATTCAAAAACCTCCGAAGCGGGTGAAGGGGAATAATGGAAGGTTTGCTTAAGCGTTATGCGGTTATCTCAATGGTTTCCTTGAGAAGTCTCCGCCGAGTATCCCTTCTTCTGCACAGGGATATTTGGGATAGGGAGAAAGGGACACTTGGCGGAGGTTTCTCAAGGAAACCATTGAGATAACCGCACTTGGTAATTGCGTAAGCAAACCTTCCATTATTCCCCTTTCCCCGCTTCGGAGGTTTTTGAATATATAGGGGTTTGCCGTCCATTAAAGTTTGCTGTGTTTGAGAAATTTTGTGTGTGTTGTGTCTCTTCGCAGCGATGATATAGAGTGTCCCTCTGTTGTGTACTTTCTCAATTGAGTGAGATAGGTTCTCATGGTAAGGGTCCATTATTCGTGAAGCGTATTCTAATTTTGGATCTAACAAGTGTAGTATATAGTCTATAGTGGAGGTACAGTAACGGAGATTACGGCGTAGATATCCGAGGCTGGCACTCAGTACGGTATAGGAGATGTATAGAGACCAAGACATATTGGAAATAAAGTGTAGGCTATGATATTTGTGGGCAAGTCTGGAGAAACACGTTATAAGAGTGTAAGAGAGTTTCAGAGCGTGTAAAGGATATACTCTTACATTTCTCCGTGTTTAAACGAAGATGTTTTACAACGTCCAATGTGGGACTGCGAGGACTAGCCTGTGATGCAGTCCCATATATGTACAATGTACGAAAACAGATATTTGTATGTATATCTTGTGGGTTTAATAAAAACAATTCTTTCTATGCCAAGCGTGCAGCATGGAAAAAAGAAAGAATGGAAAGGAGTGAGCACAGATAAATATAAAGTCAACTAAGCTCATTCGCGATTGATAAATTTCATGACATAACAGACTGATCAACACGCTTCGCAGCACTACAAATGTGACACGAAGCGAGACCACTCCTTTAAAGTTGTACTTGAACCGCGAAAATTAGTTAATTTTGTCGCCCGCTTCAAATTTTGCTTGCTTCTCACACGGCTAAGCCAACCACAAGCGATGAAAGCAACACTCGCCAAGCGATTAAGCGGGTCTACAGAAGGTGCACCGAACTGAAAGAACAAAAGCCAAAATGGAACGACGTGATGGAATGATGATGGAATGTGGCGTAAAAGCTTAATGCATTGCGAGAGACACAAACACATATAAAAGTAAAGCGTAACTATTTTCGCGCGAAGTACTGGCCCGGCAACCGAATGAAAGAAACCCCACCAAGCCGAGCTCAAATTATTATTATTATAGAACTTCATAATATTCTGCTCACCATTTCTTGTTTTGCTTCTATACATGGTTTGAAGAGGTTCTCTTTGTTGCCAAATTCTCCGCAAGAGCGACCACGAGAAATTCCACTCCGCTACTCCGCTCAAGATGAGGGCGGTGGAACTGTCGGACAAGGAAGCAAGCATGTTTTTCTTTCTATATCTAAGCTAATCTAAGCCATGCGGCAGCATCGCTGTTGTGTCGCTTCCGTAATGTAGTCATACTATACAGTGTTGAGTAAATGATTGCGCAATTGAATTTTCTGTCCTAAAAAAGTGGCATTTTTACGCGTATTCCTACGTAGCAGCTCTCTACAACCGTTCTTCATATCCATCACCGTCCTGGATGCGCGCTCGATTTTTCTATTCAAGTTTCCATTTTTTCTACGCTACTATCATATATAATTATTCTATCCCTTATTCTAGGTACTCTTATCAGGCTTTTACTCTTTTAGCTTACAGGGTGTTGTACATGATTAACGGTTGAGTGGGGTGCTGAGAAATGAATGTCTTCGACTGTCCCCCGGGAGTCTAAAGAAGCACATACCCGTTGTTTCCGTGACACCATCTCATCAATTTGCCTTCGTTCTTTGCCAACCTCAGTGTCTGTCATGTATGATTACTTTTGTCTCTTCGTTATATGGCTAAAGTATCTTAGCTTTAGCTTCAATGTTTGCGCTTCCTATGTTGCCATCAGAGGTCCGCACTTGTGACCCTTTCTGACTCATGCTCATGAATCTTCCCCTCATCTCCTTGTTTGCTCACTCCCTCCTCAGCTCTCCGTAAAAAGGTGCCCGTCCTCCCGGTACGTTAGTGCCTTCTCTCTACCATCGTGTCTCCGCATATTTCGCACTGCGATAGAGTTTGCCAACTAAAGAAAAAGAAAGGCAGGGGAAATGGGGACGTATCCCGCATGCTGATTGTCGTCTACCGGATTTCCTCCGTTTTTCTTTTCCACCCTTTTGAATCGCGAGAAAATTGTCAAGCAGTGGCGACTCACGTGCGACGACGCCTGTAGGGAAAATAGAATTTGAAACGATTTAGAACACGGACGTCGCTACACGAAGATATCCTTCTTTTTTTTTTTCTTAATTATTTTCCTGACTGGTTCCAAAGCACGTGTGTGAAGTAAAGGCCACCGGCATGGCATCCGCTTCTTGGTGATAGCCAAGGTCGTGTTGAAGAGTGGAAAGTTGTGGGCTCGAATTCTACCACCGGCTGTAACTGTCTGAGGTTTTCCCTGGATTTTCCGGCAGACTTTCCAAGCGAATGTCGACATAGCTCCCCTTGAAGTCTTCCCAGGACGCATACTAAACCTCCCCTGTCGCCCACTTCTTACTGTTGTCCTCTCTCCATCTGCTCACGTCTGTACGCCGCTCATAGCCAGAGTTGCTTCGGGAGTTGACACGGATAAAAAAAAAGTAATGAAAAGCTACTTCAACCTAGAGAAGCTTAATCGGCGCCATTTTCTTGAGCTATCGAGTACAAGGTAGGTGTACGTTACGCGTGGAAATTATAAAGTAGCCGCATAGTTGACGACACTACACGGAACCAGATACACCACCGCGTACGCACGATAATAATTTGACGTATTTGTTTTTCGCATTTCCACGGTTAACCCTCGAAGAACCAAAGCGCAACTTTCATACTACTTTCCAACACTTCCAAGTCCTTCGGCGACAAGCTCGAGTCTCGTCTGTCCAGCCTCGGATACTCCATCTCTCTCGCAACACTACTTGGCACACGGAGCAATGGTGTAACCGCGGCGCTTCCACTACCTGCGTGATACCGGTCTCCTCCTCAGCAGCCTGTGACATCGTGTGTGGGACTGAAGAAGACCTCTGACCCCACATCGCCTTACTCTTAACTACAAAGGAATACCCACTAAGGAATTATTTAACCAGGAATAGCAATCCGTCTCTTCTGGCTGACTTTTCCTGAGAAAATAAATAGATCCCCCCTCCACCCCCACACTACACGTTCCTCCAACGTGTCGTTCAAGTACCATCTTTTTTTCTTATCGGTGTGTTGTTGCTAACGCATGCGAGGAGTTCAAAATGACGGATATCCGAACGTCTTCTTCGTTTAGCTTAGTGATTCCCAGCAAAACGAGGTTGGGACGTTCTTCAGCGCTCGTTGTCGGCAGTGTAATTAGCGGGACATTCCCCACGGGACATTCTGCTAATGCTCAGCGTTACGACAGCCCAGTAATGGCTGTAAAGTAGGGCCCCTTTATGGCAGCAGACCATTTCCTGTCCTAATCGAATGTGTATGAAGGGATCAAAGAGCAGACAACCTTCATCTTGAACGTCAAAGAGGTTGCCTCGTTGTTGCTGCAAACCAGATTGCGAAGAGATGATGATGACATAGAGAGTACTTTCATTGCTGCTGCACTGACATTTCTTAGTTCGGATGGTTGGCTTGGAAATTTTGGCTTTGCCATTTTGTTACTGCAACCAGCTGTGCTGACCGAGATTTTTCCTGGGATTAGCGACAGCCTTTATAGACGGCGCAGTTTCCTATGAAGTAGGACCCGTAATAGCTGCCCCTCTTTCCTGTTATCATCTCTCTGAACGCCGCTCGCAGCCACAGTTCATTTCGCAATGCTAACCCGGAATAAAGATACGCGCCCTTATCACTTCTATTGTTGACTGATTAGATGAATCTTAAAAATAGTGAGCCCATCTTCCACATCACCTGTCTTGTGAGGTCTCACTCCGCACCAAAAACGTGTTGAGGCAACAGTGCGACATTAATTCGTACCGTACGATATTTCAATGAGTACAATTTCTCATCCCCAACTGGCACAGATAATTCTTATTTACACAACCATTCTAATAGTTTCGGATTGTCCCGGAGTCTCGGAATTGTACGGTGGAATAAACGACTTTCTCTTCCTCTGCTTGAAACCGGGCTGGTTGCATGCTCTCCGTGAGTTAGTCGGCTGCACAACACAAACCGGCCTCAGTAGCTCAGTCGGTAACGTTGCTGAGGTCAAGATAGCGGGTTCGATCCCCGGCCAAGAGGACGGTAACAATGTGGGGAAGGTAAACATTGCTTCAAGCAGCGTGTGTAGGAGATGTCCGGTGCACGTCAGAAGTACTCCAGGTGGTCCAAATTATCCGCAGTCCTACTCTGTGGCACGTGCGACATGTCACCACGCAAACAGGCTGCCACACTTTACGTGTAAATCTCCACCTCTTACAACACAACAATTATGGTGTAGGTGAAAGGACGCTGCACAAACAACGGGCACTGTTTGCGTTGTGGACTTGGTGAAGCCATCATCGGCAGGCCTTCTACGCAGGAGGAATAATGAGTGACAGTTAATCCTCACTTTTCATCTCCTTTGAATGAACGAAAAAAAAAAGAAGATATTTATTGCAGGGTTGGATAATTGTTTCTGTCTCCTTCCCAAAATGCTAGTCTGCGAACGATTGTGTGTGAGTGCGTGCGTGTGCGCATGTGCATATGTGAACAAGTATTATGGTGAGGAACGAGTGAAATTGCTGGCGCACGAGTGCGCGAGTCTACGCAGCACTGGCGCTATGCGCTTCATTGAGATCCCTTCAGAACTTGGTGTCCCCCGAAAAGTGTGGAGGACGTGGAGCATATCTTAGTTTTGTAATCTAGTTTAGTGTGAGCTTTATTTTTAAGCCGCCCGTAATCGAAGTTAGAACCACTGGCCTTGCAGTGTCATAAACATTCTAGAACCGTGGGACTCGCATGACATTCGTCTTCGGGAGGTAATGATGATTTGATTGGCTGCAACGTGAGAATGAATAACGAGTGACCAAGTCGAAATATGGAGAAGATGAACGAGTTCGCTTGGCCCGTCTTCTTCGCTAGCTGCAATTGGCTCGCTCATCTTCTTGATATTTCGTCATCGATTGTCCTCTGCCTTTTCCACGCCCGTTTCACCATTATTGAATTATTCGGAACTAAGGGCTTCTCATACCTAACATCTTTAATCTACCTGTTACAAACAAACAAATTTCGGAAAGGTGTCATTTACTTTTCGCGGTAGATTCGTTTGTTTGTTTGTAAGAAAAAAAACGAGGAGAAATTGAACTCGTTTCCCGTCTTGTTCTGCTACTCCTAACAAAAATTCTCACCCCACCGCACCCCCAAAAACTACTTCTCAGGTGCTCTACTCGCAAGTTCGCTATTCGCTATCCACATGTTCACGAGAAGTCCACAATTATCCAAAGAGCATGCACAGAGGATGCTAGAAGGTTGTATCCATCCCACAGCTCTGGACAAATTTCACAAGTGCCGCCAAGGCAGCATCCCTCGTGTTCGGTGCCCAAAGTCCCAACACCTTCACTATATCGAAGACACTGCTGTCTAGATGCAGTAAATTCGTCTTCCTCTTGAATTCAAAAGCTGTACGTAACTGCTGTTGTAACCAATTTGATATACTTTGTTATCCTTATGCTCAACCTGTGTTGAAATTGAAACGTGTTAACCATCATTATGGAGGTCCCCTCAAAAAGGAATTTATTTCCCACTGGGTACTCTGTCTCATATATAATACATATGATATGTATCTTTGATAGAAAATAAATGAAATTAAACAAAATTTCCCCCTGAAGTCTGCCCAGGACCCAAACGAACCACCCCTGTCAGCCTCTCCTGCCTTCTGTCCCCTATCCATCTGTCCACATCTATACGCCGCTCATAGCCGTTCGCGGCGCTAACGCGGAATAATAAATAAATAAAAATAAACCAAATCTCCCGATGTGGGAACCCGTATTCTGCAGTGTCATACTTGCCTTCGTACTATTATTTATTTATTTATTTATTTTGATACCCTCGGGGTATATGTGTTACAGGGGGGAGTGGGTGACCATGCATTACAAAACTGCAAAACTTCGCTTCGACCTAAAACCCTACGCTCCATTTACATTACCTTCTTAACACCGCCTGCCTTTCTGCAACGAGTCTGCGCATACAAATCCACTTGTGTTTGCCGCGCTTGTGAGCAGCATCTTGTGAACGGTAGACAGAGAAGGTCGTTTAGCCTCGCTCCGTTTACTTCTAAACGGAACCAAAGCTCTGCTCCACCCCCCCTCCTGCTCTATATATGGAAATTATTCGCGCCCCTAACAACGCTGCGATCGAAGCAACGAAGGATCGTGGTCGATCACTTTACCAGAAGACTCCTCGGCCAGTTCATTCACTTAAGGTTTTCTTTGGAGCATTTCTCGTCCAAGGTTTTCTTTTGAGCTTCGTCCAAGGAAGGCGCTCCAGGTCGGCTGCATTTTCAAGGATATCTATACTTTGGAATGGAGTTCTCAGTACGTTTTGGGGTGGTCATGCTAATGTGTCACGCATCAAGGCCCCCCCCCCAACCCCTCACCCCCCCACCCACACACACACCTTAGCGACACGTCCGGAGGACCGGTTACCGGTAGACCAAAAATTCTTTGTGCAATATATCAGAGATCCAAGTCACCAGATCATCAGAGGACAAAGGTTTTACGAACCGAAATGGGTAAGCTAACGAATACAAAAGAAGAACAGTCCGCGCTAGCCCGTGCCCCACTGACTCGTGCCACCCCTGCTACCGCTTCACCTTTTTCCAACGTAACAACAACAACTTTATTTTTGGCCTTGGAGAGTGGGGAGGATCATCGCCACAGTTCCAACGTAAGATTTTTCAGCGTGTGCTGTTTATACGGTTGCGTAGCTTCGAGCAATACTTGACAAGTAACACCCACCATGAACCGGAATAAAATATACGGCCCGTTTCTTTCTTCTTCTTTTATAATTTTTTTCTCAATACCTCCGAATTTATTAAAGGTTTGAGATAGACGATGAAAGAAAGGAGTCACAAGGTTCCAAGGTTGAAGTCAAAAGAAGATGGAAGGAGGAAGTAAGTCACAAGGTTAGTCAGCTGTGGGACTCGAACCCACATCTTCTGGATCTTACCAATTGAGCTAAGCTACCCCCCTCCCCCAGCGACTTCCACGGGTGCGCCACGACAAGGCAGATAGGAAGTAAGAGAGGCCGGTGACGATAAAACAGAGACAGATAATGCAGTAGGAAATAATTATCTGTATTACAGAAGCCTTGCATGGCCTACCGAGATAAATCAAGATAAATGAGGAAACAAACAGGCGCGAAAGGACATTCTCTCTGATTTATAGCTCCGGATAATCGAGGTTAGCGTCCCACACTTTTTCATTCGCGCGTAGATTTCAGTCGCTGATAGATGGCACGGAGAAACGAAGACATATATTACGGGGATGCATGGATACGCCATCTAGAGGAAGGTACGACGGGGCGAGAAAGAGGCACAGGCAAAGAGGAAAAAAAAAACAAGTGAAATGATGACTTGATGCAAATGCCGTTGAATTCGCGTCGAGGATGCGAAATATAACTTTCTCTCACTTTTCTATCTCTCGTTGGCATTATTTCCCTGACATTTTTGCTTAATAATAATAATAATAATACTTGGGAAAGGAGTTGTGTCTAGTTACGTGTACGTATATGTTTACTTCTCATCGATAGCAATGTCTTCCCCGACAATAGGAACTGCAAAAATTACTTGAGTTGCTTTTCTGTATTCTTGTAATGCTTTCTTGTGCTGGGTCAAGGTCCGAACGCTCCAGGTATCTTCTTTTTTCTTTTCTTTTTCGTGTGTACGTGACGTTGAACAGAAAATGTGATTCTGTTCCAGTAATAATATTTAGAAGCAGATTTACACGTAAGATGAGTTAGCCTACGTATATGGCGACATGCTGCACGTGGCGCTGGGTGGGACAGCGGATAATTTGGAGACCATCTGGGGTTCTTTTGACGTGCGCCGGAAATGACCAGTATGGCAGGCAAACGTATAAAGTGTATTTGAATATCTCTATAAAACGTCATTCTTCTTTTTCACATTAATTCCTCCGATAATTTGTGCAAGTATTTTGTTCCATGTGCTACATCGGGTTTTGCAAGCGCTCTTTCAAAATTCTTTCGAATGGCATCTCATGATGTCTCGCGGTACTTGACAAATAAATGTACAAATTATGTTGCCCATAATGTAATTAATGCTGGTGATTTTTTTTTATTGTTCCGTACTGGCTCCGATGAACCTACGTCGAAAAACATTAGGAATCAGAAAAGAGTGATAGCTCTTCTGTAGTATTGCATCATCTACATCGCAGTGTACCCATCCTAATGTCCATCAGGGCAGCAGGAAGGAGTGGGGGGTCGGGGCAACATCTACCTGGGGAAACCAGAGGTGTTTTAGACCTGTGGTGGGATTCGAACCCAACACCTCAGTAGTCTTCGAGCGAGCGAACCCTGTCGTCCAGTTTTTCTTTCTCTGTGGAAAGACCCCGGTTAAAAACCTATACGGGTCTCGTTGTTTATACGTTTAATTTTTCTCCCCTTTTATAGTTGATTGGGTCGTCTGTCCTTTGGTTTCCGTAGCTAGGTGCGCTGATCAGAAATCTTCCTCATATTTGAATAACGATGACGACGCCAGTGACAGAAATCAAAGACGAAGAGCTAAGGAATATCGTTCGCCGGCTGTCCTGGAGAACGAGCTTCCGGGCATCGCGGGCATCGGGTTGGTTCCATCGGCTGCGTTACCCGTCGACATATCATGCAAGCCGCCAGAAGGCCGTTCAGGGTAGGACGCAATACCGCGGCTTGCTTGTGTGATAGAGCCCTATCAACGCTCGTCTGCCGGACTTGTTGGCGAACTCTGAAAGGACGTCTACGACGACACTGCGAGCGTCACCCGAACGTTGTCCATCTCATGGACATGACTGTCTGTCCGTTCTGTGCCTCCAAGGACGTTGTGGAGTGCCCCACATCTGCCCTGCGCAGACCATGGGCAAGCTTTGTGTGACGCCCCGGATGCCTGTAGCTACACCGCCCTTCTAACTATGAAGAGAAGTTCTGCCGCAACACGTGCGATCTGCATTCGCCGTTGAACTGTTGTCGAGCCTCGTTATCAAGCTGAACATGCCGCGACCAATTGTACGAGCGAAAATAATGCGAAAAATTGTTTGCGAATAAGATTCACGACGAATTGGCGCATTCAGAGTGTGTTACCCTTTGTAGAGTGTACGCTAGAGCTCCGGGACTGGGATTGGAGTCTGGGCACCAGTACTGGGACTCGAACCTTCCAATTTTACCTTTCGTTTTTGAGAAATAAGAAAGAGTTGATCGACTCTGTTTAGGAGAGGATAATCGGTGAAAATCAAAATAAGAAAATGAACTGTCTGAATGAAGGAGTATGTGGAGGCGGGGTTGTTGGTGTACATTCATCGTGATTAAGCAGCACAAGGACGCGGACAAAGAAGGAAGACAGGACGACTGCTAACTCTCAACTGGCAGTTTTACTAAACAAAACATGTTTATATACACCCCCTCCTTTTGTGTATATAAACATGTTTTGTTTAGTAAAACTGCCAGTTGAGAGTTAGCAGTCGTCCTGTCTTCCTTCTTTGTCCGCGTCCTTGTGATAATCACGATGTCTGAATGAACGCATCCTCTGACAGCCATTATCTGTGTACTGACCTGTACCTTGGAGGAATTTAAAATAAGTCACAGAGTAAACGGCATGATTCCAAACTAGACCTTCCTGACTTCTGGTCAGGGATGCTACTGGATTGGATTGGAGAAATATGGAGAGGTTAGTTCCGGCCCGGTCAGAACTGATGCTAGTGATTACACCACATCGGCATCTTCCTGTGGTGTCTCTGTCTAAACGGCTCAAACAGCTAGCTATGCCCTTGCTGTATTTTTTTTTCTCGCCCGTGCTATTTTCATTTTGTCACTGTTTGTTTTCTCCCGTACTGAAGCCAATCAAATCTTCCGTACCCTTTTTAAAATAAAATCCGCCCTTCAGCTTTCTCGTAAATTACGTTAGGCCGTCGAGGAGACTTCAAATTATGCACCACTATTCCAACGATACACGACACACAATCATGTTTTAGTCAACCGAGGACTATAATATTGAAGAACAGGAAGGAACGCGTCCATTCAGTATAAAGCACGACCATCTCTACGGTCGTGGTATAAAGTTAGGCCTGAACGCACGGAAAGCGTGCCCTTGAGAGTCGCCACATAACGAACACAACGATGACCCTATGCTTGTTCCCTTACGCTAGGCCTTCTTTTACGACCGAGTTCGCTGCGAGTTTGCCGAAGCCATCAACGTGCAGTGTCGCTTTCGTTGCCTAGCAACGTAGACCCGCATACCTTATCTCGAAAGAACGCACTCATTGGGGGACAAACACTTCCGAATCACTTTTGCATCAAATCGCCGGACGCTACTTTCCAAATTCAGTTTTGTATTGTAGACTCTATGAGATGAGCCACAGTGTATTGTCATCGAGTAAGAGAACTACCACAAAAAATTCTGTTTTGTCGCAAAGAGCTCGTTGCTTGGCATCTCTAGTAGGAAGCAGAGTTATTATGATAGCTTCACTACAGTGGCTTCACGTTCCTAATTTCTGGGCCATGGCATTCTGGGTATAATTCTGGGCGTCCATCTGCGATGATGTCTTCGACGATAGAGCTTCTCCTCATATAGAGATGCGTCTCGTTTCAAGCGACACAATTTCTTTGTGTCCGATGTTGTGCCATCTGTGGTACGATGTCTGAGAACCGCATTTCATCTCTCGAAGGACTTACGGTTAAATAGAACATTCCCTGCGTGACCATGCCCGAAGTGAAACAAAATGATGCTATACAGTCTCACAGACTACCCTGCCGAAACCTGCAATTTGGATATGAATGGTGAACACTTTATTTACTAATGTTAACCCTTGAAAATAACCAAGAACCACTCAGATGTGCACCTGCAAAATTGTTGTCACGCATGTTAAAGTACGCTAGGAAGTTATTTCACAAGCAATCATTGTTTCTTCGCGGTAGCAATGCTTTTGCTGAGCAAGCCTGAAGAAGACGATTTCCGTTGTCTTCTTCCTCGGCTCCTTTTTAGGTGTCGATCGGATCGAATCTAGCGACTAAATAAGAGATAATAATAAATAACGAAAATTTTCCATACTCCTGCCTCGGGTTTATTTCGCAGTCATGCACCAGCATGTCAGCACCATTTCGTTTTTGCCGACTAAATATTGGTTGAGTTACTGTAGGGGTTATGGAATGTAAAAAATCAAAATTAAAATAATAAGACTTAAAGACACATCTCCGCTGCATAGACTGAAGTGGCCGTGGGAACTTGAGAAAAATGAAGGCGACGGGAAGAGCAATAATATGCAAGCAAGCTGGTGTATCGATATGAACGGTGTCATATCATTGAGTGTGAGACGGTGATAGGGACAGAGACGCAAAACACAAGTAGACAGGGCTAGACAGGACCAGTGCACACAGCAAAAGAGACACAAAACACAATTAGGCAGGACCTGTCTACTTGTGTCTGTGTGCCTCTCACCTGTCGAGCTCAAGGAAATGATACCGTCCGCCAGAAGGCGCCGAATCCGCAGATCAGGTAACGCTGGCGGCGCACGAGAAGAAAGGGCTTTCTTCAAAAACGAGATGCACAAGAGATAGAGGGAGTCCTCGAGGAGGCTCGGCATACCTATATGCCTACCTCGCTTCTGATGTAACGCATTACAAGTTGTTGTTTGGCGACTTGCTTTGTCGGACGTCTTGTTGACTGCCCACTCCGCACTTCTGAACATTACCCGGTCCATCGAAGGGGGAGGAGAAACGAAGACGTAGATTCATTATCTCTCTTGTTTCATCTTCCAAAACTAGTTCGTGCACTTCCGATGCACTCATCCAATAACAGGGATGATAGCTATAGTTTGTTATCCTTCAGGAGTATCTATAAGAACACCAACCCTTCTGCGGTAATAGCCTTCTACGTCACGCACGTTTATGAGTAGCTCATAATCGATCGTCTTTGTGATTTGGGGCATTTAGTACTATAAGGACAGAGCTCGGTTGACTAATGTTTCTTCTGGTTGTAATGTCTCGCCTGTTTTCGCCGAGCGTGGCGCGCGGCTCGACATATGTTAAGCTGGCTTTGTGACAGTGCTAGGAGTTGCTGCAGCCAAAGCACGCTTTACAGGAGACGTGGCATTTGAGTCTGCGGTGTCCAGGTCGACATGAATTATACTTCGGCACATGTCGGCACACACTATCATGTTTTTTACTTCAATTAGCTTAACTCTGCAGCGAACTTTCAATGAAAATTCCCAATCTTTGCCGCTAGATGGTGCCAAAAACCTGCGCAATCCTCTTCTATTTCCTCTTTCCTCGTCTGCAGTAACATTCTTTCGTCGTCGTGCTGTGCTCATCAATTTTCGTAAGTTTTCTACCTTCTTAAGTCCCGTGTCGCTACTTCTTTCGTTTCCTATATGAACTCTACCTGCTCCCTTCAATATCAATTGCTAGAGATTATAAATCTATGTAGTATTTCGATAGCGTCTGCAGTTATGACAGTAATAAGAGCAATACTAGTACACGGACATTTTCCCTTCCTTTTCACATGGGTACTCGTCCTTTGTGAACGTGCCCCGAGTGTGACTGCGCACTAGGTCCGTTGTGGTCAGACCCCATGTCCTTTGTGACCGGTTTGTAGTGAACTTGGACACATTGAAAAGTAAGAAGACAATAACTGTGAAGTCGAAGCAGTCTAGTCGAAGCAGTGCATGGCAGGTGAACGGCAGTGCTGTGAGATCATTCTTGAACCACAAGCGATCGTACACCGAACAACTGCACCAAAATGAGCTCGCCCTGAATTGCCTAGTGAACGCCCTTCGTGGCTCCTTCGGCTTTCGCTTGTCTCTGACGCCTCTTTGCCTCTGCTTCGGCGGCACTCACGTTGGGATCCTGCCGTCGCACCCTTGTTTGCGGCCTCGACTGCACGACGAGCTGTGTCTTCGCGAGCTCTGGGCTTCCGTTCGCGTTCTCGTGTCCTTTGCAAAGCTTGTGCGTCAGCAGGACCCGGTATCTCTATGGCGTCGAGAAGCAGAATCACGCAGTTTTTTCCTTCTTTTTTTTTTCTTTTTTACTCAAGCGCCATGCTAACATTGTTCTCGTCGTCGTCGTCGCCGTCGGCACTAATACTGTGTTCGCGTTTTCTTTTGCTTCTGCGAACGACGCCGACGCCGCGATCTCGGGACACGCGGCGCTAACAGCTGTCGCTGCTAAAAATCCACCTGCGCCAATATGTAGAATATGGTCACGGATGTTCTGAACTCCGTAGAAAGTAAATATCATCAAAGTATCAAATCAAAGAACCCCGGGTCGACCCAAACTCGTGAGTGCACGATTTTATTTGTTATTTTTTTCGGAGGTGCGCAGAGACGAGAGGTGGCGAACTGTGATTTAAGTATGTTAAGGTAGCGTACGATACACTCTAGAGCTGCAACAGGCAGATAAAGAACGCATTTTTTATTTGATGTAAGTAATTTCATATCATCTACAGCGTATTCTAGGGTAAAATGGCGATGACGATATTTGCAACCTTCCGTAAGGGAAAATACCCACTATGATTTATGAGAGACACTCGCTACTACGTAGAACTCTCACTCGAATGAGACTCGCCCTTTAAATATCGTCATTACCCGCACTGTAATGAACCACAGCGCACTGAGGGCACTGCAACTAATGGAGCTACAATTAACAAAATCAGACGTGTGCAATGATCCAGACTGAAAGGGACGTTACGAGGGACGTCTGCAGTCTATTCCGGAATGCCTACACTTGATGAAACTTACCCGAGTAGGTAATGGGGAGAACTCGAAAACAGCACCCAAAGACACTGACGCTTTCCATAATGAAATTGGCTTTCTCCACTCCACTTCACTTCCTGTCTCTTCTGATGACACTTCCCGGTCGCTAGACTGAAGAAAGTGGCAAACTTAGTCGGCCTTCTGGTATGCTGTATTGTGCACCTGCTTTCGAAGGACAGTTTTTGTCTCTATTGGGTCTTGTGGAGTGGTCCCAGTCTTAGGGACCTCGTTTAGGTGTTCTAGTGGTCCGTGTGAAATTCCTTTCTAAATGGCTGGTACACCGTGGTCTGGTACTTGCGGACGCGGGTTGCTAATTGTGATGTGGCTGTATTCATACAGGATCTGCTTATTGTTGCTAGCTGCTGTAGACATGGAGGTCATGGAGACATCATGCCTCTGACTTCACATATGCAGATGTCCTACAATTATATTGTATGCCCTAATCTCGATATCTTCTGTGACCCTATGCTTTAAATATGCATGCGCCACCACAAACTGCGTTAAATTTTGTTTGCTACCCCGTGCACAGTTATCTCCAGATTATTTATTCCAAGAATTGTTATCGGATACTCTTTGTTTTCTGTGTTTCCTGTGTAACCTGTTGTATGTTTCAAGTGCACTGCCTCAAGGCTATAACTTATCTGCTAGCAGGCACGCAATCAAATAACATGAGCCTTGATCAGCGACGATGATACTTGAAGTTGCAACTGCTCAATGCTATGAGAACGTCTATCAGAAATTGTGCTCTTCCTGCCGTACTTTAAATATTGATTTCCCGTACTCTCCTGTCGTGTGATTAAGCTTGTAGCCTGCCTTTGTTCGAGAGCTGAAATCGCTAACAAAATGAAACTGTAAATCCAGCAGATATGCAAACTACCTAACGAACTAACAAACTAAATAGTAAAATACTAAATAAAAACTAACAGGAACTGGCTAACAATCTAAACAACAACTCAGGATGTTGTTTCAAACAGACGACTCAATTTGCTAAAACATGTTATGTGTCTCCGAGTCGGGTCTCCCGTATCTAGTTTTGCGTGCACCGATCCTGCCACGACGCGGTATCGCATCGGACGCGTCCACGGACGATAACAACCGACGTCGTTAAGCGCCCTTCGGCTCCAAGCGCACTTTCACCGTTGCCGCCGATTAAAATCTCGTTAGGTAATAATGCCGGCAATGTAATTGCGTCGTCTGCTGCAGTTGCCATGACGAATCGGCAGAGGGATTATGAGAATGCATTCCGTCATGCATTAATCAGCTTAGCACGGGGTCTCATAGACATTGTGGACGTAGACATCTCCATTTCGAATGCATCATGTTTGGTTCAGTCTTTCGAAGAAGCACAGCCGAAAATTCCACAATATTCCAGAACGGCATAGTATGAGATTATCAGATTATCAATGCGTGTCGCAATATCAGCTGATCAATCCGTGGCTTCTGTGACTCATGCTGAAGTGACTTGAAGAAGTTCACACGTAATGTGCATAGGATGCCGCAAGTTTTTTTTTTTCTTCTTTTATTTCGTATGTCCTACCTTGAAATTATGTTTAGAGATTTCTGTGGTGTTTAAGAGCTATATGTTTTGATGCGTCGTGCTCCATAAAATGTGACGTGCCTACCTCCTGTGAAAGCACACAGAAAGTCATTAAAACCACACGTGATACGACGAGCTATACGATGCCCTTTGCCTCGAACTTCAGAAATATACGCCCTGAGAAATTAACTGCTTTTCTGAAGTTTACGGAGGAGAAAGCACTCACCCGATTTTCCGCAGAATATAGCATCAAATCGAGTGACACCCTATTCACTTGACTTAAGTACAACGCATGTAACTTTACCGTAGCACTCACTTCTAGCCTAAGTTCTAGGAAGCACCCGATCCGTGTAAGTCTACTTCAATTACCTTTTACCCTAACTTCTCCTTAACCGCTCTTTCCAGACCTGTGTTAGAGATCCCCCCCGTTTGCGGTACCTCAAACTTTCACCGCCGCCATTATTATTCTCCGTCACGTAAAGTGCAATTTAACGCCGCGCAAATTTACCGACCCCAGCTTGATTCGCGCGTCTAGGCGGTTCATATATCCAGGCGTATATCCGAGTTGAACGGACTCATAAACGCAGTATTTCGGACTTGGCTCCATTTTACGACGCACCACCACGGTTTCCCGGCCGGCCAGACTTCATAGGTAATAATATTGTTTTTTTTTTTTTGTTTTTTTTTTTGTGACGGGTGTGATTTATAATCTTTCTATTCTGCGCTTAAAAATATCACGGTAAAAAGAAAATAAGGAACGGTTTTGCTTTTTTGCTTCATTGCTGCTTTATGTGTAGAGCCCAGAGGAAGGTGAAATATAGAAAAGCTGAATTCTGTTTTGTTCAGAGTTTAGATGAGAGTGCCTCCTGTTGGCACCGGCTAAAAGCGAAAGTCGTGTTGCACTGCGCTGCTTCATCTTTATCTTCGACTTGGTCTGGGCATCGATGCTGTAATAAAGCTGTCACTATAGGCTGTAAATATTTTATGTATTCGTATATTATTCGTAAACCCAAAGGACCAAGATGGTACGTCATTACATGGGTGTATTCACAAATGATACAAAATGACACTGAATAAGCAAAAATGATACAAGAGAGGTAATAGGAGGTTATTCCAAGCTTGGTGCGTGGTTATTTGCAAAAAAAAAAAAAAAAAAGAAGAAGAAGAGAGAGAGAGGCGGTTGTGAGATCCGGGCGTAGCGTAGTGTATAGCGCAATCGAGAGGTGCGTGGTGCGATACTCACCGTCGGGGTTTTTCGACGACTGCCATATTTCAATTCTTTCTTCAGGCTCTAACTTTCCCAGTTTGATAATTCGACGTAGAGTCCGCTTTGTCAAAACGCTGCCGGCTTTACTTCTATTGTGATTGAACGGCATTTCGTCATAAATAGACTCGCCCGTGTCTCGGGGAGAATACACTGTTACTCCCTCAACAGGAACATTTAGAAAGCACCCGCGTTTGGGAAGAGTTGAAACTTAGAAGAAACGAAGTGCGATTAATAGCTTTCACTAGTAAGAAATCGACTTGAGCATGTGAATTCGAAACTCGGGAAGTTGCAAGGATACCCCCGTGTGAAACACGTAGGTTGGAAGAAAACGGACGAAAATCTGACGTAGATGTTAGAAAACGGACTTGAAGAAATCTATTAGAGTCAGTAACGGTTGTTGGGAAAATACGGGGGTCATTACCGTTGCTTTGAGTAGCTACTGTTACAGGTATTCGATCTCGCGATACAATCATATTCATAGCGATTAAACCGTACGGCTTTAATACGGTACGCTTGCACCAAGTTGATACGCAGAATTAAAGGGATCGTTAAACTTATTTCGCCTTAACTTAACCCACATAAATGTAAAATATTCTCATATGCATCCACGTGAACCTGCACTTCAAGTTTTAAAGCGAAGCTGACACTGGGAATACTGAGAGTTATTCGGCTTTCACGTCATTCTCTCCATCAGTTAGGCAACCGCAGGAAAGGTCACGTGCTTACCAGAACCAATAGGATTGGCCGAGGCTTTCGTTCCTCTGACGTCAGATCTCGACGCTCTGCGCCAACCATTGCCACGAATGATAGTGTTATTGCTTCTGATTCGAAGAGCAAAGCGTACGCCCCCCTCTGTCTTCCAGTCAGAAGCGATGGCAACAGCGTGCTGTGCGGTCAAGTTCTTTTTTTAGAGTGTACTGTTGCCATCTCGAGAAAATTTATCGATTCCATTGCCTCAGTACCGTCAGTACTCTTACGTTACAATTTTCCTCTCACTCGCGCTTATAGTTTTTTTAGAAAATTAAAGTTGAAAATTGCGGGCAACACTGTGTCGAAGTAGTCACTAACTACGCATTGCTCGTCAAGGACAGCGACAAAACTACATCGCACGCACATAACACTGTGTCTGAAACAAAACAAGTCGGCTACGTGTCGGCTGCGTAGTCATCATGAGCAGCAAGCCAGTCGGGAACATATATCACTGTTGCTCGACAAATTGGTGATTATCTCTCACCAGTCGTCGCCCCGAGCCAGTTTGCCTCAATATTACTAGCAAATGAAAACTATTTGGCGATCCTTGTCACTCGTTGGCCTGGGTTTACAAGAAACAAGCTTTTAAACTACGCCGCCAACATAACCTGTCTGTCTGTTGCTTTTCCGTACATTTAACTAATATGACGAGCAAAACTATTTATAATATAGGACAAAAGACTGCTCAATTATCGCAGCCTAGATTCATTTACATCAATCCTCCGTAATGAGATTACTACGATAACTAGAACATACGAGCAAACTGCGATGTTGCGACGTCCAGTATTCCAGTTGAATCCCTCGTATTCAGACTTTTGAGGGCAAGGCTTTGGAGACATCAAAGGAGCATTAGGAGCATCAAATTTAATAAAAGTGTGTAGTTCTCTACTGGGCCTCCCGGGGAAATGTAATGCATAAAAAAAAAAAGAAATAAACCGCACAACAACAAGCTTTCTTGCATCGGTGCGCACTTGTTCAGTTTTTTTTTTATTCACTCACCTTCGGAGACTTGACATTGTCCTGCAGTGTTTCTTGTACGAAGCTGAAAGGGTAGAAATGCGTAAAGGTAACACTGCACAACCGATAGTTTCAGTCTTACGCGTCGCTCCCATAATTTATTTATTTGTGCGTCGCTATCAATGTGTTAGCGCTTAGGATTTATGCACTTTGGGACGGCGCGGATCGCATGTTATCGACCTTTAGGTGGCTTTGAAAGCAGCTTCCTTTGAACGGATTGCTGTCTGTAGTGTTTGTCATTCATCCCGAGTGTTGATAACAAGGTTGCATCACCATCGACGCGTTCATCGAACGATGGCTGTCAGAAGAAAAACAGACAACTCGTAAAAGTGTGCTTTGCTCGCAAGGGGGGAAATGCCTTTCATGTCGTCATATTCTTGTCGCTCCTTGTCTCTTTTTTGATTCCGAGTTAGTCACCGTCTTTTTTTGTTTTTGTTTAGGAATATTAGCAACCCGACCGCAGTCTGGCTGCCCTTTCCCTGCGCATGACAAGAAATGAGACGGAGAAACCGATATCAGACGTGGGAAGCTGGCTGATTAATCAATCAATCAGATTTGCAAAAGGAAAAATTGAGATGTTAGTCCCGAGCCACTCGGGTGTGGCTACTCCAGGACGTGTTATTCAGAAAAGGAGAAAGGGAACCCACACAATTCTATACGCTTTGAAACGGAATAGATGAATACATCACCACAAAAGTTGGCACCAAAAGCTCTTTTGTGCGTGCGTGTGATTTTCGAGCATTTCTAATTTCTATTTGATACACACACTGAAACTGTAGCCGAACGAGACTAAGAAAATGTCAAGGCTGAATCATGATCCCTACAAAGTCGTCGATCCATCCGCTGCTATGCGCATTGTCACCAAGCACAGCCTAATGTACAAATACAAAACTTGTGCCGCAAGCGGTCCCATCGCTTAATGGCATCCAAAATTCATGGCTGCGCGAACGACTAGCAGACGACAGGCAGAGTGCAGCATTTTCCACTGAAGCAGACACGACGTCTGCTTCCTATTTTCATAAGCACGCTAACAAAACCGTCATTGTAATACAGAAATTGCGATCAAAGTTACAATCCGTTGTGCAACTTGCGTAACTCCAATTGCCGTAGTTTGCTCAAACTCCAGACCTATGGAATGTAAAAGTAAATAAGTACATATTTTAGGAGAGAGATACATGATGACGATGATATGGGGATGACTTCCACTCACTGAGCAGAATGCTACCCCAATAGGAGAAATATATTATGTTGCTGTTTTTCTGTTACTCGCATTTGCAGGCAGATACAAGAGGCCATCAATGGCCGCGGCGAAATAATGTGTCCTTGCAGACGACATCATGCGTGAAGCAGACGAAATGGAATTACGTAGCAGACAATGGCAGTATACGATGTTCTCACGACATCTCAGATGCCAACGAATGAGCGAGATTCCTCTCCCAAAAATTCAACCGGAATTGATTTCTGTCTTGCATTTCGTCGATCTGCTCCACTGTTGTCGTGGAGAATGGCGGCCCCTCGAAAATATTTGCGTTGCGTGGCTGATGGAGCACCGGAGTCACGCGAGAGAAACATTTGCGTGTGTTACATATTCGGGCGTAAAAGGCTTCGTATAAGCATAAAATGCTGGAGATAAAACAACCAATATGAGCAGAGCAGACCAGAAGAAAAGCGTGGTTTTTCCCGAAAGACCGTAACCTTGCGGGCGTAGTTATGAACACGCGATTTTAAAGTCGGTTGTCATATGCCGTACCCGAAATATGTCTGACAGCTGAATAAAAATAGGGCAGCAGACATCGATCCGCAATGTGTACGTGCGTTTCAATGGTCGGACTTGCAGAAGGAGTTGTCGTCAGCTTTAGGTGCGTGTTAGAGAATTCAGAGCTGTGTCAACGTCATCTACACTAAGCACAGAAAAAAAAGTTCGAAGAAGAACTTTTCTTCAGTTCGTCAGCTCGTATTTTTCACCCCGAAAGTGTTCTTCAAACGCAGGACCATGAGATCAGGATGTCTTAGCTAGTGTTTCGTTCTTTAAGATTGGAAAGCTTCAGACAAAGGTTCTTGCGCCATGGAGAACTCTCGAAGAACGGTTATTTTGCTACGTGTAAATAAGGTGTGATCTGGAAATAATCGCCTGAAACAAAAGACCGCCGATCAAAGCCGTTAGCCAAGGACGGAGAGGAAGCATTGGCTGCACGCTCTACACACACGTTACACTTGCATGAGAACGTTATGTAGCGATTGAACCTTCATCAACATTAAAAAAAGAATCTTTTGGGGGGCCTTGAACCGCTCCTTTTATATTCACGAATTCCCTCGCATTTAACAGAATAATGGTGTCGCGCTTAGAGTGTGCTACCAGACTAGTAAAGACAGCATCCTTTAATAGCTAGTACTTCGTCACGCCAAGTTGCGTGACAGTGCCTTGAATCATTGGCTCGTTGCCGCAACGGACGTCCTACCCCTTGGTGGCTTCTTTTAGCCTGCAATGCTCACCCAGGGTGAGAAAGTAGTCACGATGTTATCAATCTGAAAGGTTACGTTATCATTTCTGCTTGCAAGTGCAATTTCGTCTTGTGCAAGTTTAGTGACACACATCTACTCGTAGTTAGTTAGTATATTACTAAATAAAGTAAACCTTGGAGCTTTCTATGTACACGTCTATGTACAGTGAACCCTCGTTAATATGACCCCCGATAATCTGACATACGCGCTTTACGACCATACTCCTGGGGAACAATGCAGTGAAACCTCTGCAAATCTCCCCCTTTAATATGACACTTCCGCATTATGACCAGAATTTTCGGGAACGACCATGGTCATAATAACGAGGGTTCATTCAATTGGTGACAATACCTTGGATATATGTAGGAAGGGAGTTGCCTCAGGACAGAAGCCGCCGATATTTCGAACAGAGACTGTTCTTCTTCTGGGACTGTTCTTCCCAGAAGAAGAACAGTCTCTGTTCGAAATATCGGCGGCTTCTGTCCTGAGGCAACTCCCTTCCTACATCTCTACCGGTTCGCTGGATTTCTACCCATCTACTTGGATATATGTGTTTTCTTAGCAGCGTGTTTGCATTTTTGTATCATGTTTGCGCGTTTTCCTCTCGTAACGTTGTAGTGGGTGAGGCAATTAAACATAGAAGAACAAACAACAGCAACGCAAGACTCACAACGCCCAATTGCATACAAGTTCGTCTGCGTGAATGTGGGACTGACTGGCAACAATGGAAAAGAGATTGCGTTGAGGGTGAGAGCGTGTCCCCGTGTTTCCTATAGCCTGGCTTGGTACGTTGAAGAGAGGGCAGCTAACACTGTGTAATTAGTAGCATTTCTGACAGGGAATCGTAGGGTGTCTGGTTCGAATCCCACTGCTGGTGCCTTTTTCTTCAACTGCTATCATTCACGTTTTCCTCTCGTTTGTCTCACTCCCTCATACAATGTACTTAGAGACCTTGGGGGTATGTTGAAACAAATAATTGCGATTATGCGGCTTATGTATCGGCGGTTTGGGATACCACCATCGGCTTTGCTGTCTCAGGGTTTCGTGCTGTGTTACGAAGAATGAAGAAAAAGGAAGTTCCCTAAAGAAGATCCGTCCTTCACTACGTGGACATGAAAAGTGGCAAGCAGGCTGGTGTAACATATTCCTCGACTATATGAGGAGCAACACACAGGAAGGGACGAAACTCAAACATCAGCACTTTGTTTTCATGTGAGAGATTGAACTTCTCGGATACGAACCCTCTTATTAAGATATTAACGAACTATCGTTCTATGTACATGTTGACAGACTACATTTTCCGTGCATCAACTCGGTGGTGGTGCTAATGGAAGAGCTCGTTGTTGTCGGCCTCACAGGTGGGCTGTGAGCTGTTTTTTTTTTCTCTCTCTCTTTTTGCATCAACTCACGTTATGCTTACGTTGGAATCCTACAACCGACTGCGCTGTCTCAGATTTTCCCCGGACTTTCCAGATGGCAGAGTTCTCCCCTCAAGTCGGTTCGCCTCACAGTCTGTCTCTCTACTTGCCCACCTCTGTACATGAAACACCCTGATCACGGACCAAAATAAAGTTGTTGTGACAGGGGTATGACTCCTTCCAGGAATATTGGACAATGGCAAAAAGCAAACGACCAAGAAGGACGGTAGCGCTTATTTGCGGACTGTTACTGCTGATTGCTCGCCAAATTGAGTCTCCAGGGCTGCAGGAAGCGAAGGTGTCGAGTCGCTTCGGGTTCTTCTTCCGGCGCATCTATTCCGTTGGAAGACACCAGAGCAGGGTACGGATATGTGCTACGTGTACAGTAGAGCAGAGAAGTACAGCGAGGAAAGAATAGGGAGGACCGAGTTGATGACTGGTTGGCCGATTGAGTCGACGAAGAAGAAAAATTGAGAGATTGGCTGTCGCAGAATGAAGGGTGGCACAGTGGGAAACGAGGAAAGATTTATATATATATATATATAAGATGCGGGATGGGGAAAAAAGATCTTGGGAGTAGAACATACTTCGGTTACTTCAATCGTGTTAATAAGATGATGACTTTCGTGAAAAAGAATGAGCCAATTTAAAATTCATTGTCCGTCGCCGAATGATTTGACTGGTGACTTGCGCAATTAGCTGACAGTTCTAAAACAGCTGAAGACGTTGACGGCCGGCGTATTTCAGAGAGTTGGTATGAAACGCAAAAGGAAGGATAGAACTTGTTTGTGCAGATGGGTATTTAAGAAAGGCTATGCTTGTGTGAATCCGAGTTATGGAGGGCTGGAAGAACAGATCAACGTATCTCTGTGTGTGTGTGTGTGTGTGTGTGTGTTAACTGACGATTGATTTTTCGAATACGGAGAAGATGATGACGTAATTTGTGCCATTACGTCGTGATACAAATATGGTAAAACAATGATGTATCTTTTCTACAGACACAAGATTACTGTAATCATCACAATTTTCACCACAGTTTTGGCCCACTATAGCCTTAGTTGTTTGTGCGTCATAAAACCTCAATCGTCATTATCATTATCATCAATTGTGCATGATCATGAATCCGGAGTCTTTGTTTCATTTATTTTCTTTCCTGTTACAGTTGCCAGTCCCTCTTTATCAGCACCGCGCCTTCTCCCGCCAAAACAAACTAACGAGGGAACAAAACACTAAAAGACGAATTAGTGTTTGTCCCGGTCTTCTTTTGCTCGTCACGCTAGCGGCGCCGATTAAATCAAGTTTCGAACGAGATCTGAGCCTGCAACCTTAGTACCGCGGTACCGGCTACAGTTTACAGGGACTCCTCGAAGAAATCTCCATAATTTTACGCCATACTTTAAATAACTAATGCTATCAATACGTGATGCTATAATGAAAGTCGTTAGCGACTCGCTCTGAGGAATTAGTTACTCTGCACGAAGCCACAGTTGTGCATTGATTAACTTCTTCAGAAGCGCTGAATATGGACATTTCGGTGGAAGCAGTTCAATTTAATCGTTTGAGCCTTAAGTGACGCATGAATTAAGAAACCATCATGGGAATCTGAGTGCGTGCGCCTTCCTACTATTCCCGCAAGGGGGCGCCCTTTCTAAAGTTTCTGAATTCCTCGCAAAGAGCTCGACCCATTGTCTACGCAATGTAATCCGTCCAAGTCAACTTTCTTGAAAAGTTGGAGAAGCCGGCATTGAATTCGACATATATAGGCGGGCCGGTATAATCTGATGTTTAGTTTGCGCCATATTGTTCGTGAAATTCGCCCGATGCGCGACCGCGCCTTTGTAAAGGACTGGAAAGACGTTTTGTGCTGATTATTATGTTGAAGGCTTTCCTATGAATGAAACAGAGTTTCAGCTGTCGTTCATTATCGAGCTGTCAACTAAAAGCTGTCGTCAACGTTGAAATATTACTTTTTATCGCGACACAAAATCCGCAAATTCCCCGCGGCTCAATCGTAACTGAAAGGCATACTTGGCAGAAACAAGTGTACAGAGATGGCTGTTCACAATGGAATTAGGTGACCCGTTCAGAGCGCGTAATGCCACTGAACATCTGGAATACTTCCATACTTCCATGTTCTTAGTGCCTGTACAAGATCACTTCTATCCAGTTCCACACGGACATCTCTCCGGAACGGTCAAGGAATGTATTAACGCGGCCGTTGACTTTCAGGACGTTTGCAGGTATACTTTGTATATATGGTGTACAACGACCCTCTCCCATGTGGGAAACAGTGTGGGACAAACTGGGAAGCTTAGGGTTATTTTTCATCATTTCGGAAGACAGGGGTCGCCAAAAAGTGTGTGTCCACAAGTGAATCTAGAAACCATCAGAATATGAAAGCTCTTTAAATGGAGACTCCGCACCAAAAACGTGCTGAAGTAACAGCGCGACATCAATCCATACCATATGATGTTTCAGTGGACACAATTTCTCATCCTCAGCTGGCACAGATAATAAGAAAACGAATAAATATTTTGCTTTGAGTGGGATTCGGCGGTGCCACAAATGCACAAAAAACAAAGAGCGACGTCTTTGACACATTGTGACAATCACAGTGTGTTGCTTGCTTTCTTCCTTGTCGTGTGTTTTGGTGCGCTGTGCTACTTTTTATAGATATTATACGCGGGACGCTTTCGAATAATGTCAAGATCAAGGTCTTCTGAGTTCTCGTATCCAATAAAGCTCGAAGAAGTTATGGTGCTGCTAGACGGGAGGACAACATGACCGTTGAGAAGTGGTTTCGGTGTGCATGTCACTGTTTTTGGACTCGTGTATTCTCGGACCCAGATCCTCGCCACGTTGCGATCGTTACGAAGCAGAAATGGCACTGCGTAGACGAACCTGTGTGTTCACCTTAGGCGGTCTTTTGTCGAGCGTAGAAATGCTTCTTGCGCCTTTCGCCCAAGGCAGCTGAGGAATCCCCAAGGGGTCCATCGACACTATGATTGCACATTGAGCGCTCCACTTCGCAACTGCCTTCGTCGCGTGCCTCTGTGGATACAGCATTTGCTCCTTCGGGTCACGTTAAAGTGGAGGGGTTGGTGGTGTATTTCGCTCACGCTGAGCGCCTCTATGTTAGCGTGCTTTTTGTTTTAAATAAGGCTCCAAAGCCAGGAGTGTTGGACAATAAAGGCTACTCCGACATTGTGCAAATCGTAAGGGGACCGCATAAACAGAAATGGAGGAAAGTGAAGGTTTGCCCCAAGTTGAAGCGATCCTAGACACGGCCATTAGTCGCGTAACAGTTTGCCATTGCTATACCATAGGACTGAAATGAGATCTAGAGGGGCAAAACAAGGTAGTTCGTAGACGTTCATAATTTGCTAATATGCAGCATAAAAGACTTTGTCCGTGTCTTTTATGCTGCATACTATAGCAAATTGCGAATTGAGATCTTAATTTCCGTGTGTCATCCTCCCAGAAATTGAACTATAAAAGGTTATTCTCTGCCGCAGACATCTGTGCAAGCTTCACATGCGCACAACAAAAATAACAACATATTTTATCACAGCGAACACACAGGGCATGAATGCACAAGGCCCCTCAGCGCAGCTTTATGCACTGCTCTGAATATTGCATGCGCACTGGCACTTCAGATAACACGCGTCGTAATGTAGCTCTTTTCTCCCTGTGGGGCCTCTTGTCAGCCTAGCTTAAAACTTGCACGCGATACTACATGTTATGTGTCCTTCCGTACGATGGTGCAACCTTTATTACTGAAAGGACATGCAATGTTGTCGCCGAAAGATATTATGTTGCGTCTTCCTTGCAGCACTTAGTTCCCTCGCCCTTTGGCGCGAGAAATGTTTCGAGACTTTCCTTGTCAAGCTGGAATATAGCGGAATTAAGCCCATGGTCACCGACATAATTGCGCACGTGTAGATGAGTGTAATGCCTAATTGCGCTGTGTTCTCCCCATTTATCATCATTAATTTATCTGTTGTTGTTGCGTCCTAGATTAGCTGTTGATAAAGTGCTCCTCAACTACAAATTGTTTGCTCGAGCGTATGCATATGTGAAAAGTTATTACGACAATGCGTGCCATCGAAGAAGATACTCTCCTCGTTTGCCAAAACATATTTAAAACAACGACAACTTTATTTTAGTGAAGATGATTAGAGAGTTTCATCCCCAGGGGCGATGCTCTACCCCATTGCTGGTGGTAATGTGGTGAAATGGAATAATAACGGTCTCTAAAACGTTTAGAAGTGCTCTTAGGCCAGAGCGCTGCTGGGCTGGATTTGGGCATGGACCAAGCAATTTTGACATAGTCAGATGATGAGAGAATGTGCCCTAGACCTTGGAATGTCACCTTGTAGCAAGCAGTAACGCCACTGAGCTGTAAAAGCCACACTGAGTTGCATTCGATGAATTAATGCAGCATCTTGACGAGAGGTTCTTCGTGCCATCTGGAAAGGGATCGCTGGATCAACTCTTGCAATCGTAGATGGGATGTATTCGAACCATAATAATATTTATTTACTGCGAGTTTATTATACGTAATAATATTCGTACGTAGCATAATCGAGTATGATCCGGTTTCACCAACGCTGGTTAACTTTGAACCGAGATCAAGCGTTGCTAAAACTTGAAGTTAACGCTCAATGCTGTTTTGCAAAGGCTAGTTGGTGACGTGCTGAATGTTTGACTTTCAGTAATAATAACTGCCTTTTGTGAAGCACAGTTAAGCATTAAACTGAAGTTAAGGGACCGTTGATCTCGGTTCAAGTATTAACCGGCGTTGGTGCTGAAACCGGGCCATTGACAGCTTCATTATAGTTCTATCGCTGTATAAAAATTGATGGGATGGGCTTGGAATAATCGAAGCTGCATTGTGAAGCTGTCCACTTAGCTTTCATCTCCCGGCCTTTTTTCCCTATTAACACATCCTCTGTAGAACGGCCGACGGTTTTTCGGAATAGCGTGCCGCCGCTTCATTAAGAGATACAGCTCGGTGCATTATCAACGCGAGAAAGAAATCGACATCTCGGCCAACGCTGCCTCGTTGGTCTCGGCATAATTGCAACGGCCAAGTGCTTTCGCGTGTTGATTGCCGCTAGGACCGCGCCAGTCAGGAAGGGGAAGCTTTATATTACTTAAGACAGTAATTGCGAGAGGATGAAGACGTTGTGCTTGGATGTGAAAAGGGGAGACTGAAAAGAGAGAGAATTTATGAGGGATTGTCCCTTCTTTAAAAATATGTCTCTGACGGTATCGAGAATTAGTAATACCGAGGAAATAGAAAACTTTGCCGTCTACAAGTGCAGCTAAAATATGTTTAATGATAGGCAGATTATGTTTCAAAATATATGTGTCTATCCGAAGCAAGGATAATATTTTTGCGCACCTTTTCGTTGAAGCCACGTTTTTTTGGTTTCTTTTCAGAGTCCGAGTGGAGTTTTACGTCAATGAAAACACACTCAAGGAACGGTTGCATTTGTACTTCATCAAGAACCAGAGATCAAGTGAGTAATTAACCTTCCTCTACGCTGTACGTACCTGACGGCGATGACACCCAACGGCGATGACACCCAACTTATTGGAACATCATGAATATACTGCAGAATACGCTGTAAATTTAATTCATTGTTGTGCCTATACATATAATATAATAACCATTCAATTGTTCACCAGTCTGGGAGGTGTTTGGTCCGATCTAGTCCTACCTCCGGCTGTGTCTCAGGTTTCCCCTGAGTTTTCCGGCAGATTGTTTGATGGCTGCAGGACGTTCCTTCCTACTGTCCACTTGCAGCCATACTTGCGTGCAGGCCATACATAGCTACTGTTGCTCCGGGGCGCTAAAACGGACTAAAGGAAGAAGAAATAACGTCACGAAATATTATATCATTCAGTACTGCCCACGTGTGGCTTGTATGGCGTGATAAACACCGTTTCGAATATTGGGTACTAGTTACGCATAAATACAAACTACTGACCGGCGGCATGACCGGCGTGTAAAGGCGTCCGCTCCGTAAAGGAGCCAACTGAAGACTCGGAAATGGAGTTTTCGAATCCTTTCTGTGCTGTCTGAGGTTTTCCCTGTGGGTCTTCCGGCAGACTTTCCAGACGAATGTCGGCACAGTTCCCGCTGAAGTCGGCCTAGGACGCACACTGTCCATCTGTTCCACGCCTGTACGCCGCTCATAGTCACAGTTGCGTCGCGGCGCTAACACGGTATAGAAAAATTGCGAGGAGCTGCTACTTTTGGTACTTGCAGCTGAAACACGGCGACAGCAGTGTCGTTACGCATTGTGGGCAGACACGCTTCTTCCTCTGTGTTTCAGAGTTCTTAACCAGGGAAGGGTATCGGTAATGGTGACGAAAACAGAAACGGTAATCGAAATTGGAGATGGTAACGATAACGGAAACGCATACGACTGTCCTCCATTACCGGAAACAGAAACGGAAGCGAATATTATCGTCCGGTATTGAATTCCGGTAATGGCTGTTAGTGTTGTGCGTCGACATTTCAGTGACTTTGCATTTTATTTTTGTATTTGGATGACTCCATCCCCTGTACATTCATACATACTCCATTCCTTCTAAATACTACGCAACAACGTGGAAACAAAGCGCAATATTGGATACCGAGGGTGCATCACCCGCTTATCTACTCGTGACATTGCCTACGTACATGACATAAAGACATGAGACTTACACAACATAAACTCCACGCACTCTACTCCACCGTAGCACAGGGCTGACAGCGTATGATTTTTTAGTTTTATTTTTTACTTTCTTCATTTCACCGAGGCTGTGGCAGTATTCTTTACTACTGAGAGCGTCCGCCTATGAATGTGACATTGGATGAAAGTTACGCCCATCTTGGGTTGCTGGACTCAGAGTGACTGAAGACAGCAGACTGACTGAAGACATGTTCCTACACTTCTTCAAAAATCTTGCAAGATGTGCGCATCCCAACGACGTAAAATTACTTGTGTAGTGTGTACGCGTGACACAGAAGCAGCATTTGGGCAAGACACGGTGCTGACAGAGCCGGACTGGCTGTCCTTCCGCAGCTCTGTAACAACCGTTCCATTACCGGAAACAGTAACGGAAACGTAACGGAAACGAAATTAATAGCTGGGATCAGAAACGGATAACGGAAACGAAAATATAGCAGCAACGAAAATGGAAACTGTAATGAAAATACGTCCGTTACCCTTTCCTGTTCTCAGTAACATATAATACGTTATTATTTCGAAATTATCTCTTACAAATGCATTGCAACTGGAACCCTGTTCACGGCCAACGTCGTTCTCGAACCAAAGCCTGTCGCACACGCTGCAGACGGCTCCAAACTCGTTGTTCAGGAACGCACGCTTGAAATTGAGGGGGGGATATGTTTATTGAAAAAAAAAAAAAAAAGAGAGAGATGAAAGGTTAGCCATGCACAAGCCGAAATGGGAATCCGCACGCTGCCAACGCTGAAGACCAACACGTTTCAGAGATGAAAGAAAGAAGGAAGCCACTGAAAAGGTTAGCTAGATGTAGGACTCGAACCCACATCTTCTGGATGACCGGTCCAGGGCTCTTACCAATTGAGCTAAGCTAGCTAACCTTTTCAGTGACGTCATCATTAATTTCTTAAGCACTCGAGGCTTTGTATGTATTTGTCCTTTCTATGTGTTCCAACCTGAGAACATCAATTCCCATCACGTTTCAGAGGTTCTTCTTTAATCTTCAAATTGCTCAGACTTTCTTCTTTCTGGTTCCAATATGCCGCCGCTGCAACTCGAGCCTTGGCTTCTTCGCTCATCTAGGCATGGCGAGCTCTGCGTCTTTCTGCATTCCGCGCCTTCCTTGCAGCAATCTGCTGCGCACCAAGAACCTTCCTCGGCGGAGCCATTCCGGCGTCTTGTGCTTTCCACTCCCGCCACCTGCATCACCACACCTCACGTGATACCCAATAGGGGGTCTCAATACTAGCTCCCTATGTGCAGGCGGAGCTAGTACCGTAATACCCCGTCGCATCGCGCCACCTGCGCAGCGCGCTTCTTCCGTGACCCACCGCACCGCGATATCTGGAACACACGGCGCAAGCACGCTATCCGATGCTTAACTCCGCATATACAGCTATGGGCTACGAAGCGTACAAAATGCCGTGTGCTGACATTACGACGCACGTCAAATAACCTTAATGTGGGAACAATTAATCCATAGACTGCCTACTGTGCTTGCACTAAGGCGTTACGAGCTGTCTGGTGTCGAAATTAACGCTGTGTAAGATTGTGAAGAACGTACAGATGAGAACGCGAAATTCCGTTCTGTACACAGCGGTGCCACAAGATTCTGATTTCGTAACCACTCTCACGTGGTCGCTTGCTGCAAAATTGCCATCTTGTCCTGGCCACACGTCACAGGAACGTCACCTTCAGGTCATGTGACGTTGCTGATGTTCCGTCTTTGCGTTGGCCGACACTTCCTGTATTAAATGAACATATTTGCTCCTGTAAGTTATACGGCGCCTCTCAGGGCCTTTTCTCACATAGAGCGCTTTGCTTCAGAGCAATGCAAAACACGGCGACGTGACGCAGCGCCGTTTCGTTTCGTGTTCATTCTGGATTCCCGTAAGCTACGCGGACGCACCACCTCAATTAGCTCGGGAAACGGAAAATTCGGCGACACGTCAAATTCACCACGACGCAACGACAACACTGCACAACCAGGAAGGAAAACAATCCCACCGCTTTCGCGACGTCATGGGTGAAACCGCCTCTTCATTCGCCATCACAAACCAGCGCTGGAAATGAGCGGTGTAAAAGTGAAGGAACTCAACTTTGACATGCGCTGTTTTCCTGCGGTTCATAACAGTGCGAGAAGGGGTAGAAGAAAAAAACAGTGCTGTTTTCTAGAGTCGTGGAGCAAAGGCACTTACTTACTCGACGTAGTAGTTTACTCTGAGTGCATCACATCGGCTGAGTGAGCACAGGCGTCGTTGTCACATCGTTGTGAATAGCGAGCAATACGAAGGCCACAGTCGACGACGAGAGCCGTTGTTCAATTATTCTTTATTTCCAAAGTTTATGAACGCACCCGGTCGTTATGTTCAGCCGCTTTTAATAGTGAGTTTTAGTGCGTCGTATGCTATCACCTTTGCGTACGTCAGGGATATAGCGTGATGGTTCTGTGCACTGCGCGAAGCACTAAAACTCACTACTACCTGTATCGTAGTTAGCGTACTTTTAAGGTTTTGCTAAATAATATTCTTTTATTGCGAAGAAAAAAATCAAAGGTCCGGGTGACTTTTGTTTCCGGACAACTGTTTTCTTACCCCGGTTGCTTTCTATATCAGCGGCGTGGCGAAGTGGCTACAGCATCCACGCGTTCGTGATACCTCCGAGGATGTAAAAAATCTGGAAGTAGTTCGCAATTTTACAACCCGCTGTGCGGTCTCAAGTTTTCCCTGGGTTTTGCGGCAGAATTTCCAAATGAATGTCGCCGGTGTTCTCGCATGAAGTTGGTCCAGGACACATATCACTGTCCCCTGTCTTCTCCTTCTTGTCTTTCCATACGTTTTTCTATACGTTTGTACACAACTCACAGCCACACGTGCTTCGGGGTGCTAACACGTAATAAAAGAAAAGTTTATTTCCATTACGTTCACTCACACTTGGCCATGCGTCTCTATGTGTACTCTCTCGACGTAGTTCTGCACATGTGAACGATTGTCGCGAACACGACAGCTGCGTGACGCCGCGATTGCGAATGTGAAGCATGGCAGAAGTAAGGCTGCTGAAAGATTTATGACTCCAATAAGCGGTTCAAATGTATTCCACGGGGGCACTACATTTTAGCAGACGACAATTTCACGTCTTCGAAACTGCAGGAGTATACCGGCAGATTACCTACCGATGTCGTAGAAGGCGAGCAAGTGTTGAAACTACAAAAATTACAAAGAATGAAGCATATCGAAAGAATTTTAATGACAGACACGCTGTCGTGCAGGGTGTGCGTTTCATCGATCGACAAAAATTGAATATGCATCGAAACAGAGAGAATGAGGAGGTGATGCAATTTGGGGCATGTTACACTGTCTACGTGTGTACACGGCTTCTTGCCGCGACGAAATTTTAGGGTCACCTTGCGCTTCGCCAGGCCGTGTCACACTATCGCGACACAGACAAAACAGCCGATAAAAACCGAGCGAAAGTTCTCCTTTTTCTTCTTCTTTCTTTCTTTCTTTCCTCGTCGTCAATACGTCACACTGCTCAGCCAAAGGACGGGGGACTAACGACAACTGGTCGAGAGGGCTTCCTACGTCCAACATAAATTTCCTCTACATGGAAAAATACGACATCGTCTGTGTTGTTTTAGTGTGTTTTGCGTCGCGTCTCCTAGAAGTACGTACCAACCTGCTGGGTCTCTGCTACAATGTTATGCTTCTGGTCAAGAGGGCTTCCTACGTCCAACATATATTTCATCTGCGATGGAAATGCGACATCGTCTGTGTTGTTTTAGTGTGTTGCTTTACAGCTTGTAAGCCGGAAACAGACTTTTTCACGGACAGTTACCTCGTTGTACTAATACGAATATAAATAAAAACAAGGACATGTTTCTGCTTACCTCTTAAACATCAGGGTTACAAAACTTGGCCATCAAATGCTAGATATGCATGGGACATGCGATGTCTGCAGGTAGAATTTGTTTGGAAAAATCAATAAATCATTTACGGATGTCTCGCATAATTCTCTCACTCGCTGTAGTTTCTGTAGAACGAGTTTAAAACGGTAGGGAGACAAACAAGTGCGCTCTGGAAGACCCAACGTTTATCAGCTTCTTCACCCGGTGTTTCCCGATATTTTTAAACACTGTTTCAAACATTCTTTGCCGTGTGTGCAACAAGCATTCCAGGTTTCTGATATTCATCTCTCCCTGTCTCCATCCTTGTCATATTTCACGTCAAGGATTCGAAAGGACAACAACACCTACTTATAAAAGGTTTGAGGTAAGGCTCGCGGTAACGTCTCAGCGGAAAACGAAAGAAAGACAAAGCAGTAAAATGCAAGCGAGCGGGAGGATAAGACGTCAGGTGTCAACACTGGAGAAAACCCACGCTGGAGGATGTGACACATTTGGTGTCTCCGTTTTTTGTTCGTTATTTATTTTTTTTTATGCCAAGGCGGCGTGCTGTCTGGCTGGCTTTCCCCCTTTTCTTCCCTTTTCTTCTTTTTTTTTTTTCTGCCAATAAATCTCCCCCACCCCGGAGCTCACATCTCCATATTTTTATTTTTCAATCAATCAGTGCGTATTACCCAACGGTATGCTTCGCCTTATACATTACAACCTAAGATTACGACCTGCTAGTCTTACATAATCAACAGGGCTTACGGTGCGTTTGCCTTTCATGGACAACAGCTAGCTTGCGTATAGTGTCTAAAACAAAGGTTCATCGTTGCTTGCAAAAGTTAAGCCTCTGTACGGATCAAACGTTGCTGCCGCCCAAAATAAGAACCTACTTACTTCGTATCTATTTGCATCTATCCCTTTGGTAGCATATTAGCCTTCCTGGCTCGTATCATATGAGCCCCCATGCTGCCGGCTGTCCTACGAACCGTTCGTCTACAAATGTGCTGGGAGCGTCAGGACTCCTGACGGTAATTTGACTAAATCGTGTATCAGGTTTTGCAAGGACGTCAACTTGTGAAGGCATAAATTTTGATTAGAACTCACTAGCAACGAGTATATTAAACATGCATGACAGGTATATAATACTGCATGCAATAAGTACAACCTTCTCGGGTTTACCACACCAGCAACGTCGTAAGATGTGCTGCCGCGATATCACACGCGATATTCGCAGGCTATAACACGCGAGGGGACGCGCGACATTCGCGGACGGGATCGATGCAGATAACTGACTTGCAACAGTTGTCCAGTATAACTTGAATCTAACTGTCACAAATCCTTTAAGGGCTTTTCCTTGTGAAGGTGATGATTGCGTGGCTCGTCTACGTTGCTTCCTTGAAGCTTCAGTGGAAAGAACCATCCTGGAAATCGCGTTGCAATTGGCCACGTGTGGTCTGACGCGTATGGAGAGACTGGGAAGGGTCAGTACCGGAGCTCATTCAAGAACGTAAAACTTTGTGCATGCTGATACTTGGGGAGGCACGAACACGGACGAGGACGAAGGAGCACAAAAGACAAGCGCGACTACCAACAATTAAATGACATTGACAAGGTATCTTTTAAACATACATTTGGGGCGCTACCCCTTCTTCCTTCCCCTTCTTTTCCTTTTCGTTTCTTTTCCTTTTCTTTCCCCTTTTCTCCCTTTTTTTCTCGTTTTCTTTTCTTTCCTTCCTTCATTCTCCTTTCTTTGGAATAGCAAGCCGACCTCCGTCCGGCTGACCTTTCCTCTCTTTTTTCTTAATAAAGATGTCCCCCTCTGTGACCGCCTCAGGTATTTTACCACTTTAGCAGTGAGGGCTAATAGAGGACTCGTACAAGAGCACGCAAGAACGGCAGCTTCTATTTCCCGTGGTTGACTTCATGGTTAACGACGCCATGACAGGTGCGCTATGCAAGTCGGGCGAGGGACTGCGCATCCCCGTTTCCCATTTGTAAAGGCCGTGCCTGGTTGGGCTTCAAATAAAAGGAAGCGTAGGCGTGACAAAGCGATATACTAAAAAGTTGAGCCACGTTGAAATCCATCAAGTTGCGGCCAGCACACAAACGGACTGTGGTTTGCGTGCGTCCGTTTGCGTGCTAGACTCAGCTTGGTTGATTTCCATAAAGTTCGCAAGATGCCGTCTGCCTCGTTCCAGTGTGAATGTGCGTGTATCGAAGAAATATTATGCGGGAGAAAATGGAAAGCTTTCTGCTTCAGAGCTGGGGATGTGCGTCATGGGTCCACTTCTGAGGGAACTGTGTCTGACAGCGTCTGAGGAAAACTCAGGAAAAGCCACAGCGATTCGAACCGGGGGTACATCCCAGTGACACGCTAACCACTCAGCCACGCGAGCTAGTAAGAATAGCTGGCGGCGCAGTATACGTCCGAAAGAATACAAGTGACGGCTGTCTGATTATGAAAGCAATGGCGTACCTAAAGACTGTAGAAGTATTGGAGAAGTAAACGAATTCACGCCATGACAGAGTTGCGTGGAACGTACCTAAATTCCAAGGTTACAATTCAAAGATGAGGGTGGCGTTTCATCAGTCGACTGATTCTGCAGAGCTCAATGGCGTCGACAGTCGTGTAAACCGTCACCTTTAATCGACATATCCGTTCATGGAAACGCAGGAATTGAGAGATACCCGTGATGCTCGGCACCATCGGTTCAGTTTACATCCACAGCGTCTGCGAGACAACAGGTCCGTGTGCGGACGTAACTGGGAAAGAGGTTCATTTTCCCATTTCAGACTGAGTCTCGTGACATGAGAATCCTACCGAATTTATGCATCCCGCATTGTATTCTCGCAAAATATTGGACTCCTGGAGAAATGTTAATTGTCACAAAAAGGCGTACGCCCCGGGCTTTCCACAAATCAAGAGTGATATCATCCTGTACAATTATTGGCCTTCACCGTGGTGAGGTTCTTTCCTCCAACCCACTTTCCCTTCCATCCATGTAGCTATATTGACTTTTGTTCACCTTGGTAGGTTTGCGAATCCGCGTGATCCGGCTCGTGGTGAAGATCGTGGCCTGCCTGCTGTACGTGCTACGTGTGGTGCTGGATCGGGGTCCGCTATATGCCACTTGCTACGACTGCTCCCTCCCCAACAGATCCCAGTTCACGGTGGAGGAAGTGAGAAATGGTGCCATTAACTGGTAAGCGCTCATTTTCGTACAAGACCAAAAAAGAAGAGCAACTTTTCCGTCATCCACCGCCTGCACGAGCGCGTTGGGGGGCTAGGAACGCTATCTGTAACCGTAGATGTTCGTGACGATAAATGGCGGTAAAGCATCACTGGGGAACGAGCTGCCTTTCATAATTACTCGCCAGGTGACAGTTCCTGCTTCGCGACGGTGCGTGTTCATCCGCTATGGTGTGCGTGACGACATACATTACGGCCGAAAGAAGCAACTCTATATGGGAATGAACAGAGTGCGTCACAAATATTTTATCATACACGTGGATATGCGTGCCAAAGATGCAAGAGTTGAACAAACATTTGTATGGGACTTTAAATGTATTGTATAGCGGTAAAGCTGCAATCTCCGAAAAGTTATTTCGATAGCCTCAGTACCCTCAGTACCCTCAGTACCCTCAGTACTCTCACGACACAATTTTCGCCACAATTGCACTCATGGTTTTTCGTTTTTTCTTATAGAAAATTTAAATTGAAAATTACGGGCAACACTGCGTCGATGTCGCCACCAACTACGCAGTGCTCGCCAAGTTCGGCGGTAAAACTACATTCCATGCGCATAACACTGTGTCTAAAACACAAGAACTCGGCTATACGTAGTCATCGTGAGCTTAAGCCAGTCAGGAACATATATCACTGATTGGTGCCTGAGAAATTGTGGATTATATCCCACCAGACGTAGCCCCGAGCCCTTTTTCCGCCATTTTACTCGCAAATTATAAATATTTAGCGTTCCTGTCACATATATAACATTGTACCCCCCCCCCCCCCTCCCTAACCAGCTGCGTCATTGACCCCCTCTGAGACACCTTACCACACACCAGACGTTTGCATACCACAAACTTTTCTCTCCTTTCTTTTTTTTTTACATCTCCCGTCACAGGTCATGAGGTTCTATGTCGCGTTGTGACGAAAGGTTTGAAGAGAGTGGAAAACGTGAACGTGCTGCGTGGCGTTATTTTTAGTAGTATATGTCATGTTACGGAAGACAAAGTCGCATGGTGATGAAAGACACATTCCAAGAGACAGCAATGTCAATATGTTTCCCCTTTCTTTTTTTACAGGGACGCCATTTTATGGGTCGAAAGGCCATTCATTCTATGGTGCATACAGGTACGTACTCACTCAATCAATCAATTTATTCAGCTCCCAAAAGTTTCACTGCAGTACATCCCCATTACCCGTTACACGGGAGGAGTGGGTTACAGGAAGTGAGGAAAAAAATAATACATAAAAAAAAGGCAGCAAAACAACAATAACGCTGTACAAGTAGGTTACACAAGGTATCGTAAATGACGAAGGATTTATACGCTGGAAATAGGGAATTACGAAATTGAGACGGATCAGTTGTGGTAACGATGTGGGGCGGGAGGTTATTCCAATCAATGGCAGTCTTGGGGGGAAAAGGAATTTGAAAATGATTGAGTGTTACATTTTAAGCGGGCAACTTTGAGTTCGTGGTCGATCCGAGAGGATATTCTATGAGGAGGATTGATGTAGGATGACCTGATGGCAGGAGAATGGTAGAACTTGTGAGACAGTGATAAGCGTGCGGCCCTCTTATACGGACGTGCAGTTCGGCCAGGTTCATGTGTTTTTTTTAATGAAGAGATACTTGCATATGATGTGTAGTTACAGTGATGAATCCTTACTCGTTAAACGCCAATTGTTCGTTGCAGGACGCGTACATAAAGAAATGATTATGAGATGGGGCTGATGCCGGCCAGCAGGCAGTGCCAATTGTAGAGGACAGGACTCGTTACGCTGAATACTTTTTTCTATTGACGCACAAATATGCTTCGACATCCCTGCGGACAGTTCACAGTCATGTTATCAACACGATTATCTGTAATCCAGGCAGTTGGTCACTAATGGGGCACTTACATGAAGGACCGCGGACACGCATCGTATCCATTTATCGGAGCGAATCCCACCGAGCCGTGTCAGGCTATTGGTTGGATTAGTGCGAGGAGATACGAATAGTGAGTACGATACGCATCAATGTAACCTAGCTCCGCGATTAGTTAGTTTTAGTACTACATCGGAAGGCGTTCACGATAACGATTCCGAAAAGATGATAAACCTATCGCCCTGTTTCTTTGACATCACATTGCTATGCTTGAATTTGATAACTTCTTTTATCGTATCGTTTTGGGAGAGTTCTTCGGACGCGGCTCGGTGGCTGCGTGGTCGGAGCCTCGCCAGAAAGGAAAACCCACGTAGTAGATATCGTAAGGCCGATTGCACACGACAGTATTTTGTCGTAGGCTCCAAAATAGAACTATAATGGCAATCGAGCTCCCTAGGTTCCAATGAGTCCGTTTTGGATCCGATTAAAAACACGTACGAAAAATTCGCAGCTGCCAAACCTTCCTAAAAGAAATTGCCAAATCAAAGATAAGCAAAGCGACATCAGCTACTTCATTGAATGCTTATCATGCTTTTGGTGCCGAAATAGCTCGCCGTTGCTGGCCACACACGTTTGGGCATATCTCACGACTACAGCACGACTATCGTCAGGCTTTTGAAACCGCTATCATTAACACATTCCCGTCCAGGTGCTCTTGGAGCGATACTGCTGTTAGGCAGGTAGCAGTAGGGGACTAGTAGGCGAGTTTAAGGAAATGGATATGTCGATAATTTCATATACGGAAAACATGCAACATTATCCGTTGTAATTGAAACCTCCGTGGCTGTGAAACACTTGATAGCCCTCGACGACGTTGCTTCAAACAAGACAGCACAAAACAACCCTTTCCAATTCGCGCTATCTTTATGTGCAGGATACACGTGTGGTGCTTACAGCTTGTAGCCATAACTTTAGTTAGCCGTTTCATTAACTTGATCGTGCGCTCATGCCCACGGGTGGCCAGCAGCATGCTGAAGGACTTTAGCTCCAAAATTCCCTCAGCCGTCGTTTCACGGACGGTGGAGTCGCGCTCGGTTCCGTGCGATTTCCAACCTCCGTGACGTCCTCACCGTCGTTCACTTTTTTAACGGCCATCTTGGTTCACTGCCTTCACATGTGAGCCGGTGCGCGCTGATGGAAACAGGCTGAACTGTATGAAAACCAGGATAAGCCACGCTAGAAGGATATGAGATGAACATTCCTTCATGGTCCATTGGAGTTTGGTTGTTGGTTTATCGGGTCGAGAGGTCCTCAGAGGGTACCTAATTTTATGACTGTTTCTCGTGTGTCGACGTCATTATTGCTCACGTCTGAAGGTGCTTATGACCAGAAGGATGTTGTTCAGCGTTTCATTAATCGTGTTCTCGTCACAATGACACTAAAGAGACTGCGACACTTCCGATATATTCCGGATCAATGTAAAACGCAATTATTTGCATCGTTATGAACCTGCGTTCCAATTTTTACAGCAAACGTGGGAATAGATGCATGCGTAGAAATACGGCATCGCGAAAACCGAAACTCATGCGGCTCTTACGTCACGGCAGGCGTCTTCACCACTGAAGAAGCGCGAGAGAGGTCACGTGCCTGCGACTACCAATGGGAACGGCCGGAACTCTTTCACACGTTCCAGCCTCAAGGTGTAGCGCGGGGACGTGTGCTTCATATGGGAAAAGTTTGTTCCGCTATGCAAGGCGCTTTAGAGCTATGCATCATCCGCTGTCGTTCCTCTGTTTAGTCCTCGTAGTCTAACTTTGGAGAGGAGCTCGCACACGGGTCCCTTTTTACATCCCTCTGATTCATTCAAGTGAGATCGAGTGGCCAAACAGCTGTCGTCTGCCTGACTCGTGACCGACGTCCACAAGTTCGTCCGAGCTAGAGCCTTCGACAAAGAGACTATATGCAATATGCCATATTTACTACGGAGAAAAACACGTGTAAATCGTTCACCACGTTCAAGTAGTTGCCACTCAAATCCATCTGGAATACATTTCCGTGCGACGTTTTGACGCTGACAAATGCACGCATTTCGGCCAACCATGGGAATGTGTCGTACCTTCCCATGAAGAGACGTCTTTTCCTACGATAGCATCCATTGTGAGTACTGTGGGAGAGAGTGAAGACGGTTCTCTCGCAGCGCTAGCTTTTCGGTGTGCAACAATAGTTTCCGAACGTGGGATCGCATCGGCATAGGACTTTGGTTCGTATATTTATTAGACAAGTCTTCCAACGATATGACCCCTCCAAAAGTGAGAGAATCGACATCGAGGCTTCTTGGTAATGGATACCGATAACTTGCGCGGGGTGAAAGCCGGGGACACGAGACACCTCTGTTATCTCGCGTGCCCCAGTCTTTTACCCCGCGCAAGTTATCGATATGGGAGAATGTTTCGTAACCCTTTTAATAAGTATTTTCTTTCTTTCTTTCTTTGCAGACGAGTTTAGCTCTCATCAGCTTTTCCGAAGCATGCCTTGTTGTATATCTCACATATAAGGTAAGTTGGATTACGCGTGCATCCTCTATGCTCCGTTATAAGTGTTAATAATTTGTAGCCTTGTGCGTACCGTTATGATCCTAGCTTTCTCGGATTCCAGATGTTAGTTAGGGAGAAAATAAAATAGTTTGAGTTGACGTCCTTCCCTAAAACACAGCCATAGCCACAGTTGCTTCGCGGCGCTAACACGAAAACAAAAAAAAAGTTCCCCATGAAGGACGTCAAGGTCGCATGCTAATCCCCCGCCCCTTGCTGCTGTCCTCTCTCCATCTGTCCAGATCTGTACGTCGCTCATACCCACAGTATTGCTTGGCGACGCTAACGCGAAAAAGATAAATGAAATAAATAAATAAACGCGTATATGTATTCCTGAACATAAGCAGGCCCCGCGTTGTTTCTTTGTTTTAGGACTACTCGAGGGTAGCTTGTTACAGTTGTAGCTTCTCAGGAGGCAGATCGCATATGATATACTGCCAATCCTTGTCGCAAAGAGCACACCGCGTCCGATAAGAGAGAGAGAGAGAGAATCCTTTGATATACCACCCAAGCAGGAAGCCTTCCGAGATAATCATAGGGGAGCGCACAAATAAGCCAATGGACTAGGCATACGTGAAAGGAACCTCATTTTGTTCCTGGTGTAGCGAAACGAACGTCCTAGCAGATTGCAGGCCACCGAGCTTATTCCGCCTGACTTCCCTCCTTGGGATATACTGGTTACTACGTCTACGTGCTTGTCGTCTTCGTGCGTTTCTGACATAGGGAGCGTAGGAAATGATATTGTTAAAGTTATAGGGGAGTTTTGTTTGTTTGCACATTAAGATACGTACTTCCTATGGCCGTATTCTGTTACGCAGTCGTGGGTAAGTTACTCGAAAAATGTAACGAAGTCATAGTTACGGTTAACCCACAAAAAATAGTAATAAAGTTAGGTACTCTTTTTGAAGTAGAACTATAGCTACAGTTACTGCATTAAAGTAATTTAGTTACTTGACAGTTGCTTTTTAATGAACAAAGCAGAATAAACGTAACTTAAGCACTTGTACTGTCCAAGTGTAGCTATAAATACAGGATTTCCCATGAGATCTAACGGCACGGTGTGAGTTAGCCATTCTGGCTGCGTGGGAGATTACAGAACTCGCGGAATTTTTGTTGGGGACGAACGGCAGGATATTTGAAGTCTTGACAAAATGACACTAGGGGACTGAAAATATCCCAGTACCTCAGTAACTGACTTAGTCACATCAATTGTACAGTTACTTTAAGAAAAAAAGCAGTAACTAGTTACAGTTTATGATGTAAAAATAGCAGCAAGGAGACAAGGACATAGGTAGAAATAGACAGGACAACTGCAGACTCTCAACTGAGGTTTAATCAGAGAAAACAGCATCTTAAACGCAAACATCAAGATGCGGTTGTGAGGTTTTCCCTGGGTTTTCCTGCAGACTTTCCAAACGAATGTCGGCACAGTTCCCCCTGAAGTCGACCCAAGACCCATGCTAACACCTCCCCTATCCCCCCATCCTTCCTGCTGTCCTCTCTCCATCCCTCCACATCTGTATGCCGCTCATAGCCTAACACGAAATAAAAAAGCAACAACAACAACAAAACTTAGTTACTACCCAAGCCTACTGTTATGTACAGCTTCAAGTAGAGTTAACTTGAACATCCCTCCGACCTGTGGAGCGGGAAGAGAGTCACCCTAGCGGCGCTTTCGAGCAATAAAGGGAAAGGGTGTTTCGACTTGCATGCAATGGGCAATGGGCAATGCAATGCCCAGTCAACAGCTCATAGCAAGGCGGACACCCCCGCAGCACAAGTGGGACAGTCGAAACGCTCTTTCCCTTCATTTTGCCTAAGTGCCACCAGGGTGGCTCTCCTCCCGCTCCGCCGGTCGGAGGTGCGTTCAAGTTAACTGTGCTCCGAGCTGTACCTCCGTGAAATACAGAGCCTTCTCTGAGGCCTATATATCGTTTTGTCAAGTGAAGGGCTAAGGTTTCATGCCGTTTTGTTTCAGGGAAATATTTGGAGACAGCTACTCTCCTTCCGGTTTCTTCTGGAAGTGGTTGATAATGTACCGTTTATAGTTACTGTAAGTCCACGTGCGAGCATGAAACAGTTGACACTGGAATCTAATCTGTCTTCTGCTATTATGTATTTCAGATATTTTATGCCCCTTTACGAAATGTCTTTATACCAGTATTTCTTAATTGTTGGTTGGCGAAGTTTGTATTGGAGAACATGTTTGTGAGTATCAATTTCTTTGCACGTTTCAATTTTCGATGTCAAATTCAATTTATTTAAAAACCAACAACATGTACAACGTGTGCGGCTGGGGTCAGTAGCATGGTGCGAGTAGAAACTCCCGAGCCAATAAAAAATTAAGGACACGGTATGGTAAGCTTGCCTAAATTGGAACCTCCGAGGATACCAGGTTTTAAGCCCGAAAGATTAAGCCCTAGATTAGAAAAATCGGTCACTGATACCTCGCTATGTGTACTAGAGATAGGTGGATTCAAAACCTGCTCGTGCGTCCCTGTCTTGGTAGAAATACATGTTTCCAAAAGGTTGCCTCAGTGGTCCAATAAAACAAGTCTGGCTTCCTAGATTGAAGCTTGACGTTTCTAAATTGAAGCTTCTACAGAACAGCAGTTTTTTTTTTAAGCTACAACTCAGGAACTCGCCAGAATCACGAAAACGGTCCTATATTTGGACACGGTTATTGGAACTCTTCTAGTAGCGTACATATACCCAGATAAAACGAATGAAACGAGATCGCACCAGGGTAAAACTGTTTTAGCTGTCCCACAGCTGACGTGCAATATCTCGTCTAGAAGACATCTGGAGAGAGCAATAAGTGCAAATTGCTACGCTAGTGCTTGCATGTTGTCGTGGTCCAATATAAGACACGCGTAGTGGATGTGGATCAATATGGGCAGAAACGCTCGCTTTGCTAAGTTTTATCAGCAACGCATAACGCGCATGTAACCCTTAGTGCACGTATTTTCCAGCATGGGAGTAAGCAGCAGCATCACGGCACGCAGAATACCTTAGAGGACAAATTAGAAAATTACACGCGCGAGTCACAGAAACAAAATTCAAACACGTGCTCCCCCTGAAACTTACCACGAGTGCCATTATTCTCGGTCTATTGTTGATAGGATGCACAGTTTGGCGAAAATAGCGCCGGTCCAAATTATATAGGCAAGCTCCCCATATATGAATACGTTTCTATGGGAATATTCCTTTGAAGTTTGTAAATTATTCCAGTTTGTATTTAAAATGGTTAGAAAGAGCCCATGGCCATAAAACGACACAGGTACAAATAGATGGACAGCAGGAATAGGGAAAGTAAATAGGTTGCTGAATCATTAAAGAACTATTTGTTCAAGTACTAGGGACATTTACTGTTGTCACTTTTAAAATTTAGGAAAGGACTTATAAAAGTTTGTGAGTCATCTTGCCTCGAAAAAGACTGAGCTTTATGTGCCAAGTGTAACGTAAGTAAAAAGTAAGTGTAAGTGTAAAACGTAATTCATTAAGCAATGCGAAAGCGTTTCTGATTGCCGTGATATTGTAAATGCAAACTCGGTGCTGGTCTTGCGTCAGCAAGAATAATTACCTTGAAGATGGTGCTTACAAAGCTATTCTATAGAGAGTATTGGACTACAGCCGTTGGAGCCGTATAAGTAATATAAGCCTCATGTTCCTCAGGAATGCTAACGATTTCAATATGCGCTGGGTTCGTTTTCTAGAAGGTGGTATGCATAGCAGCGAGGGTTTTGCGAAACCCTCTGTCGTATGGCCTCCCAGATGAAACAATAGTGAATTTTAGTGTATCGTACGGTATCCACTTTGCGTACGTAAGAGTTAGCATCGGTGGTTCTGCGCACGCGCAAAACATAAAGCATTGCGCAGAACCATCACGCTATCCCTTATGTACGCAAAGGCGATAAACTCTGTAATGTTGCAGGAGGGAGCGGTCCATTTTACTTTTTTCGTCCTGTTTGAAAATAAGCGAGTAAGAACTAATGGCTACCCGTTACCATCTCGTCCTTTTCTTTCCTTTTCTCACGTGACGGAATCATTCCGTGAACATACGGTGGCTTTTGTGTATATTAATATAAAGTTCTGCGTCTCGGATGTGCAGAGCGAATGCTTGTCTTTCAGAACGACCTCCATCGTGCCCTGCAGAAGAGCCAATCAGCCCTGTCGCAACGGCTCCTCATCCTCACCGCTACGTTACTTTGCCTCATATTCACCAGGTGCGGATTCCCACACTGACTACTCTGCTACTATTCGCTGCGTGATACCAAGGTCAACACTATGCATACATGTTTTACAGTACTGATTTTAAAGCGGTAGACTTACAGGGCACATCGACATCGACATCGACAGCTGTGTAGGTCGGCCCGTGAAGAGAGAAGTAGAGAGAGGAAGAGAGACGGGAGATCAGACGAAAAAATGTTACAATGCACCGTAATGAGCGCGGGTGCCCGAAGTGCAACATTTATAGGTATTATCGCATCCGAGAACATGTGTGTGAAACGGATACGGTAATGTTTGCTACCGTTTCACAGTCTACTTGATCGAATGGACGTTTTTCATATACTCGTCGTATCCTAGCGGCTCTCCAGCGAACCACGCTCGGCGCTCTCCAAAACAAATCCCCGTAGGTACAGCACAAAGGACCAAAACCGGTCCAGAGTGGGACCGACGAGCTCGCGCCGTTCGTGCGGTCTCCCACATCTGTCGTTCACATACTGCGCCATCTAGTGAAGAAGGAGATAACCCTCTCCTGCGTCTCAAGGTCATGCGCATAGCTCGTTGTCAGAAAGGGCCATTTTTCTTACGAAAACAGTTTACCTATAAAATAAACGAGGTTTAAAGATTCGCACTGCCTCTGCAGCTGAGGTAGCCCCAGTGATAGTAACACTATGACGACGTTAGCCGGGCACACGACTGCTCCGCGTTCGCACGGCAATATACAAAGTCAAAAGTCCTCGGTAAATACGCCGGATTTCGGTTGTCAGTGTGGGTTCTGACGATACCGTGTCATCGCGTGGAGCACTGTGTTACATTTCTGGCTGTTCGAACACGTGCGGCGCTAACCTATAGAAGTGACATCCATGACATGATCGCAGACCCTCGGCGACCTGCAGACTCCCGCCCTCCCGCCGGTAGCCAAGGGACGCTCCCTGACTGGGCTTGTTCGTATGACGTTTTATCAAATTTCCAGAGAGGGAACTCCGGCATAATCCCAACATCCGGCGCCTGCTCTTGCCATGCAGTACATCAAATTGCGCAGAAACTACTCCACTAATTCGCGTCGGATTTTCGACGTTAGTGTCCATGATGAACAAGGAGTAAAACGACGCAATAGTTTCGGAGTCGACCAGGACAGATGCTCAGTCCCTTTAAAGCTGCATAATTTAAATGCTGAAAGTAGGAAGTCACTGAAAAGGTTAGCCAGCTGTAGGACTCGAACCCACATCTTCTGAATTACTGGTCCAGGGCAATCCAGTAATCCAGAAGATGTGGGTTCGAGTCCTACAGCCTGTCTAAACTTTTCAGTGACTTCTTTCTTTCATCATTAATCTCTCAGGCACGTGAGGCCTTGTATGTATTTATCCTTTCAATATGTTCCAGCCTCAGAACACCAATTCCCATCATATAAATGCGTTTGGCAAAATGGCCAAAGATGCGAGCATTTTTTATTGGTTGATTGATATCGATGGAGTCGATGGATATTGATATCGACATTATCGATGGAGTCAGACATAAGCATTAATCGCTCTGGTTCGTTTAGTGTGTGCCGTCAAATTTGCCATTTACAACGAGGTGCAAGAAAGACAATACCCCCCAGCATTTCTCTACGATCTCGCCAAGTCAGTTTCTTCCAAGCTCAGTCCTGTGAATCCCCTATGTCCTTTCAGCGTATGCGGTTTCCAGCATTTCCAGCGTGCCGGCGTAGAACATGTGGACCTCTTTGAGAGTTTCTACTTCGTGGTCGTCACCTTGTCTACTGTGGGCTACGGAGACTTCAAGCCCGACGTGTGGCCCTCGCAGCTGTTCATGGTTGGCATGATCTGCGCCGCCCTCATTGTGCTGCCCACACAGGTACACAGTTGCCAGATATCTTTCCGATTTTCATCTCTTTTTGGAACGACGCCGTCAATGTACTGCAGTGGCTGTGTGCCTTGCAGACATCCATGGTTCCGTGTCGCCGTCTTTCCAAATTTTTAAGGAGATTTTTGGCACAATTGACGCTTTCGCGGGAGCGATAGCGGATACCAGTGCGACACGAACCATATTTCAAACGATCCCAAAATATAAATGTTGACGGGAAAATATCTTTCTGCACAAAGAGTTCCAACGTAGACCCCTTGACTGGACCTCGTACCTCAGTCCTCTGTGAACAACAGTAACGATTGTGAACTACAGACTACCCGAATACAAGGCGGATTATCCGAACATAAATGGTGCCATTGGCATCTCCAGATTCTCACGCAGATTCTAGCGGGCGACATCTGGTGTAAACAAGGACGGAATGCTGGACACATTTCTGGCGTGCCTCGTGCTCGCCCTATAGAGCACCGTCCAATGAAGTGGTCCAGGAGTACATTGGCCCGCTACTGACTTACTATCTCCTAACTCTTCTTGATTTCTGCCTGATGTATGCTTTGTGCACTTGTTTTCAGTTTGAGCAGCTGGCTTACACCTGGATGGAGCGTCAGAAGCTGGGTGGCACTTACAGCATGCACAGGGCACAGAGCGAGAGGCACGTGGTCGTCTGCTCTACAACATTACGCGCTGATACTGTGATGGACTTCCTGAACGAATTCTACGCTCATCCTCTTCTGCAGGTACTTAGAGGAATGATAGAGATAGGATACCGAATCGATCAAGTGAAAGAAGGTCACGAAATAATGCAGTAGTTGTTCTTGAGGCCAATGAAAGCCAGATGGAGGAACGCTAGGCTTAAGGGAGCACTGAGGTGATCCCCCAATGTGTTTTTTTTCTTTTTTTTTCCTTTTTTTAGTTTTCGCCGCGTCGTCTTCTGCAATGAATAAAAAGAGCTCCTGCGAAAGAACGATGAGCGCAGGTGACCTACAGAACACGCGCGAGGCTTCTGTTCCGCACACCTTTAAGAAATCCTCCACTCGTGACAAGAGCGTATGAAGAATTAGGGCACATCGTGACGTAACGTGGTCCCCGAGCACGTCATTGGTGACGTAGAGCGGCGCTGCTCGAACAGGTACAAGAAAGAAAGAATGAAAAAGGCACGGGGACACGGAGTCTGTCTGCGGCTGCTTTCTCCGACTGTTTTTGTAAATTTTATTGCGGAGTGACAATACACCGCCGTGCGAAAATATTTTGCATGGTGACTCCTTATGCACAGCTTGACGAATGGGAGCCACGGTAAATATCACCTGATTGCTCCTTTAAACCTCACGGTGCCCAGATACATAGTTGGAAAGATACCGGCGGTTGGATTTCCGTGCATGAATATCACTGGGAAACATGTAGGAGAGGACGTGTAAAGGGTTGTCAGGGCATGCCCAGAGTCTTAACAAGAGCCTCATTCGAATAGACTCATCCTCTTCGCGCTCTGCCTGTACTATTGACACATCTTGTGGACATGAGGGAACAGATAGTTGCAGAATTATTGTCAGGGGCTGAATGAACAACTAGGAAAAACGCAACGTTTAAAGATTTTAAAACCGCACAAAGGCTTCGATTCACTAATTCACTAGCAATCAGAGAGGTGCTGGTTCAATTCCTGCTGGCTTTTCGCCAACTGCCTTCTTCGGATGAAGGAACATGCCTTATGTGTAAGAGAGTGTCTTTGAGCAAAAATGTAGGTGCTTGTGTGGTTATCACTTTCCTAGGATTGCATTAGAAGAAGGAACCTTCGGAGAAAAAGCGTGAATTTGTTTTCAGGACTATTATGTGGTGCTCTTGTCCCCCTGCGAAGTGGATTCTACGATGAAAATGATCCTGCAGATACCCATGTGGGCGCAGCGGGTCATTTATATTCAGGGTTCTGCCCTCAAAGACACAGATCTTACTAGAGCTAGGTGAGACAGACTGATATTACTTTGTTCCTTAATCAAGTATAGTTGCCTTGTTTTATAGATTACTCATGTATAGCGCGTACTTATGCGCAATTATAATGTTCTTGAGTAAGTTTTAAGGGGTTGAATGTGTTGCAGGATGAATGCAGCCGAGGCCTGTTTTATGCTAGCGGCGAGAAATTACGCAGACCTAGCTGCAGCCGTAAGTGTTTGTCGCTCAAATGACTAGTATCGCTTCAGTTTTGTTACTTTATCATCAGCAATGGGGTAGAATATCGCCCTTGGCGATGAAAGTCCCCATTCATTATCTTAAAAATAAAGTTGTTGTTGTTGTTGTTTGTTACTCCATTCAGACTCTTTGGGCTTCTGCAACAGTTTTCTTTCCAGGGTCAATAATGTGTTTCATTTGAAATATCGCTATATAGACCAGTAATGATGAAAAAAGGCACATATCCGTTCGTCGATCGTCACGAACCTGTAGTCGCATTTAGCCAAATGTAGCATTTTTGGTATACCGTATCTACTCGCGTAAAAGACACACATTTTTATTATTATTACTTTTTATTCTTTTTACATCGCGCCATTGAGGGGGTGAGTTCAATACGCGGTGGAAAATTTGAACCCAACTTAGCTCCCATTTTTATTACGAGATTTCCGCGGTGATCTCCCCGGAATCGAACGTAGCGATCATCCTTCGCGTCGCTGTTAGAGAGTTTTAGTACATCGTACGCAAAGGCGATAGCGTACGTAACAGATAGCGTTCTGCGCATTGCGCGAAGCTCTCTTTCTGTTATGGGCGTGCGCAGAACAATCAACGCTATCACTTACGTACGCAAAGGCGATATTGTCCCTCATCGTCACCCGATGCTCCAACACCAAATCATCCTCCGTTCCATCAAGCGTTGGCGAAATACTCCTCTATATTCATCGTTCATCACTCTGGCGCCGAGCGCTCCGTTCTCGTTGACTGCGCGATACGAACGCCGCTGGCGCTGCGCGAAAGGATCCGACCATGCTACCAAAGTGCAGGTGCGACTAAAAAAGGTACCTACTATTTCGGCGCTCAAGTTGAGGTGCGTTCAATACGCTAGTGCGTCCAATATGCGAGTAAATACGGATAACTACCCACTTCCAGTCACTTCTTTCAGAGCAGCCTAAATATTCTACCCCGCGCGTAATTCTTCCTCTTCTTCTCTGATGAACTTCTTCTCTTCCAGGATGAACATACAATTCTTCGCTCATGGGCAGTACGTGATTTCGCACCCAACGTACCTCAGTATGTTCAAATATTCCGTCCAGAAAACAAGGTGCACGTTGCCTTCGCTGGTAAGCGCCACTTTATCTTCCGGTGCCAACAACGCAAGAGAAACGACTGAAGCCGGAAACGCATGGAGAGTTTTCTCGACGACTTCGCGACTACAAATATGCGAACGCGCGCGTCTCACGCATACAAGTTTAAGACGAGCACTACAGACATGTTGCGTACGAGTTTCTTCTACAAATTTTCGAAACCACGTTAATCTACAGGGTGGCTACCTATAAAAGTTTACCCAACGTGGCTTCCATCTTGATTGTTTTCCCATAGGGATGTGGGAGCTTTTGTTTAACTTTGGATTGCGACGTTGAATCGGTTTGAAATTTACTATAACGAAACGTACCTGTAAGAAATTGGGGACGACAATGACCTGTCCCGGATCACCTGCCAGGTGTTCCTGGAGCCTGCGCGCGTGTTTCGTTTCCGTTTCTCTACGACGGCCCACTTGGCCCTAATTTCTTCTGGACTCGTCCCGGCCACATCGGAGAATCAAACAGCTCGTTATCAAGTTGAAGTTGTTTTTTTCTACAGTACCCATTAGAGTTCCACACGGACACAGGAATTTTTCAGTGCATTGAGGAATTGGTGAGCACGGCATGGGTTAACTTTTATAGGTAGCTACCCTGTATTTCTTGGTTTCTGTGATGTGGAGGTGTAGAAAGCAACGTTTGTGTAAAATATGAGTTGACAGCATTGGGGCCTTCGCTTCGCACGTGCTGCACGCAGCGGTGGATGCATGGCAGGCGTTTCCACAGCGTGCCATTCGCATGCTTAGAAACGCGTTTCCTTCACTCTGGCAACTTCATCACGGTGTTCTATTGCACGCGTTGCGGGCTTTCTCTTTCTCAATACTTTCTTCAGTACACCCACTACGGTCGTCACGCTCACATCCGTGGATGTTCGTAATGGGGACGGTATCATTTCGTTGAGCTTGAGGAGGTGATAAGGACAGAGACACAGGACACTAGACAGACAACTGGGTCTAGTCCTGTCTACTTGTGCTTTGTGCATCTGTCTCTACCATCCTCCTCAAGCACACGGAAATGTCCAAATCGCGCTTACTTGCATTCGTAATGCTGTGACTGAGATGTTGTTTACTCCTCGTTGCCTTTTCATACACGACATTTCTTTCAAATGCGATCGGGCTTTGTGAGGCTAATAGCGAGTTTTAGCGTATTTTCCAGACCATAATCGGCTCGGAATGTTTGCCATCACGTGGCTGAATGACGTTATATGGCTTGCAGAACATGTGGTGTGTGAAGATGAGTTCAAGTATGCCCTTTTAGCCAACAACTGTCTGTGTCCTGGTGCCTCAACTTTAGTCACACTGTTGCTTCATACTTCCCGCGGACAGTGAGTATCATTATATTGCCTTTTTTTAGGAAACGTGTAGTTAGGAAACGTTCGTAGTAGACGATAATTTGTTGCGCTACTTATTTTCGTGCGCTTTTTTACAGATTCGGAATTTGTGGAAACATAGAACGTTTCCTCGTGGCGTCTATTGAATCTTGACGTTGTTTTTGTAATAATGTTTGCAGCATTTTCTACTAGCATTTTACGAGAGCAGAGCGATCCTTTAAGGGTATTCGCTTCCTTCGACAGGGAGGGGCAAACATCAGCCGAAGAGTGGCATCGACTCTACGGAAAATGTTCCGGCAATGAGATCTACCATATTCGGCTCGGAGACAGTAGGTTCTTCGGAGAGTACGAAGGGAAGAGTTTCACCTATGCGTCTTTCCATTCGCATAGAAAGTGAGTAAACATTAGTCCTTTGCTTTTCGCTCTGTTTTTAGCATTTTATCGCGTACGGTAGCCAGTAAATACGTCAAATTGCAATACAGTAATACACCACGGACACCAAAATTGACATTAAGTGCTTAATCCCTTCCGTCTTAATATCATTCGTGCGGTACAACAGTGAGAGATTTAGTTATATTTATCTGAATGACAGTTTCTGCTTTTCTGCTTTGAAATGGGTGCCAGTTGGCAACTAGCTTTTACGCGACCAGGATATTACAGCTTATCCGCATGAAAAAAAATGTGCTATTGTTAAATTTCAGAATGTTGCGTGCACTTGGGGTTTAATGTCATTACAAACTGACGTGTGGCGCGACCTTCGTGGGTAATGTCATTCGGGACCCGATAGCATTAGACGATAATGTCATTTGTTCTACCCCTGTGGCACAGATATTATACAGTGACCCACCCGTAATAATCGCAGGAGCACCTATCTCACTCTCATTGTTTGAGGAAATGTATTGAACTACTTACACTATCAGCTATCAACAATGCTTATCGTGACGCGATAATTAAATTCGATACCCTATGCACACATCCTCAAGTATAGTGTGCATGACACACGTTTAGTGAGACACACCGGCGATGCTAACGTGCACACCCTGAATGTTAATGCGCGCCACCGATGCCGGAAACCCTCTCCTCCTACTGTGAATAGGTGTCTGTGGCGCTCACCTAGGAACAGTATAGGAACAAAAGGGTGTAACGTCATTGCTGTGCCATAGCTTTGCAGCGTGTTGTCCATAGAACCTGCATGTGCCCCACACGCACGTCGTTAGAAGTACACTAATGCGGCGACACGACGACTGTCGACGCTGAAAGGTGGCTGGGCAGACTGGTATGCTGCCGAACCAATTGCCGAAAAATTCAACAAAATTCATTGGGACATGTCTTACCTAACTAATGTTTCAGTCGGTCTCCGGTGTTAGCTAAGTTACACGTAACTTGTAACTGCATGTAGCTAGTAACTTTTTGCAGTAACAAGGTACTTTTCTACAAAAGTGGCTATAACTACTTACCACTTTTTGTTAACGTAATTATAGAATGTAACTCAGGTATTGCGATACTTTCCACGCGTTGGTTCCCTACGGTGTAATTCTGTTGAGGCTAGAATAAATGAATGCCCTGCCATTTTTCCCAACCAGGAATTCTCGGACTCATCCAGGATGACCTTAGACTAACTCACACGGTGCTGTTAGGGCCCATGGGAAATTGTGTGTTTATAATGCAGTATATAGCTCTGTTTGAAGAGCGTTAAAGACTGGGCGGCTATCTTTGGACAGTGCAAGCTCTAAAGCGAGTTTTTGAGTTATATTCATTCTGATTTTTCTTAAAAAGTAACTGTCGAGCAACTGCAGCTGTCACTAGTTACATTTCAAAAATAGTAACTGTAGGTAGGGTGTCGCAATTTCTGCGGTGTAACACCTTATCCCATCGTCATACATGTAGTTGTTGCCGTTGTAATAGTTGTTATTTTTGAAGGCTAACTACATTTTTTTAGTAACTTACCCATGACTGGTTTCAGTGTGTGTTTTATGATAGAGTCACGTAAAATGTGCCTGTGTCTAGTGCCACCCATTATCGCTAATTACGTGAACGTCACAGACAAAATTTAGTGCGTTAAATTTGACCTCATGCAAAAGAAACCTGTTCCGCAGATACGGAGTAGCGCTCGTGGGCGTTCAGACCGACGTTCACGGTCAGTGGCCCGTGCTTCTAAATCCGGGTCCGGCGTACATCATGAAGTCCTCCGACATCTGCTTCTACATGAATATCACGAAAGAAGAAAACAGCGCCTTCTTGCCTGCAGCTGGAGACGAAGCGAAGCCACTTGACGGCGATAAATCGTCAGGGGATATCAAATGCCGAGTTGGTGAGTCTTCAGTCAATTGTGACAATGCTGCCTCAAGTATGCTTAAAGGAGCACTGGGTCATTCCATTTCTTCTTTCCTTTTTCTCCTTTTTCTTTTGTTTTTTTTTTCTTTTTTAAGCGGTGTGTTGAGCAACGAATAAAACGAGCTCGCGCGCGAGGCCTCTGTTCCGCACACGTTTAAAAAAATATCCTCCAGTCGTGAAACCGTGTATTCACGTGAGCGACATTCCCCCAGAAGCGGAAGATGTGCACATGCATCATAGCTTTCTGCCGTCATGTAAGCGCGAAAACTCAGTGTCGTGTCTTCACGTACACTGCTAACCGCGGGGAATATCCTGCTACACAGCCACAAGATATTCCGTAGCAGACGACAGGAAAACACACTGACGGTGTCGTCTGCTAAATGCGCTGTACGCCACTCCCGGCATTTTGCACCGTGCGAATGCTCACATAACACGGGACGGAACTTCGTCTCTGTAAGCAGTGTTTTTGCTTTTTCTTCCACTAGAATATTCCGTGAGGATATCGCTCGTGTGAATACACGGAAAAAAGCGTACCGGAGAACCAGGGAACGTCGCGACGTAACGTGGCGCCCCGGCACGTGACTCGTGACGTAGAGCGGCACAGCGCAAGCAGGTATAAAAGGCGCGTGAGTTGAGAATAAAGAAACGAAGAAGAAAACGAAGAAGGGCTTCCCTGCGTCACGCGATAAGACTCGTGTCCAGGACTGCTTTCTCCGTCTGCTTTTGCAGATTTGATTGCGCACTTGGAATACGCCGCAGTGAGAAAATCTTTTGCACGGTGGCTCCTGATGGATAAATTGACAGATGAGAAAGAATTTCGAGCCACGTTAATTGTCACTCCATTGCTCCTTTAATATAAAGACACTCTTCACCACCAGAGGACGCACCGAAAATGTCTCGCTTTCATTGCAGACAGTATGAGGGCAAAGTTCGAATTACGAAGTAAAAAGCATCACCTGGAAGTGCCCAAAGCAGATGAGACACGAGGACGGAGGCCCAGCATAGCTCCGGTACCCGACCTGGGCCACTCGGAAGATGTGCTCGACAGCGAAGACGATGCCTTGGGGATTGAAGAGGAAAAATACCTCGAGAATTCCTGGAATACTCCCGCTGAAGAATCTGAGTAAGAACAGTGCATTAAAATGTGCACTGACTGTGAAAAAAAAAAAAAAAATTGGTGACACAAGTGGATCTTCCAGAACAGTGGCGCAGCCGGGAAAATATTTCGGGTGGGGATTTATGAGACCTTTACATAGTGGAGGATATCACCCCCGTTTCCTTGTCCCAAATGCACTACCAAAGGTGTTTTTTTTTTTGGAGGGGGAGGGGGTTGAACTCTCGAACCCCCTCTGGCTACACCACTGCTCCAGAAGGTGAGAGCGCACCGTTTGCATAAAAAGTAGTTAGTCTAAGAAAAGAAAAATATGGAGATGTCATAAAACGTAAGTATAGGATTCCCAGACTCATTCCTTGGCTGCGCGTGGCCAATGTTCTGCTAAGACTACGGCGAATGAGTGTGAGACTCGGGCTTAACATTGATTGGAACGGGGAAACGTTACACCGGATCTCGTGGTAACAGCCTCTCCTATTTCCATTGCCCTACTGGTCGTTATGACAACTTTCCGGTAGCATTGAGCGACGACGAGATAAACTCTGCGTACATGCGGTACAATGCTTTCACGGAGGTGCTCCAGAAAGTGCTGTCCAAACACTCTGCTTTTCTTCAGGCTCAAAACGTTTGTCTACCGAGTCATTATGAGAGGCTGAAGCGCAACGATGCCCAAAAAATCGTGAAACGTATATCCGCGATAAATGAGACTGAACAAATAAAATGAGAAACGCAGGCTGGCCAGCGGTTCCGTTACCGAGTCAGAAGGCGACCTCGAAGCGGTGTCACACGTGAAGCAGCACTGTTGCCAGGCGAGAACCAGATCACACACATGTTTACGTAATGCTTCCTGGAATCAGGAAATAACGTAACGTAACTTATATTTTGGAAACTATATTTTAATAATATAATATGATACTCGGTAATATTGGTAACATAATATCCAGCTTTCAATGGCATGCAGATTAGATGGCTCTATGAAGGCGTATGATTTAGTCGGGGAATGACTTGGCTGGAGTTTAGTGCGCTGTCTATACAGCTGCTTACAGCTATGCGAATCATAGAAGGTGCACTTGCATACTGTGTCTGCTAGGCATGTTTTGGGTCTCTTAATGCTTGTCCAAATATTTATGTCCACAATAAGCGTTCTGTTTTAACTGCTCGTCGTCGTCTTCTTTTCTTTCTAGGATTGTAAAAGGATTTCCTCCTGTGACCCCCTATATAGGAGTTAGCCCAACTCTTTGTTATTTATTAAAAGAAAAGAAGCCCCTCTGCTGCATGCAGCTAGCTCAGGTATGTTTTCTCGTCCATCTGCTTTCGTGACGATATAACAAACATAGCATCGTGGAAACGTACAAGAGGAGATGTTTTGTTACTTAGCCCGTTGTGTGCGCTTTATTTCTTTTATGCGTACGTGTGTAACGCAAATTACTTCACTAGCGGTTTGGCCGAGAGGGTAAAAGCACCTGTCATAGCCAAGGTCGTGCTGAAGACTGGGAGGTGCTGGGTTCGAATCCTACCAACCGGCTGTGCTCTCTGAGGCTTTCCTTGGGATTTTTCCGGCAGACTTTCCAGACGAATGTCGACACAATTCCCCTTGAAGTCGTCCCAGAACGCACACTAACCCCCTGCTGCCCTTTCCCCATGTTTTCAATTTGTGTAGGCCGCTCAGAGTCCCAGTTGCTTCGTGGCGCTAACACGGACACAAAAATGTTGGCCAGATATTAGGATTTAGGGGGAAAAGAACGCTGCGAAGGCAATGTTCCAAACGATGCACGCGATGAAAATTCTAAATTCTACAAAAATTGCAGCTTTCGATTACTTTTACGATAATGATTGAACATCCGCATTTTTGTGATATTATCACAAGTTGTTTTGGTTTTGTATTTCAGCAATGCCCACATTGCGAATTCCACAATGCGAAGCAGTACAACTGGCCCAACCGGTGCGTCATTTTGGCAGCGGATTTTGCCAGCAAAGGGATATACAATTTCATCGTGCCACTCAGAGCCCATTTCCATAGTTTACATAGCCTTCGACCCATCGTTCTTCTTCTAGAAAGGACGTACGTATGGCCACCAATCAATCATTACAGTGGTTGGGAGGCATGCGCGCCATTGTACTGCGGTCCAGAGTATTCTGCGTGTCGTAGTTGGAAATATACAAATCCCTCGTTAAATACTCACGTCGGAGGGGCCCTGATGTTTCTCGTAAGCACGTGATCTATCTGCCTGACTGGCCCGTGACGTCACAGCCGTTTCAGTATTCACGGTGATGGAGACTTTTTAAGCGCCTCCCATCGGATTTGCTGTAAAACTTGGAATACACTCTCACATTGAGCAGTCGTCTTTTACATTATTCCTGAAGAGTTTGGGGCGTCACAGCCTCAGTAAATTGTTTCGAAACGCCCAATCAAAATCATAATTACGCGCGAGTTGTGGCCGCGATTCGAGCACCTGGTGATGACACATCGGGTCAGTCGGAGTTTTTTTGTAGCAGATGGGAGTACACGCTTGAGCTGAGACAAGTGATAAATATGAAAACATATAAGATTGGTGTTGTTGTGGAACCGATGCTTGAACCGGCCCTGAGTAGTGTACATCCCTCCCTACAAGCAAAGGTACCGCGTCATGTCTGGTGCTTGAATTGATGCCACTCGTGTAGGTGTATGTACACTCTTAAAAATGAACTTCACCGCATAGCACGCTCCTAGCCAACCATTATCTCGAATGATATCGTTATCTGCCCTGATTTGTTGAAATCACGGGGCGTACGCCTTTTCTGTGACAATTATGAACAGCATAAGTGTCACAGAAATGGCGTACGCCCCCCCGTTTTCAACAAATCAGGGCAGATAACGATATCATTCGAGATAATGGTTGGCTAGGAGCGTGCTATGAGGTGAAGTTCATTTTTAAGAGTGTAGGACTTGATTTCTTTTCCACCGCAAAGGGAGGAGCTCCACATAAATATCTCTATAACTAACACTGTTTTATAATGGAGCAATCTTTTCAAACTCAAAACAATGATCGCATTATTCGCTTACGCAGACCTCACGCTGCCTTCCTGGATGCCATATCTTGCTTTCCGTTAGTCTATTGGATGCCGGGTTCCATAGATGAGTAAGTAGCATCCACCGTCGTACTTAACGCTCTTTTTTTTTTTTTTTAACCGTTCTTTGGTTCGTGGTCTTGCATTCCTCTCCATGACGCTGCTTCTTTTCTCGACGTTGTCCAGCAAACGTCTCCAGAAATCCACAAATTTTAGCACCACGTCATCTAATGTTGCAGACGGACTTTCGAGGGCAAATGGAAAGCTCTTCTCACAATAACGTGTCACGACAGCAGGCGTGGCTCGCGCCGCCAGTTTTATCACTTTGCGCACTGCCGATTTTTCGAGTATCTTTTCTAAATTGAATTTCCCAATCGGATAAGAGACAAACCAGCGATCGGTAGCTGCGCAGCTAAATTTGTTACTTTTTTTTTTTTCAGTTAAGCGCGCTGTCATGCTCATGTATCCACAAGTTATTCACGAAAAAGCCAATGAATGCAAAACGTGAATTATATACTTAAACAACGGTGCGTAAGCACCTTTTTACTGAGCTGGATTGGATTGGATTGGATTGGATATGGAAAAAAAATATGGAGAGGTTCGTCCCGATCCAGTCAGGACTGGCTACTCCAAAACGCGTTTGTGGGTGGAACACTAGAGCGAGAAAAAAGAGTTGTTTCGTTTAAGTGAACTACTTGTTGATTTTGTCCCTCAGGCTCTTGGAAGCTCAATGTGTTGTGTTTGTCCCTAGATAGATCTCGCCTCGGCTCATTCCCCCATATGCTCATGAATGTTTATCAACTCGGAGGAACATGGAGATAATATACAAACCCTGTCTCTTTAACGTTGGGTCGGTGGTCTTTTATTGCATTTCAACAATTTCTTAATAACACGTGCTATATTTACATGCACTGTTAGTGCTGCAAATCGCTATATGCGTGGTCGTGATATCACAAAACAAAACTGACAGTTTCTATGTTTCAGCCTAGATGACCTTTTACGCGCTGGAATCAACCTCGCTGATAGCGTTGTGGTTGTGAATAAAGAATCTTCAAACTCTGCCGAAGAAGATTACTTAGCAGATTGCAACACCATAGTTGCGGTACAGACCATGTTCAAGTAAGCAATACATTCGTACGTATCCAATTGGCGCCCAAGTAAAAGTCTAGACACAAATCACAATCAATCAATCAAACAAAAAACACAATCTACGCGCGTGTAGTAAGAACATATTTCTTCGCAAAGCGAGGTGGCATCCCTCGTAGAAGGCGACTGCACCTTTAATTATTGTCCCACAGAGAATCTTTCCTTTTCTCAGGTTTTTCCCGAGCGTGCGCATTATTACGGAGCTGAGCCAGAGCAGTAACATGAGGTTCATGCAATTCCGGGCCTTTGACACGTATGCCCTCCACCTTTCCAAGATGGAGAAGGTGAGCCTCCTCAACCAGGTAATGGCAAATGCTTTGGCTTTTAACCCCGCCCTGCTTCATGCACTTGCATGCACCCCCCTCACCTTCCATAACAACACAGTGGCGTACCCAGGCCACAGCAGGAGTCGTTGAACAGCGCAACTTGAGCGTCGTATATATTTCTCGAAAATGGCAGAAAGTCAGCTAGTGGCCGATCGGGAGCTGGGGGGGAGAGGAGATCGCCCCTCACCAAAACGTCACTTTATACATTGGATTTCTCTCTCGCACCTCCCCTACTACGCGCTTCAACAAAGAACCCCCCAAACCCAGGGTCTGGATCTACCCCTGCTAGTGGCGGGGATCAGCAGTCTCTGATTGCCCAGCTGCTACCATTATACTCTATGCCGTGCTCTCGTCAAAACAACGAGGCCCTGTTTCGTTGTATTCCTGTCTTTTACGTCACTTTAAAAGTTCTTTCATGCAGCCACTGTCGAGAGGTCCACTGCCGGGAAGACGACAAAAGTGTATAGTATTCTAGTTAGTACACGCCATCGTGAGGCCTCTCGAGCGGTTCCGGTCATAAAAGTAATCCCTTATGGCACAACCCTGTTACGAGACATAGTGTATAAGAAAACCTCTAGCTTGAGGACACGTAAAAGACGGCACAATGCGTCTTTTACGTGTCCTCCTCAAGCTCAAAGTTTTCCTGCACTATGAATCTTCACCAGGTAGCCGTCATCCCCTCAGTTCTCTCAACAGTCGCGGGACATCTGTGCTGGGCTACCACCCAAGGAAGTCGCTAACCATTTGCTAAAATGCGCCAACTAACAAACTTAACGATGTAACGCCAACAAACTAGCTATTTAACATGGTGCAAGAATCTGAAACCGTCGTTTCACCGCCGCTACGTCGGCCCATTGGCTACGAAGTCACGTGGTCGTTTGTGTCAGCCAGTCGTCCGAGACGCGGCAGGACACGTACTGTTTCCATATTATGATTCTTTTTGGTTCTCAGACTCTTTGGAAATGCTGGGTACGTCACTGCTGCACAATCTCACTATTAATCCGACACTGTCCTACAGTTTTATGGTTTATTCGATGCAACAGCACGCTCCTGTATGGGCCTGCCTCCTGTTTTTGTGCGCCTAAATTAACGACGGACGATTATTCGTCGTATTTAAATGGAATAAAACAAACATAGCGAGGTCTTTTGCATTCGGACAGTGATTCAATCCAGTCGTGACAGTACCCAGGAACAGCCACATGGTCTTAATAGTGGCACACCAGATCAATATGCACGGTTCAGGAACGCACAACGTTGAGCTACGGACACCGAACATTTTATCCGTGCATCTTGCACTTTAACTTGGTAGGACTCAGCAACGAGGTTGTTCGCCTTGGTGCAGTTGCAAATGCCTTTTCCAGCCGATTTCTTTCTGGCAGATTAGTTCTCGAGTTGTGCTGAAAAGGGATTGTCGCAACCGTCCTGGTCGATTCCGAAACTACGGCGCCGTTTTGCTCTTCGTTCAGCGCCGACAACGTCGCATATCCCACGCGAATTAGTATAGTAGTTTCTGTGCGATTTGACGTAATGCATGGCAAGTGAAGACGCCGGATGTCGAGAGTATGGCGGAATTCTCTCTTTGGAAATCGGGGAAAACGTCAGACTGATATGTTCAATCAGAGAGCGCTGTTTCGTGACTGACGGGCAGGCGTACTGGCGTCTGCAAGCCGCAGGTAGTCAATGATCAGCTTGTGGAATGTCACTTCTGGGTTAGCGCAGGTATAACATAAGGGACAGAGCGCGATATGAAGAGCATCACGATAACGTGCGATAACACGACACGGTCGCAGTAGACGAACAACCTAAACATTCCTCGTTGAAGCATTTTTTTAAGTGCGGTGTTTCTTAACAAGCAGTGCACCCAATGCTTGTCGGTCTACGTGTTTAGGTTTGTTGCCCAGAAGAAGAACAGTCTCTGTTCGAAACATCGGCGGCTTCTGTCCTGAGGCAACTCCCTTCCTACGTGTTTTAGGTGGCATTTAGGAGCACGTGTCTAAGCAACTTGCGTTAATATTCCACCAAGTTGCCGGTGTCCTCGGCCAGCTTCGAGACCGCACCTTTAGGATGAGTAAGCATACACGTATCCCACTTACACTGCGGTTGGTCAGAAACCTAGTCGAAAAGTGTTCTTTTGTAGAGGAGGTACGGAACAATGAAGCACATGCAGAGGCACGAAAGGGCATGAAAGTCTGCGCGCTCTACATGACAAATGGCCAACTCCAAAGGTAGGCCGAAAGCTCATTCCGGGCGGTGAACACGTTACAGATGAACTCGCTCCACGGTAGAGCGAGCGAGATGAAATCTTGCGAGACGAAACAAGAGTGAGTGACTCGCTTAGGTGGCCGGGTGTACGCAACGAATTCCTCAAAGTTCTCAGCTGGAGGACGACTGTTTTTCGCTGACGAATTGGATCCTTTCGTAGCAACGCATCTTGTTGCATTGTACCAGTGGAATTGGCCTTTGTTGATGTTGGCTCACCCCCTACTAATGGCTGCTATGTTTGTTTGTTCTTTGCCGCTGCAATCTTTGGTTCGCATGATGAAAGCTGCACCGGCAATTCTGCGCTTGCAGCGCTATGAATGTTCTTTAAGGCTGGCAGGGGGCAAACATTTGAGGGGGCTGTCACAATTCTCACTAATAATTGCGAGTACTAATAATGTCGATCAATATTGTTACGAATGAGTAATAGGATCACTGCTATTACCTAGAAATAATTACGCATACAACCCTCGAACATATAAATTAATTTAAATTTAATTTAATTTAGATAAAAATTAAGCTTAAATTTAAAATTACAATTAATTTAAATTTTAAATAAATTGGTTAAAAGTTTTTGGTGCCTCTACAATGCACTTACACCTATGTAACATGAAAGAAACAGCATTCCGTGAAGACTACGCGAAGTCACGGAGCTAATTGTTACCGAACAAACTAACATTGTATAAAACTCTGGTCAGACCGAAACTGAAATATGCAACCGCAGTTTGGCACCCTTTACTTACTTTACTTCCCCTTTAATTAGCTTTCCCGACAATGGGGATAACCCGATATCCCATAGTTAAGAATCAACATGTTCAAAATCCTAAATCGACACAGTCTAATGCTGGCTCCGCCTAGAACACGCGCTGTAGTCAAGACCTGTAGTCAAGAAACTTGAATAAATTATTGTCCCTCGTGCATGACCATAACCTAACCAACTTGGCTTCGTTTTGTATTGCTCCAGTGTGTCTGTACATTTCATTCGCTAGAGCGAATTCGACGAACATCGAAAACACGCGAAACTGACACTTTGCACAGTGATGTCCTACCTTGTGATACGGTGGTTCTCGGAGCTCGCAGTTATATAAGCTTTGATTTTACAATTTGTGATTTTAGTATTGTGGATATTGAGATTTGGGATTTTGAACGCTGGGATACCGTGGCATATCCTGTTCGGGAAGCGTAACTGCGTCTGCAACTGACACCCTGTCTTAGATGGACAAGATGAAAGCATCCTGCACTTCCTTAGCTTAGGCTTGCCCGCTGCGCTGCCAGTACCAGTACATATTTTTCTTTTTTATTCTAGACGAAGAAAAAACTTTTCATTCGTCTGGTATAACTTTGGACATAACGTTTCAGCGGGAACGGGACCGTGGTTCCCATATTTCCTACATGTTTCGACTCCCATTTGCGGCTGGTAATGTTTTCAGCGCCAGCATGCTGGATACCTTACTTTATCAGGTAGGTTTAAAGATTGAGTATCACAATTAAGCATTGCTGTTTTCACTGAGATCAAGGCGTAATAAGCTTTTTTGAAGCCTTACAATTAACAATATAAGACTAAGAGCAAGAAGGAAAACATTTTTTTCTCATTCTTGTTCTTAGATTCTTCATTGCAGACGTTAAAGCATTATTGCTGGGTTTGAGACTGTCCTCTTAATTGTTGTGTTTAGTTGCGCTTCATTAAAGGTACCGTAAAGCAGCAACCAGACAGGTTATGTTGACGGCGTAGTTTCAGTTCAGTTCAGTTTATTTTAACAAGTTGTTGCTTATAAACTCAGCAGAACAAATGATATACATGTGACTGGGATCGCTAAATAATTTTAATTTGCAAGTAAGATTGTTATAAAAGAGTGCCGTGTATACAAAAGGGAATCTGGACATTAATGGGACCTTCCTATACCCGAGGCTCCACCCACATTTTGAGCACTCTGGCCAATCACGAGCCCAAATAGAGTTGGCTATTAATCCCAGGCTGTCCAAGCTTTATTTCACCTGTGTTCACTGGGTGCAGCCATTTTCGGGAAACTGGATTGGATTGAATAGGATGTTCCCTTGCGACTTACCAACATAATGGATTTTGCGGCCACTTCTATCGACGCCATCTGGACGGAGATCGGCATGTCGGGAAAACTCAGAACAGCAGAACTGCTTGCCAACAGAACTGATCTGCCGACAGAAGCGCTTGTTGGAACAGACTGCCGGTATTATACGTATTTTAACTGTGGAACGTAGCAGAATTGAATCAACGGGCAAAGGTGTATGCATAAAAATCTGTCATAAAATGCAAATTTTTGGGCATCTATGGCGTTTTTCTTGCTATTTGCTTGCAATCGCTCTCTTTACGACGAAATATATTCGTTTGACGTAAACGTCGACACTGGAGCGTAATTTAAGGGTGATTTGCAAGCTAATTGCAACAGAATATACACTTATGAAATAAAATTAAAGTAATTTGTGAAAATTATCGTGAAATTCCCGCTTCGCCGCCACAAGCTACGCCGCCATTTTCGGGAAAATTTGTGTGTGTGCGTGTGTGTGTGTGGGGGGGGGGGGTAATGGCAGGATCGGCTCGCCGTTGTTGGCCACACAGAAGTGGGCGTCGTCACGACTAAAGCAAAAAAAAAAAAAAAAACAGAAGGATAGATGGAGGATGTTGGCAGCCCGCAATGGGAACTTCAGCCAATGAAAAGCGTTCAATTTGATTGACAGGTGCACCCTTTTTGTAGGCTCCTCCTAATAGCCAGACTCTCTTTTAATAAACGGCACTGTCATAAAACGGCTCGGTGTGACGCCTGGTAGGAATAATCCCCAATTTGTCAAGCAACAGTGATGTATGTTCCCGATTTGCTTTCTAGCTGCTCATGATGACTACATAGCCGACACGCAACCAACTTATTTTGTTTTAGATGAAACTCCCGTATCATCTTAAAATAAAGTTGTTCTTGTTGTCTCTTTTGTTTTAAATGCAGTGTTATGCGCTGCAATGTGGTTTTACGACGAGCAATGCGCAGTTGGTGGCAACTTTGACAAAATGTGGGCCTTTTAATTTTCTTTTAATTTTCTTAATTTTAATTTTCTAAAAAAAAAACTATGGGCGCAATATGGACGAACACTGCGACGTAAGACTTCTGAGTGCTCAGGCCATCGAATAGATAAATAGAGAGCAGCTCGACTGCTTTACAGTACCTATAAGCTCAAGGTAATAGTTCCTTGTTTTGAGTACACACCAGCTAACTTGCCCTATCATTTCGTTAATGTTTATTGGTTAAAACCTCGCATTATATTCTCGCAAAATATGACTTCTTCATTTGGCTTACATGAAATTAAAACTGGTCATATTAAAAAGAAAACGGAAACTTGCGAAACCTCGTATTTTGCTCTGTTTTTTATCATTTGGTCAAGTATATTTTAACTTGAACTTGCATGAACTTGCTGCAGACGTTGCATCGTAGGTTAATTGTTTGTTTGTACTTATGTAAAAGTAGCATGCGAGCTACTTTTCGCGTTGTAGACTCATTAGAAATGAACATAACTGAATAAATTTCATGCACGTCAGTCAAGTGTCACGAACAAGTTCTGCCAAGATTGACCTTTAAAGCTGCCTACGATAATTTCAGGCCTTCGTCAAAGATTATGTGATCACCTTCGTTCGATTACTCTTGGGTGTTGACCAGGCTCCCGGTTCGGGATATTTATCATCGGTGAGTTGATCGTTCATCTGTTGTTTTCTTCTGACACGGTAAATTTCTTGGATTAGATGAGAATTACGAAAGACGATCTTTGGATTCGGACGTACGGCCGTCTTTATCAAAAGCTGTGTTCATCCACCTGTGAGATTCCTATTGGGATATATCGAACACAGAACACCACCAACCCTGAAGGATCTACGGTGAGTTGACAGATTAAGACCTAGTAGATAAGACAGGCGTCATTTTATCGTATCTTTCTAATTACACCGTTTGGAGTTGCAGCTAGTGGTCACAGTCTTTAGGGGTTCGTGAGAAAGGGGCCGATTTGTCTCTAGCCTGTACGTGATAGCATTCTCGATAACTTGCTCTTCACCGATCAGAAAAGAACGAGGAGACAATCTGTACGCTCTTGCACTGAAAGACATTGATTGAAAGACATTGCCTACGGAATGAGTAACAACACGACTCTAAGCACAACTTCAAGCAATAACACGAACTATTACATCTACACTGACAGATACATTGAGTGTAACATGACTTACGCTGCTGCATGATAATGTTATTTCTAGGTAGTCGCTTTGCTTGGCGTTGATTGTTGTGTGTTCTTCTAATCTTGCAGTGTACAAAGGGTTCATAACTGAGGAGCAGACCACGCTTTTCCTACCAACGGCAACCATTCAATTTTTATTTTATTTGGGTGTCTTTCTGAGCTGAGCATAGCTACAGTAAGCCTTCATCGTAAAGGAATCGTTCGTTTTCAATTATCGCATTATTCGAAGGAGTCCCGACCGAACTGCACACGTTCGAAGCGGATTATGGAAAGTTCACTGCAAGCTGACTCCGCTTAGTGCGATGGGCGAGCCGATAAAAGCCGGCAAAACCTTTTTCTTTTGTTCTTACACCTATACGTAAAAAGGCTACCAACGTGTTCATCACAAAAACTCTCTTCAATTCTTGGCTTAAGGCTTCCGAAGCTACAGTCACTGTTTTCGTGGCACTTCCGCTTCATCAAATTTTCAGCAACATTGAACTTCTCCCACAAAACTTCGTTATAACGAAGTACTCTTGGTGTTCCCAAGCACGCGGTTTGCCCTCAGTAGAACACTCTGTATCGACGTAGTGTTGAAGGCTTTCAATATGTCGTATTCTGTTTGCGGTGTGCATGCAATGCGGTTCGCTGTTTTAAAAAGCAGACGACGATGGCAAGTGTGACACTGGGTTGTGTATCGCTTCACCGGAAGTTGAGGTGACGTGGCATACGTATAGCCTACCATCTAGACTAAAAGTGTCCTACGCGCTACCGGATGTGACGTGTCGCTGCAGTCCCTCATATCAAAACCACGATTTTAGCGACTGCATGCAGCCATGGAATCGAACCGCCTTCCACTGCACAGGCAGTCGCAGGTGGTTACATGTTCAGTTGCAGTCTGCGGTGCTTCGCTGAAGCAGATAGAAGAGAGCAAATGCCTTCTAGACTAAATAAAGCCTGTTTAATATCGTGTTTAGGGATTAAATCCTGGACCACCTCCCAGTGTCGACCCCCATTATCCTAAACACTCGGCCCCTCTGACTCGTCACATAAAGCGCAATTGCAGTAAACGATTTCAAACACAGAACGGCTAGAAGTTGAAGTGGGAAGCACCACCTTGAGCTTGAAGCGAATGAAGTAGACCAAGTAAAGTAAAGGTGATGCTTCCCACTTGAATGTTACACCAGATTGCTTGTGTACTTTTCCTTTCTAGAAGGAGTTCTCGGCGGATGACGTATTCGTTTCTATGGCTACGTCCACTGAAAGCGCGCGTATTCGTGATTGGAGGGTCCCGTTACAGTCGATCAGGCCTAAAAAGAACAGTGTTGCCTATCCAATGACACGATTCACTTCGCTTTGAACGAATCATGTAGACTAATTCGTATCAAGAATGGTACAAAATTTCAATCAAAGGTGTTCCAGAAGCTGATGATTTGTAGCCTTCTGTTCTTTTTTTCTTTTTTTTTGTTTTTTGACGCATACAAGATGGCTTTAAAAACACGTAAAATGTTTAAAAGTTACGAGTCGATTATAAATTTACCAACAGATGTGTCACGTGTACGCGCGTACAAAACTTTCTCCTTTATTGTATTTGTTCGTACCCTCAATGCAAAACACTACAGAAGGGTTGTGACGGCATAATTAAAATGTATATCAATAACACATAAATATGCAAGATACAAAAAGAAACAATTTGGTTCAGGGTTATACAATCGCATAGTAGATCAGTATTTGGCATGGCGCGTGTCACATTGAAATTGCCACATTGAAAGTGTCACATTAAGTAAATTGTGGGCAACGAAGGCCAGAATTTTAAAAAAATATATCAAAAAGAAACAAAAAGCTAGAGTACAAGGCCCCTTAGTACACGGAGCACTGAATTTCGTAAGATACCTGTGTGGTAGATAGATACCCATGCGATAACGTTACCTTTGGACATATATCCGGGTGATGAGACCACAGACGGCACCACGACATAGTTCCTATTACGTTCTGAGCCATTTCCCCAACAGGATGACACACCAGGGAAAATCCGACGATCTGCCTCAAGCAGACTCACTACCTGCACTGATCCTAGAGGCATCCGGTGCGAGTGTCCAGAGGGCTATCCGCTCATCGGATCGTTTAAACGAACACCTTACATTCCGCCATTCCCTCCCAAAATACTTGTCCAATCCCCACACGAGGTGAGATCGTCAAAAGGAGTGGCTCTTTCTCTTACACGAACACTCTTGCACATCCTTTCTCACCTTCTCTGTGCCGTATTTAGCGCTGTTCGGTGAAGGTACACCATAGCTAAGAGAAGGTGGATAGCGTCAGTGGATCCCTCTTCCCTAACCGTCTATTCACGCGAGCGACGTTCCCCAGAATATTCCAGTGGAGGGTGAACAAAACGTCGTACATTTCTGCTGGGCGCGAGTGCTTAACGTTTTCTTCTCTTCTAACCATGGGGCGGCGGCTTCTATCCTGCGGCGCCGCCACTAGATATCCCATAGCAGACCGATGGTGGCGTCTGCTAAGTTCCCAGTGCGCCGACCCCGTTATTATGGCACCGTGCGAATGCTTAACATGAAACTTCCGACCCGTGAGCATTTTTCCTTTTTCTTTCTTTTTTTACTTCCATTACAATGTTCCGTGGGAATATCGCTCGTGTGAATACGCGGTAGGTTCCGTAAGGGGTCCGAGAGCTTGCCCCCAAGCAGCATAACATCTGGGACTAATATTGGCTGAATACTGGTCCAACATTCGTCCATTATGGACCAGTATTGCCGATATTCAGCCAACATTGAAACAAGATGTTCAGCTGCTTGGGATACTAGTGATTGTTCTCTCTCCGAGCCTTTCAGGTTCCACTTGTGATACCTACATCTTGCTGCTTTTAGACTTGCATGCATGCTGCTAGATGCATGCCGCACTTGTGCCTTCTCCATGCATTCGCCCCCCTCCCCTCCTCCACGAATCTCTTGGGACTTTCCTCGAAAACAAACATGTGACGCTCGTCTGAAGTGCGTCAAAAGGACGTACCCAGTAAAGAGTACCTATATAAGAGAGAAATAGTGAGCAGTGGAAAGGGTGTGAAGATAAAACCACGGGTCGGTACTCGCAGAATTTACCGGGGATATTTTATTACTTCCCCGGAAATTCCTGTGATCTGCGCCGAAAACTCAGCTCGGTCGATATATGGCGCTACGGGAGCTGTGTGCGCGGAAGCATTTATGGCGTTTAGAGTATTCAATGTGACTCATCCCCTTTTGCCGTATACAGCTCTGCGTGCGGAGGGTCGCTTGAGAATGAGAACCCGCTCGCGGGTGCCTGCCGGGACTAACTTTTTATTATTATTATTATTATTACACTGACCTCAAGTGCATCAGTTGGAAACACTTACTGATACCAGGGAGACGGCGTAGAGCCCAGTCGAAAACAAGAGCAACTTGGAGGCGTGACACAAATTGAGTACACAGGTCGTCGCGCGCGGTTTGTGTCTTTAAATTGGCCCACCTTGAGGCGGGTAAAACGAATCCACGGATCGCTGGCGTCACTCTGATCATAGCTGTTTTGCGAAGTAATACGTGGAATTATCTATTTCGAGAATACAAGCGGAAAATGTTCACCTCACATTTTGGATAGGAATACTGTGCTCTTAACAAAGAATTCGATTCATGCTTGCGAGCTCACTGTCCAAAAGCAGTGGCGTGTGACCTGCATTGTGCTGCATGGCAATGTTTTCTTCTGCACGCTTTTGAGGGCTTCTGCACGTCCTCACGTTGTAGGCAAGAATATTTATCCGACGACTTCAACTTCAAAATAATACGTCGCTGCATGTTTATCTGGAGTGGCGTAGAGAACGGTTTTGCGTTGTTCGTTCTTTCACAAAATGTTTGCATCGCTTAAGCCACTGTAATCGAACGAGATAATAAAATAAAAAATTGACATATTGCAGCCGGCACTGTGTCGCGAGATGCTAACAAATCAGCAAGAATAATATTACGAAGGACACTATATACGAATAGAAGGAAGGAGATCGAAGCATTGCGTTCCGCCTAAAACACGACCTGTTCAATGCGAATAGCATAGCCGTCTCCAGGTAAACTTCCGCCTGGGGCGTAGGATAAACGTGAAGAACCCTCTGTTTCCAGATGCTCCCTCTAAAAAGAATTACGCAAAAAAAAAAAAAAGCTCTTAGGTGCGTTGCTCTCCATATTTAGCTATACGCATACATATAGGACGTTCTATTTTATTTCATAAATGTTCTACACTTGGAAGTGTGCAACGACAATTAAAAATCAAAATGAAAAGTAAAATGGTGAAAAGTGAGATACGAATATTATTCCACATTGAAAATTCGCTCGGCTGTCTCGTTGCATTGCCCTATAGCTGGGGCGTGTGCTGCCCTTCTCGCTTCTTCGGACAGCTATGGCGCACAGAATATTCCTCGGGTGTCCAGCAGGTGCATAGCAAAAGAGGTCCAGTGCGCGACTACTCTTTTCCGTACAAACAAACATTCGATAAGCTTGTGGAGGGCTACCTCATTGCCCACTCAATAGTATTTACACAACAGTAAGCCTATAAGCTACCGATACTTGTCGAAAAACGAAAAAATAAGGGGGGTCGGGGTCACGTTGATGACGATGCAACGAATGCACCACGTTCAGATTCTCCGCGTTTGTTTTAAAGTTCATATGATGTTTCCCTTGCATCCACCTCACCCGATTTGCTTTCGAAGGGGTTATGGAGAGATTCTCTGTCAAACGGGGGGGGGGGGGGGGGGGGCATTCCGAAACTCAGGTAACGTTATATACAGGAAGAAAGACACGAAGCTGTGAGTCCACGTTTAGTGTGATCATTGTTTTTTTTTTCTTGTGACAAAATTTACATCTGAAAGATACTCGATATACAGAGATACAGCTCGATACTTGAATGCGGGCGAATCCTTTGACGCGATTAGTTGACGTCACTGACGTCGTGGGCCATGAAGCTGCTTCAAAAATGCACGTTGCCAAATGCAGTGGTCAACCATGTCCAGCACCCTGTCGTCCGCACCCTCCGTTTTGCTCAACAAAAATTTCAGCAACTGGTCCCGTCCGTATCACCTTACGTGCGAATGTTGTTGTTTTCTACGAATGATGTCTACAATGACTAAAATGCAGACGGGTGGTCGCTCTTTCGCCTTCTGCCGTTTGCGTGGATCTTTCCAGGGCACCTTTACGAAAGCGATTCTACAGTCATGCACAATTTCTTGCTTGTCCTTCGAGCCCTGTTTCACACCATATAGTAATGCCTGCTCTGCATTGCACTTTCGTCACCTGCAATGTAGGTATTTGTCGAACAGGTTTCTCTGGACCTTCTGGACGACAAAGCCACATTCAATGAGAATATTGAGAGACAAGAGATCAGCACATTAGTTCGCACGAGGATGCAGGATCTGGGGCTACCTGTTCAAGACTACGGTACGTAACGCTTTCTTTTCTTTCTTTCTCTCTCTCGCACACACTCTCGCTTTCTTTCCTTCTTCTTTTTTTTTTTTTTTTTGGTAAAAACTTGCGCTGCTCTCCACGTACAGTGGCGGCCTTAAAGGCTGTTTTGTACCGTTGCAGTGTTGATGCTGCGTATTTGTACATCAATGTACATACGTTTACTTAATGTCCGCAGGTTATAATTCCACCGCCTTCAGACTTCACTATCTCCTCAGCTCGTCTTGCTCCCATTTTTATTGCAGATGAGGTATCTGACAGACGACACAGCCTCTCGTACGTCATCATCAATCCCAACTGTGATTTGCCCCTTGAAGAAGGCGATATTATGTGAGTGGACCACCTTATTCGTCGATAATAGTGCCAATGAGAGTCTGCGAGAAGCAAATGCGAGCAGTAAAAATAAGAGCGAACGTGTATTGCCTACACTGTTAAAACCGATGGTGGCGGTGTTGACGAAAAACCAGCTTGCCGTTGTTGGCCTTACGTATGTGGGCTGCGTCACGACTGTAACCAGGATGAGATGAGATGGTGTGATAATAGATGAAGGAATGATGACGGCCGAAAATTAAGATCTAGGGCAGTCACTGCAGAGAAGTTCGAGCAGTACTCGTAGCATTTGAGCGAGGCCAGATTCCTGGAAAAAGTAGACGAGGCTGCGAATTTTGGAGTGTCTTTCCGTGAGAGAGCCTCTGGGATGTAGGCCATCATCCACCGTACAGTTCCTGCAATGGCCAAGGTATTTCTCCCGCACCGCGGCATATGCACAGCATTGCAGTAGGATGTGCTTGATAGTTTCAATTTGCTGACAATGTAGGCAGTTTGCGTTGTCGAGAGAGTCAATCTTAAACCGAACTTCACCACATAGCACCCTTCTAGCCAACCACCATTGTCCGTATTTCTGCTGAGACACATTATGCATCTCCAAATTAGTCGCCCCATCCTGTTTTCGATTATGGTGATGATATGGTGGTTGATTCGTAATGGTGGTTGGAAGCTTTGTGGTGAAGATCTGTTTCACCAGTGCAACATAGCTTAATAATGAAAAAAATGGCTAGGAAGCATGCGAGCTGGTGAAGATGAGGCCTAATGTAAAAACCCCGAGACTAGGGAACACGAAGGGACAGAAACAACACGAAGACACAACACGAAGAGCTGTGTTTGGAACTTCGTGTTGTGTCTGTCCCTTCGTGTTCCCTAGTCTCGGGGTTTTTACATTGTGCATAGCTTAATACCTCACCTATCATTGTTACATCACAGTGGAGGTTCGTACTAGAGCACTGCACGAGCTCGCACTTACCCGAAAGCCCTAGTCCGGACCGGACCAGCTGAAATCTGCTATTCACGGGCCTGGGCTGCACCCGGGCCCGCACACTGCCGTTCCTAAAATGGGGCTTGAGCCTGCGTTGCCTGATTTTAGAACAACACAGAGACTGTTCTTCTTCTAGTCGAAAGTCGAAGTGGGGTTTCGAGCAGTCTCTGTTCGAAATATCGGCGGCTTCTGTCCTGAGGCAACTCCCTTCCTACATCTCTACCGGTTCGCTGGATTTCTACCCATCTACATACCCTACTGTTAGGTAGGTAGAGAGAGAAACCCTAAAAATAATTCGGGCTTTGGCCAGTATGAAGCTGTCGGGATAGGGAGCGGCGGATAAATCGAGGGAAGGCCGGGCTCAGGGCGAGCCTGCCCGTGCAGTGCTCTAGTTGGTACAGCGAGTTCAAATATCGTAGCAGAATCTTGCAGATTAGAAGACCCAACGATACGGTGAGGATGGAAACAAATACATGAAGTAACTGTTTTATCTCTTTGCATGCGTAGTTTTGTCATCCGGCCGAGTCCCATCTCTGGCAAGAGGATCTTTTTGAAGCACGGATCGGTGCGTATCAAGACGCCCCGCGCGAGCCGCAGAGAGAACACCCGAGGAGGCCGCCCCAAGCCTTCCTCCCTCAAGTTAAACTTACCACCAGCTGATGCAGAAACTCCGAAGGAGAACGGAGGGCTGACCCCTCCACAGAACGACGATGCCCTTCCACCTGCACCTCCACCTGCACAGGTCTGGTGGAGAGTTGTTTCTTCACCTCCTACAATGTGCGCTTTCCTCTCCACAGTCAAAGGTCCAGCTTTAATTTAAGTGGTAAAAACTTCCGCAGACCTCCTTATCTGATCAAGCAACAATTAATGCAGGATTAGTCTAATTTCTCAGCTGGATACATGCGATGCTCAGCTGTCCAATTTATTTATTTATTTCTAGTATATGCAGGGTGTCTGTTTTTAGGCGATACAGATTTTTCCTAAAAAAACTTTCAGGGCTATAGACATGCTGATTTCACTTCTATCATCTCTGGGCCGGCGGACGTTCTTGGCCACATGTTGCTCGACCGTCAAATGTGCGTCTTTCCTTCACCCCCAAGTGAGATGGTGAAATAGCCTCATGCGTCGAAGATGCCGCCACAGTGCCGCCTCATGCGTCGAAGATGAGCTTTAACTTGCGGAAACAAAACAAAACACATGCATCGGGTGACGCTATCGGAACTGCCCTTATCTTGTGTTGCATTTTCTGTTAATCTTTTTCCAGGACGCAAGAGGCGACAGTGTGCTCTTTCCCCCTCTCACATTGAAGGCAAACGAAAGACGGGTCTCGGAAGATGCGCAACGAACAAAATAAAGAAAAAAAAAGATGTTCCTTCACGAATTTTATGCGGACGATCTACCCAACGGATTTTCGTTTTGAAAACGGCTACGGTATCATGTCACTGAAAGGAACAGATGTTCTCAATGGGACAACTTCGTAGCTTTTATAATTAAAAAGTGAATTAACGATTTTTAGGTAATTAGTCATTTGACGGTCGAGCAACATATGGTCAAGAACGTCCGCCAGCCCAGAGGTGATAGAAGTGAAGACAGCATGTCTATAGCCCTTATAGTTCTTTTATGAAAAATCTGTATCGCCTAAAAAAAAGACACCCTGTATATAAATATACAGGGCATTTCACTTAACCTATCATAAAATTGTATTTAAAAATCTACTTGTCTGAACATTACGGGATCAACGCTATTTTATCTTGGGGGAGATTGCGCTATTATTTCTGAGCACTTTTATCAAATTTCATTCGCGAGCAATTGAATTTTCCCAACTGAACCCCGAAACTTGTCAAGTCAATCTCACGTTTTTCAGTCATATCTTTCAGTCAATGATAACTTCGGATCAAACCTTTAAGTTGGCATTGCGGTCTTTCGAATAGAATCAATGTCATCTCTAAAATTATGTGACGTCACTCTCTTTTATCAGCACGAGCCTATTCCGGTCCACGTGACGGCAGCTACACCATCGTCCATCACGCACGGAACCATCGTATGACGGCAGCTACGATTCCCTCTTATGTGGAGGGGAGGCCACCCGTGAAATATTGCCGTTTGTGCCACACAGCAGCCTGCCAGGGTGCAATCGAACATCGCTTGTGCTTCACCAACATCCTCTGCTATGAGACGAGGCGTCTCTACTTCCTCAGCCTTGCAAACAGCAGCTAATCAGCATATTTTTGTTGGCATGGCTCGCAGCGCTGCTGAAACGTTCCCAGCCCGTATGCTGGAAGTGCCATAAGGTCATGCCATACACGGATCTGACAGGCGCTCTGAATCCCGTGCTGTTAAAGCAGCACAGCTGCAGTCTCGGAAGAGTTATGTATTCCATAGCCCATGCCCTCGGTACTCTTACGTTACAATTTACGTCCCAATTGCGCTCATAGTTTTTTAAAAGGTCAAAATTGAAAATTACGCGCAAAACTGTGTCGAAGCGGTCACCAAATGCGCGTTGCTCGTCAAGTACAACGGCGAAACTACATTGTATGCGAACGACACTGGAACCTAAACCAAAAGAAGTTGGCGAAGTGTCGGCTACATAGCCATCAGGAGCAAGTCAGTTGGGAATATAAATCGCTGTTGCTCGACGAATTTGGGATTATTTGCGGGGATTACAGTGACGCTCATGGCAGAGCGTCGCACGTTCAAGACACGTATTCACACTACGCTGAAGCTTAAAAGAAATGGAGCTGCAGGTGCCCACCAGGGCCATCCAGTTAGACGAAGAAGAAGAAGATTATTTGCCGCCAGACGTCGCACGAGCACGTATCTTGTTGTGCTGGGTTTACAAGCAACAAGCTGTTAAACTACGCTGTCAACATAAACTGCAGGTCTGCTGCTTTAAGGGAGCCCTGTCAACATGGCGATGACATAAGATATATGGAATTCATCCCGTTGACAAGCTAGTTCAAGACACACGGTGTCGTCGTGCAGCTTCATCAGAATATGGCTACTCTGTTGTTCGCACACTACGACTGACCGTCCTCATTGATGAGCCACTCTCTTCAGAGACGACCCGGATGTACCTATCGGATTTAAAACGTATTCTCTCCGGTAGAGCGTTGCCATCGAAACCTTAAATGCCGGTTATTTTATTGACAGAGTCAAACTTTGGCAAAGTATTCCCAAGACTTGTGCTAGAAAGCTTGCAGTCCTAATGCGACAAGAAATGCCTGGATAACATAAAACATCCAGTTTCAATTCTGATTTAGTACTAAAGAAAGGTGAAGAGGGAACAGTGCCGGATAAGCTACGCAGTTTTCAATTTCTTTGGAGTAGGTTTGAAACCTTCAGTTCATTCTCCTAATGAATGCGCCAAGTTGCATTCTCGCTTTCTTTCTGTCGTCTTTCTGAGAGCTTTCTGAGATAGCTAAAAATACTTTTCCTGAAATCCTCAGTTACACGAACCTATCGCTGTTTCGAAAAATGCTGAAATATATAAAGCCATACATGAAGCCATATCTTATATACTTCAATCCAAGTCAACCAAGTCCTACAGCACAATTAGCAGGATACCGCCATCTCTATACAGGGCACGATATCTGTGACTGGTTTTATGTCACAGGCCACACCCTTTTTGCTAGTTTTTTGCTCGTTCTGTAACAAGAAATTATGCCAGTTATGGCCATAAGGACCTTGTCCACCAGCTTGCCCAATTTTATGCCATTTTGTCTGTCATATTAGCACATCACTTCTAGACATTGAAGCAATCTATACACTAGTGAGTAGTGGCATGGACGTGCTCAGAATTGAAGGCGTTCATGGATTCCTTCCGCAAAACACCTGTGTAAGGTTCCGGCACTGTTCCGCCTTCAAATATTGGACTCGCTGCAATGCTTCACTGTGATGAAGAGCGTCATTGGGAAGTGAGAAAGATTTGATTGGCTGCAACAGTGGGAGAGATAACCAGTGAGGAAATGAAAATACAGCCGCCGATTTTTCTGGACTCGGCGGGGACCGCGCAAAAGTCCGAAAATAATCGGAGTAAAAAAAAACGAATTTTGCTTCAAAATAAACTTTACTAAGCACTAGTAAGCTAGAAAAGTTTGACGATGCGTTCCTAACGCGCTTCCACCTCTGCTTAGCAACATCAGCTTCTATTTCCCGAAGTGACATTTCGTCACTGTACACTGATAGAGGCGCCGCCGTCATCAAGTCCGCAAGTCTGCTTCACCTAACGCTTGCGTGCTTTAGGTGTAGCTCGCTTTACAGCGCTGTCGCGCGACTCGCGGGCGGACTGCACGTGCGGTGCCTTTTGAATCAAGCCGTTGGCGAAAAACGAAGACTGAAAAAGCGTTACGCCAGACCTCCTGTACTTAGAGGAATAGAAAATGAACAATAATTGCCTTTCTTTTTCATCACTTTTTTTTTTTTTTACTGATTTCTTTTGATACGAATTTCGGATGATACCAAAATCTTCCGTCACCCCAGTTCGCTGACTGGGCAAACAGAGTCCGAAATATCGAGCAACGGGGTAACGGCGTCCGAAATTTTGGGCGTTCTTATACATTAACTGTATGCGACCTGCAGCCGTTCCGCGAACGAGTCCGAATAATCGAGTACATCCGAAAAATCGGTCGGCGACTGTAAGCGAGCTGTTTGGACCCACCTTCTTCGAGAGCTGCAGTTACCTCCGTGTTACCTCTGAATGGTACGAACAGCTCGTTTTGATTTTATCCCGTCCTCCCCTTATTGCGGCCAACGGAATTTTCCTTCCCTTTCGAAGAGCGTCCTCCGCTTCAAAGGGACGGTCGCATCTAGTCCACTCCATTTTGAAACCATGGTGTCATGTTATTCCACCTTGACCACTGACGACGGTATCAATATTCCCACGCGAAATAGTGGCGCATGTTGTCTGCTATTCGATGGAATACGTGACAAGAGTACACACTGGGTGTCGAGAGTATGCCGGAATTCAAAGGCGAACACGTCTTTCCCTACACCACCAATCAGAGCACAACTTTGAGAAAAGGGATGCCGCGGCGGTGCTTCTCTCCTCCTATTAGGAAGTGACGTCACGCTGATCTCCTTGTTGCTGGGGCCTCCTCAGCTGTGGAAGTAGCGCTCATCTTCAAAATTCGCTTATTTATTATCTCTTCGATAATATCTAAGCACTTTTTCGTACGAAAAATTACCCAAGTATAGTGTCGGTCGATGCCGAGTGTCTGGATGCGACCTTTCCTTTAACCAGGCAGATTTATTCCGTTGCTTTGTGATATCGCTCCGTCATATTTCTGCTGTTTGTCATTCGAGAGGCAAATTCTCAAATTTAGGCCTCCTAGCTTTTGGACACCTCTCTTTGAAAAATAAGACGTTTTGAAGACTACGGTAAAGTAGAGACTTGAAAGGCATGATTCGATTTCATATCATATCAGATATGCGCGCATTCAAGTTTTGTTATGCGTTCTGCGTCACAGTTTCAGAACGCGCCAATTTTTGGGGTCCGTGTTGAACCAAGGCCTGCTAAGTAAAAGAAACCCTCCACCGGCCCACTCTAGACCAACCAATGCCTGCGAGTTACTCGACGTGACGTATCACAAGGAGGCCGGCCAATCACAGCCATCCCTTATGCACTTTCGACCAATCAAGTCAGCCAATTTCAAACAAAGAAGGGCGGCAGCTGTCTGATGGCATTGCCCGTTCACGACTGGCAGCTACCGCTTTCATTGTTGGTTAGTAGATAGAGCTCTTTGTTGTTGCTTTTGAGACAGTATCATCATGTGGAATAGCCAATATAGCCTTGGTTATTATAGGGAGACACCTATCGTGAAACCTCGGAACAATCCTCTCCTGTTTGTTCTGTTCTCTTTCCGAATTTAGCCGTTTTTCCGTGTATCCGGTGGTCCTTGGTTCAACATGGTCATGTTCTTACCTCCGAAATTTGTTGTGATTTGCTTTTTCTTCTGTCGTCCTGCGGTTTTCAATGAACATATATTTGCTAATCTCATGATATAGATTTCCATAAACATCATGGTATCGTGATATGTCATCAGCGACAAGGTTGAATAGAAATGATTTCCCAGCAAGCACATATTCCACTGTTCAGCAGTGTTCACGGTCTTCATCTGGTGCTTTGAAGTATGCGAAAAATCGTGCCCATGCATTCGCAACATTTTCGTCGTGTGCAGTGTGAAGTGTTTTTGTTTAGTTTTTGTGAAACTTGCTCCGACTTTAAAATATTTGGCGGACTTAGCGGCCCGATACAGGTGTTTTTGCAATCCCGATTTATCGGAAAGAGCTTATAAAAACTGCTTATCGTTACATGGCTAACAGATTAGAGTTTTGCTCTGGCTACTGCAAAATTTTTTTGATGAACGCGAGCGTCGCTGAAAATGAAGTGAGATATGCCGAGGACCAAATTCAATGGGAAAATAACTTTGGTTTCATATCCTTCTCGAATAGCTCCAACTCGCAGCTGAGACCGTAGAATTGTTGAATGCGCTGTCGATAATATCACCTCTGAAATGCACCGAAAAATCGCCGAAAAACCGTGTATTTCCTTCATCTTCAAATGACTATTTTCTGTAAATGCATCACACTCTATAGTTACGATATCATATCACCCATTGCCTGTACATTTCAACGATGTAAATAAAGGGAACCGTTTCGATACATTTCAGCGAGTTGGATGAATCTCTGAAAGCGCGGGAGTGTTGAAGACTCAAGGATGGGCAGTGTTGTACGTAGCGCCGCTACTAGTAACGGCGCTACCGTATCCGTTACGTTTTTCGGTAGCGCAGTAGAGATCGCGCTACTTTTTTAAACTGGTAACGAAAGAAGTACTTCCGCTACAAATTTGAGGTAGCGCAATCTTTGGGCGCTACCGCTACTTTCCGAGCTGGGGTTCGCGACAACTCGACTTCGACCTATCATCAAACCTCCACTCTGCCTGCCTTCGATCAAGCTGCCCGATATCACAGCTCATTCTGGGAAGACCAGGCAAATAGCCGAAAGGAGGGCACAGAGGCCCTTATCTTACAAAGAGGATATGCCCTCCACGTGTTCCCTATTTGGGATGAACCTTCTTGAAGATGCGTTGTCGGAGTTGTCTGCAAACTGACGTCACTCCATTCTGGAGCCGTCCTCGCTCGAGTCATGGCATTCCACGTGACATTGCACCACGTACGCTCAGGTGCTTGACAGTTGCCATTTCTTGTCCGCTGCAATGGAGGGACCATGGTCTGCTACAGTACAAAACAGTAGCGTGGTGTTCAGATGTCTACTATGCGCCTCGGTGGGAAAGCTTTATCTGTGCGTCAAGGAAATCAACGTCCAATTTGAAAAGCACACCATGGTATGTTTACTAACTTCTCGTTCCGGGCAATCCGAGTTCTTTTTGTGACAAAGTTGCTGAGCCTTTTATCGGTAGACTTGCTTTGTGCTTTATTTGCTTCAGAGGAAGAGAAAAAGATATGCAGGATACCGAGTAGGCTTTAGTAAATCTGTAAAAAAACGGTTTTCAAAATTTTAGCCTTCAGGCAACCTACGTGTAACCTCCATTGGACGTCGATTTATTATTTTGAGATATTGTTTTATTTTATTATTTTAAGACATTTGAAGTACGTCATCAACGATACTGTTTGTTTCTTTCCTAAAAAGTAGCGCATGAAGTATCGCGTTACTTTTTACGGGTAACGGCAGCGGTATTCCGCTACTTTTAGGTACGTGTAACGATATCGGGATTTCGTTACTTTTTGCTCAGGTAGCGCGTATCGGTATTGCGCTACCTTTTTCGGGTAGCGGGTACAACACTGAGGATGGGTGACGGTGAGCCACGGTGGGTGCTCAATTTCATTCCGCGTTTGACGGCTGCTGCATAGATAAAGAGGACAGCAGAAAGGATACAAGGGGAACTGTTTTCAAATGTCGGGTAGGCCAATGTAGTGCTACCCCTTCCCGTGGTCGACACTTGTACCTTGCCACCGAGGCCCCAACCACTATTTTTTGCCCTCTCGGAACTGAACCAGTGAAAAGTACTGTTCTGAACCGGTTCGGCAAACGGTACAGCGTTGTTGTTGTTATTATTTTTTTCGTAAGGCGCTTCGACAGTGAGGGTTAAAACTGCCTCATATGTTATTCAAAATTCCACCTACACGCTTCTGCATGCGTTGTCGTCAACTCATCATACACACCCTAAAGTTGCAACTTTATTTAAAGATAACGAATGGGGAGTTTCATCGCCAGGGGCGATAGTATGGTGGTAATGTGGGCAATGAAATAATGAGCCCCTTCACAATAAGGATCCAAGTCCTACTGTGTCCGAAAAGGTCAAAAGAGCTTTGAGCGCAGGGCGTTGGTGGGCTGCCAGGGGCCAGGGCTTTTTGATAGAAGAGGCGAGAGTGCGGTTCTTGAAGGTTGGTAGTGTGGGCAGTGAAGATGCTCTCGATCATCTAGAGCACCGCAGTGATAGCATCTGGGAGAGTCAACTTGTCTCACGTGGTAACGCCACTGAGCTGTAAAAGCCACATCGAGTCGCATTCGATGAATTAATGCACCACCTTGACGAGAGGTGTTTCGTGGCATGCGGAGAGTGAGCGTTGGATCAACTCTCTTCAGCATAGATGTGGGGTGATTGTTGGTTGTCCATTGGTGGGAAGCTAGGGTTTGTCACGAAGCGTCGCAGAATGGAACGACGGCGCTGTCCGCCTGCCCATTCCCCACCACAATGGGCTGGAACCCACTGGAGAACAAGCCTGGTGCCTGCTCCGTACACATTGTGGTAAGCCATTAACACATCCGTGACTACGGGTGCAGATGAGCCTCGTATGACAGAATTTTTAATAGCTTGGAGTGCTGATTTTCAGTCAGTGAAGACTGCCCATTCACGCGGCGTAAACGTGACGATTTATCTAATCTCAGAAACTTAATCTCTTCGATAGCCTGTGCCCTGGGCACTCTCAAGTCCAAATTTTCGTCCCAATTGCTCTTCTCTTATAGTTGCTTTTTTTTTCTTTCTTTCTTTTTTTTTTTCACGAAAATTACGGACAACACTATGTCGAAGTCGCTAACTGCGCATTGCTCATCAAGTACGACGGCAAAACTCCACGTGCATTGCACGTGCGTATTTTGAAAGAAAAAAAGTTGGCTACATGTCGGATTCGTAGTCCTCAGGAGAAGCAAGCCAGTAGATTACTGTTGTTTGCTTCACAGCTTGGGGATTATTTCTCACCAGACATCGCAGGGGTCGTTTTAGCGCAATTTTACGAGAATAAATATGCAGCGTTCCTTGTCGTGTGTATAACTTTTTGTGCTGGGTTTGCGAGTAACGCTGTTGAATTGTGCCGTGAACATGACCTTCTGGCTGCCTGCTGCTTTACCGTACCTCAGCGTATTACCAGAGGATATTAGCGCAACTTTTTCTGCAGAGCCCCGAACCGTCACGAACCGAAAGAAACCGGCCTCGAACCGTGATTTCTGCGTTCCGTAACTGAACCGGAACCGAACGAAAATCCCTGAACCTGAACCCGCGATTTTTTCGTTTGGACGCCCTCTTGCCGCGGGCCATGGTTTCGCGGTTCCACGTGTCATCATCATTGACGTGTCTCGTGCAAGTCTCGCTCGTTCTCATGTGGCTTCTATTCTGCGCTCGCAAGATGTCAACCGCTAATCTCCAGTTCAGGGTCGCGGATCGAGGATACCTTCGCAGACTTGGGCAAAGACTCACTCAGTCACCTATCCCCAAAGTGATTCTCGGGTTCGGAGCCATCTGCTCACTTTTTGTCGTTGCCTCTCTGCCGAAAATCACTCGGCCCAGACAACAAGCCCGTATGCTTCAGCAAGCTGCGGCTCCACCGTGTGTCATGGTCTACCTGTTGGACAAAATGCCACGTCGCATGCTGCTCAGCCATTACGACAGCTTGCCGTTCTACGGCGTTCGCAAGCGGTTCACGTTCTTCCCGCGCTATCACAGGAAAACCAAGCAGCCAAACACGATGTCATTCGATCTGACTAACGTCTCATCTCTCAAGTCATTTGTCACGACGGCTCATAAGTTCCTTGAGCCAGAGTTTGACTTTCTCAAGTTCCCTACAAATAAGTATATGCCGGCAAATGCTACCGATTTTCGCGTTTCCCGAACTCACGTCGCAGCGACTCTGCGAGAATGGAAGCCTGCTGACATCACTCCGAGAACAGAATACCTGATTAAGTCTTCGGAAGCAGTCCAAGTGCGACCATTACCTTCGCCACAACTGGAAAGCGCTCTTAGGTTGTTATTCGAAGATGGCACCAAAGCGACACAATGTACACAGACATCCAACACGTCCGGTGCGGGTGAGACGAGGATTGCAAGTTCATAGGACTCTGTTTTGTTAGTGAGACTACGTTGAAAGGCAGAAACCAAGCGTTAAAATAAATATTACGTGTAGTAGTGCTTTCACTTATTACCGATAGGGTGTTTTTACATGGAGCCCCGAGGCTTGGGCTTCCGTAGGGGCCCCGACGGTTGCTAGCAGCAGGAGACTCGAAGGGGGGACCTGTGCAGGACTGGACTCTTCCCATAATACCTCTCACCGACACTGCACCCATAAGACTAAAGATTCTGGAGGTAGCAGTTCTCCTCAGGCATTGCCTAAGCGCGAGCAGAAATCTGTTGCTATAGTCACCTGACTACTCAAGCGTCACATGCATACTTGGTCACACCTGCCCTCCGCGTCCTCCTATTGGCCCGTATCCAGGAGGCGAAGCCTCGCTCACTCTTGGTCAGCAAACGCTAGGATAGTCGGTCACACGATGCCTAACGAATGCTACACTGGCTGATTTAACATTTTATAGCAAACACATTGTACATAATTGAGAATCACAATATAGCATGGGCCAGGCCTTCCCTCGCATATCCACCTGGACTATAGTCCACCGCAACAAAACTTGCACTTGTTTCTGCAGTTTTTGACCGATGTTTCAACCTACTGCATTCAGTAGATGGCTATCGTCCGAGAGATAAAGTTCCTTACAAATCTCATTGCGTAGTACATTGGATACTTTTCTGACCTTGTGGGGGTCCTTGTCTGGAAAAAAGGGCAGAGACAGTATTAAGTTCAGTGCAAGTGCCCCCAATACATTTTTCACTTTTGGCAGCGGTGGATTGTTCAACAAATAAGATGCAGTCTCGTTCGAGAACGATAACGGGTCTTTGATCAGCTTTAGAAACTCCTTCTGAGAACCTGTTAGTGAACGATCGCTGCAAGTAGCTCCATAGTCTGCAGGAGACACACGAGACCATTCAACTGCTTGCTATGCCACACTCATCAGGTTACGGGGACGGTCGCATCCATTCCAGTCGATTACCAAACTATGGCTCATTTTATTCCTCGTTGACCACAGTGTCAAAAATCCCACGCGGAATAGTGGCACAGCATAACTGGCACGTTTCTCCTCTGAGTGAGGCCCTCCCACTCCTCCTGTACATAAACGTTAAAGTATGGCACTCAGTGAAAAAGGAAGAGAGAGGCGGGATTTGAACCAGGCATCTCTCGGCTACCGGGATTGACGTCACGCTGATCTCGTCGTCGCTGGTGCCTCCACAGATGCAAAAGCTTCGTTGATTTTTAAAATTCGTTTTTTAAAATCTGATGCACTTTTTGGATGAAAAAAATTAGCCACGTCAGCCAGTGTCAAACGCAGTGGTATCTGTTTCATATCTGGGTTTCTGGATGCGACTGTCCCTTTAAGTGATGCCCCATGGCTGGTTTCTGAGGGAGTTAAAATTAAAGAGTTTCAGTTGAGGATATAGCCATTCTAGATCTATATTTAGCAGAATGCACCATAATCATTATAAGATAATATTTGTAGTTCATAATCAAATATACCAGGGTAATATATCCCAAACCTGGAGGACTTTTCCAGTGTGTTCTGCAAGCTGTCTGGATTTATCAGATAGCATTTTGCGGGTGTTAGCCCTAGCTAGGCACTCCAAGCGTCTTGGTAGGAAATGTAAAAGAGGAAAAATGGCCAGCACTGTTCACGACAGAGAGCTGCTCACCTTCGTAAGTGATCAGTTTGAAAAGCTCGCCGCATTTACAGTCGGTACTGAGGAGCTTCTCGAGTGTGTGTTTGAAAATCCCCATCTGCTCTGTCATTTCCTCCTCTGTAAGAATATTCTGTTCCTTCATGTCGAACAGTGTGAGTAGGGGCGTCGCCCCTTCAGCCACGCAGTAAAACTGCACAATGAAAAGAAATGGGTGTAAGTAAGTCAAGTCGGCTTTGCTAAGCAGGGTGGAACATTGTGCAGTATACTGCCTAAAAGTCACATAGTTAGGGTCTGACATTTTCGCCTCATTAACCTAAATAAACCTGATTCGGACCGACTGTTCCCTCCCGAATCAGTTTCAGACCAATTCGGGTTAAACCCAATTTCTTTCCGAATGCCAATCACGTATTATTGTATCGCGTACCATGTGCGCATGTCTGATGAAAACATTCCAGTCGAGCCTGCGCTTTTCCTCATTAAAACTAGTCCCAGAACCACAGACGCCATTGTAGTAGGATGTGGAGAGGGAGAAACCTCTTCTTCTTCTCATGAGTGCCTTCGAAATGCACCGTGTTCTCACTCTAATGCTCGTGGAGGCTCATGTTCCTGAAAGTGCCTCCTTATTTTGCTTTCAAACAAAAAATTGAATCTTGCTTCTCGATTTTCACGCATTTTATTGGCCGTCGGGAGACTTCTGATCGCTTTGCGCGAACGCTTTCACAGCAATCATTCTACCAAGGTCTCATTTACGTGTACTTCAATGGGTGAGATGACTGGAACCAGCAATTTGATTATAATATCGAACATATTGTAATAGAAGATCGTAATAAATAGGGTCGACTGTATCTTTTTTAGTTCATAGTGGCAGTTTAACAGACCCAGGGTAAGCAACACATTTCACTCGCACGCACATTTCATGTTAATAAAATCTGTTATACAAACCAGATCGTCATCTCCATTGGTAATGATATACACGGTGTTTGAATATTTCCTGTGCTTAGTGCCGGCTCTGGACACACGGAGCTCTTTCATGGCATTGGCTACTTCAATGCCATCGTCATCGTCGTTCCCTAAAACTGGCCCGATGGAACAGGATTCTGGCATCAGGATGAATAACTTCTTCACAGCCACATTTACTTTGTTGTCCTTTTCATACTCCTTGATTCTATCTAAAAGAGCTACAGGACAACATCCTCGTAAACCACATGGATTAGGAATGTCATTTCTCTTTCTGTAGTGCGCCAATGGTGGTGCAATGGGATGAAAATATATAAGTAGGTAAAAATTTGTGCCAAAAAGGATAACAACAACAACATTGTAAAACACTATCATGCAGCACAGAACTAGAACCACATGCTTCTGGGTTAAACTTGGTAAAACCAGTCTTGATCCCCTAATTTGCATTGTCACTTTGGGTGGAAGTGGAAGTTCCTGAAGTGAAGATTCACCTGATCATTCAAGTGAACACCTTGAGTATTTCATCTCTCCATCTTGTGTTTGTCTGAATGTATGTGTTCTTTTTTGTCCTTTCAACAGACTTTGTCAATCTTAATCCACAAACTGATCACTCTGGTATACTTATTTATTTATGATCGGTATCCTATAGCTGCATAAAGTGGCATAGGGTACGGGAGAGGAGGAATACATAGGAAGATACAAAGCTGTTACACTTCAGGAACTCAGAAAAGAAAGAAGAAAATCTAAGAAAAAGGGCACAAACGAATAATGACCACTCAGAAAGAAAATCATACAGAGCATTTGAAAATGTATCTCTAGGACAAGAGAGGACAAGGCCATGTGGAAGACTATTCCATCGAAGTATTGCGTTAACAAAATACTAACATTTAAAAAAAGTATTCATGGTAGTATTCATCGTGGTCTCGAGACATGAAGTCGCAACTTATTTCCACAGGCAGTTTTGCCAACAAACTTTCATTGAAATATCTTTTTTAAGATGGAAAGTTCTGGGAGAATGCCTTTGATCTTCCCCTGATAACATTACACTGAAATATTCAACTCACAAGAGTGGTCATGTACCGAAGACGTCTGCGGAGCGTTCTCAAGCAGCTTGAGGTAGCCGGAGTAATAAGCTACTGCCAGGTCACTCCCAACATTAGCCGTCGTCCTTAATCTTGCCTCTTCACCTGGAACGTACTACAGAACAGCAGTGTGTATGTAAATTTCAGACTCCAAGGCGTCCATGTGTTTTATGTTACACAACATTCCGCCCAACAACAGGCCTGCTTTACCGTGCTTGGTCGAGCAGATTAACAGACAATAGCAGTGATGACCAGTAGTTAACTACATGTAGCTAAACTACCTGATTGTAGTTAAAAAGTAAAGGTTTTCCCAGCGATTTTAATCCAAGTGCCAGCTAAATTAATCCATGCCCCATAAAGTTTGCATGGCACATGGATTAATTTTGATGGCGCTTGGATTAAAATCGACGGGAAAACCTGTAGTTTGTAAAAAATCGCAAAAACAGGAAAAATGTGTATACCAGGGTTTTGTATTCAGTGTTTTTCTCTTCTTACCGTACTGAGGCACGCTGCATGAAGCAAGCATGAAGGCACTGTGAATCCCATTTCCTTCAGGATTTCCTCACGCAGTATCTCAGATACTTTTGCCACTTTCTCGTTGCCTCTATCTGAAAAATAGACAAGGAAAACACAAGGAAACAACAACAAACAAGGCTCCGCATACTTCTAGATTGGATTTGAAACAAAACAAACACACGTCCTCAATAAACATTAACCGTGAGAGCTTGCACTGCAATGCAATAATTTCTTCACCAGCAAATGAGAAAGGGTCTGCAAGGTCAAACAAAGGTGACTGACCTTCATAAATAATCAGTCGGAATAGTCCAACGCAACTGTCCTCACTATCTAATAGCCGTTCCAGTTTCCGACAGAAAATATGCATCTGCTCGACCATTTCGCTTTCGGTAAGAACGTTGCGTTCTTTCATGTCGTACAACGTCAGCAGCGGAGTGGGTCCCTCCGCAACACAGTATAGCTGTGGGCAGAAAGACACGCTCATGTTTACAATGAATGTCATGCAGATATTTTGATTTGCAGTATTAAAGGAGCAATGAGGTGACATTTAAATGGGTTTCAAAACCCTGTTCAAAAATATTTTGGGGGCTCCTTTCAGTAGTCACATTTGCAAAATTAAAACAGAGAACTTACACAATGAGTTATTCAAAATTTAACACACAAAACAAGCACCCAAAGTGCTTGTTTTGTGTTGCGTCCTAAGTGAATACCTTTGAGTTCTGACTGTGTTTAGTTAATGGTCTTGAAATGATAAATCCATACCGGATCGTCCCCATTCTTTATTAGGTACACGGTGTTCTTAAATGTGCGGTGCCTGGTGCCAGCTCTCGGGGCCCGCACCTCTTCCATGGAATTGGCCACCTCGATTCCGTCGTCTTTGCCATCACCCAATTCCGGAGCGACGCAACATGACGTCGGCATTAGGACAAAGACTTTCTTCACTGGAATCCGTATTCCGTTGTACTCCTCATAAGCCTTGATTCGCTGCAGAAGTGCTGTGGGAGGAAATACAGAGGAAGTCACCACCTCCCAAGATTTCCAGCTCGGCAAGGGAGGGGGGGGAGGCGCCCATATATGCAGCTTTTCTTGCTATATGGGGTGGCATTAGGAGGGGGAGGGTTGCAAGGAATACCCCTGGACGTCGGAACTGTCATGCACGAAACGGTTATACAGGCAACTTCTCTTCGAATAAAACCAGCCCGCTCGATTTCTCTGTTTTTGTCTCCAACCAGAAAAGAAAATGTTCGGCGACACTCACACAAAGCAACTGTTCTGTAGTACGTAAAAAATGCCGTGTACGCCAGTCCAACTCCAGGGTCGGACCTGCTGCTCATGGATGTATCGGCCAAGCTCCTCGCGTTTCCTTTCACTTGATTCTCAAAGTTCGTACACAACTTCACAGAAGAAAAATGTTGACAGACCACTTGAGTAACTGTGTAACCGAAGCATCGAACTCTTCGAACAGCTGCACCGCTGCACCACGGATGCACGCTTCGACGTCTGCCTTCAACTCCAAAACTTGTTCCGTAGTCTCCTTTCTAGCACGTCAAACTGTCAAGCAGCATTGGTAAGCGATTAAAGAATTTACCAAGAACCTTTTGCAGTATTATGTGAACTGAATATCTGCTATTTCCAGATATTATCGCATCTTTTGAGTTTTTGAGTAGAGTCCGTGGGTGGGATCCGCTTGGCTTGGCCGCTGGCTTGATCGTTGTCCCCATTTTCTAGCTGGGATTTGGATTGTTTTGTCGGTTTCGGTTTCTGGTTCTTGTCGGGGACCCTGTGACATGTGTCTTCCTGCCTGTTTCTAGCCTTCGTTTGAGTCTTTCTTTCAAACTAGTAGTTGTGTCTATGTCAATAGAGAGTTTTAGTGCATCGTACGCTATCGCCTGTGCGTACGTAAGGGGTAGCGTTGGTGGTCCTGCGCACGCGCAAAACATAAAGAGAGCATCGCGCAGTGCGCAGAACCACCACGCTATTCCTTACGTACGCTAACGCGATAGCGTACGATGCAAAACTCTTGAACCGGAAATGAACCCATAAGGGTCGAACCCGAACCTGAACCGAACCAGTAACATTTTCGGTTCGACTCTCCGCTCAGAACATTTTCTTTCCATCAAGAAAGTATGCGTATAAAAGTGTCACGAAGATAGCGATTTTGTGAAATATATATTTTGGTGTCGTTGGATTGTGCTTGTGCGTACAGCCCTCTGCACTCTTTTCCCTTTCTTTTTTTTATGTGTATTGTACATCAGCATAGAGAGTTGTGCTTGAGAACATTGTTGTAGGGGCAGTTGATTGGTGTATATTGGAAGGGAAAAACAAAAACACACAAGACACACGAGCGTGTCCGCTGTTGTCGTGTGCATTTTTTGCACACGACAACATGTTTTGCTTTTTCTTTTTCCAATGCATACATGTACTCGTATGTATGTCGTCAAGCTCGTTTTCCTTTGGTCCCAATGTATTCGCTGTCCTGCCACTCTTTTTTTTTTTTTTTTGTTTCCTGGCCGGCGTCTACGTGGGAGCAACCCCCCCCCCCCCCCCCGAGCCCGCCTAAAGGGGTGCAAAAAAGACAACTTTAAGGGAGCAAGAATACGGGGGGGGGGGGGCACATTTCCCACTTGTCCCCCCGTAGGCGAAACGTAGACGCCGGTACTCGATAACACGATATATAACGAGCAAATGGAACGGCAAATTTATCTACTCAACGCGACGTTATCTGGTCCGTCGACCGAACCAACAAAACTGGACTTCGTGAAGATTCCCAGACCACTCTGACACCCTATCGCCCAAAATGGAATTTGAGCAATATTAGGCTAGCACGTGGCTGTCACATTCCACTTCCGCTATCGTGCCGTGCAGTAAACAACACCACCACTCGCTATCTGCTTGCCGTGATGCTTGCGCTACAAAGTGTAGTGCGGTTAGATTTCGCCATGAATTTCGTCATTATAAGAATTAATGTACATAATTTAACAAACAGGTTTATAAACAACAGTTTTGTTCGCTACTTTTGCTACTGAAGAGCATATTATGATTACACTAAAAAACTGCGAAAGTCTTGTATCCATCCGCGAACTACTCTCGGTTCGAGCTAGTGCATAGGCGTGGCAATAAGGTATGAGGGTATGAGGTACACGCTCCAGTGGTACCGTTATCAGCGGAAAACGTGTTTTGAGTTCGTTTTCTTTCCGTCACACGTTTGCTAGCGCGTTGCCCGGTAGTTTTAAAATGTCTGCCATTCGACGTTAAGCAGACGCTAAATTACTGTTTGCGTTAGCGTCGCTCCGAGCGACACACGTTGACAAGCGGCTTCGTGAAAACCACGCTTGTTATATTGACAGTGACAAGGCAACATGAAAGTTGACTGTGCGCCAAAGATTTTGTTCTGTGTCGTCTGTTTACTGTACATGCTAGCGCTCGTCGACTGCACCAGCACTGAAAACGAGCTGCCTGCTGTGCTCGTAGCAATTCTTGCACGCAACAAAGCCCACGTATTACCGTACTTTTTTGGTTACTTGGAGCAACAGCAGTATCCTAAGTCAAGAATTAGCGTGTGGTAAGTTTGTGCGTATGGTGAATCTCGAAATGAACATGACATTTCATTCGGGATGTGTTGTCACAGAAGATATGCGTCTCACGCTTTTGCTCGCATGCCACGGTATTTTTCAGGATACATACGGACCATAACGTCGATAAAACAGCGGAAATAATCGAAGTATGGCGAAGTATCTCATTAAAGACATATCATCAGATTAACGTAACATCTGAAGGAGGAGGTTACTACTTCGACGAAAACGGGAAGCAGCATTGGACAGCAGAGCGCTACAAGCATGTGATTCGTCTTCGAGAAGAGGCTTTAAACTTGGCACGGTCGATGTCAGCAGACTATTTGTTGGTAAGATGTCATGATTTCTTAGTTTTCTGGGTCTGCTTCCTTTTGTTAGCAGCACTAACTAAGTGTATTACACTAACTTGTCGTATGATTGTTTAGATGATTGTTACCTGTTTCAGTTTCTGGACTGTGATGCTCTGCTTGTGAATCCTGTGACATTGACTGAACTTATAAAGGAGAATAAGTGAGTCCTTTCGGAAGTGAGAAAGGCTACCATATCTTCTCTATTACTTTTTTTGTGTATACTAATGTTCTGTGTGTACTATACTTATCAATACGTAATATTGATACGTAGAATAGTTATGCATGTTATGTAATAGTTTACCTCCTAATCTGCATCACTGCAAATTGCCAAGAATGGAACTTGTCCTTGCTTCAGAGTCACACATACAGCTTGCAAGTAATTGCATCACCAGACCTCCTCCAAAGATAAACAGATCTGCTATGTCTTAATAAAATGAAAACAGGAATTTTATACGAATTTTACAGAATGGAGTCCCCAGAAAAAAAAAGAAGAAAGGAAAAACAAAAAAATTGGTCATCATCACTGGATCACAGTGATAACCAATCCCTGAATTCAGTACCAGCCAATCATTTTCTTTTCAGTTTCTGCTTCCAGTTTCAGGAATGTGGAACCTCTTTCTGTTTTTATTACCATTATATGCTCCAATTTTGGCAGTATACCATTCCTGTTACTGTTACTGTTGCCTGGAAAAACATAAAGCCTGGAAGCACGAATATTTGCGGTAAACTTTAATGCGCAGCTTTATGTCGTAAGGCATCCGTGATCATGAGTGACACTATGATCTACAATTCTCATTCAGTCTCGACGTAGAACCCTGTACTATTTCATTATAATTGAGTAAGTTCAGGGATTGTATAGTCTAATCATATTTCGAGCCAGAGGTTTTTGGGAAATATTTTTTTCCCAATTTGGGGCGTAAAAATTGGGGAAAATCAACATGTGCTCTAAATTCACGCGAATTCGGGTGGAAAAGCTTCCAGTATGCTAAATTTGGGAAGAAATTGGCGCTCGTACTCAAACTAACTGAACTGGTTTGGTACAGACGGTGAGGTAATTATGTTTGCTGCCAAACATGCTAGTGCGCATTCGTACAGACATTTCAGTGAGGGCAATTTACCGGGTAAAAATCGGCTTTCACCCTAAAGAGGCAACCTCCAGTTCGGGGAAGAAACGGGTTAAACCCTAGAACTTCAGGCTTTAATTATATCACATTGTCAGTGTGATGAACACGCAGTGTGCTAATTTTCAAATTTTATTTTAGAACCATCGTAGCACCCATGTTGGACTCACGTAGTGCCTACTCCAACTTTTGGTGCGGAATGAATGAAAAGGTGAGTCTGACTCCTCTTTCACTTGGACAGATTGTCACTGAGAAATGGAACCTCACAACTGCTCGCTAGCTGATGCCACGTCACACAGATCTGATTATGTCACGCCAGATTTGGCGTCATGCCAGGGTGCCAGTGCTAAGTGACATTTCATTGCTCCTTTAAAACGGTAACAAAAATATGCTTCCTAAACTTTCTAGGGCTACTACATACGGACTGACGATTACATGCCGATCCTGGAGCGTGAGCAAAATGGAATCTTCCCAGTGCCAATGGTACACTCTGCAGTCCTCATAAACATGAACCACGCCAGCTCTAAGGAACTGACTTACGTACCGGACAAGATGCCGGATTACACCGGTCCGGAAGATGACATCATTGCTTTTGCACATTCTGCAAAATATGCAGGTAGGTGCTATGTAATAGATGCAAATGGGGAAGTTGGTAAACGACATCGATCAAGGGAAAGGTAACAGAATCTTGATCGTTTTCTGTTACCGCTACCACCATGGTAGTTTCTGTCACGTTTCGGATTTTGGAAACCCCTCCCCCCTGTTGTTTTCCTCCTCCTTTTTTTTCGGAATTGCTCCGAGCCCATGGCAAAACTTAATGCTTTTGCATATATATTCTTCAGTCTCTCTGAGGACTTTAGGGATATGTGCATACAACAGACAACATTTATTCGAAAATTCGTGGCTTCTTTGAACGGCTAATATATGAACATGGCTTTCACGAATGTTACTCACGTTGACAACTTGCAACTCATCATAAACGTATGAGAACTATGCTTCTTCTATTTACTATGTGCAATTTACTTATATGCTTCAGTGTGATAGTTCGTTTTAGCTTTACTTTATCAGTTAGTTTTAATTGGCTTCATTCAGCTTTATTTCACAAATTTATCTAAATGATACAGGTAAAAAATCGTAATAATTCGGGTCCTGCGGTACCCGAATTATTACCGTCAATTGTTTTTGTTTCATGTATTCAGAGTGTTTCTGTTGCTGTTTCTGTTACCGTTACCTGCTATATATTTCCGGTGCAATAGCCTTTCCATTTCCGTTACCTTTCCCTGAGTATTTTTATCACTTTTTTGCTGAGCTCTTAAAAAGTTTTTTTAAATAAAGCATTTATAATTTTATTTGATTATACGAGGTGTCTCGGCAAACATGCTCCGAGATTTTTAAAAGGAGGTTAGAGTGCTCTACGTGAATGAAACCAACTGAACGTTGGTACTTTTCTCTGCAGGCATTGAGATGTTTGTAACAAACAAAGAACTCTTTGGCTACATCCTTGCTTCTACAGAATCTCCGGATGATGAAATTCAGGAGTTATTGAACCTGAAGCTTGAAGTGACTGGTATGTTGTGTATTATGAGTTCTGTTTTCTATTTTTTGAGGCACATGTATAGCAATCATCAGTACACCATAAACAACACTCTTGATTGTTGAGCAAATTTTTTTTATTATTGATCTCCAAAAACCGCAACTAGCTCTGCACTCTTGCTTGTTGTAATGACCAATGAATAATTTGCAGATTTGGATAATGCTGATGCCGATGCGGATCCAAGAAAAAAAATTATCAAACAGGATCCGACAGAGGTCGGCACTTGTGATGGCCGGTCACTCATGCTCACTCACTCTGTGCTCAGCTCTCTTTTTGCTCACTCATGCTCAGCTCATTCACCACATTGAGCATGAGTGAGCATGAATGAGCATGCTCACGAGTGAGTTTTGCCGACGTATGGGATCCAAGCTCAGTGCTCTCGCAACTGTGACACACAATTGTACTGGCATCAAAGTTCAGTTACATTGGCTATTGTTACCTGCAGTATGGGACGAGTTGCAATGTAATGTGTCAAATAATTTTCATGTTTCTATACATCGGCATGCACAAAACATGCATGCTGGGTTGCAGATTCTTCTTTCTTTTTTTTTCTTTCTTTTTTTTTTTTTTTTTGTAGGCCAGCCTGGATTTATGCAGAGCACTTACAAGCACAACTAACCACAACCTAACTTTCCTAGTGTTCGACCCATCCTCCTATTGCAGTGATGGGCGTTCCAAAATTATCACTAATATATATATCATATTACTGTCTATGCTAAGTTTGAAGTGCAAGCTTTGGGGATGGGAACTTGCGAAAACTGTCTCACAGCGTTTGTCCCCCATCTCCACCTCCTTGAGATGTAAAATGAATTGAATTGAATTGAAAGTTGCGGTCCAAGTGGTCTCTGTGAAAACAAGAATATGGATCATCTGTCACTCAAAATATGCTGCTCTCTTTGCAGTGAACGATCAGAGGTTATATGCATCACCCCATCTGGAATCATTTCTAGGGCTTCCTCAAAAAGACAAAATGGGCTTCGACCAGGTATATTACAGTTAATTGTACAGCGCCGGACAAAAGTTTACGGAACACGCGTGTTCCTTTGTCAGAGTGAAGTGCCAGCAGTGAATGGGACCGAACTGACTTACACATGTGTGCCTAGGTAATCCAGCCACATGTTTGCAAGTCCGTACGTTCCCATTCGCTGCTACCGTGTCACTCTCACATAGGTGAGGCCGACAACTGCGAGCCCTTTCACCATCACCACCACCACCAAAGTGCCGGAGCGTGTTCCGTAAACTTTGGTACAGCGCGGTACAGTCAAACCCCCGCATAACGATATTCTCTATAACGATATATCCCGCACAACGATGGTTTCCATTTTTACCGTCAAAGTTTGCATTGCTTCTATGGAAAAAGGACCCGCGCATAACGATGAAATCCTCCACGCCCAGTACTTGTATAGCGATACCAGCCGCGCTGCCGCACGTGCATCTCATCGTCATTTTCCGTCGTGCTACACACCTCCGCGAGCGCGCCGAAGAGAGCACATTGCGGGGAGGAGAACTCCGCGTGCTTTCCGTGACTCACAAGGCTGTTGACCCTAATGACTCACAAGTCAAGGTCGCTCCCGGTTCCGACCATCGCGCCTTTGCCCTAATTCCCGTTTTGCATTTCTCCTGCTTGCATTCTTGGGCCAGTTTGTTTTGTGGGAATCTCTTCGTGCTTGATAGGCATCCACTTCGGCAGCTTGTGAGCATCGTTCCCTACAGACGGTCATGGCGTCTGTGCCGAGGAAGCGCAAGGCAATATCTTTGGAAGCGAAACTCGCCATCATCGATGACCATCGACAGGGAACGAAGGTGACGTTCCTGGCACAGAAGCACAGACTTTCGCAGTCAACGATATCAACAATCCTGAAGAATGAAGAGAAATTGCGGAAAGAAGCAGCCGGCAGCGGAGCGAGTGCGAAGCGAAAAAGGATTCGGGATCGCGCGTACGAGGATATCGAGGAAGCAGTCTACAAATGGTTTCTCGACGCCCGAAGTCGGAAAATCCCGATCAGTGGGCCGGTCCTGGCCGCAAAAGCAAAACACTTCGCTTACCTCCTCGATGAAGATTTCAAGCCCTGCGGAGGATGGCTGCAACGATTCAAGGACCGCTATGGCATCACGTACCGACGGATTGTCGGCGAAAGTGCATCAATGGACCGTGCAGGCAGGGAGGCATGGCTGGATGAGCATCTTGAAGACATCTTTCAAAGGTACACCGAATGCAACATTTATAACGGCGACGAGACGGGGTTGTTTTACCAACTGCTGCCTTCAGCAACGCACGCTCTCAAAGGAGAAGACTGTGCGGGGGGGAAACACAGCAAGGTGCGCCTTACTGTCTTCCTGTGTTCGAATATGGATGGTAGCGATCGGAGGAAACCCTTTGTGATAGGGAAATCGAAAAAGCCACGCGGTTTTTCCAACCCCGCATCTGTTCCGGTCCGCTACCGTCACAATCAAAAGGCCTGGATGACTCGTGCATTGTTTCAAGAGTGGCTTGAAGAATTCGACAGGGACATGTTAAAGCAACAAAGGAAGGTTTTATTGTTGCTAGACAACTGCACTGCACATCAAGTTAATGTGACCTTATCGTCAGTGGAAGTGCTCTTTCTTCCGCCGAACACGACCTCTGGACTACAGCCCATGGATATGGGCGTAATCGCCAACGTGAAAGCGTTCTACAGGCGCCGCGTTGTCGACCGCATGATTTTCAACATAGACAGAAGCAAGGCGCAAGGAACGGACGATGTTCCTGACCTTAAGGTGACGCCATTAATGGCTGTGCAGTTTGTAAATGCGGCGTGGTACGAGGTGCGCCGGTCGACAATCCGAAACTGTTTCCTCAAAGGGGGCTTTGTTCCCCCTGTACCTGCGGATGACGATCTCTGCGACGACGGCACATTGCTCGAAGATGAAGTTACTGACGGGATTCGAAGCCTATGGCAACAAGCAACGGACTCAAACCTCGTGGACCGCGACGTGTCTTTGGAAGACTACATCAACAGTGACGACCATGTGCTGGCCACAGAAGAGTTTACCGACGAAGCCATCGTTAATGAGGTTCGCGAATTGCGTGATGGGAATGTGAACGACGCTTCATCAGACGAAGACGACGACGCATCACCCCCTGTTTCGTGCGCCGCTGCTCTGCGCGCTCTCGACGCGCTGAAGGACTTCGTTGTGGATCGCGGCCTACCCGTTGAGTACGCGGCAATCCTCGACGCCCTTGAGCGCGAGGTTGTAGTGCGCACGAACAATCAGAAGCAAGCGAAAATAACAAGCTATTTTCAATAAATGCTGGTTTCCAAAGTGAACTCTGGTACAGTCTGCCTTATCTCAGCGGATAGACAATGCGGCGCGGCTATTTTTAGCCCAGCCCGCGGTTAGCGATATAATCCGTATAACGATCAAATTTACGATAACCGTCAATATCGCTGTACGGGGGTTTGACTGTACATAGATTTCCCCCCAGGAACGATTTTTGTGTAGGTTCGCAGATGTGACATTTGCAGGCAAGAGGTGTGTAGCAGTTCTGTGACTGTCACTATGGGACACACGTGGGAGGATACAAGAAATTCTAATCGGAATTTTATGCTAAATTTCCTCAGTTACGGAGCAGTTGTCCATAGCGAATCATTTCTGAACGTACGTTTGCAAAAATGTCTGGAGCCCCGTGGCCATTTTTTTATTGCTACCAACGGCCAGCTGGAGCACCTTTGTTGCTGCTAAATGCGGAAGTTTTTTTATAAGTTATCGCGCTTTTATCGGGGGTTGCGAGTTCATGCAAGGAAGGCTTTTACCGTTGGGCATTCGTCCCCTATGAAATTTACTGGCCTTTGCTATAGTTCATCGCGTCTAAATGTTCTACAAATTTTGACGACTATTCTCTGGGACTCCCTGCGAGTTGGCATAGTGTTATACATGTGTGGCAGTCCGTGGACAACCACAAAGACGCCCCTACGGCTCACCAAGGTACCTACGGCTCATAATGCCCTTCCCCGCATCACCTAGCTCGGAGGAAAATAAACTTACCACACGTCTCTTGTTTGCCAACACTGGTTGAGCTCACATCCGTCCTGTGTTTTCTACTTCCGTTTTGCTCCCGTCAGTGATAACCCGTTTGGCGCGAACCTCACAGCGAAGCATGCGATGACTAAACGTTCCTACTTGGGGAAAACAGTTCTGCAAAAACGCCCAATTGTTTTTCCGCCGTTACTCCGCTAACTGTGTTATGATACTGTGAAAACAGCACAAAGTACCACGAGATGCTTAACTTCACTTTACTTCTATGTCGTGCGAGTTAATAAAGGTTTTGTCTTCGCGTATCTCCGTCAGCCCAGACTATCGGGCACTCGCCGCAGGAAATTGCAGAATCTCTGATTCCCTGTTGGGCTCTTAGTAATACCTTGACGCTTGAACTTAAAATGTGCGTTCTGTCGTGAGAAGTTCTTTTTTCAGGAACCCCATGTAACATGCAGGTGTACATGATCAACCTAGAAAGACGTCCTGAGCGCAGGGTCAGAATGGAGTACTGCTTCGATGAATTGGGCATCAGCTTCAAGGCAACAGCCGCGGTCGATGGAAGGTGAGCTCTAACCTTTTCTGGTAGTGTTTGTTGCACCAAAATCTTGCTCAAACAGCTTCATTGAATACAGTAGAAAATTTTGTCTCTGAGCTGTGTTGTGGAGCTGATGAAGTTTATTAAACACTACAAAAATACTTAGATGGTATCATGTTGTTCGGTATCAGTTTTTTTTATTTTGTTTTGTCTTCCCTTTAGTCGTAAACTATGGTTTTTTGAGTGTGCTAGCTTTTAAAGCAATCACCAGGGTGTAGCCCAGGTCCTTGTGATTGACTGAACCACATAATTTTTTGGAAGAACCACATTGTTCTTCCTCATCATTATCATAATTATTAAATCATCATAATAATCATTGAAATAAAGTTGTTGCTTTGTTTATCCATGTTCATCTTCGGGGGGCTTTACATTTTCTGAAACATTCAACTTTCTGAATCTACCGCAGATAAATGTATGCGCAACAAGGTATTCTTGCAAGAGTGAACGCTCAGTTGTCGCTGCCATTTTGACGAGCCTTCCAAAGTGCATAATTACGAGAAGTGCCACCTACTGAAGGAAAAACAAAACACATTTATTGTTTAAACCCTGAAAGGCAGATGGAAACACTTACCTACGCGCTACGGTGCGCGGCAGTGAACTGAATCGGGAAATTTTCATGTTGCACATTCATTAGCAAAGGATGGAAGGGTTGAAGGTGGTTTCATTCTGTATTTGTTTTTGCTTTGTATTGGAAGTGAAATTTGCTTTGTATTTTTCTGCTGGTGTCCATTTCAGTAGGATGTGTACAGTTGATGGCAAGGGGTGTATTGCAGCAGTCACAGTTTTTAGTCATTCCAGAGATGTTAGGGGTGCATAGGACATGTTGAAATCGATTTGTGATTCAGGCTGGAAAGCAAGCTCATTGTTCTGCATTTTTGTATGATTTCTAAGACCCCTGGTTTTCTGCTGCGGCACATTCAAACTTCTGAGCACCGACTCGTAAATTCCGCGATTTTCCGCAGCAAGGAGTCAACGGCTGCTTGGAACGGGAAACACTTTATTTTCTTGGTTAATGTGGGGACAAAAATAGTTTATAAAATCACAGATTGAAAGCACTCTTGTGGCTCAGCATTACATACATGATATCTTGATTTCTCGTCTGACAAAGACAAAAGTCTGTCACCTGCAATCATTTTATACCTGCTGAAAGATCTTTCAGCATCTGCAGAGTTTATAGGAACTTTATAGGAAGGAGTTTATAATACATGCCCTGGGGACATGTTTTGTTTAGGACACCCTGTTTTGTTCCTGGGCTGTAGGCATTATTTAAGAGCCTCAACTTTTTAAAGGCAACCTCCCAGACATCAAAACAAAATCCCCCCGCGCCACTGCTAAACTGCACACGGGAGGGACACTGCCCCTTCCTCAGGTGAAGTATGCACAATAAACTTGGGCTAACATTATCTTAAGCTGATGATGATGATAATTCGTGTTTTATTTGTCACAGCGGTAACTATGACCATAATGCGCCAAGACTGTGATATAAAGCATTAATGATTTTACGAGAATATGATCCAGTGATTGATTGAAAAGGATGTAAGGATTCGGTTGAAACTAACGCATTACTAATCAAAGGACATAAAAGAAAGCTGTAAAGCTACAATGCATTTAAAAGACCAATAGTTTGGACAAAGTTAAAAACCCGTTCAAAATGGTACAAAGGCTTCATCCCCCATTAAAAGGGAGGGAAGGAGAGGTAAATGGTACGTGTAAAACTCACGAAAAAGACCGTGCCGGTGAGTTTTATACGATGGGCACGTAATGGAGAAGTGGAGGACGGAGAGCGAGGTATCCTCCCTACGGAGGAGGTGATCCTGCGTCAAATGGGTGTGCCCAATCCTCGGCCTGGCGGAAACAGCTTCATGCAGGCGATTGTTAAAAACGTGTTGAGTTCGCTATGGTGGCTTTAAACATATTAAGTTTGTTCTCATGTTGTGTATCCCAGTACTTGCTATTTATGCTTCTCAGGGGTGCTGGCCGGAGGTCATGGGAGGGTGCATCAAAACGATCTGGTTTATCTTAAGCTAAACTACAATCTGTCTGTATTGGTCCTGAGGCATGGGCAATTTTGTAACGCGGGCGTCAATTTTGTAAAGCAGGCTTCACCTGACGCTTCCCTGCGTGAGATGAAGCCTGCTTTACAAAATTGAAGCCCGCTTTAGTGGGCCTCAAAAGTGGGCTGTGATAATGGGACTATGGTCTTATGATTCTTGATTTCTGCATAGATTATCACCCTTGTTCGGGGGGTTCGACGCGGCAAATTAAAATTAGTCAGTGGCGCTGGCAAAACAATCTTGAAATCCTTGTTCTCGCACACATTTTCTTTGGTAGTTTTTCAGTTGATGAGAAAGTGCCTACCCACAGGGCTGGTGTAGCAAAGTTTGCACTGTGCCATTTCGGGCCCAAGCTGCCACGTATCCAACAGTCGGTATATAGGTAGTTTCCTCAGCGGGTTCTGCATGGTGTTTCAAGTGGTATAGCGCCAAGGAAGGCTACAAAACATGTGGGAAATCCATAGAAAAAAAATGGTGCAGCTTGCCAAGTGCGAACAGCTCGAGACGGTGTATTTGAAAGTACCGCCGTCTGCTAAACTACCGCGCTGACGTTGCTGCTCACTTGTGTCACCTGGCCCAGAGAAACGAGTTTATAGGAACAACACTGTCGACATTGCCAGTGATCCTGCCAAACTGCTTGAAGGAGTACCAAAAATGATCAGAGCTGATGAGGGAAATTTTACAATGCCATCATAATAAGGGTTAAATGATCGACATAATCATCTGACGTGCCATCGTTTTTAGTAGCACCACCATCAGCACCATCTGCATTATAATAGCAGTTGTGATAACAATCGCAGAACAGAAATTAACAGCAAGTGCCTCACTCTCAGTGCATCTCTTTTCTTGGGTATATCCGCATTGGATAAGGAATGACCTTCAATGCACTGTGTGTTTCCTGCCCTAACGAATTTCAAGGCCGGGGTTGTGGAAATCCAGTGATCAGGTCCAAGTAAATTGAAGCCCCGGGTCGACCCTTATGCCTCATTTGGAACAGAGACTGTTCTCCTACCTGGTAGAATAGTCTTTGTTGCAAATATTTTGAGCCCCAACTTGAATCTTCTGCCGAAACTTGTGGTGTGTTTCGATAAATGTGGCTCGTTACTTCATGTAAAATAAGTTCCTGCCACTGTCTGGCTTTTTAGACCAAAGAGTCGAACCGAATAACTTATTTTCCGGCTGAACCGGAACGGAACCGATATTGTCATCTTGGAGCTGAACCGGAACTGAACCGTTTCAAGAAATTTCGGTTACCGGGTCAAATAATTGGTCCACAAACGTTGAAATTGGCTATCTGAGATAAACTTTAATAGTCTTTAATGTTGCTCAGAGTTGACATTTACGGCTTGTTTGTGTTACTCTCTCCACAAAGAGGCTCACTCGACACGCTAGATATTTTGCTGTGCTCCTTCGCAAAGCATCAATATAGAGATGATTTGTAAGAATACAGAAGCGCCCTTGTTAGAAACAGAATGAAGTCCCATTTGCTCGCTTCTTTATTGTCTCCCGTGGTAGATCCGTTTTATTTTGCGTAAGTCACCTAGCTGGTACATGCGTTCCAACACGGTTTGCTCGAACGAAACGAGCGACCGATTCCAGTGTCTAGCATACGCATTACGAATCGGTGAGCAAGTCGGTGTCGGGACGCTCTCTTTCGATATCCCAGCGTTCAAAATCCCAGGTCTCGAAAGCCACAATACCAAAATCACAAATTGATATCGCGGAGCATCTGGCCAGCTTCGGTGGTTTTCGATGTTAGTCGAAGCCATTTTAGCGACGGTTAGGCTTAGCAGGGCGGACGCGCTGGAGCAACAGAAAAGGAAGCAACGTTGGTTAGTTTATGCACTGGCATGGCGTAGCCAAAGGGAAGGGTGGGGGTTCAACCCCCACCCCGAAACTGTACCTCTGGTAGTGCTTTTGGGAAAGGGAAACGGGGGTGAAGTCCTCCCCCTCCATGTAAAGTTCCCATAGAACCCCTCCAGAAATATTTTTCTGGCTACGCTACTGAGTTTATGGCACGGTATGTGGTCACGACTCACGAGAGACCCATATACATACTGCTGCAGGGAAACGTAAACCGTTACCGCCCCCGTTACTGGTGCATGTTTGTTTCTGTTTCAGTTATTACCAATGTTGTTTCCGTTTTGGTTTTCTTCTTTTTGTTTGGTATATTTGGTTTCAATCTGTACGGATGGTACTGCATAAGGGAGTATCGAGGAAAAAAAGAAAAATGCCCGCTCGCGGGGCGTAGTGGTTAGTATGGTCGCTCTCCACGCCGAAACTGGGACTGACGCGGGTTCGAATCCCTGTCTGAGGTATTCCCTGAAGTCTGCCCAGGACGCGTACTTACCCTCCCTGTCCCCACTCCTTCCTGCTGTCCTGTCCCCATCTGGCTTCGCGGCGCTACCACGGAATAAAACAAACTATTCTAAACTACGTGTCGGAGTTTACGTGGGCCACACTTGAGCATGGAAGTCAGAGGAGCCATTCCTATTGGTTATCGTTCGCACGTGATCCTTCCGGCCTGACGTGACACCAGGAGTTCCTCCCATCCATTGCTGCAGAACTTGGAGAGTTTGCAGGTTCATATACGTATGCGAAAATAGCTTCCCCCCCCCCCCACAAAAAAAAAAAAAAAAAAAGAAAAGGGAAAAAAAAGTTTACTACTGCTTCTGTTATTCGTAGAGATTATACATGCATAAACGGCGGTGCGTCTCCTACATAAATTCAATATTCCGCCGTTGTTCCGCATCGTGCTCGTTATGGTCTTAGAAATCCAGTGAACCGGCAAGGAAATGTTAAGGGAATTAAGTGCCTCAGGGCTGAAATATTTCCTGCAGAGACTGTTTCCCGGAAGACGAACAGTCTCTGTTGAAAATATCTCGTCCTGAGGCCCTTTCGTTATGCTCTTATTGTGTATGTGTGTGTGACGAAAGTGGGATTACGGACCACAATCCAGATGAACGAGAACACGGGACTGCACCGCTTTTTGCTTTCAACCTGCGCATGAAACACATGGGGTGGTCAGATCTAGCGAGGCAGCAAGATGTCTTCTATGTAGAACTGACGTCAAATCCAAGGAACTCTGTATACTACCATACACAGGACATGCCGGCTGTCGCCGCTTCGCTTCTACGCGTAATCACGTGACCGATTAACGGAATCCGCGGCAGAGCCATAAACTGCTCTGACCTGCTCTGACAGAGCTGGTCTTGTGGGCCCTGCGGGCTACTTGTAGCGCCACCTGTTGTGCACATTACGATTCTTCCGCATGAGGTGTTCTGGGCAAAGTCAAACCGACGGTGGACCACTCTCTAGTGTAATTTCATTTCTGCAAGATATGAATTGATATTTATAAGAGACTATTTACTTATTTCGTACGCTATTTCTGATCTACACTAAAAATTGCTGTTGTACGTAGCATAACGTCATTGCGATGTCGATGGTCACTGTCACATAGCATGATGTGCTCATTGGGGACAGCATTATCCGTTCAAGTTATTTGCAGAACCAAGTTGTTTCATACAGGTCAACGGTGTATACGCCGGCTTGGCCCGTTCGGGTGTATCTTGTTCTTGTTGATGCGAGCCACACAGTGCTAACCGGAAGGATCTCGAGAAAGGAGCTTTTTTTTTTTTCATATCGGGGCGACAAGGAGACGTAAAACAACACAACAACGAAGTCGCAACTTTCAACCTTTACAGTTGCATGTGTTACAGTGAACAAGAAAGGAGGAGAGAAGGAAAAATACGCGGTGCATTTCATTGTAACATGCAACAGTAAAGGCTGAAAGTTGCGACTCCGTGTCTTTACGTCTCCTTGTCGCCCCAATATGCAATTTCACAAACCAGCGTTTTTTTTTTCTTCTTTGTTTTCTGTAATCTTGCAGAAGGATCCGCTATATGCGGTTCAAAGACACAGTTTTCTCTCGCAAAATCAACACTCGACAAGAGCCGTGTTTGCATCCCGAGAACGTGATAATTGGTCATTCGAATCCCGGTAACATTTCTCGAGTTTCCTCAGACAAATTCCTTCTGAAATGGGCCCAAGATGCACGAGCGACAAAAATACATATGGACGGAGACTCCATTTCATCGTCCCACATTTTCCATGGCACAAAAGACACGCACAAATCGTTGTTGCAACACATAATGCTTGGCTCGCTATGCAAACTTATTCGGTTCTGTTCGAGCTCATACGACATGCACTTATTCATACAAGAAGCCACATGAACGTGGGCTCCAATAGAATACTTCCAACACTTGTAATGCCATCCACTGTGCAGATTATGAATCATGAGAGAGACGGTCTTTGGCATATAATATTCTGAGCAAATCGTCTGTCGTATAATTGCGCTTGAATTATTTGGCATGACAATATAAAGGGTATATTCGCAGTTTCCGAATAAACCAAAGTACGTGCAACTTATCTAGTATCGCTCACTCATTCGACAGTATAATCCTATATGGAGAAGCAGAATCTACATTTGCGCAACCACCATCTCCACATTCTTCTTTCATCCAGCCACATGTGCTACTTAATCAGGCTTGTACAGGATACTAAAAAAACAGTAAGTTAAGTTACTGAGTACCAGGCAAAAAAGTAACTGGAGTAGAGAACTAAATGCTCAACCTTGCAAAGTACGAGGGGTGTTCAAGTCAAACCGGGACTATTCATTTTTCGCAAAAGTAAAATGAACTTACAGGCGAGAAATTAGTTTTATTTTTCAACGTAGTCTCCAGCTGCACTAATGCACTTGTCCCAGCGTTTCACGAGGGCTTGGATGCCAGCACCGTAGAAATCCTTACCGGCGCGTAGCAGCCATGATCGGACCGCATTCTTGACCTCGTAGTCGCAGCTGAAGTGGCGGCCCCCAAGGAACGCCTTCAGTGACCCGAAGAGATGGAAATCGCTGGGGGCGAGGTCTGGACTGTAAGGGGGATGTGGCAGCAACTCCCAGCCAAGTTCCTGTAAGGTGCGTGTCGTGAGATGCGCGGTATGGGGGCATGCATTGTCCTGTAGAAGGAAGACTCCTTTGGTGATAAGGCTCGGCCGCTTTTGCTTCAGCGCCTTATGCGCATCCCTGAGAACCTGGCTGTAATATGCACTATTTATGGTGGTACCACTGGGCAGAAAATCAACATGAACAACGCCAGCCTTGTCCCAGAAAACCGTGGCCATGACCTTACCCGCAGACGGGGTGCTTCGGAACTTCTTGGGAGCTGGCGAGTCCGGATGCTTCCACTGTTTTGATGCGCGTTTGGACTCAGGAGTGAAATGGTGCACCCACGTTTCATCGCACGTGATGATCCGATCAAGGAACGGCTGTCCTTCAGTGTCGAAACGGTACCTTAGCTCTTTGGAGATTTCCAGTCTTCTCTGCCGGTCAAACATGGAGAGCTGCCTCGGGACCCAACGGGCACTAACTTTCCGAAACTGGATGCGTTCATGAATGATAGTGTTCAACGTTCCCACAGAAAGGTCCGTCTTTCGAGCCAGTTTGAGACATGTTATCCGTCTCGGCCCTTGAGGATCCGGCGCTCCGCAAGTTGGATGTTCTCAGGAACTCTGACACTAAATTGTATCTTTTAGCTGTTAATTCTTGAATTGTGCTGGGACTGTACCACAGGGCTTGCCCTCACACTCCCGCCTTGTGTACATTTTTGCAATATTGACTAAATAAAGATTACGAATACCACTGGGCTCCGAACCGCCCCGGCCGGGATCGTCCTGCACTGATGTACGGCCGTCTCGGAACCGTTTGCACCACTCAAACGCTTTGCTGCGGCTAAGTGTATCGTGGCCATACTGAGCCTGAAGTCTTCTGTGAATTTCAGATGACTTTACGCCTTCATTCACGAGAAACTTCACGGCAATTCGCTGTTCGATGTGCGCGCGCACCACGTTGTCGGCCATCTTGTCTAGCACGTGTCTTCTGTTTTGCACGAACTTTGGACCACCACGTGGTGAACGCGGAGGCCTGTCGCGTGTGAAAATGACGAAAAAGAAGTAGCGCGAGCCATTTGTACAGTCAGGAGACAGAAAGTCCCGGTTTGAGTTGAACACCCCTCGTATTTGAGTAGAATACCATAGTAGTTACAAAAGTAATTCGTTGCTTTCAAGGTACTACATGTATCAGGTTAAAATTTGTGAAATTTACTGTCAAACAAATAAACACAAAATGGAGACAAAAAGGTCAACTCATACGGACACACTTCTTTTCCGGCAATACCTGGTGTTCTCCTCCTCTCTTCATGCATATATGGAAGTGGCATAGCAAGTTTTTCGTATTCTCGTTCTTCCTGTTTACCGAAAGAAAGAAGAAGAAACAGATAATTTAATAAAGTATCTTCGGAGTAACTTACGAAGTGAGTACAGGTTACTCCCAAAAACTATTTAAGTTATAATAGTAAATACTCACTTTTAAAAGTATTCGTTAGATACCAAGGTACTCCCCAAAGTAGTTAGAGTAGAATGTGTTTGGTAGAATATTCAAGTTATGTAGAAGTCTGTACTTTATGGATTCGACGCTATTGTTCCGTAAACACCTTGTCCTATCTTTAAGTTCCATGTCCCTCTGCCTGCTCTATAGGTGTGTGCAGAAAGAGTACCCAGCCCACATTTACGCACGTACGGACTTCCGGTGGCGCATGACGACGCATTTATGCCATGAAAATCAATAAAAGAATCGTAGTAACCAAACTCTTCGTAACAAAAAAGTTAGCCACGCAAACTTTGCTCTCCGTGCATACCGAATTGCCTATACAGAAGTCAGTATGGCTGTCGCGGCACAGTTGCCTTCAGCTACCGCTAGGGGTGCCAGATTTTGTTTCGGTTTCTGCACAGGTGGCACCCCTAGTGGTAGGGCGACGCAACTGTGCCGACGCCGCCATGTCCCATAGCAAATACATGGGGGGGGGGGGAATGTTCGCGTGGTAAATGTTTTTGTTACGCAGTTTGCTTATCACGATTTCTTTTTTAAAATTTCCATCGCATGATAATGTGTCGTCGTGCGCCACCGCAATTTCGTACGGTATGCAGGCAAAGCGCTACGTGCGTAAATACTTTATCTGCACACACCTTGTACCTCTCCCCGCCATAACAGAGAGAAACGATTTCACTTCGCTAGCGGCTTGTAGGGGACTTGACAGTCGGGCACAGGATTAGGAGGCGAGCAAGCTGCTGTAACGGACGGCAGCACGTCCTTTGAGTGTGAGGAATCAACAGAAAATACGACGGAACCTAGACTGCAATTATTTATCTTTGTCGCCACCCATCCCGACCAGATGACGCCATTCACTTACCAGGCAGCGGACTTGTGAAGACGGCAGATCCAAGTGGCGGAGTAAACAAAGAACCATGGCGACGAGGAAAAAGGGTCGCACTTCACGCCACATGCCGTCAATTCCGATTATGCGTATTTTCTTATATAACCAGCATAACTCTTCGAGAAGTTGAGAGTCTGCTACTGTCAAGTGCTGTATCGGCCCGTTATTTATACTTCTCGCTCGTTCGCTAAAAGGTTGCGTACGAATCTCAGACTCATTGGCAGCGCTTCCCGCACGAACAGCGAGCGCGTGCTCAATGCACTGCCAAGGCTATTGAGGTTCAGTCTGAGACTCTCGTACTGTACTGAATTTTTACGCAAACGGGCCCGGTAGTACGTGTTTGTTAGGAGGGCGACGCAGTACAGATCGAGCGCCGGCGAATTATTTATATATTTATGTCTCTGTTCGCTTCGCTCGAGAGTGTTAATATTCCAAATTCTGTTTCTCAACGCCCACTGTTACCACGCTTGTTGCAAAATCGCCTCTTGTCCTGGTTATTGGACTTTGAGGTCACGCGACCATTTATAATATGTTATGGAACCTCCCTGGGACGACTAGATGAGCATATTTTGCATCGCGTATTTTTTTTTTATTAGATGCTTATGACCTGACCTGACAGCTAGTACAGTGCGAGAGATCGACAGGAAACGAAGACAGAGCTCCTACTATCAACAATATTTATTTTTCACGAAGCAGCTTGTTTTAGAGAAGTAGTCTGAAATGCGGGAGAGAAGGAAGGTTTTACGGTATAGTCACACGTTTGAACGCTACTGAGACGTTTTTCTCTCGCCTTTAGCTACGCAAAATCAAAGACGTCACAAAAGGACGCACAGAAAGGACGAACGATTGATCAATTTTTATGATCAGTTTTTATGATCGAGTGTATGGGGACCAGCTTGCACTACTCCGGCACGATAGCGTTTGTGAAGCGATATGTACATGATAGCGAAACCATGTGTTCGACATGCGCCAAACGCCTCTGAAATACGCGTATGTGAAGAAGGCACGTTCTTTGTGTACCTGTTCGGTTCCTCAGTTCACTGTGTTGCATAGCGTTCGCTGCGAACTTATCAGATACCCGCCCAAGCAGCACAATGTACTGAGTGTCGAGTGCAATAGGGGTGGACGGTATCCGTCTTATCAATGTTCTTTAGTTTCACGAGTCTGTTCAAGGCCTTCCACCTACCACTTGACTTTCAGTACATTATGCTGCTTGGGCGTGCTGGTGGATTTTGTGCTTTCTTTTGGTGTTCTAGAGACAGGGGCGGATCCAGACTCTCGCTTTTTGGGGGGGGGGGAAGGGGTTGTTGAACTGCGTAACTAGGGAGGAGAGAGGGGAAAACTAATGTATAACCGAGCGTTCTGGGGAGGGGCGATCGCCCCCCCCCCCCTTTGGATCCGCCACTGTCTCTAGAACGATGTCGAAAACGAAGTCACGTCCTCATGTAGAACGTTCACTTTCACGTCCTCAGGCGGCACGTGACGTTCCGTAGACTGCTACTTGGAAGCTCTTTTATATTCATTGGGTTCAGGAGAGGTGGAAGACATGGAGTAAAACCCACCTCCGACCAAAATCGATTCATCAAATAGGCATCTGGTGGAATCGGGTTTTACGCGGGAAAATCACATAAGGAGTATGCGTCGTTTCCAAACATGCCTCATTTTGTCTGCTCCACCACAACTAAGTAACGTAAACGACGTTAGAGTCCTGTCCGGCGTGTCGGATGTGTTTTACTGTTGACCAGCTCCGGCACGTGCGGTCTCCGAGGAACGGCGACTTACCGAAAGAAAATCGGATTTCGCTTCGTCTATGCCACGTTGAGTAAACAGCTCCACCGAAAGAAGAGGGAGAAAAGATGCAAATTTCTCGTCTCGAATCAACATTTCTTCTCTCGTTCAGGCGATGAAAATTTCGTAGAAAGGAAGTAGCTATTTATTCGCGCAGAAAACATCCTAATTTATCCGCAGAATTAGCCGCCGCTTTTGTAATTGAAAATGACCGCATAGTGCACACAGAGCGATTCATGTATAGAAAAAGAAGGCTGTTACCGTCAACTCAAGAGACGTACTTGGATTGAATCGACGTCGACGGCAGTTTAAGAAAACGCACCAGCAGTGGGATTCGAACTCAGACTCCCTGATTGCCAGTCAGAGATGCCTGACCCCGCGCTGTGCTGGGCACCCTTTTCCCGCCAGGAACAGGAAAGTTGGACACATAATGTAGCAATCAGTTACGAACACCCTCGCACCCCTGGCAGAGAGGACAACAAGCTTTAAAATAGCAGTCGCGCGAGTCAAGCACAGTACCCCGCAGAGAACCCCGAATGAACTCTTTGCGACCTATGTTATGGAACTACTACTTCCTTCGGATAGTGTCACTTTTCCTTGCAGAATTCCCTTTTCGGGCCGGCCACTCCACTGAAATACACGGCATAGCGCCAGCACTCCAAAGAAGCAGCATGGAATTGCGACATAAGGCTTCTCCGCCGCCAAAGAAAATCAAGATGCAGCCATCTGCTGGGAAGTCTATGTGAACTGTCTTCATGCAGGGTGTCATCCATATGGATATCTTGGAGCAAGGGGTCACGGTTAATGCCCAGTCACGTTGCTAAAGGCGAAACACAGTTGGCAAGAAAATGCCTGGGATGTTGTCCGGAAGGGACATTCTTCTTCATAACAATGCCCGCGTCTTCACACTGCGAATTTGACGGTCGCAACCCTGGCCGAAATACGCTGGGAGGTTTTGCCCGATGCCCCTCCACACAGATGAAGCCCTCCCAGAATATATCCTGCAGTGGCTACGGCAGCAGCCCACTTCTTTCTACGCCAAAGGCATCAAAGAGCTGCCACATGAAGAGCAGCAGTGTCTCTAGATAGCCAACTCATGCGCTGTAGACGTTTTTAGAAAAGCATGCGCCACTTGTGGCACGCAAGGGCTCATGGGAACTTGGAGCGTTTTAGAGCAATACGAGACGGCCAGAGGCGGAGGTAGAAGAAGAACAATAACATTCCCGGTGTGCGCAGAAGCAGCGTCAGCCGAAGCAGAACCGAAGCAGACGACGGAGCAGTGTCCCTCAAAGTTCTTGCTTGGTGACGCGCACATCTTTGTGAAATCGTCTATTTATAACAGGTGCTTCACCAGTTTTCCTTTCTGTCTAAAGAAATAAAAGTCTAGGTCAACCTCGAACGAACCTTGTATTACCACCACTGGTATGAAACTTGGGATGTGGGTCTACATTTATGCGGCATAACACTTGTGTTTTTTGGTTTGTGTCAGTAGGGGGGCCCAACAGCGGGGCATCTTGTTGTAACTTGAACAGTGAATGATGTGCAGTGTAAGTAATTAAAGGAACTATAATAACGTGCCCTTAAATTCCATGTACTGAGATTTGGTCGTATAGGTTAAAGAATCCCCAGGTGGACAGACTGTGGTGTCGCTCATGATCATGGCTGTCTCGCGACTTAAAATCCCAAGGGCTGCTCTCGCGAGGAAACTAAAAGGTAAAAAAGGCTGCTTTACAACGAAATTCCTTTCAAGATGAGGCGTTCTAAGAGTCACGGTATCAAAATTATCGCTCAAATGAAAACCACAAAGTAAGAGATCTCTGGGGAAATCCTGCATCTACACTCGGAATTAAAAAGGGATTAAAATCTTTCTAGGTATCCCTGCTGAGAGCGGACACTTTTATTGGAAGTACTCTCGTTCCAAGTTGGCGTTGGTAATATTTCATGTTTTCTTTTTTTTTTTTTATATGTTGAATAATTAGTTCCCTTCTCTCTGGTGAATACATCAGACATTCTCGAGATGAGTGGCATATTAAACGCAACTTTTGCAAATTGTAGGAACTATCAACACAGTTCCATTTTAAAGGGCGTGTGGCGGCCCCAGTAGTGCAGGGAAAATGCGCAGAAGACAGTTATATCCCTATCCACGTGACCTGCGTTTCAACTTCAGCAACGGGGGTAACGTCGAAAAGGGAAAAAAAAATAAAATAAAACACTGTCAAGGAGCCCGCGAAGAGGGAATCACACACGTAACATGAAAAACGGTTAGGAGCAACTAATATTTATTCGAACAAGAACTTTCGTGCAAGAGACTGCACTTCTTCAGGTTACACAACTAAGTGCGACACGAGTATATATAAACAACCAGACAGTAATACGTAGGTATAGAATATCGATGCCTCAAGTATGGAAATGTATCCGTCTGTGACAACGCTTTTTCTCGTAGTGTTTATTTATTCAGAACCAGGGTGCTGAGTGTCTTCTCGTACGCCCACCAATCCGTCGAGGTATTGTCGTGTAGCGCATGGAAAGATGTGTTGATCGATATCGCGAGCAATACTCAAAGGGGAAACATCCACTTGCAGAACATTTTGTGCCCCGAAGAAGCCGTCGCAGCAAAGTTGTCTCGTGTGTGTTGTCAGGTACGGGAAATGCGGGGCAAAACGGGGCATTTTTAGTCGTTTTTTGCTCGACCTATCTGTCGCGGGAATGATCTTAGGTGCCTGTTTATTTGGCACGGGAATTGTCGTGATTGGTGCATGCGTTGAAGAGAGAGAGAGGAAAAGTAACTAAATCGGTCTCTTCATGCCTGGAAGGTTAGTCGTGGGTTATTCACAAAAAGTTACAGTTAGCCTGCAAAAATAGTAACTGAGTTACAGCTTTTTTTTTAATCCAACAAGATCCAGCTACAGTTACCAAGTAATTTAAAATTTACTTTATAGTTACATTTTAAGCCAGCACAGCATATGCCGGTGGGAGAGTATCGTCAACAACAGCTGCTCTATTTTAATGATAATGATTGAAGAGTTTCATTGCTGGAATAATGAGTCGCCTCGCAATGAGTTTCGAAGAGCTTTGAGGGCAGAGCGTTGATAGGCTGGATTTGGCCATGGACCAAGTAATTTTGACATAATCAGAGTGCGAGATTCGCTGATTTAGGGCCACTGAAAGTGTGGTTCTGAAGGGTTGGTAGTGCGGACAATGGAGAAGCATGTGCTCGAGATCCTCCAGATCATCGCAGTGACGCCATCTTGAAAAGCCAACTTGTTGCAAGCGGTAATGCCACTGGGCTGTAAAAGCCACACAGAGTCTCACACGATGAATTAATGCGGTCTTGACCAGAGGTGTTTCGTGGCACCCGGAAAGCCAGGGTTGCATCAACTCTTGCGAGCCTACAAATGGAGGGATAATGTCATTTGTCAATTGGCGGAATGTTGGCTGCAAGCCACGGGTGCCGCTAGACGTCGAATAATGGAACGACGGTCTCCTAAGAGATCGCCTCTGACGATGAAGCACCCCAATCGTCGCCATCACCATAAAGATACGCCTATTAGATCTTTCTTTCACGCATAAGGCTCAATCTCTGCTGATTGGCTCACATGATCTTCGAAGAGATGGTCGGTTCTCGTTTAGAGCTGCGTCTACCATACCTGGTAGGCGATCTTCTAGCCGATGGCGCGGGATGTTGTCTCTCGGTTGAGTGCGCGAGTTGCTTTTAAAAGAGAACGTATTGCAAAATGGGGTGCGATTTTAAATCTGTAATTCGTGGTGTATCTAATGCTGCACCGTTTTTTTTTTCTTGAGTGAAAATCGTCGCAAAAGGAAATCGTATTCGTCGGTATGGGGCATTAAAACCCATACACCTTACTGGAAGAATTATGAACATCACGCAAAACCATACACAAAAGGAACCTGAACATTTCGAAGGTAGCGGGGGAGGGAGCATTTGTGCCCTGTAGGGATTGTCCCGATAATTCATCCTAAACTACTGCGTCTAATCTGTTTTTTGAAACAAGTCGTACTGTACGAGAAATTTATCTCCTTCCGTAAGAGAAGACATTTCAGAGGCGTTTGCGAATGTCAGTATAACTTCCTTGCCTGTTTCTTAAGTGATCAGATGAGTGTCGCCCGCGTCTCACATTATAAAAAGTTAATGGACCATCATTTGGCGAGCTCATCTCTGCCTACTCCAGTATTCCGCGTTCCAGAAAATAGTGCAACGGAAGATGTTTTATGGTGAGCGATGTTTGGCCGCCTTTCACGTCGTCTGGGAACCTTTATGACATTCAGTTTATCTTTCGTTTTCTGGAACCATTTATGATCGTAACTTTCCACGCAAGGGACTCACTACCCAAGTATATGCTCCCAAGTTCAATATGCTGAGTAGTGCTTTCGAAGCACTTCCATGAATAGGCTACAATGTGACGTCATCGCTTGTTTTGTTTCGTTTCTCTATAACTAGATGTGTGCTTTTCTTTCTTTTTTTTTGGCATAATGGGCTTTGAATGGATCACAAGCCAGAGGTCCTATTTTTATAACTTAGTAAAAGCTATGAAATGAGCGCATAAAAGGCATACATACCCGCTTATATAAGAAGGCTTGTACGTAAACTAGATACTGTACACTCAAGTTACTCTGTCTCAAATACTTTCGTGAATAACTTTGTATCTTACAACCACAACAGCAAATAAGTAATAATGATGTAGTGGGTAATCTTACAGGTACTTCATTTAGTATACTTTTTAGAAGTAAGTTGTACTCATTCCATAAATTACTCCTAACATGATTCGTTTTCCTTTTTCTTTTCTTTTTTTTTCGTGGGAACGGGGAAGGTGGACAAAAAATCAAATTGTATTTTCTTTGGGCCACTTTGATGTGCATCCATGGAGCGAGAAGGCGCATTCCTCCAAGAAGGGGAAATGCAAATGAGCATCTCAAATTTGTCTTTATTTGTTTCACATTTACAGAGGTCGATGAAGTAGGCGGTAATTAGGAGGAGAAGAGCCAGCCGAAGAAATAAACACTTGAGAACGGACTGCTAATGGTCTGCGGTCTTTACCTAGAACCCTTGGCACATTACGACAGTAAACTTTATAAATTGTAACTTCATGGAGTATCTTGGAAGTAATGAGTTACTTTTGTGACTATTTTGTACTGAAATAATTTTCAATGTTGAGTGTTTAGTACTCTACAACAGTTACTTTTCATCTGGTACTCGCTAAGTTAAGTTATATACCTTTCTTGAGTATCTTACACCCTGCTTATAGGCCATCGAGAAGCATCTGCTCGTTTTGAGGATGCTGAAAAATGCGAACAAGCACTTGGGTTGCAAATGACTTGAAACAAATGCCATGCCTCATCGGGGAGTGGCAGTGCTCAACGCTGGCTGTGCAATACCTGGAAACTCGCTGTTCACTGCATACGTTATGATGAGCAACATTATTCGTAAAACTTTATTCGAAACGTGCTCGCACGAGGACGAAGAGAGCCAGCAATGATTAATCGAATTTTCATGTTGGCATGGTAGTTCACGTTCGTCGAAGCATACGTATAGGATAATGCTTTTCTCGCGTGAAAATGGCGTTAGACAATATTGGGGGTCAAAATGGGGCACTATGTCTTACGCGTAGTAGTTTATGTAGATTCATGTTCCCATTGTATAGTTTAGTTCGTGTTCGTCGAAGCATGCGTAGGATAATGCTTTTCTCGCGTTAAAATGGTGTTAGACAACGTTGGGGGTCCAAATGTGGGTACTCTATTTCACGCGTAAATCGTAATGGGAATTGGTGCTGTACTTAGACATTCGGTTTCTGTCGGGTAAAACGTTGTGCGACAGGCTGCACCACGCATGTTTTCTCCACAGACCAGACCTTGGAAATCATTAATTGTCCCCAACGCCAAAATTTTCTACGTAGTCCCCAGGTTATTGCGTCCTGTAACAAATAAACGTGCGAAAATGGAACTATTTTCACCGTTATCGATTTAACATTAAATTGCTCTGTCTACATTGTTTGTGACAGCGTTGCGTCCCACAACCAGTGGCTTCGCCCATGCTTTTTTCGCTCCTGTTGCACGCGTGAGTTTCCCATTTGTCTGGATTGACCTTCTGCGGACGATACATTCAGTCCGTTGTTGTTACTGACGTCAAATCCTAATAATCACCCTATCACCGCAGCATCTGTATCTGCGGTTTTCACACTCTTTGCGTCGTGCACTGCGGGATAGTCACTATGCTGTTACCGTCAATCAAGTGATTTGGAACATTCTTATCTAGTCGGAACGCGGTTGACCGAAAAATGACGGCAGTAAAGGCACCAGCAGTGGGGTTCGAACCCACACCCTCCGATTGCCGGTCAGAGATGCTGCAGAGGGCGTGTGGGTTCGAATCCCACTGCTGGTGCCATCATTTAAATGGAGTATACAACTGGGTGTATATTGGTCCTCCTATGTTTAATTGCCACTATAGTGTTTCCCGCAATGTAACGACTGTTACACTCGAACTTATTGGAGAGTTTTAGCATAAGATGTCTTAGCGCATGAGAGCCGCAGACGTCGTCACTGAGTGCTGAAAATCCAGTCCGGAGTTGTTTTGGAGGCGCACATTACCTTTTGAAAAACAAAAGAAGAAGAAAATATCTCGGTGCCCAGATTCGCCCAAAGTAAGCTTGCGTCGCGGAAGAACCACGGAACAGAAATAAAAGAAACTAACATCGGTTCGTGCACCATGAATTCGACAATGAAAAAATGGCTAGGAAGCAAGCGAGGTAGTGAAGATGATGCATAATGTAATACGCCGAGATTAGGGAACTAGTGAACCCCAGGGACTAGGGTGTCTGTCCCTTCGTGTTCCCTAGTCTCGGGGTTTTACATTATGCATGAATTCGACGACGATATTTCGGGTTAAAGCTCCCATTTTTTGCAATGGAATGACTTTCGCACACAAAGTGAATAATATGGCTACCATTTGATGATGGAGCAAGGTGCTGGTGTTTTGAGTTGCGCTGGGGAAACCTCACTTCTGTGTCTTTTATGACTGTTTTAAACAGAGTGAGACGAAGACGACAGCGAGCTTCCGTGTAACAGAAAAAGCTAATTTAATAACTCAGAATAGTCTTGGGCTGTTGCAGCCCTCTCTCGGTATCTTGCTCTCCTTAACCGTTCCCGTAACCAAAAATCTCGAGAGTATGTGGTCAAAAAATCGAAAAGGTTATCTTAAATATTCCCACCAATAAGAGAAGCCACATTTCAATCGTTATGTACTTCACGCACGCACGCACGCACGCGAAAACGATTCCGATACTTTTGTATCGACGTAAACGTTTTTACTCGACCTTTTTACATTTGCGAGCTTGGTATATTTTGGCGAGTATTCTGAACTTGGAGCTCTGGTTGCCTTCCCTTTCGTTTTGCGAGATCGTCCACAAAGCGAGGCATCGTTGTTTCCACACAATGGAGCCGTTTTTAAGAAGAACAAGCTTCTTCAGCTTCAACATCAATTCATAATTTACCGAACGAAGAGTGCGCTTTTACTACAACTGAGAAGAAATTACCCCAACAACCATAGGCGCCGTTACGAGGGGGAGGGGGGGCCCCTGCCCCACCCTGGCTTCCAGATAAAAGTAGAGTTTCTGAGCCAAGACAGTGTAGTTGCAGGGGCAAAAATTCTGCCACAATACCAAACTTTCTGCCCTCCCCCGGAAAAAATCCTGGAGGCGCCCGTGCCAACAACCCCAACGTCGAGGTCTCATCTATAGCCAACATAGTACTAAGCAGACAATGCACAATACCTGGCCGTCATATCGGCACGGGAGAGTTCACAGAGTTTTCCAAAATGTAAGCAAGCTTGAGAATATCATCCAGAAAGTCAATAGAATAGAATAGACGCGGCACGAAACGCACCGCTTCAGCACCTGCCAAACGCAATGGTCTATGAAATCCCAACCTCCTGTTCGTTTCCAGGCATCATCATGCTATTCTTTTTCGATTCATCATTTCTTGCAGGCGTTCTTACCTCTTGTTCCTTTGAGTTTCATTATTTCCATTTTAGAGGTATCACATAGCGGAAGCCTTTTCATTGTTCCCTTTTAGTATCTTCCTATCCTTCGTAATGTGAACCATTTTTCTCCCATTAGTAACTTCTTTTCTCGCTTCCTTCTTTCCACGTGCCGCTAGTTTATTACCCTAATCTAAAACAGCTCTCCGTTCTTTTTTCCATTGTAGTGTTACTAATCGATGTCACTCATTGTGTAAGTAGTTCTATAGTGCTATTATATTACCTACATTTTCGCGTCTCATATAATTTTATTGTTTTTTTTTTATTGCTGAACTGATGATGGTGATGTGATAAAGAAAAAGTGGGTATGTGAGTCACGACATTCAGCACACATTCAGCAAGTCATAGTCATTGCTGTACTATTGTTTTTTTTAGTTTGTTTTATTTTGGAAGAAAGTACAAGATACATGGTTTCAAGAGGACTGCGAGGGCAAGCCTGTAAAGCAGTCCCTGTAAGCTTGACAGAATTAGCATTATATACGAAATGGTCTTGTGGATAACAAACAACAAAACAAGAAGTGTTTCGCTTTATTGCTGCAGAATTATGCTTTCCCCACGTAATCCCGCAAGGCCCTTGGAGTACCGCAATAAATAAATAAATATCCTTCTCATAAAGAAAGCTAAGCCTTTGTATACTGGCTCCATGGTGCATTCTGTTGCGGACGGTGCTCAACATGCATGCATGGATTTTACCGTGCTTCCCCTCTTGTTTGTTACGGAGGGATCGTTTTTTGTTTCCCCAACTGGAACGGGGGAATTTTCAACGGTGAACGCGGCGTTCTAGTAGCTTGGCTGGAAGAGGTTGATCGGCCAAGCTTCCATTCTGCTCTCATGATGTCGTTTACGAGGCGGTAGTGCATCCGTAATAAAACGAGTAAAACAGACGCCGTTTGCTCGCTTATTTTTTGTTTAATTCCGCGAGGTGTCGAGTGTTTGGTTGGTCTTTGTTAGGGTTGTTTTGCACGGGCTCGTTCACGTATTTTGCTTTTATGTTTTTGGTTCAAATTGTGCGTTGGCATGGTTGATGCTCTATTGTCCCTCAAGTACGAGTACCGTATCTTCTGGTGTATAACGCGAGGGTTATGCAACCCGCTATGCAAGTGCTGTGAAGAGTAGAGTGCACCAAGATTGAAAGGGCGGAACGCTCTACGCGAATGTTGTTAGCACTATTGTGTAGCCCCTAGTCTGTTTTTAATCGTACCTAATTAATACATTAAATAATGCTAATGAGCTAGCTTTTCATATTATAGATTTAAGCGTCGAGGTGTGAGTTGGGAAAGTGTAGACTCCCTCGAGAACTACATGACCGAGGTGCTTCCAACAGGGCACGTTTTGCGTCCTTTTTCGGAACCGCCGTCCTTTTTCGGAAATATATAAATACCGTATGACAAATGACAAAGCGTCGCCATTGCCGGACGTATAGCCACGTGTTCTTTTATTTCGCGGGTTTTCATTTTAGCCGTTCTTGGTGCATGTTAATTGGGGCGTATATGCAGTCCCATGGCTCAAGATTTGCGCACTTTCTTTCTGTACTCCTCTTATTTACACAAAATGGCTTCTCGCTGCCGTCTTAACGGTGTGTACATTGAGCCTTTTTGACGGTGCGGAGGTGGCACTTTGTATGGTCCTCTCTCTGCAGCCAAGTTCAAGATGTACAGAGAACGGAGCACGTACTTGTTATTTATTCTATTCGAACCCTAAGAAATCCCATAAGTGCCTGTCTCTCGGCGAACAGAGTTCTGCGGCACCGCTAGAAGCAGAACCCTACAATCTACGTGTCTCGCAAAATACGGTTTGTCTGTGCGGGAGTTACATAAAATTAATTGATAGTTTTTTTTTTAAGTGACATCTCCCGCGGCCTCGGAGTCTGCACACAACAACTCGCAGGGGCGAGGAAGAATGTACATGTGATTAAAATTGAAAAAGAAGCATATTATTCCCCGGCATGGACCTTATAAGAAAATAGCGGCCACGACTGACGGACGCGGTCCCATTTCGAGAACCAGTCCGCCTAACCCAGCGAAGACCTGATGCGTCTCTCACCACCGTCGATAAGGGTTCGGAATCCCGAGCCGTTTTTACATTCCCGGGATTTCGGGATTTTTTTCGCAACTATACTCAGGAGTCGTATAGTACTGTATCCACTTGCAGAGCCATGATATCACAAATTGCGATATAGGTCGCCTCTTCTGTCATCCCCACGGAACATTCTAGCGGAAAAAAAAAAAAGACTGCTCATGGGGCAAAACCTGCGTATTACATTGAGCATTCGCACCGTGCCGGAATGTCAACTGAAATGCCGCAATGAAATGCGTCTCTTCGTGTCGTCTGTACGCAATATCTTCTGGCTGCGCCCCAGGATATTTCCCGCAATCAGTAGTGTACTTATGACTTATGGCCTACAGCAATTCTACTTACGCGGCCGCTAAAATTAATGAATTATTTCGCGTCATCTGCTGGGGCATTCTGGGGAATGTCACTTGTGTGAATACGTGGAACAATGCGGTTTGCTCGCCTTGCCTTTTATTGATCAATACTGACTGTTGTGTCCTAGTCTGCAGCAGCAGAGTCTATAATTTTCTGAAAACGCTGTCTCCATTTTCTCTTTTTACTCTCAAATATATATAAAGAGGGGAGAAAAGCCATTAAAGAGATAAGTAAATGACCTTAGACGTGTTTGAAATCCATAATATATGAAATGTATAATATATATATATATATGTTTCAAATATACGTATTCGTGAGGATCAAAAGAACAAAAAGAGGGGGGGGGTATACGTTTATTTCGGAAAGGTCAGTCTGACCGAAGGTCGGCTTGCTATTCCTAAATCAAAATATGTCACAAAGATGAAGTAAAAACAAATAGAGATTCTGCAATATTTCTTGTTGTATAGGATTGGAAGACTCCTTCTGATTTCATGGGAGTTTTATGCTCCGCTATGGCTTGCGTAGTTCACACGACGAGTCAGCAGCTAACGTGGTTGTATTGTATTGTAAGGTTGGTTCGGTTTCGGATTGCAAATCATATTTTTTCGGCAAAGCGACGCTTGAAACAAAAAATCGATAGGACACCGTTCTTTCCCTTTCACTCGTACCACCGAATATTTGTTGTCAAAAAAGACGCAATTTGTAATCTCGAAATATCGGGATTTGACCTTGCAAAATCCCGGAATTTCGGGACATGAACTTATGCTGAAATCCCGGGATTTCGGGATCCGAACCCTGCCGTCACGCCGAATAGCCCAGGAGGTTGTGAACCTGGCCCGCAACAGTCACGAGTACTTCGCAGGACGGGGTAGCGCCCAAGTGCTGCAGAGTGCTCACAACGTGTACCAGGCGGAGGTGATTTTGCCACACGACCACATGAGAGTGATTCCCAAAGTGGCGGATACGGCTTGGTGGTAGTTACAATACATGATAATGAGTGCAACAGAGACAGGACAACACGACACTGTAGCAGAAAGTGCGATTTCTAGAAGACGACCGCTCCTTGCTGATGTGTCGACCTGCTCTTCGAGGAACCGAAACCATGACCTTACTGGCGCTTCCGTGTAAAAATGCTTGCAGCACTGCTCCTAGAAAGATTTTTCTTAATATGAAAAAAAAAAAAAAAAGCGTAATATTCACTGAAGGCATTTATAGTTATATTTAGATACGAAGCCTTTGTGCAATGTTGAATTACGACACCAACTAAAATAAATACGTTTGTTTTTAGTTCGGGACGACAATTTCATTCCCTCGTATATTGCAGCTTCGCTGCCCTCATGTCGTAGGAGTTTGTTGCGGCTCCCATTTGTCGTTTTTAGCCGTTTCTGTTTCAGTGGACACACGAACGAAACGATTTGTCACAGCCATTCGGAAACGGTCGGATATAAATGATGTTTACGGGAATCACAATCCACGAAACGCAAAACTTCCCGGAAACAGACGCTTCAATGGAGCGCGACACTCTTCGTCCTAGTATTCCGAACAATGTCGGTTTTCTTTGTTTCCGTTTTTGTTTAAGGTTTGTTACATTCCTGCGGAGGGGAATCTTCGCGTGCTTCCAATTCCTAAACGTTCGCATGCATACACGGCCGTTGCTCCGACAAAAAGGAGGACAGTGTGTCCGCCGGCAGAAACGGCTGACGCTATCAAAGAGCTTTCTTCTTTGCGGTTCATCTGCATACGCTCGTCAACTAAATAAACCTCCTGACTTTTAAATTTTCCTTCGGACGCCTTCTGAATCTCTGTTTTACCGATCGGAACCTTCAGCGGCAAATATTCATAAAAAAAGAAGAAAGAAAGAAGAACGCGTAAATTGATTGGTTTCGATTTTATTTCTTGTGCGGAGCAGCGTACCAACGCGCTCAGCTCCTCCGGCAATCAATTACGTATTCATCCTGCTGGTTCACACACGGGAGTGACGGCAGATAAGGAACAGACGGAAGACGCGCTTCGATATGACCGTCTTCTGTACCCGACTAGACCCAAGTTTCGCAAGGTGTCGTAATTAACGATAAGACCACAGCAAAGTCATTCCTTAACTAAGGAGGTGCGCTAACTATTATGACAGCATCGATGGCCCCCCGCGCGGGCTCAGCTGTACAGAACAGCGACGACGATGGCACATTGTACGATTTAGTTCATTCGCGAGTCACGCAAAAAAGAAGAGAGAGAGAGAAAAGAAACGAAAAGAAAACGCAAAGTATGCCGATGACGATCCCTAATTTAATAAAATCAACTTTATTTTTAAGATGATGACGTAAATTAATAGGTAAACGCAGTATACATAGCAGCATATATCATACAGCAGTATACTAGCGTATAAGCACCGTGTCAACGAAACTTTCAGCCACAACTGCTCGTGATGACATCATTGATGACATTCTAATGAGCAAAGCATGCTCAACAAGTGATCGCCAGTTTAGTTCATGTTCGCGGTTAAGACTGGTTTAGAGAGTCCGATGGAGCGGGGCGTAACGACGCGCATCGCGAGCCGCTGCCGGTGAGTTCATAGTTCGACGACACTCGGCGAAGCGGGACGCTGCGGCAACGCGCTACTACGTCAGCGGCCGTCGGGGGAGTAGAGCAATGCTCTACATCTGGCGGTGGCCAGCGAGCTGTGCACGGTGTGGGCTACAGTGAACTCGCAGTTCCCAACATGGTGTCGACCATTGAGCTTTTGATCGAAACTGTTAAGGAGCATCCGTGCCTATATAATACACGACGGATGGATTATAGAGACAAGCAAAAGAAGGAGAACAGCTGGCAAGACGTGCCTTTCTTAATAATAATAATAATGGTGCCGTGATGTTCCACGTAAGGTTTGTCTGCCTAGAGTCACTAAATAAGCTACGCTTCAGAGTATCGACACTGAGGCAAAAAGAGCCGCCATGTTGTTTCGGATGACTCCAGCCCCACCTCTATTTTGGCAGTAGAAATAGATGAAGGTGAAGTTCAGCAGTGGAAGAAGACAACACTTCGAAGAGCGCTAAATGGATGGCGCTGGAGGTCATCCGAAACAACATGGCGGCTCAGTGTCGCTACTCTGAAGCGTAGCTTATTTAGTGACTCTATGTCTGCCTAGTGTGGCTGCACGTGCCACAGGGTAGGACTGCGGATACTTTCGCAGTCATACCCTGTGGCAGTTCAGTGTCCATATTTGGGGGTATCAACCGTATTACAGCGTAACACTGCCGAGGATGGGAAAACGGATTATGTGTAGTCGAAATTCCAGCACGCGGGCACAGTTGCCAGATATGACTGCCTTCTCACTACGAAATGTGAAAATCTCCGGTATTTCGTTGCGCTGCGCCGAATCGCGTCAGACTATGATCCCGGCAGGATGAGGAAGGATGGCGTAGCGAACGCTGACTGTCGGCGTGGATTGCGGGCGGCGATGGGCGAAGACTACGTCGGACTCTAAACCAGCCTTTTACGACGCTTTAATAGGTTTCCGACAACGCGATAAGCCCAGTCCTTTGATGTCATCACACTCTTGAGCGTAAATTTGACGTTAGCATTCCTGTATCGTTTTCGTGGCGACGATCTGTTAAGACTCGCTATTGTAGCTGACATCAAACTCGGGCGAAGGACATTAAACTTCTTTGCAAAGATAAGTGAACTCCTAAAACACATAGATTTTATCTCTAACTTTTTTTGTTGTCCTTATTAGTATTGGGCATCGCTGCGTTTTACAGCGCATCGGGCATAGAGAGTATACGCGTTTCGTACCAGAGCAAAAGTTGGAAGTGCTTTATTACCTTTTTTGGTGACTCAGATACTTCCGTTTCTGATACGAGCCTTTGAATTTCATTTCTTTCTGCCTCCGTTCCGGCAACGAAATTACTGTGATGGAGCTCCAAGTGGATGGATATCCCTTTTCAGAGCGGGAGGGTCATTCCACAAGAACCGTCCCAAAATCGTGGCCCAACCCCCACGGACTTTTGACAATTTTTTTTTTCACTACTTCGTATCATTGAATTATGAATGTCAGAAAAATATTTCAGCCGAATTCCACGCGGTTTTCACGCGAGGCGGCGCCAAAGTCTGCGTGAGGGCCAAAAAGTAGGGTGCGTTGAATGGCTTCTCCGCAGGGAACGGCTCCAGCTATTTGAGATTTGTCACTTCCAGACTGATCAGGAAGCACTGCCCCTTAGTTCTAAGTGAAAAAATTCGGATGACAACGTGTATTTAAGGCGCGCCACAGGCTATAACTGTTGCGTTTTTGTCGCATGTTTGGCATTTTTTCCCCGTTCACTGGAAACACGCGCAAGTATGAAATTTCGTGTCCTGGTAGATGTGGACATGGCTAACATGTAGAAAAATTTCATTCCTTCAGTTAAAGGAGAAGGCCGCGAAATATGGTGGGCAATATGCAAATTTTCGAAAATTGCTAATATTGGAAGGAATAAAAAGTGAAGTTGCCATCGTGATACAGACACGCCGTCAACGCTAAAATAAAGCTCAGCCTGTCCACTTTAAAATATAAAAAAATCTCCAGGGTACCTTTCTTTATTTTTTTAAACAATTTTTCAAATCTCTGTCCCAGATGCAAGCGGGCGCACGCTCCGCGCGCCCACCCTCTTCAGCTTCAAACGCTACCGGCGCTTGTTTTTTTTTTTTCTCTTTTTTTTTTTTTGTCCGAGACGCGCAGATTTTGAGATTGTCTGAGCGTGTGGGTAGCAGTTCGTAACGCGGCTCGGAAATTGTCTTCCTGTAATAAAGCCGGGAAGGGGTAATTCAATTAGGCGCTTTGCTGGTGACGTCTCCGGCGGATGTCTGTGTGGGTGTTCCGATACAATGCAGGGAGTAATAAAAATTATCATGGCTACATCAGTCTACACTCAGTTGATTACTGGCTGCCATGTTTCCGCTTGACGCCGCCACATGAGGCTCGTTGCTCTAGGCTAGACACTGCGGTATATTAGGCGTTATACGCAGACTTGTGCGTAACGCGTTACTAGTAATTGCGTTACTTGTAATCAATTACATTTTTGAGTAATTTTTGGAGTAATCAGTTACGTTACCGTCAAAGTAATTTTACGAGTAATCAATTACTTTTCGGAGTAATCGATTATTCAGTAATTGATTACTTTTCCGGCAGAGATTAACTTATCCTTCAGGTGTTCTGCCCAGTGTCAATCCCCTCGTGCTGTCAGCCAGCCTTTGTTGGGCCGTTGTACTATAGCAAGCGGAGGTCATTGTAATAAAGTTCTAGAATTTCAGGGTCTCTCTCCCTTATCTCTTCCTACACCTTTGTGGTGGTACCTAGAGTCACTAAATAAGTGACTCTAGTGGTACCTGAAGCTTGGGAAGTTTAGTGAGTCATGGGGAAGTTCCACGCAATGTTCTTCCACAATCGGGTCAACATCTCCCCGTGCGATGAATACAGTAGACGTACAGATCTACTTGTCCTAGGCGTTCTTTTTTTTTTTTTTTGTTATTTCAGCTGTACTGCTGTTGGGCCTTTTTTCTTTCTTTTCTTTTCTGGGGCACACAAAGATGGGTACAATTTGCGTGAATGCAGAGTAACGGCTGGAGTAACGCGTTACTTTTCTACTCATTACTCAATTACATTAGGAGTCGAGTAATTGGTAACGGTAATCAATTACTTTTTTCGAGTAACGGGCACAAGTCTGGTTATACGTGAAAGGAAACAAGCTTCGCTGCATGTCAGTCGCCACTGTCTTCGTCCATGGAGTCAGCCTCAGTAACACGGCTGACATAAACGACGTTGACTTCAACTCGTCGAAATTTCTATGTGCATGTGCCGGCGCAGTGTGTTGTGAAACTGGCCATGGAGCATCCATCTGCGTCAGTGAATGTGAGTGACAGTCCAATTTGTTCATTTGGTCCCAATGGACGCAGCGCACTTCCCCTCCAACAAAGTTCACTGAACTAAATGAAGAGGACCAGTACCTTATTTCTGCCCGAGGAAAGCACGCCTCTTCCTCAATCACTGCCGTTTGCAAGAACCACCATGCGCTCTTCGAGCGAAGATGCATCTTAAAGATGGCATCCAAGTGTTGCGTCGACCCTTTTGGACAGCACAGGAAGAGAGTGCGCGGAACTAAAATAATATCGTCAACTCTAGTAAAGAACACAGCAAGGCTTGGGCTCGTTCCTGGGGACAGATTGTGCCCCAAATGTTACATGCTGTGCATGAAGCACCAGTCTGATACTTCTAGTGAGACGGAGCCACTGTCCAGCCCAGGTCGTGACCTGGCGATCGCAGATCAGGACACACTGCAGTCGTTCAACGAGTCACTGGAACTTCTTGGTGAAACTCCGTTGACACGGAAAAGAGCTCTACCCCAGAGACAGAAGTATGCACAGGAGAAGCTCCGTAGGATAGAGTGCAAAGCCAGGAAAGCCCTGGAAACTTCGTTGGGCATACCTATCAATCAATTGGGCAATCAAAAAAGGCCATGATCCTAACGTTGGCCCCATCGTCGTGGTCGAGGCTACAAACAATGCAGTTTTTTTGAGCTTCGTAATGTCTTGTTCGGCGAGCACGAGAAATTAAAAACACGATGGGCGTCCTGAACGAGCTGTAGAGGAGGTGACGTGTTCCCCTACATGAGTCCTGACCGGCGATGATGAAATGTCCCAGCGGGCAGATGGCCTCACACTAGGACGGTGCCGGTAGAACTAGTAATGCATTACTTTGTGATGTATTGCTCCCGATCTCTGCATTGGTATAGCACACCAGATCAGAAGTCCTGCCACCAGCACCCGCTCACTTGGTGCGGAGTGCTGTAGTATATTAAATACAGTCTTGGATTGTTTCCAGAAGTGCACAAGGCTATAGTAAACGCGGTTTACGAAAAGGGTTCATAATGACAAAGCATAAAGTTACCGTTCTTTCTTCTTGTTCTTCTTCCACTTTTATTATAACGCTCAGTCACTGAGCTGCAAAGACTGCGCCAATCTTTGTTTGTGTCTTCTCTCGAATCTACTTTTTCTGAATGGCACCGTCCATGACTAAGAGGTTATGCAGGAAGATATCTCGGAATGTTGTTGCTGAAAAAAAAAAAGTTGTCAAAAGCGTTCAAACTTTTGTTGGAGCAACCACTATCGGAAAATAGTTAGAAAAAAATATGGATGTGCTCTGCAAGTATGTGGCTTCAGCGCCGCCATCGGATGTAAGCCTAGCCTAGACGCCAAGTGGCATTCAACACCGGAAGCGGAAAGGATCGAAGTAGGATGCGCGTAGCAGTGGCGCTCGGAAAAAGTTGGAGAGCACCTCGAAACGCAAAACCTGTTCAGTTAGATGAGTCTTCCGTTTCCTTGGAGATGCTAAAAGTTTTGACTCCGATTAACGGGAGCATTTTTGCGTCGCATAGGTACGGGAAAAACCAATTTGGTGACCGTTGTTCCGTCTAGGCGATTTCCATTTAGCTGTACTGAGTTTTCTCTTTTCTCTATTTCTCTTTGTAAGTTAGTTCCTGCCCCGACTGAGACTACAAAGAAGTGTTTTTCTCAACGTTGAGGGGCATGCGTCACATGCACAGTGCGCGTTACATTTTCGGTGACATTGCGCGATGGAGGTCTCGAATCAGCCTCGCAAGAACCTCGAACCAGGCCCGGAACTGTGTTCCATGTCGACCTCATAGTACATCTCCATCACTCATCGACCAAATAAGAGGCATCCGGAGGCTGCAGATCGCCGCTGAGGAAATCCAGTAAGATTAATGAGGTAACGGGACTAGGGTATATTTAAAACAAGTTTGACCAGACGAAGCTCATCCATCTCGATATGTTTTATTTTTTACAGCTTAATCATATTTTTTTCTCAATCCTTATAGTGACACTTTTTCCTCCAACAAGTAACTATAGTGCAGTGTACTGCTGAAGCGCCGTTTTCTTTCTTTTTTTATAACGTCCTCTTTATAGTGGCACCGCGCTTATTGAAGCACTTTTACCTCCATCGAGCGCGGTTACGGTAACCATAGTGTGCTGATTCTGCTGCGTCTCGCGTCTTACGTCGTAACTTGGCCGAATTTACAGACTATGAGCCGCCTTTCATCGTTCCATCATAATCTCTTTTTGCGTGTCAGTGTTTATTTATGGATTGATGCTTCCAAACTTTGAAAATTCTCCCGTGTTGTGTTCTTGACACTTTTCTCGTTTGCTTCCGCTTCCGATGAAAAAAAAAGCTTCAGCTCTTTGCCCCGGCAGCACGTGAAAGCTGCGGGCGAAAATGTTTCGTGCTTCGTGCGTTTTCCTTTCACGTAATTGTTTAACTTCCGGAGGCATTTTCTGAAAATTGCCGATACGCTCCGTTGCCTTCACATGCAACGTTTTTGGGCTCAACTGTATGCAACATTTCTAACGAAAAATTACGTCTCGCTACCTGCGAAGCATACGGGCGAATGCCGAACAACACGCTATACTCGCAACCCTCATTTTTAGGTCTTTGTTGTAGAATGTACTGAAACGCGGTACATAACGAAATGTAGGGTATGAAGTGATGGGGTTTTCCCCTTTTGGTGATGAAACAAAATAAAAAAAAACAGCAGGTGGTGTTGCTTCGGAGCATCAGTGAAAAGGATGTATATTTAAAAAAAATATGGAGGTTAAAGTTGTATAGACGGAGACACGAAGGGAGAGGGAGACAGAGTGAAATTACTGTTACACGAGTATGTAAGAATAGAAAGCGCCGAATAATTTCTATCTTGCTTCGCTCACCTCAATGTCTCAGAAATATTTGACCTGATCGCGTAGAGCTCGTCGACCGCCATGTGGATTCCACGAAATTACGGCATTGCAAAGACGGTCATCCATTGATACGAACCCCGATTCTAGGCGGCTTCAGAGTCCTCTGAGTAATCCTTAAGAATGTTGCTTTCCGTTTCGGAAGTTGAAAACATGTTACAAACGAATGACTGCATTTTTTAAAAATCATTCAATAAATTCCATAGCCCAAGTGGATCATGAACTGACATATCCTGAAAAAAATCGGGACAATAGAGTTTTAGTAATCAGAAGGAACTCTACGAAAACGATACGATAAGTGAAGTTATCAAATCGAAGCTTAGCAATGTTATGTCACCCAGTTCAAAGAAACAGGGCGATCGGCTTATCGTGTTTTCGGAACTGTTATCATCAGCACTTTCTGATGCAACTAAAACTCGCTAACAGGGAGGTTTAGTGCATCGGAAACATTCTATACGAAGATGATACGATACAGGAAGCCGTCAAGTGAAAGATCATACCTGATGTCAGTCGCTTCGAAAAAATCACCAGATATCGTAAGTACCTTCCGATGTATCGGTATCGGACGAGCACGACACAAACGCTTTCGAGGAACTAGCTCGCATCGGAGGTCAAGTGGATTAACAAAAGCGGAAGGGTCTGCATTTCGCTCTGCCATCACTATTTACGCGAAAATGACATGTTTCGTCGCTACCGTTTGCGTTATGTCATTGAATTTTATTCATACAAACATCTTTGGGCATTTTTGCTTCCATCTACTTACGTTACGTGATTGAATTTCATAGCGGCCATACTGGCAGCCGTCTGTTACGAAGAAGCGGTTCTGCCACTTTCCTGGCCTTTCAATTCTGTCAGAAACCATTTCGGCAGTTCTGGGGTCGGATTCACAAAGAGCTCGTACGATAGAATCTGTCGTATCTCCGTCGTATGGTAAAGTTACGACGAAGTGTAGATTCACGAAGGGCGCGTGTCGCAAAATCTTCGCAGCTTACGGCCTGATCCTGCGAGAGCTCCCGAGCAGTCTTACGAAGAAAGATGGCGGCGTTATTTGGCAGCGGTGGATTTGGAGACGGCAAACAAAGACGCCGTAATACGCGCAAACGCATAGCACTTTGCCACAGAACCTTCGAGACCATCCCCGAAGTGACACTGAGGCACTTTTGTGCTTGGTAACCTTCAACAAATGCTTCAACTTTGTGCTCCGTCAAAGCGGGTCGCAGGGATTTTTCAAGCATCCCCTACAGCCCGGTAAGACACCCCCAACACCACTCCAAATTGTCTGCAAGAAAGGCAAACGAAGCCATAAAAGCTGCAAAACTGTGTGCCACACACCGCTTAGAAAACACCTTCACCAACCCCGTCCCCGAGACGAACATACTGGGAATATATCTGCTGTGTCATCGAACGCGTTTCGCCTGTGATTGCATGGCATCCATTATGGCTACCGAAGGACCGAGAGCACGTGCAGTAACAAAACATTTGGGGGCGAACAACTTGGTCTTCTTCTAACGGGACGACTCTTATTGGTGCGACTACAAATTTTCGTCATCGTTACTCATATCGTTACCATATAGTGAAAACATAGTTTCGCACCCGTTGCGTGTTTCTCTCCTGGTTGCATGTGACAACTTCCTCTTTCTCGTCAAAGCGTGTACCCTCTCCACTACGATAGCTTTGCGAATCGCGCTTACGACGTCGTCGTACGCGCGTCGCAGGCTACGACGTCTTAGCGTAACTTACGATCGCGTTTGTGAATCCGACCCCTGAGTCTTCCCAACATGTATCTCTCCATGCAGATCGCGTTGATAACAGTGGGAGCGAAATCCGTCGTTTTCGTCTGTGATTTCCATTTCAATCCAAATGAATCGGTTTCTCTAAAATGGTGGCACCCAATAAATAAGGGTCAAGTATAAGTACTGGATGGCCCGTAATAATAGGGAACTGTATTTCGGCCTGTGGTTGGCTAGATACGTCAAAAAGTGGGTGGAGCCTCAGGTAGCGCCCCCTCCCGTGAAGGCTATTTCCAACTGGGCTGGCTCCGTTGTATACCTACATAACCAGCGCATTTTCATTTGTGCTCTATGTTATTGTGGAATGTATTCCATTTAATGCGAGAGTTTCTCAGGTTGCTGGGTTGCTTTCCTGTGGAGAGCTGGCGCTACACATGCTGCTACTTCCAACTTCCGGCCCGAAATTTTAGTTTCGTCGATGTGACCAAAGCAAAAATTATACACTCTGGCTTAATGGCAAACCAAGGTGAGGTCTCCTGAGAACAGCCCCCCCCCCCCCGCCCCCCGAAGAAAAAACTCAAGTTGCTTTAACAAATATTTAACAAATACTTCACACGCACTTTACTTTTGGCAACGATTTCGTGACACTCCGTGCATGTCTCTGTTCCGTTTGGCGCACGCTTTGAAGTCGCGATCATTTGCTGCGCGAAATGTTGCGCTACAACGTCGTCAATTTAGCGTCTCAGATATGGTACAACAAAATGTGCGGGCAATATATTGCGCAGCAATCCTCTGCACTCTGAGGATCATTCCGTTCATTTTGTGACCAAGTTGTGACTTCAATTAAATTATTTTCACATTATGAGTTTATAATGTGCCATCTAGACATTGTAGACATTGTAGACTAGCCATCTAGACATTGTAGAGTTCATCGTACTTTTTATCCACGTTTTTGTCACCCGTCTTCTCCTTTGGCGCGCATGCAGTGTTGCTTTAATGACATTGAGAACACTAGTGTGGACATTTTTGCTAATTTTACTTTATTTTTATCCTCTTTGTAACTTTTTTATCGTTTTGTAAGTTAATCTTCTTTCCGTGCACCTCTATGTAGGCTCACGCTGTTGGCGGGCACGTGAAACTAATAAATAAATAAATAAATAAATAACGTTATCACAGCCACGCACAATTCAACATGGTAAGTACAGAGCACAGCATTTGGTGACAAGTGTCTACACCCCTTAGTTCAATTTTGTTTTACGCTGATGACATTCTTCCAAAGGTGCGGGATCCCAGGGTACGCGATGCATTTTATGTCCCCGCAGAATTAGTGGAGTTAAGCGCTGAACAACCGCCCATTTTTGCCAGAACGTTGAAAACACGCTGACGCCATGCGACTCCAGCAGGACTTCAGAGACCGGAAGTGTAAACCCACTTGATATTGCAACTCCCCTTACGTCATTTTGGCAGGAAGTGGCAAACCACCCACTCGTGAACGCCGCAGAGGCCCCGAAGGCGTCAAAAGCCGAGCGCCGTGATAGACGCGACTCAGGAGCAGGACCAATCATCGGGCTCTGCGAGCGAGAATGCTGGGAAGGAACAGGTGCGGCACGGACAGCAAACATTTCGGATGTGTTGTGTGTCTACGAAATTCTAATCGAAGCTCTAAAGCAGCACTAAATGGTGTACGACAGCAAACACAAGGGGAAGAGAAACGTAAATATGAATACGCCTCGCATGCTGTGAGGCGTATACATATTTACGTTTTACAGCAGCTGCTTAGAGAAGATGCGAACGTGAGCGTGTCGTGTTCTGTGTTGAGACATCTGTAGAATGCATGCCGTGTGCTGTTCACAATGGGCATGGTTTTTCAGGTCACTTAATAAAATTTCAAGAAATATATATATTTTGCCATGATAGGCAAGCGACACAAGACGCGTAAGGCAAGACACGTAAACAAACACAAACACGAAGGCTTTCGTGTTTGTGTTTGTTTACGTGTCTTGCCCATCGCTCAGGCTTGCCTATCATGGAATTTATCCACCAGCTAGCCTGCATTTACGCCATTCTGTCATATATATTCTGCAATTGTTATCTTGATTTAGCACAACGGCATTAGACGTATTGATTACAAGTGCGGTCCTTGAGTACAGATCGAAGAACTACACTGTTATAACAGAACTTCACCACATAGCACGCTCATAGCCAACCATAATTCCGAATGATATCATTCTGTCACTGTGTATTAATTTGTTGAAAATGGGAGGAGGCGCCTATCCGGGAAACATTATGCATGTCCCAGATAGGCGCCTCCCCCCTGTTTTGAACAAATCAGGACACAGAATGATGGTTGGCTAGGAGCGTGCTATGTGGTGAAGTTCTGTTCTAACAGTGTAAACGGAGAAGTTTTTGAAGCAGATGACTGTAGTACCGGCAGCGTTCGAAGCACAGTGTGAACGAAAGGGCCGCGAAAGACGTGAATGAATTTCCCGCGCTCTCGATGTTGTAGTGTAAACGTAGCATAAGCATAATAACGCAGCCAGTATAGTGTTTAAGCGGAGCCACCCGCCAGCGGAGTGCCACGGCCAAAGCGCACAAAGTATTTACTGGTTGTTTGTAACGTTTGTGGGGGACTCCTCTATGAAGTGGATGCGGCGTTCGTGTTTCCACCTACACGTTAAAGAAGGACTCGATTAAGCTGGCGATAAAACGTTTTAAGTTAATGGATTCATGCACTTGATGAGTGAGAAGAATGCAACACATATTCTCCGCGGGCTTTTGAGGTTGAAGGCAAATCGTTCTACAGTCTGTCATTATGAGACAGCACCAACTGGATGACACTTATACATCGTCACCTGTTGTCTCGACCAACTTTACCCTGATCACCTTCATCAACTTCATCCGCATCTACTTCATCTGCTTTGTCTTCACATCGTCTTCACCTTCTTCATCTTCAAATAATGCAAAAGCCATGTTCTAGTTTTCTTGACGACGCGTTAAAAACCACACATAAAAAAAAATCTAGAGGCGGACACGTAACTATATTGATTTTCCCCATTTTCTTCTGTCTGCTTTTTTCTCCCTTAATGAAGACATTCGAGAGAAACTCGACCTGGCGTTCCCTATTGTGACTTATCAGTACTTTTAAAGTGTTAGTCTTGAGCGTGGTTCCATGTTGCTCATTTTCTTTCGACTGTAACATCGATGTTCCATTTGAAAAAAACAAAAAAAAAAAAAAAACACCATTAACCGCAACTTAAAATTGGATCCTCTTCCTATTAATGAAGGAGGGTTACAAGGAAAGGGCTCCGGACAAATGAAAAGAATCTCTCATCCGTTTCTAGTGCCTCGGCCTTTTCCTTCCTGAGCGTTTCGGCAAAAGGTGTTCATTTCTTTAGGGAGACAACTTGGGGAATCGTCAGCTGGATTTGAGATTAGGGTAGTGTTAGTGTTTGAGAAAATAATCTGATAGGAGTACTGATAGGACAGCTTTCACAAGACCTCTGGACCAAGTATGTTTTTGCCGGATAACAAACTGTTTTGATATACGGGGTGTTCCGCGAGAGGATGTCACTCAATTCCGGAAAATAGGTTTTACATAAAAATATATAAAAGTACCTGGAATACAGCCATACAGACTTGTCACAGATTGAGGCGGTTTGCATTCGTGTTACGCATTAATCAAGCTAATTTGCGTAATTAAACTCTAAAAATTGCCAAGCAAAGGCAGCATTTTTCTTGCTGAATTTGGAAGCCTATGGCCATAACACACTATTCAAATCAAAATCACGGGGTTTTTCACAAAATTTCAACTTTTGCATCGCTGGTGCACAGGCTTCGTCTCGGGGTTGCATTCACACCCCCATTTCAAGCATCTGATCGGCCGCTCCGACTCTATGCTCTGCTCTCGCTGTGCTGTTTTCGCGGATACCAAGCATGTGCTCCTCGACCGCCATCTTTACACCTCCCAAAGAGCAGCTCTGCAGTGTCTTCTGCAATCGATCGCTTCCGCACCATTCACATTGGCAACCATCCTCGGCCCTTGGTCTAACCAGATCGACCATCGCCAAGCTCTTGCGTACTTTCAGATTTTTCTCCGGGACACCGGTCTTTTTCCTGCCCTGTGATGTGCCTGCGTACCTGTGTGCTGTGTGTGTGTTCTTGTGTGTTGTGTTTTTGCGTAGCATTCTGTTGATGTCTCACTGACTCGACTGACTATCAACCTATATTCAGCGTCGTTCATCACCTCATCATCAAACTTTACAAACATCATTCTTTACAAACGTTACGTGATGAATGTTTCAAGTTAAGATTTTTCAAATTCAAGTTAAGGGAGCGTTGATCCAGGTTCAAATGTTAATCGGCGTTGGTGGCCACAGTGTAATGGGTTCTTTTCCGCGTTAAAATCGTAAGGAGAGTAACTAACTGAGAGAGTGCGAGATGGAGGGAAAGCAAAAGATTTGTGGAAAGGATGCCCTTTCCCAGCGCCACGTTAGAGCGTGATGGAAAAACAAAAGAAGGGAGTACTGTGTGCTTCTACTCATCCCAAAGTTGCGTCTTCGAACCCGGCTGAAGACTCTACGTACTACGGACGGCGGGATACTACCTGCTTAGACCTTCCGCGAGGGACGCCATTGGCTGAGATTTCGTTGCACGTCCAAGAACCCTAAGATGGACAAAATCCACAGACTGGCCACTGTGTCGTCGCTTGTGATCATAGTTGTCTCGCGGTGTAGAACCAGGAGTTATCAACAACTGTGTTTTGCTCCTCTCTTTCGCGGTTACCTTATGTGCCTGCTTGTTCTTCGTATTTGTCTCAAATATTCTTAAATATTGCTTATACACTAAAAGTTTCTCATTCAAACTCACTGAAGCTACACCGTTTGCGTTGTAATCGGAAGAAAAAATGAAAGAAAAATAACAGATGGTAGAGGGGTGTTATTGTAGGTAGTAGAGACGTTGTTAAAAACGACGCTTGTCGATATCTGGTTCATAAGTTGTCGCCGGCCTCGGCGGCTCACTAGGGAGCGTGTCCGTCTATCCCAGGATAGCGAGTGCAAACCCGGCCGAGGACTGTGGCACCTTCGTGGAACGGTACAAGTTGCTCAGACACGCAGTCTTCCGCGAGAGACGTTAAATGTGGTGTGCCGTGTGTCGAGATTTCGGCGTACGTTAAAGAACCCTCACGTGGGCAGAATTAATCCACAGTCCGGACCACTGCGGCATCGCTCATGATCACAGTTGTTGAAGTTGACGTAAAGCCCCGAATTATTATTAATTTATTGTTATCATAAGTTGTCTTGCTAGCATTACTTCCGTGTGATACCGGCAAAGCACGCTTTACAGGAGCACTTGGGCGTTCTTTAGTGCATTCTGGTGGTGCCATCGGACTCTCGTAACACCAATGACACCTTAGCAGCATAGTTGCTATCATGAATACGGTGTGTGCTGTCATCTACATAGGAGGAAACCTACAGGCATCGATCACACTACAAGCTTACACATTCCGAAAGTAAAGAAGGTATATCGGGTGTTTTGTTAATCGGGACGGGTGTTTTTATAACAAGTCTATTAGAGCAACCTGAATTTCGTTTTCTCAGGTGGGTTCTGGGACCATGCGGACATTTTGTGCGCAGTATGACGCAGCCGTCAAGTGCATAATTAATTACGTCCATTAATTATTTTTAATTAGGCGTTTGTTTTGTCTTTTTGTAACGGGAGATAGCAGAATGAGAGCCTGTCTTTATTCGGAGACTCCACCTCGAAAAAAGAAAAAAAGAAAAGAAAATCTCCCACGAGCCCTTAATCCGGCTCATTCATCTCAGAACTTTGGTCTGTGGGACACCGGAACTAAGCTGGACGTGCGCGAAAGGTGTCAAGGAAGTACAACCCCCCCTGGTTACCCCAGAAGGTCGGGCGATGTGACGAATATCCCTCATTATTTTGGAGGACGGCGACGACGGATCACAGCTGGTAGCAGCCTTCACCCAACTGCCTGAACACACCCAGATAAACGTTGCACTGCCAGATAAACGCGTACTGTAGCGCAGCGCATTTCACGAGCGTAGAAACGACATGACGTTCGAGTTACCTGGGCCGGAAAGCGATCTATCTGGCCAACAGATCATCCTTTAAGCCCGAATCCCATAACAAGCGACACGCGGCAGATACACGCGAGAAGCGACAAAATCGACGTCACTGCCGCCACACGAGCGTCAAAAAAGCTCAGTCGCGGCTGAATATTTCTGCATCTACTCCCAGTAGATATTTGTAGCATGTCGCTGAGTTCGTTGCCTGTTGTTTGACAAAACCAGCTAGATTTGACGGCGTGAAACAAGAACTGAACGCGTGGGCAAGGGAAAGGGTGGAGAGGGCAACCAACAAAAGTAGCAGACGAAGAAGTGGGCGGGGCGTTGGGAACTTCAACCGCAGCGCCACTGCGTTACGGCGAATATTACATAGCACCTTCATTACAAGTTCTCCTCGTTTTGACGAATGAAATACTATTTTTGGTATATTTATGGCAATTTACAACTTAGCTCGAATAAAATAAGCAATGCTTCTTCAAAAACATCATTTCTCGGCGACGAAATGTCGCTGCTCAAATGGACCAGGAAGTCGCGCCATGACCAGACGCGACAGCGACAAATTCTGCAGCGCGTCGCGTGTCGCTTGTTATGGGGTCCGCGCTTTACTCCAGTCAGCTCCATCGCTACAAAACACGTGACCGTCCGACGCGAACGCCCGCCGTTTCCGTTGGCGAATGAAAAGTGCGTGGTTTCGGTTTCCGCTCATTTGCATAGCAAAATTTAGCGATTGATAACTCAAAGTGCGTGCACATTGCAGGATATAAAGTTAAAATCCGGGCGGGTTGGGGATCCATACTAAAAGCGGTAAAAAAACCCAGAGCGAGGGGACAACGGAAAGGACAAAGGACGGACAAACACAGCACTGTACTGCCAACGAAAGACCTTTATTCATGAAATATCCCCCCTTTTGTAATACAACAACCTTCTCCTCTTCCTTCTCCTGTCGAACATAGATCACCAGAAAGTTCAGAGGGCGGGTTCGAGTTGTATCAGTAACCCCTCTGTGCTCTTTTCCGATAAGGGGTGATCTAGGTGCTGCTCGGCAGTTCTGGAATGTTCGACAGGAGAAGGAAGGGGAAAGGGTTGTTGTATTATAAAAGGGGGGGGGGGGGATGTTTCACGAATAAAAGTCTTTGGTTGGCAGTACAGTGCTGTGTTTGTCCGTCCTTTGACCTTTTCGTTGTCCCCTCGCACTGGGGGGTGTTTATCGCTTTTAGCATTTCAGGAAATTTAAAGAAAGAGGGTGGATTTAACTGCTACTCGCATTTTCCCCATCTAATTAATACGTTAATTAATGAGTTAGGTAATTAGGTGTCCAGTAGTTACATGACAGGATGTCCGCCTGGCAACATATGAAAACCACACGTAGGGAGTTTTCACAGTTTTTATTATAAAAATTCTGTAAAGAAAAACCCTGCGTAATAAATAATGTTAGAAAAATTAGCGCGAAAACAAATAATCGGTGGCTCTGCGTCGCGAGACAACCGTGATCATGGTGGTTGATCAGTGGTTGGACTTTTCTCTTCGTGCAAGAATTGTCTCACAATGTCATCATAACCCCTTTAAATATAATGCCTACGAGGTGAGGACGGTGCTTGTCCCAGGCTTTCGCGTCTCCGTTCACTGGATGGCAGCATTTGCCACTTTTGCACACTTTTTATTGAAGACAGACGTAGCAAAGACGGTGACCCGGGTTATAATTCGTGCGCCGGTTGTGCTCGTCCTCCCGGAGCAAGGTGCCGCCAGGCAAGCCACTCTTCATGAAGTATACACTGCGGCCACCACCAGTTCTCAGTAGAGCTTTCACGTTCGGCTCACCAAATGTAGAGGAGGATAGTCTTCCTCCACATGAGTCCCTACCGGCGATGACGGTGGCCTATCTCCGTGGCCGCGCCGGTGGAACTGAGGCAGGTGCTCCAGGCCCGTGGCCATCTTCGTCGTTGTCCACCGGCCGCTACAAGCTCTTCTGATCATTAGCTCACCAGTAAATCCAATTGCTTGGCTAAGTACACGTTGACGATGCTCCGTGTTGGAACGGCTACAAGAAATAGACTTCGGTCAATATGTTTCGCAAAGGGAGCCAGCCATCCAACAGTTGGCGATACAAGGGAGCCAGCCAATATGGCTGGTCTTCCACGATGATGCCAATACATATTATGTTTCGCTTTGTGTAAGAATTGTAATTATTAGCGCAATTAGAAAATAAAGTAAAGTCCCTTAGAAGTGTCTATAAGACGCACTCAAATCGCACAAAGCTTGATCGAACAGCTTCAACGTTTCTGACCATTTCCTCACGCTTGAACGCGAATGTTCGTGAGCAGAAAGATCCAGCTGGCCCGAAAGTTAGACCCCAATGAAAGAACGGAAGGTCCACTATCAGTGTTGTTGTCACCGTGCCAAGATTGATTACCAGCTAATTCGCATAGAGTAAGCTCCATTTGCCTTCTGGAGTGTAGGTATAATTAAGTAGATCTCTTTCCCTTCATTTGTTTGCCAATACACGTGCGCGGGTCGTTATTCGTGCTTTATTTCAACTAGCCTCCGCGCAATTTCATTCGATCCCACCCATCAGATCGCAGTATCAAGTAGGATGGCGTACTGCTGGGAATCGAAGACGAGCGGTGATTATTGGTGATTGATGTATCGATCGAATGGATACACAACGGGCAGAATAACGTTTTGGGTGACGAAATACGCGGAAGGGTTGCTGGATGAGTCCCACGACACGGAAAAGTAGAGCACGCGAGGTTTTTTTTTCTTCCTTTTTTTATTTTTCAGTTTCTCATTCCGTCTTAACACAGCAAAGCAACTTCCAGCTGTGAGCAGTGGACACGTAGAGAGACGACAACAGGAACAACTGTAAGACAGGTGGCTTACTGCGCGTCTTGGGCAGACTTCAGTGGGAAACATCCAACGATACTGGCGGTGAAGGGACTCGAACCTATTACCTCCCAGTCTGCAGCTTGGCCTCGAGGGAAGTAAAGAAGGTGCAGGAAAGCACATTGCGTTACGCTGAAGACAAAGGGAGAAAAATTGAGTATTTTCATAAATATTGTTCCGTCCTTGCCTTTCGGAATGAAAGGACATCGATTTCCTCGATTTATGAACGATTTCCGAGAAATTTTAGTCGTATGTGTACCGTGGATCGAATCTACACATAATATCACTCAGTTTGAAGTGTACACGTTATTTCTTTTATACCTAACTAATGACTCCGTGAAGAACTCCCTGCTTAGTTTCCTTCCATATTCCTCTTTATTTACTCTTCTCGCTGTCTGGTATGGGCAGAGCACACCGAGCGACCTCTTCCTTAAATATCCGCTCGGAATCCACGTGCCTATACCTGCAATACTTCCTCCCCACAGCGTGGAAAATTAAATACAATTTGCATCATCCCGAATCATCAAGCATGCACCAAGTTGTTAATGGTGGGAATTTCTTCGTGGGAATTCGCTGCTGTTGGGAACTCATTTAAAAGTTTCCGAGTAGAGTTGCGTATCTTTTAGCGTTTATGCTTGCTTATTCATTGTTCGTTCCGGTCGCTTTGAGGAGCTCTCTCTGTCAATGTAAATGCAAAATTGAAGAGGAGTTTCATTTTCCAGCCAGGGCGCGGACGATTGCAGTGGGATGGAGTGAAACGTTGCCATATGAGAGGGACCGCGCTTACATTTAGTTTACCGCGTCTGAGGAATGAGAGTGTGTCGATAGGTACGAAAAAGTGCCCCGTCAGAAATTGCACCACTGACGATGCACCAAGGATTACGCAGCAACGTTGCACTAGTTGAGGTCAGTGAAAAAGAGAAAGACGCAGATTTCTGGTCCTTCTTTTATTGTTCTTCTCTGGTACCGCGGAATAACTGGGGCTATGAACAGTGTACAGAACCTCGTCTATCTTCAGGGAGAACTATGCCGTCCTGAGGGTCTACCACCTATGGAGAATGATAAGAGCCAAATCCATCACCTAATAGTCTGCAACATGGCCTTGGAACAGATCCACATGTTCCGACTCCTGTTTGTGGAAGTCGGATCCAGGACAATTGCTCACCGCCTCTTTCACCGTACTTATATGTAATTTTATTTCTCGTTTATGGCGCTCATATACTTGACTTTTTTTATGTTAGCTGAACTTGGGTGTACCTCGAAATAAAGTGATCGAAATCCCCATTGCAAAATAAACTACCGTAAATAAATGTTATCTGACTATAAAATGCACAGTCGTGCGCGGGAAACTGTCAACAGCGAACTTGGAATAACCTGGACATAGCAATGCAAACACTGAGCTTGGACTAACCTAATACGTGCTGTTCAGTCGTGTCCGCCCTGCGAAGCCAATCGGGCGCTAAAATGTGGCTTGCGTTCGCTAAACCGACTTGGACAGACATAGAAAATTCGTGAATTTGAGTGGTTAAATGGAGATGTGTTTTTAAATCTCCCCCGGCTCGTGTCTTGGAAGATCCTGGTGACGCAGGCGTGGGTGTACCGAGAGGTGGGCAAGGTCACTTGTGAAAATTTTGCACGCTTTACTCATAGGTCATGATTTTTTTCTCAGATGTCATAATAATATGAATCTGTGAACACCCGAACAGTCCGCAGCGTCCGCCCCAGGGAAGGAGGTGAGGTGGATGCACGCTTTGCTCCCCTCGAAGCACTTTGCTGTCCCCCCCCCCCTTGGAAAAAATCCTATAGGAACGCCCCATGGACGCAGGTCCTGAGAAAGACGCTTCAGGCGTGCCTGCAAGTGGACGGCCTCTCGCTTCAGCCTCTTCACTGGTGGATTTCCTAGATCTATTTGAACCACCTTAGACAGCTGAAAAAGAAGTTCAGCTAACATAAAAAAGTCAAGCGCCATAAACGCGAAATGCAGTCACAATATAAGTGTGGTGAAAGAGGCGGCGAGTAATTGTCCTGCTTCAACGGTTCTGTGGTGAGCAATTGTCCGGCCTCAGCAGTTTTTCGGTGAGAAATTGTCCGCGCCCCGTGGAAATCCGCTTGGGTATATAGTGAGGGAATGCTGTACAGTGGCAATAAGAGAGCAAGAGAGAGCAGTGCTCCTGGTTTAGAAACCATATACTGGTCATGCAGGTACACATTGCCTTTGCATGCTTATATTCCTTGCGGCGTACAGTTCCCATCTACCTCTGCTTGTAATATTATTTAGTTATTACTATATTATTCTTTGTAAACTTTTGCAAGCAATTATACTCGCAAGTGTATGCCTATGCAATGCCACAAGGGCTTTGACGAGGAACAGTTTCGTAATTTGTGGCTTTACGTCTCGGGACAACCGTGATCATCAGTGACGCAACAGTGGTCGGTCTGTGGATTAAATTTGCCCATCTGGGGGTTCTTTAATGTGCTCTGAAATCTCAACACCTGCACCGTATTTAACATTCCTCGTGGAAAACGACGTATCTATAAGCTACTTGCACCCTGCCACCAATATGCTGGCGTGCTCTGCCTCTTTCGAAGCCAAGCTCGGAATCAGTAAGGGGAGACGGTCTGGATTAAAGAACGGCATTGCGTGGAACGGCTGAGGGTGCTTGATTCATTGAGGTGATGATGCGAAAATAACGACAGTGACATAAACAGTACATACTTTCCGGTGTATAACGCGCGCGTTATATAGTAAAAAAAAGTGCTCTGAAGAGGTCCTGCGCGTTATACATGGAAATATTTTCCTGCAGCGTTCCATTTCAGGTCGGTGACGTACAAATTCTAGCCTCTTCCAGGGTGTGCTGTGGCTTTCTCCCAAATGTCTTAGGGTCAGTTGACAAAACCGGCGAAAGGGCACTGGACTTCATAAAAGCGTCCGAGATCTGGTGGAACTGGACACACCGGCACCCTCAAAGAAGAATCAAAATGTTGCTCGGTTTTGAGAACACGCTGGCCGCATTTGTTCTTGAATCGGGCTTTTCATGTCCCTGCACTTCACGTTTGCTCTCGGTGAATAAGCAGAAGAATGTTCGTGGGTCACTGTCGTCTATTCTGGCAGTGCGCAAGACCTGAAATAGAGGATGGTCTTCTTTTGTAGCATGGCGTATTGAGTGAAAAGTGGGAAAGTTCGATGATTGACGGCGAACACGAGTATACGGAGAGCGCACAAAGAAAACGAGCGTCCTACGCCCAAGTTCCAGGAAGGACACCTGGTTCCAGGAAGCCTAGGATGATGTTGAGCGGTCAATAATCCTTCAGAAGACTGGAGTAATTGAGAAGAGACGCGAAACCGAAAGCGGAGAGGAGACTCAAGTATACTATGACACCGACTCGTTGCATCGGAGTTTAACGGCTTCGACTAAATGTGTTTCAAATAAAGCGTGTACATATATGATACGCCGCCTTGGTGTACTGGTGGCAGTACACATTGCGGTGCGCGTACGTTGTACATGGAACTTTTTTTTTCAAATTCGGCCCGTTTTTAGGGGTGCGCGTTATACACCGGAAAATACGGCCACTCACACACCAGGGTTAAAACATCCGCTCATTGGTGGTAGCCAAGGTCGTGTTGAAGACTTGGAGGTGGTGGGTTTGAATCGTACCTGAGGTTTTTCCGGCAGATTTTCCAGATGGATGTCGGCACAGTTCCCCTTGAAGTCGGCCCAGGACGTATAGCAACCCCACGTGTGTACGCCGCTCATAGCCACAGTTGCTTCGCGGAGCTAACGCGGAATAAAAAAAAAGTTCACAAAGAGCGCCCAAGTGATGTCAATGGCAGAAACATTCAGCCCAATATAGTATTACGCCACAGCATGTCGCTGCCTGCGTTTATTTGTTGCATTCTGGAAATACGTTTTAATTTTTTGTTGTTCATAATGAGCCAGCAAACACCAGAATGGAACTTTATGGGCGCATAGGAAATGCCTGACCGGAGTAAACCCTCCCTTGGGTATAAACACATTGCCGGAATTGCATTTGCTTCGGTGGGAATGGTAGCCGAATGCCCTGGCGATACCGTCTGATTGGTAGGTTGTGCTTCTGCAAGTTACAATTGCTGTGTGTGGATAGGAGGCAACATAAGCAACTTGGTTCTGTAGAATTAATGAGTTTATTTCCCCAGTTTATTTCCACAGTTGTCCGCGTTTATGTGGCAGTTTCTAGAAGTATATACGTGACATTGTCGACAAACAATCACGACACCATAAAAGAAGTTGTCCAATCAAGCTTCAGCAACGTGATATGATATCAGCCCAGTGGAGTATCTAGAGCTACCGGCGCCCATGGCAACATGGTTAACATGATCTCCTTGGGGATGCGTTTTCGTGTGGTCCGCACTAGGTTTCACACTACAACCTCTCTAATGGCGGGTGCTTTACATCATTTATGAATGTGCCAGGTTGAGTACCCGACCTGGCACATTCAAACCCGACCACATAATGGCGCCCCTGTTCACCTGGCGCCCATGGCACCTGTCCACACCTGCCACACCCTAGATACGCCACTGTACACTCTTAAAAATGAACTTCACCTCATTGCACGCTCCTAGCCAACCACCATCTCGAATGATATCGTTATCTGACCTGATTTGTTGAAAACGGGAGGCGTACGCCTTTTCTGTGACAATTATGAACAGCATAAGTGTCACAAAAAAGGCGTACGCCTCCCGTTTCCATCAAATCAGGGCAGATAACGATATCATTCGAGATTATGGTTGGCTAAGAGCGTGCTATGCGGTGAAGTTCATTTTTAAGAGTGTATCAGCCACTTGGCCAGTAGCCATTTATCGTGTTTCACTGACACCATTATCGTAGCACCATCAAATCTACAAGATGTCGCTATTAATCATGACGCACCCTGTATACTATGCAGAATTGAATCATTCAATTCTCTATTAGAACGTGCAATATCTCGGAGCTGAAACTCTAAATCAACTGCCCGCAATGAAATCCCAAAAATAGCAGTTATCATCTCTCCAGTCTGCAAATACGAGCCACGAGATGTAAAGCAGAGCAGGTGTTGGCTCATCTCAAGTTCCCGTTTGCAGAGAAGTAAAATATTGAGCGTGGAAAGAAGGGGAGGCGAGCGAGCTGGTGTAATTAACTTGTAGGAAACGCATTTCCTTGAGTATGAAGAGACTAAAACCAGCAAAATAAAACGTTTCTTCCACGCTTATCTCCTTTCTAGCTTATGCTTAGAGCGCTTCCTGTAGAATAAACGTTTCGTTTTGCTGGTTTCAGTCCCCTCACACCCGAGGAAATATGTTACCTACAAGTAAAATATGGCGGGATTAAACGGCGCAAGGGTGCTCCATGTGGTGTTGGAATATGTGTGCAGACGCGGGAATTCTGGGAAAACATTGTTAAAAACAGGGAAAAGTGACAGAAACGGTATAACACCGGACACATCACGGGTAACGGTAACAGAAGGGATATCGCACACTCTGAAACGGGAACGAAAATAATTTACGGAAATAATTCGGGTGCCGCAGGACCCGAAATGAAAGAATGCAACGAGCTGGTAACACTTCCCTTAGTCTGGGGCGACCGACGGGTGGTACAACAAACAACGAGACTCAAACGAGCAATGAGGTTTATTCTCACAAAACATTCAAGAAAGCCACAAAACAGCTCTGGGGACTAAGCAAGGTGAGTGAAATGAGGTCGGCCTGGGGTGGGTCAGGGGCCATGGACGGGTTACTGACACAGCATGGGGAGGGGGGGGGGTACTGATACGAGCGGATTCCAGCCACCTTCGCAGGAGAAGAGGTGATCGGAGCAATCCGAACAAGTGGATAAATGCCTGTACAATTGTACAGGCATTTATCCACTTGTTCCGATGCGCTTCTGTCCTATTCAAGTAACCGCGGGTATTGTTTAGAGCAAATCTGAGGAAATGGATTTGCTCTAAACAATACCCTTGGAATGGGACAGAAGCGTATCGTATCGGTGTCGGAGAGGGTTTGTTGCAATAACGCGATACGATACGCTTTTGTCGCATTCCTGTTAACGCAGCTTTTGTTTGCATGTTCCCTCGGGCGGTCGTTAAGGCATCTTTTTGTCTCACCGACGAAAGAGGCACCACAACGCATGGATGCACCACTCCTTTGTTGCAAAGGAGAGAAGGTGGGCTGTGGTGCAGCTATAGGAAGAACTGGGATGCATGAAAGGGACTGATAAAGATTCCGTGCCATTACATCCAACGCGCCGTTACATCCAAAAACGAGCCGTTACGTCCAACGAGACGTTACATCCATTTTTGGCCACTACATCCACGGGTCATTACATCCAACGAGACATCACATCCGTCGTGCCAGTACGTCCAACGAGCCATTACATCCACGGACACAGAACACTCGGTCAATGCATAATGGAAAAACCCCGAGACTATAGGGAACACGAAGGGACAGACACAACGTCGTGTTTCCTAGTCTCGGGGTTTTTCCATTATGCATCATCTTCACCAGCTCGCTTGCTTCCTAGCCATTTTTTCACTCGGTCAATGTTCTCGTCGGTGTTCTGTGCTTGTTACGCAGCGCCTTCCATCAACCATCTCAAACGCGGTTCATTCCAACATTGCTGTTCTGTACTTTCTTGTCGCACCTACGTCAGTGGCCCGCAAGTCGTTAGTTCCTTAGTTGTTTTCAAACTTAGGAGGAGAGCCTATAGGTGAGTGGTCCCCATGCGAATGTCGCTGTTCTGGGCTGTATTGCCAATGATCCCCTTCACCTATGAGATAGCGTCCTGTGTGTGAATACCAGATAGTGTTGGGAAGGTGCACACACCTGGTCACCTGGATCCGGGAAAAACCACGGGTTGACCCAGAAACGGGTTATTGTTGCTGCCTGGACGATTCGACGGAGAAGAATTCCTCCGATTCAGAGACTCCACCCCGGGCAGGGAAATGATTGTTTTGTGCGGAGATAGCCACTTGGAAGCGCTTTTGTCGGCCGAGTAAGTGTTTTGGGACGGAAACTTTAAGCATAACTCACCAGAATTCATGAATCCCGTTGTACACCCTTCATGTGTCGATACGAGGAGAGTGTCACCCTGTGGTGTTTGCGCTCACCAGGCGACGTGACACAGCCGCCCATGAATAAACCATCGATGTAATTCGTGACACACTCCTACACCGTTTCAGCCACTTGGGAACACTACAAAGCTCAGGTCACTGGATGTTTCACTTCGAAGTTGCAGCTATAAATGCAGCCGTGACAGTGTTCAGCGCTGTACGTGTGAATCAGCCGATAAAAATAAATGGCTGCGCCTTTCATTATGCGAAGGCGATCAATGCAAAGCGGGACGAGCATTGCTTGAGAACCGTCTGCAGGACAATAAAGAAGTACGAGAGTGGTTCAGGGTGATAAGGCACCTGCCCTTCCTCCCCGAACATTTCCGTCTCCCGTTAAGCGAGGATTTCATTTCCAATCCAGCTCAGCAAGAATCACCTCTTCTGAGCGCTCTACTGCAGCTCTTCATATCCTACTTCCGCAATTTTGGCTGACATACGTTCCCGTCCGTGACGTATAGGACCACTTTGGCAACTCCGGAGCACGCACCACGAATGTGGTTGAGGGTTGGCACAATGAACTCCATGACGGACACCCGAACCAGCACCCAAGTCTTGCGGAACTCCTTGCATTTTTCGAGAAGGTGCAGCACGCCGCAAAGTACCAGCTGCGGCTTCTGCTGTGCGGCCCTGCGGCGCTACCCAAGCCACAAACGCCACGAATCCGCGAGAGGAACGCCCCATATGCCGAAGATATGGAACTATTTCGCCGCTATTTTTTGTGTGCCCCCGTTCAATATGAAGACGTCGCAACGTACCTGAAACGCGTGATAGACGTTGGGATTTTGCCATGTACATAATGTTATAGTCCGCGAATGAAGAGCCGTTTGTAACTGATGTACCCACTAAAATATAGTATGCCGCGTTGCTCAAGAAACTGTGACCTTTTGCTGTTAAGTCACTGCTATACCTTTGGTAATGGTACCGTTGCGCAACTATATAGCGAGAGCAGCACACAGGTAAGATCATTAAAGACACGTTCATGCTTAATTCATTTAGTTATGTATTTTATTTTCAATGCCTGCCAAGCGTTGCAGCCACACGTTGTGGACGTGAGGCTGGCAGGTCAAGTTAGCGCTTGAGCAGAGCTGTCGTCGTGACGGGCCATCGTATGGTTGTAAAAGCTTTATTATGTGTGCGTGTTTCTTTTCTGTTTCTTTTTTGAGACTGTCTGCGGTTAGTTTGTACCGCTTCACGTTTCAAGTTCGTTCGGGGAAAGAATGGGGTGGAAATGAAAGCCACAATTTGATAAAGTTTTCGCATCGAATTTGCGTGCAGACGTCCGCGCGTCCCATGTAGGGTTGCCACCTTTCGTAGTGACAAATACCGGCTGAGGGAGAGGAGGTGGAATAGAGGGAAAGGAGGAAAGGCTCGCGGGAATTGGAAGTGGGTGAGGGGTGGAGGAGTACACACAGAAGATAAGAGAGAGAGAGAGAGTGCTCAAGACAATACGAGGAGACGTGTTCCTGTGTGCAATAATAATAATAATGAGTAACTAAGGAAACAACTGGTGACTGCGCGGAGTTGGGTCTGTGCTCCAGATTTATTCAAGCTGTAGTGGAATGTTGAAGGGAAAAGCGCGTAAAAGCCCCTATGAAAGGTCTTGAGCCACAAATACCGGCAAAAGGCTGCCGGTATCACCTTCCTACCGGCAACCGGCAGAGCGAGCAAATAACCGGCCGTGCCGGTATAATACCGGCCTGGTGGCAACCCTAGTCCCATGCCACCGAGACTGGGAGAAAAGAAAGGATGGGCGGAAGTAATACTATTGGCCAGGTACCGAAACGCATTATTGAGGGATATTCATGCACTATGCATTGTGGATGAATGTACATCGCCACTGACCAGCAACCGGGGGGGGGGGGGTATGTTTATTGAAAAAGAAGCGGGGAAAGGTTAGTCAGGCATAGGCGGACTTGCTATTCCTTCCATAAAAGGAAAACGAAAAAGAAAGAAAAGAAAAGAAACATACACAACAGGCAATCGCCTGCGGGTTGTAGTCGTCTTGAACACAGGCGGGTCACTGGTTCACTTCTGCTATTCCTAATCCGGGCTTCTCCTCCCGTCGACCTTCTTATCCCCAATCGCCCCTATGGCGACCCAGATTTTTTGGCCGTTACGTCCATCGTGTCGTTACATCCATCGTGTCATTGCATCCATCATGCTGTTACGTCCAACGCGTCGTTACATCCATACCGTGCTATTACATCCAACGAGCTGTTACATCCATCGTGCCATTACGTCCACCGATGGATGTACCGACACGATGGATGTAACAGCCCGTTGGATGTAATGGCCCCGTACCGCTGAGAAATTGTCAGGGACAGAAAAGACGATCCTGATGCCATGAGCAGATGATAATTTTGCGAGATAATGTGAAATCCCGTTAAAGAAAAGGATGATGATTTGGCGTTTTGTGTGTGTGTGTAGTTTACCAAGTTCCAGGAAGTGTGTGTGGTGTGTGTGTGTGGGGGGGGGGGGGCAGATGGTACTGTTTGTAGGAATTATGATGCTTCCACAAAACCCTAGTGATGAGTTCAAGAGGGAAACCAATTTTGCGAAGGCGGGTTATTTGAAGGGACACAGCAGCGTGGATGCGGTGTATGCAAGATTTTTTTAATAGTCAAAGAAAGGGTTGATTTAATAACACTATGCTTAACAGACTTGTAGTGGCAGCTATGACGGGAGAGCGAGGGTTTTGGGTCAGAGGGGCCGTATACTGCCAACAAATGCCATTGTTGTCATGTCATTGTCACACGTCATTGCTGGTTTGAGGCTCGTTGTTTGTTGTAACGTCCACTCACTAGCCCGAGGGAAATGTTGCCTTCTACCAGAGTTATTACAATTTTCGCCTTATCAATCAGTCAATCAATCAATTTATTGTACTCCCAAAAGTCCCATACGGGCGTTACATGGGAGGAGTGGGTCACAGGAAATGAGAAAAAAATAATACATAGAAAAAAGACAGTAAAACAGCAACAACAAATGGAAACCATCATCTTATCATGTAGATAAATCTATGAAATAAACCCTGAATGAAGAAACTAAAATTACCTGAGGAAGTAAAACTGAAATGAACTATTAAACTGTAGTGTATAAGTGGTAATTTGATAGTATATAAGAATATACTAATATAAGTATAATATAGAAGTAGTAACAATACTGTATAGTAAATAGAGGAAGCATGGTACTTATACGCTTATGGTCACTTGCAAGAGTGAGTAACATTTGTGAGAACCATGTTCATATTAAATGATCAAAGAAACGACGTATGTATATTTTTGAATAAATGTTGTATCTTGTATGCTCGTGTGTCTAAAGTCCGCAAAATAAATTTCAGAATATATACGTAGAAGTATAAAGTTTGGTCACCGTCTGGAAGCTTACACAAAATAAATAAGTGCATATAGAAGAAAAACACGAAGCGGGGGTGGGGCGGTACCGAAAACGGAAGCGTAACACTACCTCCGTCTATAGAGATGCTGCTTTTGTGATATTTAGTATTCGACGGGATCGATATTTTTTTTTTTCTAAACGATTTCTCAATATGTCGTACAGGATTGTATCCACCTGCACATCCATGCTGTCACAAAATGCGATGCAGCGCACGTTTGGTGTTCTCCCTACGGATCATTCTAGTGGAAGAAAACGAATAAAAGTGAAGAAGAAACATTGCCCACGGGCAAAAGTTTCACCGCGCGTTCACACGGTGCCGGAATATCGACATTGCTTTGGAATGCGTCTCTTGTCGTCTGCTGGAATGTCTTGTGGCTCCGCCTCCGGATGTTTCACGCGGCGAGCAGTGGGACGAGAAGCATGACGTTCAGCACTTGTATATACATACTTACGCACAAGAGGGACAAAGCGGGGTAGTTGGTACAAGTTCATATCGGCTCACTGCAGCAATAGACGCGGACAAGGAGTTAGAACATGGAAGAGAGAAACCACCTGCAGACTCTCAACTAACATAATTTATTGAATCTAGGTGAACCGTAAAGGTCAGGAGTGTGATTGCAAAACCTCTAGGCTAGCACGTGGTAAACCTGTGACCTTATGACGTGTGCTGTACTGATATGTCCTTGATGACGCACAATGTTGTTCTTCAAATACTTCCTCTTTCATTAAAGAGTCTGCAGGTGGTTTGTCTCTTCCATGTTCTAACTCCTTGTCCGCGTCTATTGCTGCGGTGAGCCGATAGAAACATAATTACGCAGCAGCTAATTAAAGCGATGACATTTTGTGCACGTTACGCTGGAATATTCTCGGGAATGTCGGTTGTGTGAATACCTGGAATGGTGCCTGCGTCTTGCTCTTCTCCCCTTTCATTCATCCACAGTAACTGTGGATGTAACTGTTTTCTTGTCTGGAGCAGCCGAGTCAAGCTCCCCGCAGTTGGTCACTGTGGTCTGAGCGGAAACGAAGAAGCCGACAACATTCTCGGACTGTTGTACCAACGGTGTTATCAAGAGGAGACAGGAGATCACTTCTGAACGAGCTCATTCAGCCACTAGCTCGCCAGCAGTGGAGTCGGGACATCACTGACAGGTCTCTCATGTATTCGGTGGATCCCACTATGTCCTTCTCAGTTCCTGACCGTTTGCCACGCTATTTCGCGTCCCTCCTGCACAGGCTTCGTCTCAACGTAGCCTTCACTCCCCAATTCAAGGGCCGAATCGGATACTGTGACAGCTGCCTACGCTCCAAATGTGGCGTCGTAGCGAACATTGAGCACGTCCTAATAGAATGTAAGCTCTACGAAACGGAGAGGCGGCAACTCTGTGCTCAGCTGAGTTGTGCTAGCCGACAGACGTTCAACCTGGCTGCAATTCTTGGCCCATGTCAGAGCCATGTGCAACACCGTCGAGCTCTTCTGATGTCCTTGGAGTTCCTCTTGGCTACCGGCTTGCTCCAGACGCTGTAGGGTCCTCCCCTGAATCTCAAGGACCATTGGCACTTCTTTCATGTGCTTCTTCCTTTTGTGTGACGCAGCGTTGCGCAACCAGAGGACGGGAGTTCAAGAGTTGTACTTGCACATAACTTGATTTTCGTATTTCACATCTCATGTTTCTCGTGTAATGGGGTAGTGCACTGCTCTCAAGAGTTGAATCACCCCAGGCCATAGTCACGATTTATTTGTTGTTGTTAGTTCCCTGAAAAGGCTGTACCCATTTGCTCTTTTCACTTTCAAAGATACTATACGTATTCATGAGGATTAAAAGAACAAAAAGAGATATAGGGAAGGGACGCAGGAGAGCAAAAGTAGGTGGGACATCGGTCGTCCCTTTTCACTCGTACCATCGAATATTTGTTGTCAAGAAAGGCAAAATTTATTATCCCGAAATTAACCCTACATGCATGCATTAGATAGACGTACTGTTGATGTACGCGCATTGTGCGCAACAGAGGACAGTATCCGATAGAAACGATACATGATGGCGGTGATTTTGAGGGACACATTTATGTTCCGCTTTCTCTTGATGGCGGGTGAAGGTAAATGTGGTGGTGGGTGGAGCCAGACGAGTTAAGAAAAGCAAGACGGGGATTTACTAAGGTGTAGTAAGGTGCCGGAGAGTTGTTGAATTTTAACGATTTGTCGGCGATACCCGATGAATTCTTCGGTGCCCGTCGCTTTTTCGTATTACTGCCACGATGATGACGCCGTCGATTACACTCTGCAATTGTAATTCCTTGTATTCCATCCTACAGACGGCTCGAGACAATACCTGTGGGAACAGAAAGAAGGAGAAACTGTTTCCTCTCACGATTTGTCACCGTCAGGGAAGGGAAAGAGAGGACAGTTCCTGGGGAGATTGCTTTTCCTGACCTTGTCGCTTCACGAACTATTCGCCCAGAGAGGCGACGAACGGTTCAGACTCCCTCTCCCATAAAGTTCCCACAGTTCAAAGCGGCTCCCTGGGATTTTTGTCAAGTCGGCTATAACTGGTCCTGGTGAATTTAGTTACGCAAAATAATCTGACTTTCATAACGTCGTTATTTATTTCACAAATACCGCTTGCTCCACTTGGAGCCCTCTCAGGAGCGAGATCTTACGAGGGTGGTTCAATTAATAACATTCAAACATCAAATCGAAGATAATAATGGAATTAATAAATCGAAGAAGCAAGAGTCGGTCATCCGTTCTCTTACGAGCGAAGGGGTGCGTGCATCCCATCTGCATCCACCATCGGATGAGGGCACAAAATGGTAGTGCCTGCATATAACTACAACAAGTGTCCAACTGGATATAAGAAAGACAGGCAGCCAGATACACCTCCTTGGAGAGAGCCAGTGCCACCTGCAGCATGCACCACTATCCCTGGCATTACCAAAAAGAGCAGCATGCCTCCTGAAGTTGTTAGGCAGCTTGCACTGGAGGTGGTCACAGAGCTAGGGGAGCGCAATACAGCCGTGTATACTGACGGTTCCGTGTCTGTGGATGGGGCTTCCTCGGCCGTCTGTGATCCCTGTAATGCCGAGACTTTACAGAGCAAGCTAAGCCACAAGACTTAGTCCGCGGCTGCGGAACTTCACGGGATATCCACCACCACCACCACCACCACCACCAGGCTGGCGCACCTTAAGTGTAAATCTACTCCAGTTACCTTTTACGTCCTCCTTCTTACTTCTATGCTGGAATGCAGATACTTTCCAAACGATAAGCAGGGGTACAACATAGAAAATTGGTACATTGGTTTCTATAACATTAATTTTCATTGTTCGTTACTGAAGGTTACCTATTGACCTACTCTAGTATAATGCACATCTATAGCCCCAGTTGTTGCATAGCCCCAGTTGTTGCATCTATATAATAATACAATAGCGCTCACATACAGTACAGAAACTCTCGCAGTGCACACGTGACGCTCAATAGGCAACGTAAGTAAATACACAGTGTAACAACAGCACTACTAAAAGAACATCGAGGGATACGTCGCCCGAAAGCATCTTATAGTTTCGATGTTCGTCGTTGAAATCGGGGTCTATCGTTTTCAGAAAATGTCAGTATGACCGTGAATCGCAAATGACATGGGGTAATCCCTCTCAATTGGAAATCGTTCTTGGTAAAAAAAAACTAAAAAAAAAAAAAAACAGGGGGTGCTTAAAAGTATCGTTCTACAAGTAATTTCTTTTATTGAAAAGGTGTGTGAACGACGCTTGAAGTGCCTGTTATTGCTTTGGCAACCTTTAGTCTCTATAAGTGCAGTACATATTAAATAGAACTACGGATTTTGATAGTTTCCAAATATACCTGACGGCAGTTTTTTTTTTTTTTTTTATTCTGCTCTACTGTACCGACCGTAGATGAAGCTAGCAGTGGAGTGTTATACTTTCTCTAATTCTTTTTTATGGGTTGCCGTGCATGAGTACCAGATGATTTTGGCACACACAATGGTTGATAGAGCTTATTCGTTTATTTATATTTATGTCACGTTAGCGCCGCGAAGAAACTGGGGGTATGAGCGACATGGACAGATGGAGAGAGCACAGCAGGAAGGAGTGTGTGTGTGAGGGGGGCGTAATATGCGGCCTGGGCCGACGGTTGATAACGGAACCATATAAAACAGTACACTGTGGCATAGCGTTGTGCTTTCCTGAGGTGAAATGGCTTTCTCCTAGCTTTCGAATGAAGCTTGTATATGCAGCTTATATAGCTTTATAGGTTTTATAGCTTTTCCTTCTAATACATGTATATTCCCCCCTTTTATATTATCCCCCCCCTTTTTATATGCAGAACGTGCAAACTGCACCTCGGATGAACGGTAAGGATTACACCCTCGGTTATTTGCATTCGATTCACGTATATTTGCTGCATTGTGCACGGTTACGCAATTTTATCCTCACGTACCCATCTCTGACGCCCTCTACTCCCCTTGCGGCTCTCTGAATAGATAAAGACTCGGACCAATCACTTTTGTGGGAGTGCAGACGTCGACTAACCGTAACGTCCTATTAGCTAAGTCACGGGCGCAACCTCTACCTTGCGTCATGCTCTTTTTGTGGTCGCAACACGGCGTAACTTTCTGCGTAAACAATGTCACTCTCTCCTTCGTAATGTGATAATCGTTAATGCCTATTGCATAGAAAGGAAGCGAGTACAACAAGACTCCTATCTCTGGAATCAATGAGCCGTGACAGTTCCCTAATCAATGAGCCATGCAGGCCTCCTCGCGAGAGATGACTCTATTGTGCTGTTTTGCTGTAGATTCTTTAGACCACCACACAAGAATGAACGAGAGGAGTCGAAAGTGAAACCAGTGGAATGAACGAGTAGTATATTTCTATCGTCGGGAAAAACTCACGTGACCTCTAACGTCGGGCCAATCGTTGGGCCTCGGTACAGTAGTTTTTTGCTTTGTTCTATTTTGTCTCCCTGGGTGACGGGTGACGTAAAGCGACGCTGCCGAGGGGTTTATTTTTCCTTTCCCTTCTGTTCTCTCCCTCTCCCCCGCTTTGGCGGTTCTGGATTTTCGTTAGCATCTAGTGAAATAGTGAAATAAATAAAACGCGAAAGCGTTGGCTGTTTCTGTTGCACAATGTGCTTTATTTTTCGGGATTGGTATTTCCAAATCACACATATGCAGTCTTCTGTATCTGCGCTAAACACGACCTTGACATGAACATTGTTTCTGAAGTTCGAGTAATATGCCGAAGCAACTTCGCATTCACTGTTAGCTGATGTCTCACGTGGAAGATTTCACAGTAGATCAGTAGATTCACTGCACAGGCACACACATTCACAGATCCAGCATGACAGAGAACATGTCCATATCCCTTTGCTGCTTGTGTAGTGTCACATGTCAAGGCTGACCCGACACAAAGGAACCTGCGCAGCTGCTATGCCGAAAGATGATGTTCCAACCACTCAGAGTGGCTTATCCATTCTACTGCATCCATGCAGATGCTTTTCTGAAGCAGATATGATTTGAGCAGCACCTAGTTGATACCTGAGCAAGAAAGACCAGAACAGGGATCAGAAAACGTGAAAACTAAAAATTCTACCGGCCGAAATGTTGCGCATATGCCACAGGTGTGGTGCTATGTTACGCTATGCTAAGCGGCAGAATGGAATAGGAGCTGACCTACTTGTTATCGAGTGGAAAAACACAGTATTGATCCTTCTTGAATCGTTGTCGCACCAAGCAAGCGAAGCAGACCTGCCTTCCACTTATCTATCACTGAATTTACTTGCAGAAGTATCCAAGAGGCTTCGAATTTTTCAGAGTCGGTATTGACGGGCACTAAAAACCATCCAAAGCGGTACAGTTGAGTCTGAGGTCCTGAGGCGAGCGATGTGCGACCGTAGGAGAAGACGTTGTTGGCGGTAACGGGTGGCGGTAGAGCAGCAGGTGTGGAATGTCTCCTTCAACATGACAGGTGGGGCAGCTGGGTGATGAAAGGTGGCCCATCTTAAAGAGGAGAAGTGAAGTCCGCGCCACATTCAGTCGAAACCTGTGGAGCAAGGACTTTTCCTCCCTGGGATAGCGGCCATACCAGAGTGTGGGTCATCGTCGGGTCAATCGAGCGCAGAAAAGAGTTGATCCTGACGGTGCCTTGGAAAAAGGCGTGATAGCTAGTCGTGCAGTATCGGCGAATGGCTAGCCAGCAGATGGACGGCGTCAGCGGGACAGGAGTGGAAGACCCGGCGGCAGGAGCACACCTGGCCGCAGAATCGGCGAGGGCATTTCCTGAGATACCAACGTCGCCCGATATCCACTGGAACCACACACTGTGGCCTACAGACGACAGCATGGCGTGCTGACAAGGGATCTCTGTGTCGTCGATAACTTTTGGTGAATACGATGCCAGGGCCTCCAAGACTGACTTACTATATCCAGAAGAATAGTCCACGCTCTTTGTGTCGACGAAGAGATGTACCGCAGAGCAGATAATATAGCAAAGGCTTCTGCTTTGGTTGATGACCGCGCGGGCAGGAGCTTGAAACCGCGCTCGTATGCCTTCTCAGGAAAAACTGATCCATCAGGTGCCACCGAGCTGTCATTGTAAACCTCCGTTCGGTTCGATTCGAGTGCAGAGAGTGGAGGTGTTTCAGCGTTAGTTGGCATGCCCCAACCGCTGGGATGTGGCTCTTTTTTGCAAGACCAGGAACGGATGTGTGCATGGGGGGCAGACATAATGCCCACATCGGCTCCGTATAGGAGACCAAAGTATGTGGTGGTGGGATTGCAGAAGCAGAGTAACGCTGCCTAACATCAAGAAGGTGTGGTGACATAAAAGGTGAAGATAGCGTGTGTAAGCATGGAGGGTTGCCGCGTCCCGGAGGATAAGCACGGAAGAAACCCGCGCTTCGGCGATAGCACAGAAGGTTTTCGTGGTCTTCGGGACTCCCAAACAAGTGCGCAGGATACGAGCTTGAAGATTAAGCAGTTGCCGTTCCTTGAAGGGGGAAATACCGTGCAACTCACGCAAGCAGTAGCGCGAAGTGCTCATAATAAGAGAGTTGTGTACTTGGAAGAGGTCGGTGCAAGAGGAACCCCAAGAGGACCCACAGAGGCGGCGAAGCCGTTAGGTTAATATAAGAGCCTGTGGTGGCACAGAGGGCAGGAATCTGTCGAGAAACATTGGCTTCCGTGCATTAGAATAGGGGAACATGACGCTCCCAGAAGAGTTGCGTGCTTGTGCCGCTGGGGCACTACCGATGTGCAACAATATGGGACATCGTTTCGGTTTCTACACCGATAGCTCCCTTATAGCGGTACCTGAATACAACTCTCTCTCGTGACCGCCATGTTGCCCTATTCTAACGCCCAGAAGTCGATGTTTTCGTCGCTCTGCTTATTTATTTTATTTCATTGTTGTTCTTGTTGTTTACGCTGAGTATGGCTTCCACAATTTTTCTGTAGCTTTCGCACGTATATGAATGCGCTATTCTGCGCTACCGGAAGTTGGCCAGATAAGTAGACAACGAGTTCCTGTAGTTATTCCTGTCCAGAAAGTCGTACATCCGCCGCTTTATAACCACGCGTTGTACACGTTCCTCCTTTCCCCTTCTCGCGTCTTCACTGCTAAACTACTACAGGTTTTCCCGCTCAGTTTATTGGTCACTCAATTTTATCCGAGCGCTACCCAATTTAATTCGGTAGTGAACCTACTTATTCCAAGTGCAAATGACTTTATTCCAACAAGAACTCATAATGGAGTATATCATATTCGACATCTGGAAGCACAATATCATACCTCAATCATGACTCATCCCGTGTCACGTTGAAACGGTACGTTGCGGTCATTCATGACTATACTGCCTGCCATTACGATTGGTATACTGGAGAGGGACACCTTGATAACGCGGTCCGCCCCGGGTGGGCCGTGTCTGTGAACGGTCGTCGGGGCAGCATCGCTTGCGGTGCTGTTCCCGGAAGAAGAGATTACGACATCTTATGACTATTCTCGTGATACATGTAATGAGTCCACTTCGGGGGACAACGGTTATGTAACAGCGTTTTGTGACTGCCACGTGCGATTAGAGCATCTCGTGACTTGTGTTATTATTCGAGCTTTGTCATTTTTCTCATTTTATTATATACTATTATGAAGTCTGAGATTTTTCCGGGTCTGCACGCAAATCTGCGAAACAGCGGTGACCTCCATCACGTCCTCCTGGTCTGTGGACATTACGATCGCGAGCGTGCCCTCGTGGAAACTGCTCTCCAACGCGTCGATCAACGCCAGTTCGACTTAGCCAAAATTCTCGGGCCATGGTCCGACCCTCACATCTCATGCAAGGTCTACGAGCTGTTGCTGAGTTCCTCTCCAGCACTGGACTAATGGACGAACTCTAATAGGAGACCTTTCCATCATCATCACTTTCTCCACAAGCGCAATGAGGCAGTGTACCGCCATAACGGCAGAGAGTGACCCACCACATCATCATCCCGTTTATGTGTGTGCGTGTGCGGAATAACCCATTTTATTTAAGCGAGACTCGCAATGTTGCTGCAATGCCTTACAAACAACAAGGCAAGTGAAAAGCAAAAGCAATTCCAGCAGTGAATCGAAACTATAGCGAAATAACAAATGGCTATGAGTCACATGTCGGCATTTTGCAGAGCTTGATCTATGTAGCGGAAATGGTTGCGGTCGTGCCCATTCGACAGGCTGTATTCGCTCCATACCGGGTCGAGCAGCTTCTAACAAAATGGAACGGCGGTACGTGTTCCCGGATAGTTATTCCAGTTAGATGTCATAACACTTCGTCTTATATCTCTCGTAGAAAGGCACAGACTTCGAGATTGTCTTTTGAAAGCATTTCCTCAATACGGGTGTAGGGTGGAAGAAACTTCACGCAGTGTCCATTTGAGAGCGTTGCTCGCTCCACCCGGTTGTGTGCTGGGGCATTGTCCATAATCAGTGCAGTCTATTGCCCTGGTCCTGACTATAGGGTTCGGTTCCCGGGACCCCGAAATCCCGGAATTTCAGCGTAATTTCATGTCCCGAAATTCCGGGATTTCGGGTATTTCGGGATAATAAATTTGGACTTTTTTGACAACAGATATTCGGTGGTACGAGTGAAAAGGAAAGAACGGTGTCCTACCGACTTTTTGTTTCAAGAATCCCTTCCCCGAAAAATATCATTTGCAACCCGAAACCGGACCAACATTGTCGTCCACGATACATGACACAACGTTGACACAACGTGGACGCGACGGTAGCTGCTGATTCATGTGAATCACGCAAGCGAAAGCAGCCCTCAAGCAGCATTAAAACTCCCATGAAATCAGAAGGAGCGTTCCAATCCACAAGGCCGCAGGCTACACAAAATATTACAGAATCTCTCTCTCTCTGCGGAGTCTTTCTTTTTGTTATTTTGATTCTTACGAATATATATATGTATATATATATAGATACTCATGGAACGATGCGGCAGCACCAGAGGACACGTGTTTCGCAGTGTTTGCGGCTCGTCAGCCCTGGGTAGCTGCGCATCGTGTCCTCTGGTGCTGCCGCATCGTTCCATGAGTATCTGTTTCTCTGCGTGCAGCCATAGAAGCCATGTTAATCTGTAAGTTTGAATTTCAAACACGTCTAGTATCATTTATTTGTTTCTTTAATGGCTTTTTGCCTGCATTGTATATATATTTATATATTTGAAAGTAAAAAGAGAAAATGGAGACAGCCTTTTCAGAAAGCTATAGACTCGACTATCCACATTTCGAAATCCCGGGATTGTAAAAACGGCTCGGGATTCCGGAACATAGTTCTGACGCAGCTATTGGCAGCGAGGCCTCTTGGACGAATTCGTTAAATGTGACGTATTATGACGTATACACGTGACGAGCACCAGGAATCTAGCGGTTTTAGTCACTTGGATCACGTTAGGGGCACCGCGGTTATCCGTCTTCGGGTTCCGTCGTCTGTTAAACCACGTGAACTTTCGTCGTGCGGGCCAGTCAGAGCACTCGCCACCGTTGCAGTGCGGATGTGACGACACCGGATATAGTTGGGCAATCCGATGCTCGATCGTTTCGAGATCTGGCAAAAAAAGTTGCCACGAAATGGCCATCCGACTTCGCCATAATTTCTATGCCCGAAATGCGTTCAATGAGCATGCGCTTCGATATGAATCCCTTCTGCGCATCTCTGCCAGAGCGCGCTACTGAACGGACAGTCTTGATGCTTATTTCTAGTGCAGCAGACAGTGGCGGTGGCCCACAATTTAATGCGCGCACTTTAATTTAATGCGCCACAAAAATTATTTTTGTTAACTTACTTTTCCTTTTTAAACTTTGCGTCATGTTAAAAGAGCACTGAGGTGACCCCTAAAATGTTTTTTCGTTTTTCGGCGCAGTGTGTTCTCCAACGAATAAAATGAGTTCCTGCGAAAGAATTATGACCTACAGGGCTCTCTTCCGCACACCTTTGAAATATCCTTTCCCTCGTGAAAAGAGAGCGTCGCGGAAAGAGAGGACGTAGTGACGTATGCTATTCCCCTCACGTGACCAGTGACGTACAGCATCACAGCTCAAGCATGTATAAACGGCGTGTGAGCTGCCAAGAAAAAATAAAAAAAAACAAGCCACGGAGCCATCTCCACGTCACGAGAGCGTCCTGTCGGCCGTCTGCAGCTGCTTTCTCCGACTGTTTTTTGTAAATTCGATTGCACAGCTATAACGCACCACAGAGCGAAAATATTTTGCACGGTGACTGCGGACAGCGTGACAGAGGAGGCAGGATTTCGAGCGACGTTAAATGTCACCTCATTGCTTCTTTAAGCGTCTTTTAGTTGCAAGTAAGTTGTCCTGACTTGTCTTCGTCTAGCGTGCTGCTTTGAGATATGTTGCATACAGCGAGCATCCTTCAAGAAGGTACTGCGGGAAAAGACGAGTGTACCATACGAGTACCGTATATCCTATTATCTTCATTTTATTTTTGTGTTTCGCAGTAAGTTTCACGAATTCTAACTTGGAAGTGTACTATCTTGCAAGTAGCGAGTTAGAGCTAGGAGTATTTATTATTCTATTCAAATCGTTTTTGAGGTTGAGTATGTAGTACTCAATCACTTTTTTGTCTGGTGCTCAGTCTCTCTCTCTTTTTGAGTACCTTGTACAAGCCTGTGGTTTATTCTGTACGCGCTAATGTCGTGACAGGGTCAAGGGCCAAAGTGCAGGCAAAGGCGACGTGTTAGACATTAAAGTAAAAAACTGGTATGTTGGTGTGATCTTGCATGATGTACTAGCACTGGGAACAGGGACAGAGAGGAGACGACGACAGGCTAGACTTGCAACAAAAGAATTTATTGGGTACATAATACTGTCTCTAAATATCACACTTACACAGCAATACGTCATCCACAGACCAATCAAACATCACCCGCCTTGTCCCACATTTTCAGGAATTTTACCTTCTTATCAAACAAAGTGATAGAAGCACGGCTTACGCACTGCGACTCATTTTCTGTTATTTCAAATGCCTCAATTATTTCCCTGGTACGCCGATTCAACAGAATGACTTTTTTTTATCTTAGACGGGCTTAGACATCCCGTGGGGACTTGGGATTTAGGACTTAAGACCCCAAGGATGGACTTAGACATCCAGCGAACCGGTAAGGAAGTATGAAGGGAAAGTCCCTCAGGACGAAAGCCGCCGATATTTCGAACGGAGACTGTTCTTCTGTACAGCAATTAACAGTCTCTGTTCGAAATGTCGGTGTCCTCTCGTCCTGAGGCAATTCCCTTCAGACCTTTTATCTTGGTTTCTGAAAGCCCCCCACATACGTGCTGCAGTGGACAGATAAGCGGCCAGACGAGGATCCTCTCAGGGCAGCCGCGTGCTCTCTAATGGTTAAGCAACGCCCCGGCGTCTGAGCACCCCGCTGCCCTTGCGGTAAATCATTAAACGCGCGTCACGGTTTTACCGCGTCTACGACCTTTTTTTCTTTTTTTGGTTCGGGTTCTCTCCCGAACACGTTTTTCCATCGCATGACGTGGCTGAGTGGATGAGCTGGTCTACGGTGACTCCGACGTCTTGCCAAACTGACACTTTCTTTGGAATTACCTGGGTCATGTTTCCCACTACTTCCTGCTGTCCATCTTCTATACTTGGCAGTTGCTGCAAACACGAAACCGTCTGTCGTGACCAGCATATGATGAACGATCGCCATTCATGACGCGCCAACTGCAGCAAAGGAAAATGCAACCACGACGTCCAAGTTGAATGCAAAATGCCTTTCTGTTTTCTCCCTTCCTGAAACTGATACGCCATGAGTGGTCTCACTGCTATAGCGTTGCCCTTTCGTTCCTCATGTTCATGAATGTCTAATGTGTTGGGGTCTGCCATTCATGCGTACATCCGGAAGCCGCGAAAGCATGTATCCCAGTCTACTCTCCGTTTTCAGAAAAGCATGCAGAGTTTATTCGATAGCGACACTGAGAAAATCGTTGCTGGCGAACAAAGGGACTATTTGTCTTTTGAAGGCTGGAGAGAGATATGCTTCTATTGTGGCTGGTTGGTGGCGTTCCATTATCGAGCGGTCTGCCTGCCCATACGGTGGGACCGTGCGTCTTGGGTGGAGATGCAAAATTTCCGGAAATTTTGAATCGCTCGAAATAACCTTTTTTTTTTTTTGGCGGGGGGGGGGGGGGGGTTCCGAAAAATTGGAGAAAATGGTAACAAACGCGGTTACTGCTGAGTCGAAGCATAGAAAACAGCAGCCAATGAAAAACGCTCAATTTGATTGACAGGTCGAGCCTCTTTTTTCGGCTCCTCCTAATGGCCAGACTCCCTTTGGCATACACGGCACTGACCAACGCTGGATTTTAGTGCCATCTTTTGGCTGCACAACGCACATACGTATTAAACTAAAGCTGGCTTTCAAGAATAATTTATTATTTAAGAGATTTGTGCGGAGGTCGTCAAGTGTGACAATACGCCCCAGTATAGTGGGGCAGGTTGTGTCAGCTGCATTTTCTCGTTATCTTTATTGTGGAGGTGGTACCGAATGAAATACCATAATAAGTGCACATGGGAAATAAACTAACCGATCAGAGAAGAACCTATTATCTTAAGCCTTACATTTTTTTCCACGTCTGTCCTAGCTGTACAGGATTAATGCGAGCTAGCCATTACTGGCTGGTAGACCCGCATTATAGACGTAAAAAGCGTCACTAAATTATTACACGATCTTAAAGACGTACTAAAAAAAGCTACTGAAGCACTTTCTCGCGGGTATAGTTTGCGCTGTCAGTTGCTCTACCAGTTGAAGCATGTGACAATTTATCCCGCCTCGTATGGGACAATTGAACCCCCATGACATCCGCAATGTATTTACCTCAGCAATGGACTTAACTGTGGAGGGTATTCCGGTGAAAATCCGCGAAAAGATGTCCAAAAGTTGAAGAAACGTTACAAACTCGTGCATTAAAGCATGTGCATTATTGAAAGAGCTTTAGTGTATGTCGTGCAAAATTTGAAAACTGCAAGAACCGAAAATTTTAGTGACTCGTGACAGAAACAAGTGTTGTGCTGTGTGCACCTTGCCATACATTCCGTGACAATGAAGGTTTCTTCAGTTAGTGGTTGCTCGTGCCGCCAACAAACAGCGAGAAAATGGCTCAGCTGCTCTGCTCGGTTGTCTTTAAGTAGCGAGGGTGACAGCTGACAACTCTCCCTTTAAGAAGTAACGATCCAAGGAATCGTTCAACCCCCATCCTTGTTCGCTGATCGTTAGTGCTCTCCACTCAACTTCCTGTTTTCGCTACCTTCTTCTGACAGCACGGTGGGTAGATGTTTTCATTTGGTCTTTGTGGAGGGAATACATGCGGTGCTGAGTTGGTTAGTGTTTCACGTTTTTACGATGTGCTATTCGCGGCCGCTACACGGGCTCGCTCGGCGGACGCATGTAGCGTACAGCTCTCATAATGTCTTTTCCATTTCGCCATTTGCTGAGTTGGCTGTGTCAGCAGAATGTTTCCTCGACGCGCCCGACATAGGAAGAATGCGCCCCTCTTAGAATACGCTGGCGTAGGCCGAAATTGAAATGCCGGAATCGGGCATATTCTTCATTCGGCAAGTTCGACCTAGAGCAATTGTTTCAACTTACCAGCACCTGACAGTAGATTTGCGGAATTTGCAGAAAGTATTTAGAATCATTCATTGCATACGCCTCAAAATATATATGGGAACATAAAGGATGTCTCACATAAAAGTATCCCGCATCATTGCGCCAGAAACAACCTGCAAAGAGAATGGAAAGTGTGTATGTCAAATTATTTTACGTTGGACTTGGACCGTTTACCTGCACTCGTGGACACACGTACGTTACACGATTCGATAATGCACAAACTGAAAAATATCGCGCGACACGGTAGTAGAACATTCGAGGCAAGTTTGACTTTCGTATTCTTTTGTTTGGACTCAACGTGATCTGCTCTTGAACATCGGCAACCACGGCTGGACGGATGGTTTCTTTTGACATTGGATACAGTCCATATTCCATATGGACTGCCGGATGACACGTTTTGCTGGGACACTTCTGCCTCGTCCGTGGTGATATATCTCCTTAATGGAACCGGTACGCACGTATACCTTCACAATGGCAGTCCTTTCTTCCAAAGAATACAGCGAGTCTCAACCACATCTGGGTCTGCAGAAAGGAAAGCAGACGTGCGTGCTTGAACCGCCATTGTGGAGGTAGATAGCTTTGAAGAAAAAAAAAAATTGTCCTGGAAAAAAGGATCCCAGAAAGAATGGTCCCGTGCCCGTGCATATGTCGACACGTATGAAAACAGACAAACAAACAAAAAAGAAACCCACTGAATTTATTCGTTCCTTATTACCCCCCCCACCTCCCCCATATGGTTAAGTGAGCCTTGTTTTAGAGCTGCTGTCATAGTTAGCAAGTTACGCTTTAACGACACAAGGCGGCTTTTAGTGTAAAGTTTCAGTTAGGGTGTCAGGGAAATCTGGAGCGGCGCAGCAGCTGGTATAAATCTGTAGCGTATGCCACTTCCGCTCCGGCGACACCGCTTGCCGTTATTGGTCTCTGTGGCGATGAATAAAACTCTTGCCGCCTTTTCGTCCTAATGCACATGTTTAGAGTCAGGCTTGAGCGTGAAGCACCCTCACATCGGAACAAGTAATTCACGAAAAAGGAACGGGGACTCTATAGGGAGGTTCTATGTGTTCTGCTTGTTCCTAGATGGAGCTCACTTCGGCTCGTTTGCCTATATGTATAGGAACAGGTTCTTGTGCGAATGAGTGGACAGGAGCCGGCCAGACACTGGCATAAAAGGAACCTCCTCTAGTCTAACTTTGCAACTGCCTTAGTCTAGAACGTATGCTTGGTTACCATCGCGTTCTTGCAAAACGCTCTATGAAAGCTGTAGCTACGGACACTTAGGATGGTAGCACGATGTCTGTGCAGGTGAGCAGAAATGAAGAGTTGGAGCGATTATTCGGCGCTGCGCGGGAGAAAACTTGTCCTGTCCTCATCTGTGTCTCTACGTACTTGCGTTGCCCCGGGATACATACTTTCAGCGAAGGAGCAGCGTTTGTTTCCTTTGTCGTGGACCCTATACTGTAGCCTCCACAGCGTCCCTTGCTATAGACAGTCTTCTGTCTCTCTCGATACCGTTGCCAATGAAGTCTCCCTACTCTGGTACCCGTTGTTGTCTCCCCGTATTTCACTATAGTTTAGTACATATTGTCTCCCGAAAACATCGGTAAACATGCCGAAACACGAGTGGCATCACAAAACGACAGCGTAGTCCATAACCAATAGCGGCGTGATGCGATAACGGCGCCAGATGTATTTCACGCACCGTATTCGCGGCAAAACAGAAAACGAGAGAAAACGGCGTTTTGAAAGCCTTTCTCTGTAGAGGGTGGCAGACAACGCGTAGTCGTAGTTTTTCGACTCGTCAACCCCAGAAGGACAGAAAGAAGATGGATGATGAAGTGAGTTGCACTTAAAAGAGCACACTGCATCTCCAACGTCTGCCTCGATATATTGAATGCAGATATTGAAGGCTGCATCTCAGATTCAGTCTAGGGAACCGATTTTCAAGCACGAGAAATGAGCTACTTGAAGTATATTGTAAGCAGAAAGTTGACTGCTCACGCATGCCTCGTTGTGGACCCGTCTGGGTGTCACACAGCTCCATGAGCCCAGTTATCTCTGTCTGGCTCGTTGTCTATGCCAAATACTCGTTCTTTGGGGCGGATGTTCAATGGGGTAGAGGGTCTCTTATTGCGGTGCGTGCTTTTGAATAGCAGTATGTACGGATATATTAACTGGAGCTTTTATGTGGCGAGACAACGATGCTTATGAGAGTCGACGGTGTAGATGTACGTTGTCCCGGATGAATGTGCAAGACGATTATTTGCATCGATGTGGTGGTGATAGCGTGCTACTACCGAGCGATCTCTCTGCATCGATGTGCATTCCACGTTTGGCGGTAAACGGGGCAATAGAAAGTCCGGTTGTGATATGACGACAGGTGGGGCGGTCACGGGAGAGGTCAATTGCTTACGAGAACCAATACGAATGACTCTCGTTTCTGTCAGCTTCATCATCAACTGTGGATCTCTCCGTGTCCTTTCTACGTTCATCATGAACGAAGACACGTAGAAAAGTAATTTTTCCTCGGTGCTATGAGCAACGGCTGTTGCACACGATTCCCCCAACACAAAGCATTATTTCCACCGCTCGCAATACGCCCCTCTTGTTTCCCCTGCCTGAGTCGAGTGCGGCAGAATGGTTTTGGAAGACGAAACCTTTTGTTTCCGTTCTTTTGTGAGGTGCCGCAAGTGTGACTTATTTCAGTCCTGTGGTTGATTTGTCCGCCGCTTTTCTGTGCCTTTCTACCACGCTCTTTATCCGACCCTATATAGACGAAGTTTCCCTGCTACCTTTTACATCGCTTCCCTGACAGAATCGGTCGTTCTGTAAGCGGTTCCTAGAAAGGGTACAGCTACGGAATGTGCGTCCAGTTGTCCCTTGATGACATCATCTTACGAAATCCCGATGGCTGAAGCTGTTCAACACTTCGGCGTGTTAGCTTAGCTCAATTGGTAGAGCCCTGGACCGGCAATCCAGAAGATGTGGGTTCGAGTCCTACAGCTAGCTAACCTTTTCAGCGACTTTCATCTTTCATCGTTAATTTCTTAGGCAAGTTGAGGCTTTGTATGTATTTGTCCCTTCTATATGTTGTTCCAGCCTAAGAACATCAGTTATTTCATGTTCATAAAACCACTTGCATTACTAATCCGACATCATTGCATCACTCACAGTTAGCTGACGCAGTCAAGTAGTAAGTTTCTTTCCCCTTTCCAGACAAAATTATGAGAGACTGAGAGACTTTACTAAGCTTTACTTCAATGTATCGATTATTCGGGCATACTGACGTTGGTTGTTGACGTCAATACGAATATTCTCGGACCCTGGTCGAACGCTGCCCACCAGGTGCAAGGCCTTCGTCTTCATCTTGCGCTCCACCGGTCTGGTGACGGACCTCTGAAAAAAGTACTTCCCCCATCACCATCCCCCTCATCCGTTCTCACTGAGCAATAGGGCAGGGCACCGCAGTGTGTGTGTGTAGCTTGTGCACGCAAAATCACTGGAGCGTCCGGCTGAATAAAGCAGCTTGTTAGGGACGGTCACGTAGAACAGGATCCTACTGCAATTACGGAAAGCATTCAATTTTCCGTCGTTGACAACGCAACGTACAGGTCGAACGGCATCGCGCAGGAGGCAATTAACGCGAGGAAATAATTCCAGCTAGCTTGCCCCGTGCTACTTTGGTCATCTGAATGAATAATGGAAGACAACATTACCTTTTCTTTCTTGCTGTTTTTTTTTTTTTTGTTGCACTCACCTACTGGTGTCAGTAACAGCTGGTTGCCTTCCCTTTTTTTTATATTCGGGTAAGTGTCGCAGTGCACCGCGCCACATCGATAACCCATGAAAATGCAATGGTGTGAACTACCCTTAGACTCTTCGTGTTTCCCCACTTATACGCCATTTGCCACACGGGTTTCCTCCTCCAGAATCCTGTTTAGAGTTTCTTCTCGAGCAATCCCTCAAGCAATGCATTCATCCCAGAATTACACAAATCACTACATCATATTTTTCCCGAATTCCCAAATTCAAAGGTTATCTTTCATGGTGATTTCAACTACCCCTCAATTAATTGGAGCTCCACGTCAGCCTCTGGTAGTGAAGGGCGTTCTTTCATTGATTTGTGTCATGTGTTTGACCTTCATCAGGTGGTTCATGAATCCATCCGTGTAACTCCCACCTCATCAAACATCCTAGACCTAATCCTCACTAACGACCCAGATATAGTAGGTTCTGTATTTTCTCCATGCGCCTTGAGTGGCCACAAGGCCTACAAGGTATGACACAACTAGGCCACAAGGTACTACACTTCACAATATCTGTCCCCAGCGTGCCCCGTCGTTCCTCGTGCAAACGCATAAGGTTATACGATAAGGGTAACTACGACCAAATACTTGGCTAACTTGGCTACCAGCGGGAGCGTGCGATATTGCAGCACGAACTGCATGCGATCGATCATCGCCCCTTTACCATAGGCAAGGTGCTGGGCCCATGGTCCAGTCCAGCTCATACACGCCAAGGTCTGCGTCACCTCTGGGACTTCTTGTCATCAACAGGCCTCTCCACCCTGCTTTGATTACCGGACCCCTTATCATATCCATCATCATCTCTCATCACGTACAAGTGGCACTGGGGCAGCGCCCAGCCTGCTGGCCGGCATCAGCCCCATCTCATCATCGTATCTCTATTTGTGTGTGTGTGTGTGTTGGCTAACTTTCTCGCTAATTTTTGAAGTACGGACAGTCGACGAAAACTGGTATTTATACAAATCCAATATTAGTGCACTTATTGAAGCCTATATACCCTCCATTCTCATCAAGACACATTGTCATGCCCCATGGTACAATCATGAAATCAAACTGCTCGCCCGTAAAAAGAAACGTCTGTACAGGCTTGCTAAGTGCTGTAAGTCTGCATCATCACTGCCAAAATATCAAGAGTGTGTCCGGAAATACAAATCATTGGTGACTTCAAAACGCATGTTCTATAGCGTTAACCTCTTGAAGCACAACCCCAAAGCGCATACAAAGTTATAAAATACATACAAAGTTATACATACAAAGTTATACATACAAAGTTATACATACAAAGTTATAAACCCAAAATCTCCATCGGTCCAACTGAAAGTTCGTAATGGTAATTTTGTTAGAGATAACCAATGTCCTCTTATCTTCAATAACGCATTTGCAAGCGTGTTCACCAACGGAGACACAACCCCCGCGCCTCCCACATCCATCTTCAATAGCATGTCACCGATAGCGATATCTCCTGCTGGCATTGAAAAGATTATCTCTTCCATCAAGGTTTCTTCCTCTGCTGGTTTCGATGGAATAAACAGCAAAATTCTTAAAAACACGAAGGCTCACTCGAGCAGATTTCTTGCTGCAATATTCCAACAATTACTTAATAGTTGAGTTCTGCCAGAAGACTGGCGTCGGGGAATGATAATACCAGTGCATAAAAGTGGTGACACTCATTTAACGTTGAACTATAGACCAATCTCCATTACCAGCGTGTCCTGCAAAATCATAGAACACATAGAACTTCCTAGAGTGAAATGCTTACTTTTCCCCCTGCCAGCATGGCTTCCGTAAAAATCTCTCGTGTGAAACACAACTAGCTGGTTTTATCCACGACCTCCAGTCAAATATGGATAGTTCCACTCAAACAGATGCCGTGTTCCTGGACTTTGCTAAAGCCCTTGATTCTGTACCGCACGCTAGATTAATGGTAAAACTCTCACAACTAGTCCTTGATGCACATGTTCTCTCCTGGATTCTTAACTGACCGCCTCCAGTCCACTTTCGTGAACAACCATTCCTCGTCCACGTATCATCTGGTGTCCCCCCTCCTCTTCTCTGTCTACATCAACGACCTCCCTGATTGTGTCTCATCGAGTATACGCCTATTCGCTGACGATTGTGTTATCTACAGATCAATCCGTTCATCACAAGATAAACATCTTCTGCAACGTGACCTACAGGCTCTGGAAACTTGGTGTGAGAAGTGGCTTCTTTCGTTCAACATATCTAAATGCTGCTACGTCTCTTTTTCTCGGCAACTATCAACCATTCCTACACCATATGCGGCTCCGCGATTCCCGTTAATAATCGGTACAAATATCTTGGAGTCATTATTTCTTCTGACCTCACATGGAATGCTCACGTTTCCTCTGTTATCAGCAGTGCTTCTCGTACCGTTGGTTTTCTTCGCCGTAATTTGAAGCTTGCATCCCCTGAAATTCGCGACATCGCATACACTACTTTTGTTCGTCCGAAACTGGAATATGCCTCAGCAATATGGGATCCCCCGCAACAACACCTTGCACACTGTATCGAGTCCATCCAGAACGCTGTGCTCCCGTTCATTGTTTCTCATTACTCATATTCATCGAGTGTCACAAGCACGAAATCATCATTAGGTATTCCATCTCTGCAACATCGTAGGCTCATTGCGAGACTATGCTTATTCCACAGGTTCTATCACAATCCTTCTCTTTGTAGACATTACATAACACCAGCGCGAACAGTTTTTCCACACATTGACCATCCTCCCAAAGTAGAACGACAGCAGTGCCGCGCGTCTTATTTCACGGACTCATTTTTTCTGCAAACGGCCATTTCGTGGAATAGCCTCCCTCACCACGTATAGTCGAACTTACTAACCCTCATCAATTTCGCACCGCTGTATCTAATAATTTCGCCGTGGCTGTTTAGCCGTGTACTCACGATTAACGTTGTATTGTACCTACCAGCCTCTATGTGCCACCCCCCATGTAAAGCCCTGTTAGGGCCTTTGGGGTATGTGAATAAATAAATAAATAGATAGAGCGTAGAACTTCTTTCTTAACTCCGCAACTATGGCAAACGAGACGCCGAGGGCACTGTGGCGGCATCAGCGGCACGAACGAATAAAAGTATATCCTTGCGCCAGAAAACTCCAAACTCCAAACTCCGAACGAATAAAAGTGAAGCACAGTATATGAGCACTACCCAACCACATGGTGGCAAAAACAACTCGTCAGATAATTGTGTTACGTCCAATGACAATAGTGTTTTTGAAAGCCAGAGAACAGGACTCATGCCCCCTCATCCACGTGCAGCGGACACCTGCGCAACTGGCGGCTTCGTTCTAGTATGAGAAATTGACACACTTCCCTGTGAAGTCGGCCCAGGGGGCATGATCCCCCTTGCAACTGAGCGTGACCGACTACGGCGAGCAGCTCAATCACCACCACCACCACCACCACCTGGGAAAGCGGAACGCACAACAAATTGAAGCAATTTTCACGGTTTATTGGAGAAATAAGTACTACGTTTTTGATTCGTGGTTTCACTAGGCGAAGACACGGGGCCATAGAGTCATAAAGGAATCCTTTCTGGTCCTCAAATGGGGAGCACAGAACTGAGTTCAAGTTTCTCACATGTCCAGACATGACATCGCATGATAAGATGGGCGTGTGGGGGTCAGCACTGCCGTTATATCGTTGCGGTGGATGAGCCAACTAAACATAGCGTGGCCTGGTACGTTCAAGAGAGGGTAGCTAGCGCGGTGTAATTGGTAGCATCTCTGGCCCGCAATCAGAGGGTGTGGATTCGAATCCCACTACTGGTGTCTATTCTTCATCTGCCACCATTCAGCCGGCGGCATAGTGAGCTAGAACCAGCTATGCACAGGTCCATGGCAAGTCGACGTACCAGTGTACATAGTGCTTTCGATTGACAGTGTTTGTCGAAAACTCGTTAGCCCGAATTTTCCTCGAAGATACGGAGGAAGGGATCAGGAGGTGTACGCCGCGGAAAGTCAGGCTTCAATGTGACGTCACCGCTAGCTTTCCGTTTCGGTCATTACACCTGTCTGCGCAGCCCTTTATAGGATATGTAGTTTCGCAATCCCGGGACAGATGTGACCGTAACGCACCAAAATGGCCCCTAAATTGGCATTTGCAAATTATGTGCATTTACTGTCCCAGATAGACCCCAAAGAAGGTGAGTCGCGAATACCCTTGCTTTCTTTTCTCCACGCATAAGTGTCGCTCCTTGAGTAGACGCTTATCTCTTGCTACGCGATTTCGTGCTTCCTATTCCGTTGAAGCTGCGTTTCGTATCCGTCATGCGGGTCTGCATTCTCGTCATTTCGCTTCCCGCACGGGGCAGCTGCAGCAGTCCACATCGAGACAACCACATAAGACGAAAAGCGCTCTGGATCTCCGGCATTCGCACAACATAGATTACAGGGTCCGCCAGGGACTTGAGAAGCACCAAAGAGTTGGTGAGGATACCGAACGTCAGGCGCACATCCAGAGGCAACGATATAATAGGTAGTGCACAGTCTAAACACGTGAGGACATAAAAGATAACCGCTGGCACCCATCCTAGCAGGTACGTTCCTAGAATCAGCAGCGTCGTGACCATTGCCTTGATGCTGCGACGAAGCTGACCCGGGAGGGACACTGCGATGCCAGCGCCGCGCTGATGTCGACGGACAACAATGAAGATGTGGCCATAGATCAAAGTCATCATCACCAACGGGAAAAAGAACAATCCGGAGAGCGTAATACGGAACGGGCTGCAAAGGATGAAGTCGTAGAGGCAGTCTCGTGACTGAAATCCCTGACCTGGTACGCTGCAGAAGTAGATGAAGAAGAACGCAAGTGGGAGTAGCCACATGGAAGCGATCGCTAGTCCCACTGTCCGCTTGGTGACGGTTGCAGCGTAGTGTAACGGTCGGAGTATGCCGATGTAATGGTTGATAGCTAGCGCGAGCAAGTGTAACACAGACGCAATGAGCCCGGTCAGTCGGAAGGCTTCTAGGGTTAAGGAGATGCACAGGCCTGGTTCCACGTCGTAAACAGTCGGGAGGAGGCTGTTTACGATTAGTCCGACGCCCACGACCAGAGACGCGTACGCGTTCGCCACAGACAAACTGAGGCTGAAGCACAGCGTAGGGGAGAGAGATCGTCGTACCCAGTGCACAGATTCCAAAATGAGCAGGTTGAAAAGCATGGTCGTGAGACAGGCGCCGAGCATGACGGGTATGGCGTGTCGGTATACATCGCGTGCAATGTCTACATGTTCTGGAACAGTCACATTGAGGTAGTTGCGAAAGTCTGTCCAGTTTGGGGGAGACATCGTGAAAGAGGTAGATTGGTGTTCGGCCATGGCTGTGATTCACCTCTTGCCACCTCTCGTTCCGTAGTGGTAGCCACTAGTTGCAACTCTCGAGACATCACCGCTACGATAAACTACTTTGTATAGGCATAAGGTTGGCTCCATGCTCTATCGGTTCATAGTCCTGGGTCGTGGAACGAGTATTAGGCAAAAAGCTCGGAAGCTGTAGCAGTTGGGTCCACTCGGCCAGTTCACTCGTATAGCGGCCGCACAGTGTTCGATTTAATCGTATTTTTATTTTTATTTTTTTACTTTTACCGTACCTTTTGTACTCCCGCCTTCACTTGGTCGATTCGAAATTTTTGTTCCGAGTTTCTAATAGTTGCCAACTGTTATGAATCATTCAACTTGAATGACTAATCCCTGAAGTCCACCGAGCACGCGGAGGACTCTACAGACAGCAAGTTCCACCAGAAATCCAGCACACGAGTTACTAGACAGCGTCTGGTAGCACACACACAACGCCAGCCGCATCCATATCAAAGCTTCACGGGCAGCAGAAACAAAAATGCAACTTAACAGTGGAGCGGGTGAATGTCGGACGATCGTCAGTAGTATTCCCAACAGCCTTTTGGATGTTTTACGTCTCACTTCAAACAAAGTATCGCACAGAAGCTTGGGGGCAGAAAATAGAAGGATGAAGAATCAGACCTCCCCGGCTCGGGACCAGCTCTCTGAGCATCACAGGTGTCTTCCGCGTACAAGACAAATCCAGTCATTGTTGGTACTTGAGCAGTTAGTCCGAGTCCACGAAGGCTTCACTGTAGAATGATTATCCCCTGTTACGAGAAGAATCAAACGTGTACGCCGGGCACATGCGTTCAATTGCAGTGAGAGGAACCGTCCCGTAGCTAGCAGACGTATGCGCGGCTAGGACAGCGTCGGCGTTCGCAAGCTTGCCTCCCCAGTGGATACGAGGGCGCCACTGCCGTTTCTTTCGCTCTTTTCTCTCCGCTCCTCCCCCATTCATCGGTGGAGTGCGGGATACGGATGAGTTTAATGAACGCTGTTGTTTCAAACGTATTCTGCACGACATTTGCCTGACATTTTCGGGATGAATAGCTTTTCACAAAGTCGGGCGATGTTTCTCAACGTATGCTCTAATCTATAGCCTTGTCAATCTATAGAGCCTGTCATGCGGTGCTCCGCGCCCCTCCTAGTCAATTACATTTTTCCTCGAGAAGTATTCTTTGTCTTCCGTCTCGAACCTAGAATAGATACTTGGGCAACGAAGGCGAAAAATGTGCGCAGTCCAGTCCGATAAGTCCAAAAAATGAAACACTCTGTGGAATTAACCTTTTATCATCGCAAGCTTTCGTGCAGAACATGCATGTACTTCATGATAGCGTGGATGCTTCAAAGATAGCGTGGATGCAGAAGCATATGCTTCGAGTAACAACGACGCTGCTTCAAATGACGTTCCTTATAAAGGTATCGTAAAGCAGTAGAGTAGAGGTGCAATCGCACACGATTTATCTATATTCAATAGTCTTATCAGTACTCTTATGGCGGTCGCCGTTTTCGTCTCATTTGCGCTCAGTTTTTTGGAAAATTTAAACTGAAAATTACTGGCAACACTGTGTGGAAGTGGTCACCACCTGCGCGTTGTTCTTTAAGTACGGCGGTAGAACTACGTTGCGTACGGACAACACTGAGTCTGAAAAGGAAGAAGTTGGCAACGTGTTGGCTACGTAGCCATCGAGACCAGCAAGTCAATCAGGAACATAAATCACACAACACATCACCAGATGTTGTGTAGATCTGTTGTTCTACAACAGATCTACAGTTGTTCTTGCATGACGACAGTTGTTGTTGTTGTTGTTGTTGTAGATCTGTGTTTCCTGACGGGATTATTCGCCACCAGACGTCGGCCCGAGCCTTTATACCTTCAATTTTGCTAGCAAATTAATAATATTAAGCGTTGCGCTGCTCGCTGCGTTACTCCGTTGCGCTGGGTATACAAGCAACGAGCTGTTCACCTACTCCGTCAACATAAACTGCCTATAGTATATCTGCTGGTTTACGGTCTTCTCTAGTTCCCGACATGCGCCCTCACGACCTTCAAATAGACGCCTCATCAGAGAGGTTTTTGCGTTGTAGGACCGGCCTCGGTGGACCAGTTGGTAGCGTGTCCGCCTACTGATCCCGGCTGAGGAACTTGGTGGCAGGGTATGTCTTAAAGGAGCAATGAGACGTGGCCTCATCTGTCAAGCTGGCCATCAGGAGTTATCATTTTCGCTTTGCCGTATATTGTCATTGCGCATTCAAATTTGTAAAAAAAAAAAAAAAAATGAAGGAAGAAAACATCCGTGGACACGATCCCCGCGTGCCTTCTGTACGTGACGTGTCGAGGACCTACGTTACGTGACGGCATTCCCTCGTTCTCCGAGTATACATTCTTTGCACGAGTGGAGGGTATATATTTAAACGTGTGCGGAACAGAGGCCTCGCGCGCGCTTTGTAGTTGTAACCTGCATTCGTCGTTCTTTCGTAACAGTTCATTTTCTTCGTTGCAGGACACGCTGCATCGAAAGGGAAAAAAAATGAAGGTCACCCGAGTGCTCCTTTTGGCAGGGTATGCCTTACGAGGGCAAAATAAGTCATCTAGCCTCCAACAACACCGAATATCCTCTGGATGTACGAACAATGTCCTGTCGGATTCGCACGTCCGATAAATATCTGAGCGCTATCCATCGGACGTACGAATCCGTTAGGACATTATTCGTACATCCATGGGATATTCGGTGTTATCGGGGGCGCCGCTCATGAACATAGTTTTCTCGCGACGTAAAGCCGCGAATGATAATTATATGTTACATTGTTGGGTTGGTGTCCGGGAAAATAAATATCAAACTCAACAAAGTTCAGTTTAATACAAATAGTTGAAAGAGAAACAATTTCAGAAAATTCACATGGTGGCGGTGGTGGAACTATGGTGAACTAGTGAACTGCTTGCCGTAGTCTGCCATGCTATCGCAGAGGGGACTGTGCGTCCTGGGCCAACTTCACACGTAACTGTGCCCATGAATTGACACGCTAAACTCAGGCAGGAGCCAATTGATTTCAACAGCGATGCTCCTCTTTAGATTTCCGTTGCCTAGAAACGCACGCTGATTGGTTACTGTTATTGCCTCGGCTCGCGCGAATTGTTTGCACACGAAACAAACCGAAGGATAGAGTAAAGCGTGCTAATCCACATTTGTGGCTTTAGTGCGGCAGGCACTGCTTTGCAGGATGCAGGGAATAACGGATTTGTCAACACGGTGTCTCTGTAGCTGTCTCGCTTGGGTAAGGGAAATACTGTAACTGGACTCTGCACTCCTGCGCCGATTTCGACGCGCTTCGGGCTGCGCTTGTAATAGCTCCGAAAATAATTTTGAAGGAATTACTCGAAAAATCATAACAAACGTCCAGTGATGGACGTTCGAATTTTTGGAACCAAATCCTGGACTGCCTTTTTTGGTGGAATATAACTACCGTGTTGTGTAAACAGCGAGAACGACAATATTGGAAGTATTCACAAGGACGACTGCCACTGCTTACACACTACGGATAGTTACCAACTGCCCCGCCTGTCAATATAAGAGCTCCTTTCTTTTCTGTCCTCCAGATTTTTTCTATTCGATGGTATTGGAAGCTTGCTTTCAATACGGTCCAGACTTTGCGATAAACCTCCGCTTGATATTGCTTTTTCGAGCCGACAGAAAGTTTGACAAGCAAAAGCTACCCGTCGACTGGCTTTACATTTGCTAACACGATTGACTGAATGATGGTGCCATTCTTCACGTTGGCGGATCTCTCGCGGACAACTGTTATGGTGATGTGATGCAGTGATCTATCCAGAATCTCAAGCACGAAGAGGTGTTTGGGGGGAGTCATTATTGGAGGGAGGGGGGTCATTGTTATAGTTACGTCATTACAGCTCAACATATCATTACCTACAAGTGTCTAAAGCTGAAATCGCAAGGGCACCCCCTGTACAGGGTACACAGGTGAAAAAGTTAGGGGTGTGTCACTGAACATTGCGGGTGTAGGGGGATAAATCGCTGACGTCATGAGTTGTGAAGAAGAAAAAATGGGGACGTAAGTCACGACGAAGTCAGACTGGCTACCCCAGACCACTTAGCCGACAGTTCGTTGAAAAAAAAAAGGGGGGGGGGGGGAGAAAAGCCAGTAGTTGAGGGTCGGGAAACAATTAGTGGGAGCACTTGTCACAAACGAGAGAGCAGAAAGCGTCACTTTTATGGTGGCATTGTGTGTTGTTGTTTCATTTCATGTGCATCGGTGTACCACACTTTAGGCTGCCGGCTGTCTGCAGGCACTGGTAGATAATAATAATAATAATAATATGGAATACCACCAACCATCTGAAGGAAACCTTTTGCCTATGGCTAAAAACAAGCGTTTCTTTCGAGCATGCTCTTACATCTGCCCCACGACAATAGAAGCGAAACGTGATTTCTTTGAGCATGAGAGATTATGGATTACACCCAAAACGTTCTGGAGCAGTACAAAGGCTATTTCTCAATTAACCACTGAGGGTCCGGAGTTGGGGAAGTCGGTACATGACAAGTTCACACCGCCGCAGCCAGAAACACAGACAAAAGGCACACACAAAACAGGACGAACTGCAACTCACGACTACCTTACTGTTGAACACACATACACTCTTAAATACCAGAGTAGGTACCCGTTCCCCTATGTATCTGACCTATTTTCTTAGATAACAAAATTCCTCCTGTATGAGGGCGATAGAGGGAGCGCTGACACATTTTTCCCCTTTTTCCTCAATCAAAAATGCTTCACATATCTCTCGATCCTGCTGTGATCGGAGATTAATTTCTATTGAAGTTTTATCAAAGGCAGGCGAGCATCCACATCTGTCACAATGGAATGCCAAGTGGCCCGACGGTGGCTTCCCTTTCAACAACGTCGCGTGCTCACGTAACCTAGTATTGATACACCTGCCCGTCTGGCCGATGTACACTCTTCCACAGGATAACGAAATACAATAAACCACACACTGGCGGCAATCAACCCATCTGTTTTTGTGTTTGGTGTTACACACCTGTCTCTTTTGTCGCTTGTTCACCTTAGGGCAAAGACTATACAACTTGCAAGGGGCTGAGATCACAACAGGAACATTATGTCTGACACCTACTTTCTTTATGTTATGTGCAAGTCCGTGAAAATAGGGAATTGAGACCGGTCTACCCTCCACCCGGCTCCCACCAAGCTTCGGTAAGCCCTTACACTTCCGAACAAGGCACTCTGCCACAGAGATGAGTAGATCCTCGGGATAACCCCCAGCCCGCATTTTTTCTAGCTGAGACTCGAAACTCCCCTGAATTGTATGTTGACAGGGCTTTTCCAATGCAGCCCCCAGGCCTGAAGTGGCAATAGCCCTCTTAACAATCTTGGAATGCGCCGAATCGTACGGTAATACGACATAATGTTCCTGTTGTGATCTCAGCCCCTTGCAAGTTGTATAGTCTTTGCCCTAAGGTGAACAAGCGACAAAAGAGACAGGTGTGTAACACCAAACACAAAAACAGATGGGTTGATTGCCGCCAGTGTGTGGTTTATTGTATTCCGTTATCCTGTGGAAGAGTGTACATCGGCCAGACGGGCAGGTGTATCAATACTAGGTTACGTGAGCACGCGACGTTGTTGAAAGGGATGCCACCGTCGGGCCACTTGGCATTCCATTGTGACAGATGTGGATGCTCGCCTGCCTTTGATAAAACTTCAATAGAAATTAATCTCCGATCACAGCAGGATCGAGAGATATATGAAGCATTTTTGATTGAGGAAAAAGGGGAAAAATGTGTCAGCGCTCCCTCTATCGCCCTCATACAGGAGGAATTTTGTTATCGAAGAAAATAGGTCAGATACATAGGGGAACGGGTACCTACTCTGGTATTTAAGAGTGTATGTGTGTTCAACAGTAAAGTAGTCGTAAGTTGCAGTTCGTCCTGTTTTGTGTGTGCCTTTTGTCTGTGTTTCTGGCTGCGGCGGTGTGAACTTCTCAATTAACCTTCGTGATAAGCATGCAAATGGCGTTTCGCCTTTTTGTCCGTTTTCACCCAGGTGGGTGTTAAGCCTCCTTCAGAGGCGTTTTTTCGCCCCTAGCCAGCCCCCTTTGAAGACACGCCTCTCGTTGTTGATGGATGTACTAATCCAAGAGGCATGAGCTTTTCCCGAACTGGAGGAAATGACATGACCAGCAGCTGGCTTGCTTCCAAAAGGCGTCTCCAGTGAAGCTATTTCGCTAGCAACCCTGGCAATAGGCTGTTTTGTTGTTGTTTATGTTGTAAGGGCATATGTTAGATGAAAAACGGCATGAGAGAAACCAGAAAAGTGGAGCCGGTAGGACTATCTAAGAGTAGGCCATGGGATATTGGGGAGCTACGTGCGATTAACACTTGATCCTCGCAACCCTTAATTGCATTCAAGAGCCGGTAGTTCATTATAAGCAGCTAGCCCAAGTAGCTTCCCACGTGTGACAAAGATGTACATTTACCTTCTCATCAACACGGCAAGCCTCACCCTCAACACGATGGACTCTGATTTCAGCACCGTTCGAGTTTATGGGAATATGACACATGATCTTGTGGAGGTTTGTTTATTTTATATATTTAATGGCTAGTTTGACTGAAGTAAGTAAGTATTATCTGAAAAAGGAAAGGAATCGCACAGGGCCAATAGAAGAGGGAGTGACTCAAGATGAAATGCTGTAGATTTGGGTTCCACGAATGGGCAATTGTTCGCTGCTTCCCATTGAAAGAAAAGTAGGACCGAAGGTCGCGTCCTTCTCAGAGACCTTGTTCGCCACTAGCTTTCAACGTAGTTCAACTCAACCAAACTCGTGGCGCTGTCGAACATTATGACGTCACTTGTTTACAAACAGGTAGAAGTCTATAGGAGCGACACCGGTTCGAATCCCAGCGCCGGCTGTGCTGTCTGAGTGTTTCCCTGGGCGGTTTCCGACAGACTTTGCTGACGAACGTTGACGCAGTTCCCGCTGAAGTCGGCCAAGGACGCATACACATACTACCCCCTCGCCACATCTGTACGCCGCGCATAGCCACAGTTGCTTCGGGGCACTAACACGGCCAGGATCTCCAACTATACGTGAATAAACCACGACCTACTAGATGTCATATCAGACCCCTTCCTAGCGCCGCATTCGGAGGCTAGCGGTGGCGCTACTCATCGTCCCGGTTATTGCTTCCTCAATTTCTACGGTACTCTGTACTTTAGCTAACTTAGTGTTTTTGTACAAGCGGTGGATGTCCCACGAGAGATGCTTCCTTCTAAAGTTGATTATCATCATCATTCTGCGCGTTTTCGTAGGAACTGTTGCTGTCGTCCGCTACGGTAATCGTTCGTCCGCTTCTGCGCGTTCAAAATTCAAATTTCCATCGTCCAATCATGATGCAGACCTCGCGGGCCGATGAGTAGCGCCCCTAGCGGATCGTGCGGACGGGCTCCTCATTGGGTTTGCCGGTTATTATGTGGTCGCTATAATCTAGTAGGTCGTGGAATAAACGATAATGTGGGTCCGCCTGCGTAGGAAAGGGCTACGTAGCCTACGCTGTCGTTAGCAAAATTTTTTTATGAACAGTATATTAAATGAAAGACACGTGCATAACGACTAAAAACAACAGCAGTGCTGATGACAAGGCCAGCGAAGAAAATATACGCTAGCTATTTCTTTAGGGGAAGCGTTCTCGCCAAGGTAATGGTTCCGTAAAGTAGTCTGCGGAAGATCAATATAGACTGCAGGGTAACGCAAGTCGAAGGTACCGCAGTATCCCAAAGGAAATTCGCCAGATAGATCAGTAACGCTATAGCCGGAGATTGGATTTCATTGTTAAGAGTGAGCAATAAGGCAAAGTGGAAGGCAAAATAAAACGAGGCAACTTCTTGGCTGGGTCCTCTAATCAGATATATGTCTGATCCGATATCTGATATATGATATATGCCTGACCGTTCCATTTGTTTCCCATAATTCCCATTAATCGTGCATAGATTATTTAGCTGAATAAATTAATTAGTTGTTGTCATTCCAGGAACCTAAACGAGAGCTATCTCGAGGAACATGGTATACGGATGTTACCGGAGTATCGGGATCCTTATCACGGCAGGTGAGTAATTGTCTGTCGGCAGAATGTAATGAGCAGAACACGCTGCACAAAACGACAAACACAACACCTGCCAAGCTGTCATGCTATAAAACACGTTGAAAAATAAATAAATAAATAATTGTGTGTTTACGTCGCGAGACAACTGAAATCATGAGCGACGCCACAGCGGTCGGTCTGTGGATTGCTTTTGCCCACCTGAGTGTTCTTTAACGTGCGATGAAAGCTCATCACACGGCACCCCGTATTTAACTTCCCTCGCGGAAGACGGCGTGTCTAAGCAACTTGTACTCTGCCACCAAGTTGCTGGCGGCCTCGGCCGGGTTCGAACCCGCGATCTCGGGATCAGAAGGCGCTACCGACTGAGCCACCGAGGCCGGTGTGATGCTTTTGAGGTTCTTTAGAGGGACCGTAAAGTGCAACCCCCATGTTTTTATGTACCACCACGTGAACTTGGCGTTGCGATGACACACAAGCCATCACGTTTCAGTACTCCATATTTTTCGTGATAACGAATTGCAAAGGCTGATCATTTCGCGATCGCAGCGTCCACAGACGCCCAGAGCATTGGAGGCCGCCCCGGATTGGCGGACAGGTATCACGTCATATTCAAGTCCTACGTAACGCATTGGAGACAGGTTACGAATTACCATCAGACCTGTTTTAAAGAATGACAGCAACTCTTGAACAGTTTAGTTTAAACCTTGCAAGCAGTAAGAACCTGCGCGATGTGCGCCATCTGTCGGCTTGTCGCCCTTTCCGTGTCGTCTGCTCCTCTGCCATTACCCCGGCGTGATTACGCAGAAAATGAAAGCTGTGTAAGTCGCTTTGGTATCGCTGCTGTGTGCAAAATCTCGCAGGTGATTTCCACAGTCGTGTCTGGAATACGTTGTAGTGTTCCAGAATGCACCTACCGTGGCCCCTTCGAAGCGCACATTGCAGTTGGCCACGACGTCCCAGATGGCTAGGCTAGTTGCTTGCTTTCTCAATAGATGGCGTGCGAGTCGGCTCAGGGTTACCGCGTCTTGGAGTCCGCAAATTTTGCTAGGTCCAGCAATCTTTGAAATTGGATTGTAAATAAAGAAAGCTCAATGTACAGCGCAGCAATTACACCTCGGAAGCGTCCAATTAAGTTACAAGGTTTGAGAAAAAGTTGATTGTTTCTATAGGTTTATAGGTTTACAGTCCCTTTAAGGGTATTACCGTAAACTGTGCCTTTTCCACCCAGCCTTCGTTTTCCCCTTTCCGACACACTAGGCCCGATTTTTTACTCTTGTGCTACACGACGCTTGCACGACGTCAAGCGAAATAAAACTGACGAATGTCTTAACATGCACTATTTCCCCTTCAGTGCTTGATATATTGGGACGCGAATGTTTCGTGGAGGATATATAAGCTGGGATATATAGGGCGAAAGTGGCTGTCGAATGTAGTATATTCTTATTATGTACGTAATAAGAAATTTACGTAAGAGCAAAAAAATAAAAGCAAACACTTCGTGGTTGTATGGCTGCCGTGCAGGTGATTTCTAAGTTAATGGAAGGCACCCAGCGGATAGCGCTTCAAATGTGTCCTGCTATTGTGTGTCCACCATTTTTATTGCCCCATTAAAAATGTAATGACACTGCGAATGTGGCCGTCATCATTGCATCATTACTCCTGCCCCGTCATGCTCTTTACTGCCTCGTGCCGGTCATTCTCCAAACAAGGCCAATCATCTGTTCCAACTTACATGGCAATCCAACTCTTTATTGTACCTTTTTCTTTTCTTTTCATCTCCGTCGCATAATAACGATGAGTAATTTTCCTTCTGTATTTCATTCTTCCATCTATGCGCGCTCGTTGACGTTCTATTAAATACTCGTCCGCTTTCAAATCAACCGTGATAATTCAAACGCCCCTTGGTTCAGTTAGCCTTTCCAAATGGGAATTTCACTGGAATAAGGCTGGCGCATACGTGAGCACTAATAACTTGGAGTGCGCGTGAGGTGTGTGGCAATATACATGTAGCAATCACGTGGGTAGAGCGGCGGATAATTTCGGCCACCTGGGGTTCTTTAACACGTGCCAGAGTGCTCCAACTCGCAGTGCTAATGGATACCTCCACTACACTGCTGCAGCCTCGACCGGGAAATCCGTAGGCCAGCACGCTATCGACTGAACTGCTTGCGCCCGTACGCCCGTTAACCCCCCTTCGGTTATCTTCAAACAGACATGGACAACGTACTCATTGATGTATTTAGAATACGAGAGTAAGCACTCGAGGCAGAATGTAATTAGGATAGTGCAGAAATTCGGAAATGAAAGTAATTGGAGTAGTAAGCACTTTGTTTACTACTAATAGTAAGTATAAGAAATTGCGAAGAGGATAAGGATCACCTGACCCCACCTGCGTACAGCTTCGTTAATCGTCAGAGCTCGAGCTCGTGTACAGTTGCTCGTTCGTGTTGGATTAAACAGTTGTTCTGCATTGGAGCCATCCTTTCCTACAGTAAGTATTTAAGACACCCAAGCGTCTCAGTCGTGAAAGACTGACGAAGCTGCTAGTTGGGCTTGCATTTGAAAATATCCGTCTGTCAGTAAGAAACCTTGTTGATCGAGCGGATTTGTCATTTGCGCTCATAAAGGAATTGACAGTGGAAGAAAAGGAACCTGCTTCTTGAATTGCATTCTGTGGTGGACCATATTACCGAACCGTGAATCACCGAATTCGCTATTACCATCAGGGGTTGGTATTCAACGCAAATTCAACGAGCAGCATTTCACTGCGGAATGGGCACGCTTGACATAGTTTCGCCCGCAACGACGGGTTGTGTTCCAGGTTGCATTAGCGGGTATCCCATACTCCCATTACAATGCAGGCACGCGGCAGCGTTTCACGTGTTTCAGGCTGAATAAGCTTAATTGAATGCGTGTTTGTTTTACACACTCCGCTAGAGCGCCGTGGAGACTCCGTTAATTAAATGCAAAGTGTACAAAGTTTGTTGGACGCGCTTTAATAAAATGGGAAACATCGGGTTTCGTTGTCTCCGGCAGAGTGGAAAGTTGAAGTGTGTTCGATTCAAAAGTATGGCGAAAGTAAGTTTCGGAAGCGTTACTCAATGCTTTACATGCTGTTTGCGTTCCAAGTGCGTTTCATACAAAGAAAAAGAAAATACTGCTACAGCAGTGCTTCCCATCCGCTACCTTGGTCCAACAAATATATAAAATATCGCCTCCCTCCCCGGGACGGCTTTTTGCAATGCCGCAAGCTTTTCGATTTCAGTGTATGGAGAGTACGGAGTTTGTGCCCGAAGTAAGGGACCGTTTCGAAAAGCTTTTGGGAAGCGAACTGTAGGGACTTTCAACAAGTCTGAAGAAACGTTCGTCCCCAAAGGTATTCCAAATGGATTTGAGAAGCAACTGGATCGTGGTGGAGAATTCACACTCTAAGTATAAATATAACATATCGCAATGTACTTTCCCTTTGCAAAAAGAGCTGAGACAGACTACGTCGGTCACCGTGTTGTCGACGGAGTGTCAAGCAGACGCCGGCACAGCTGGGAGACTCGATCTCACGTTGATGAATCAGGAGGATGTAGGAGGCAGTTTTGTTTTGAAAAGGGTTAATCATCCGTGTGTGAGACTCTGTCGATAGTTAGACCAAACAGCAAACGTCACATCGATGAGCACTTTGCGAAACTTTAATGCGCCTTGCATATGCCAACAAACTTTCTCATACGGAACACATGTTCTGGCGCCACAACTGGACGCGTGTAAACCAAAATGCTATACTGAACACGTCATTACATCCAACAACTTTCCGCAGAGGATGTACATCGTCGGCAACAGTAAACATCTCACTGCAACTCCGGTACTATGCGCCCAACGGCCCTACGAGAGAAGCGCGAGGCAAGTGACGTAAGGATAGGAGATGAGCTGTAGCTTCTTTGGAGCCACGCGAAGGGTCACGTTACCTGAATAACCCAATGAGGTCGCTTTGCACACGCCACTTTGGCGCGCTACCAGCACACCTCTCCAAGTGTTCCGAAACTATGATGGCGGTGGCGCATGAAGGGCTCGCCGTTGTCGGCCTCACAGAGGTGGGCAACGTCACGACTCCTGCGCCGATTTCAAAGGGAACTGTGCCGACAAGTGTCTGAAAGCGTCTGAGGAAAACCCAGCAAAAACCCTAGGCAGCGCAGCCGTCACCGGGATTCGAACCCGGGTACCTCCCAGTCTCGACGTGACGCGGCCAGTGCTTTGGGGTCCCCATAGAGATTTGGGTCCCAGAGAGGTTTGGGATAGAGTCACTAAATAAGCTACGCTTATTTAGTAGCTTATTTAGTGACTCTAGTTTGGGACAGAGACAGGAGAGCCGTGAAACGCCGGTAGCCACCTCACAGAATAACTTCTGTGTCACAAGGGTCCAGAAGTCGTTCAGTTGTCGAGACTGAGGCAACAAGTGAGTCTGGGGAGAAGATAGCCTTCTAATGACCGGGGGGGGGGGATACGTTTATTGAAAAAAAAAGAAAGGGAGGAAAGGTTAATGACCGGCTTGATTGAATGATGAAGGTGAACGGAAAGAACTGCAGGAATGTTTCATTTTCGCGCTGCGTCGCTCTGGTGGATTAAGGCTGACGATGCGATTGCTCCATATATGGAACCAAAACCGGAGAGCGAGGGGAATGGCCCCCGTAATCTCGGCCTCACTTAGCGGCGCAATAGACGGCCTGAACCAACCGGCCATCATCTATGACATTTTGCCGTCGCGCAAAGCATGCTATGGGCACTGTCAGCTTTATCAGCCTATCAGGCGACGCATTTTTCTCGCTTCTCGCCCGCCATCGCGTTTTGCGCGACCTGTAGGTGGCGCATCTGGCGGACGTAACCAGGTTGTCGCTTAGTTTCGATTTTGAGATTTCTGAACTGCAATGTTGATTCTCGATGCGTTGAATGCGAACGTGTATTAAACGCTGCTCATATACTTCTGGCAGGCGTAACTGAGTTGTCCAAAGAGAAGGCTATAGTTATAGCGTATTATTTGCCAAGTTCCGGCGTGTTTGATCAAACACACTTCGTGACGGTGAATTTCACGTTTACCGGTTGCGAGGCCGAAATAGCAAGCAGCGAGCATCCTCCGCCGCAGGAATGTCAGAGACATGCGAGCACACGATATCTGTGCTGATGCTCTCTTACACATAAGATCTTCTAAGTGTGTAGCGCGTGTAGGAATCCAGTTTAGAATTTACAGGATAACGTTGCCACACCCGCGTGTCACTGGTGCGCATGTTTTTGGGAAACCTCAACGAAAAGTCGTATTCTTTCTGAATTCTTTCCCCGAGTGATTTGACGCGCTGATTCAAATGCACAGTTACAAAACTGACTTGGTATACCTTTCGCGCTATCCCCTGCGCTTTCCTGCACATAATGGCTACTCAAGTTTGAAAAAAAATTGTTTGCTTCCCTTCCTGACGTGAGTCGCACAGAAGTGTGCTTCAGAGGAAAAAAGAAGAACGTTCACCAGATACGTAGGCGGTACCGCTCCAAGAGCTCTGCCATATATACACAACAATTGCTGATGTAACAGGTTTGCTGATTTCGAGTCGCTCAATCCATCTCTTCCGAGGATGCGTCAAAGTAGGCGGTATTTCATGTGTGGAAAGAAGAAAACGCGGAAAGACAAACTGGCTGTCCCATCGGCGCGCAGAGTCCCATTGCGGCACAGAACAAAAGTAGTTAGGTTTAATTTGCTGGTCATTCTCTGCACCATGATTTCAACAGCAAAATACATGTGTAGGTAAGCGACCCATGCGAAAAGCAGCAACTTCTCCGCAATTGAACGCGTAGTCGGCTGAGTGTACCTGGATCGGCTAGTTTCACCACTGTGTGGCGTCGATTCGGCGAAATCGACGCCGTAGGACTCCTCCTCTCTTTCCTTCCTCCATGGTAAATCTAAACAGCCGCCATCTTGCCTCGCGATGTCAATTGGTCATGCTCGCCGAATGCAATGAAACGACTCAGAGCGAGTGGGTGGTCCTGACGAAACCACGCTCCACATGATTCACTCACCGGTTCGTGATGCGTAGGCCCGTGCTATGCTATGCTCGAATCGGTCGTTTCGTTGGAGCACAAACGACTCGCTAAAACTCGCTAGTAATACACAAGATGGACGCTAAGAGTTACTTTGATAATTACTATCGTGAGGGTGAATCAACTGGGCTACGAGTCATCGAAAAAAAAAAAAAAGAATAAAGAAAGAAACGCATGCAGGCTGGAATGGCTGTACTTATTCAATAGAGTTTCTCAGACCTCGCTGCAGATATCGCGAGCTTTATTGCGACGCAGAATGGTGGGCAGAACATGGTCTAAGGACGTCATCCTTTTTCTTTTTACAAATTCCTGAGCCGTTTCTTCGACTGAATCTGTCACGATTGGGACTCGGATTCCCTGGGGGTCGGCCCACAGTTTTGCAAAAAAATTTGCTACAGGAATCAGTGTGATTTTCGTCTGTTATGCATATAGCTTACTCCTCCGCAATACCATTTTACGTGATAAACAGTGCATAAATTGTCCATATATAGCCCGTTCTTTGTCTGAATATGGGTATTGCGATCCCTGCTTGTAACTTGCGTGTGATAACCTTATTATTGTTACAGTACTATCGTACGCTGTCGCTTTACTTGCAGGCCCATCACAGCTGGTGAGATCGGCTGCTTCATGAGCCATTACAACATTTGGAAGGACGTAAGTCACTATTAATAATAATAATAATACGAGTAATAGTAATAAGTGTAATAATAGCAAAATACGTATTATTATTTGAATGAGCTCTTTCTCAATTGCTCAGATGCTCAATTGAGCATCCTTGAGCAATATACGACGAAGGCATGTCAGCGACCTATCCATGATCCAAGCTATCCAAGCATTACTTTTGTAAAGACGCCTATGAAAAGCGACACCAGCAAATTAGTATGAAATGAGTAGCATATTACAATTGAGAAACTCAGAACGAAAAAAAAAAAAAGAAACCCGCTATCTTTGTCACACATGCATTGACGATTTTACTACGATTTTGGGTGTGTGAATAATATGCCGTATATGCTGTATAGGCATGTAGCGTGTACAGCGCTCTTATACTACTGAGCCAGAAAGAATTTGCTGTTACGTAGACGAATTCTACGAAATAACGCAGGTGCCTTAGTAGTTAGTAGCACAAATACGCATAAACATCAGAGAAGCTCCCACACACGCACAAAAAACAATACAAAAAATACCACTATGCATTCTGTCTCCCTGATGTTATGTTTTATTACATCGTAACATCTCTACGAAAACGAAACGACAAAAGAAGTTATGAAATCGAAGCAAAGGAACAGCGCGATTGGCATACCATGTTTTCGGAGTTGTTATCGTGAACACCTTCCGATGTACTAAAACTCCCTAAATAGTTAGCGTTACTAGATCGGAAGGTGCATGTACGGTAAGGTTACGAAAACATGATAAGCCAATCGCCTTACTGCTTGGAAGCTGACGACATCACGTTGCTGATCTTTGATTTCACAGCTTCATTTATCGTATCCTTTTCGTAGATTGCCTGCCACAGGGATTTTCATAGCACCCCCTACACCCCCCCCCACACACAATCTTACAACACCCCTCCAAATTGTCTGCCAGAAAGGTAAACATAGCTGTAAATATGAGTGCCACCCCCAGCCCCCTTACGGAACACCAACACCCCTCCGAGACGAAAATCCTGGGAATACCCCTGACCTACCATCTACTCAAACTCCATATTACGTAATTTTCTTGTTACGTTACTATCGGCGTATTATCGTAATACATTAGAAAATGCGATAGATACGGATGAATATTAGTAGTTGAGTCCAGTACAGATATGCACAAGCGCTAATAATACAAACAACACTGTATAGCTTTATATACGAACGCAGCACTCGTAGATATAGTAAGTTGCAAGCTAAATAAAGCACGAACGAATAAGGTATTCCGCAAAAATTGAACTGTAAAACAGTACCCGTCTTAGCAGCCTCTGTCTGGAATATAAATTATGCGCTTATATCCCTGAACGTGCGTAATTTTGAAAGGGTTCTGTGGCTCACCGTCAATCTTTCCTGCGATACGCATAATCTGGGCGGGCAAGCATATACAACACACACACACACACATATGTTGGACGATGATGAGGCAAGCATATACAATTCAATCATCAACTTGAGGGTAAGTCGTTTATACCTCACGGTAGACTGAAAACATCAAAGATGCAGGCAAGAAATAGTATCATCAATATTACTATTATTATTTAGTCACAGGAACGTTCTGGAGCAGAGACAAAATGTCACTTTACGTGACGGACACATATTTGTAATATTTACTTTTGTCTTGTACAGATAATTGAGAACCAGCATCGCCTTGCTATCGTTTTCGAAGACGACATCCGCTTCGAGCCCTACTTCAGAACAAAGGTTGAAAACGTCATGGCTGACGCCCGAACATTTGACTGGGATTTAATGTGAGTTATTCATTTGCTCGTGGAACATCTTCCCTTACAACATCTAAGATTATGATGATGATTGAATTTCATTGGCGCAAAAGCGAGGATGTCAGATGAACGAGATTCATCTAAGACTTCAAACATACATCGCTGCTAAATGCGCATATCAGTGGATTCCAAGTGAGGCCAGACTTGTGCCCGTTACCAAAAAATAGGAACTAAATACCGTTACCCGTTACTTCAGAAAAAAGTAACTAAATACGTTACTCGTTACCAACATACAAAAGTAACGAGTTCTCGTTACTCACAGGTAACGAGTTACTTTTTCGTTACCGCCGCATAGTTAAAGGAGCCAACAAAGATGCCGTCACTTGCCTTCAACTCATTATTAATGAGAAATTGCACTTCACAAGAAGCTGATACTCGAAATTTACATCAGTGATCTTCGTTCTCTTTCGTGTGATGACATCTGCTGCCGAAGTGGGGGTGATCGGAGGTTATGAAAACACAAGAAAAGACACCGGTTTTCGTGCCACCGATCACCAACGGTTCCCAAAAACAGACGAGGGGCTGCGTCACAATTTAGGGCTCTCAGAAGCTTAGCAAAGACAAGAAAAGGCTAGAAGTCGAAACGCGTTTTTTATAGCCATAGCACAACTGGTACCCATCCTTGGGAAGGAGTGATGGTCGGAGATTACGGAAACAAGAGAAAAGACAAGGGCCTTCGTTTAAGACGATTCAGCACGTCAACAACACATCCAACGAGGGACTGCAATAATACTTTGAGTCACACGTAGTCGTTGGTCACGCAGGTCCACGCATTGCGCCACACGGAGTGCCGAAATGTGATCCCCCGCGCTGAAGAAAAGGAACGAGTAACGTCAGTAACGAGTTACCAATTTTTGTAACTGATTCCGTTACTATTACCATTTTTTTTAAAGTAACTGAATCGTTACTTCGTTACCAAAAAAAGTAACCGTTACCAAGTAACGAGTTACTTGTAACGAGTTAGGCACAACTCTGAGTGAGGCGCATGAGCAGATGAGTTCATAATGGTCATTAAAATATGTCGCCATCAAAGAGCTCATCCTTTGGCGTCCGCGCTCTACAAACCGAACTCTGCACCAACCATTGCCACGAATGATAGGGTTATCGTATCCGACTGGTTTGTGAATTCAACAAAAATCTTCGTAAGCAGCCTTTGCTTTAACACTGCAAAGACACTCAGACTATTAGATCTATTCAGCATTAGCTCTACTGACGCGTCGAAGCTCATCTTACCTATAGTACGCAGTGCCTTGTTTTGCATGCGCTCAATAACACGGATGTTTGTTCTACATTGTGGAGCTCTATACAGTAAAAGAGGCGGGAATAGACAAAACATTCACTTGGCTTTTATCGGCAGTTAAAAGCCAAGCTCCTCGCTCTGTTCGAAAGCTTTAGCGGCCTGACCTGAAAGAAACAGGACGTGATTTGTACACGAGAGTCTTTTCTCGAGAACCACACCCAGCACCCTGATAACGACACATTTGTTAAATGTAACGACTGGATCAAAGTACAGCCCAATCGACGACAGCTAATGAGCCAGAAGTGATATTCTGCCGCCTTGCTCGCGGGATTTTGGTAAGGATATAATAATGATGAGCTTAACGATGAGTATCGTGAAGAGCAAGCTAAAATCGATAAATGCCCCCCAGTGCTAGGCACATGTAATCACGGACACAGACACGGCACTGAACTGGCAAACCAAGATTTAAGTATTCTTCAGGTACAAGCCTAATATAGCATATCTCAATCCTCCTCTTGCCTTCTTCTCGGATTAGGCGAGATGCATTTAGGGCATGACGCTTTAGGGAGCCGGATTTAGCCATGGACCCAGCAATTTTCTCAAGAATATTGTCAAAAAATCGTAGGGAAAGATTGGGAGTCTACGTAAGTAGTAGGGGGGGGGGGGGCTTAAGGTATGTGGAACCGAGATGATTTCTTTTTATTTTTTAAAATAAGTGTTCATCTCTGTGTCTTTTCTTTATTTTTATCCGTACTACTCGTGTCTTCCTTTTTTTTTAGCCTGGACGGAGTTAGACGGTTGTGTTCTAAAGTGAAGGGCATCCAACTTTGGTGACAACTGAATGCTCTGCAAATGTCGTAGATACTTTGGACGCAAGCGTCTTTCGAAAGACGGCGAGCCGTACGTCCGCGGGAGCCATCTACTTGTGCACGTGGACTATTCCTATTGGACACTATGTTACGTGATCACGTTGGACGGGGCTCGGAAGCTGGTGGACGCTGCGCCGCTGTCCAAGATGGTACCCGTGGATGAGTACCTGCCCATCATGTTCGACAAGCATCCACGGTAGGTGACGTCCAGCAAAGTTTCACACGTAAGGGGGAAGGCACAGCCTATATGTGTATGGCTGGCGACATGTTGCCCGTGCCGCCGTTAGGTAGGACTGCTCATAATTTCGACCTGTACACATCCCCAAACCCCAGTTAACATTTTGCTACTAATTGCTCGGTATGTGGGTTGCATTTCCTTGTGACTGGGGCGTGACATACAACATTTTTGCTAACGGCCGCGAATCAGCCATGGCTCTGAGTCGTGCACGGACGTGGGCGCAGGACGGCAAGAATACAACAAGAACGCGTACTTCGGCATTATGTGGTGCACGTTAAAAACTACCCCGATATAGGTGCATAGGAATCTCAAATGTAGAGCGCGAAGAAGTATTCACAAAAGGGTAGCAGGAAAATAGCCAAGTCGCCATTGCATAAATTTCGGCGCCATGACAGTCAGGAAGTAGCCAAATCTGGCTACCATTCGCTCTTACTTCTTTGCCCAAGGCAAGACTGTCTTCTTTCTCGCGCCTGGTTGTAAAGGAAATGCTTCCAACGTGCTGCAATCTACTGCGCTGGTATCCTGGATTGGCGCATGAATGAAATGGAGATTGTATCGTTTTGCGTCTTCTCTTTGTATCTTTGAGCAGTTCCGAATGGTCCTCCCACTTCTCGGTGCGAAACCTAAAGGCCTTTTCGGCCTATCCGCTCCTGGTGCATCCAACCCACTACACCGGAGAAGAAAACTACATCAGCGACACTGAAGACTCTACCGTTGCGGTCACCGATCCAAGCGGACACAGCGACAATGTGCCGCCTGGTTTAACGACAGTCGGTCTTGAGAAAGACGAACTTTAAGGATCGTATTCCCCTTTGCGAAAGTGTCGCATAGGAGAGTGTGCGCATGAAGCTCACATTGCCAGCTTTTGTGGAACTACTATCGTGCCATATTTTTGCGTCACAACCTCTATAGCTGGGAATTTCTCGTACGGAGAGGTTAAGTCATTTTGCTAATTTGCGCGTTCACAGATTTTCTTTCTTTTTTCTTTTATTTTTATTTTTACTGCACGTAAGCGCGTCTTACGTAAAAATATCGTTCGTGGGAATGACTTTGAGTCTATATCCCATTGTACCTGCGCTAGGTTAAAAATGTACGCTGTTGTTTTGTAGCGTTACCTCGTGATGTACCTGTGCCCGCTATGTGTATTTGCCTTAGTGAAAAAGGTAAAAAAAAAAAATTACGTTTACGAGAACCGGCAGGAGTCGATGACGAAGGAAAACCCCGTTACACAGGAACGAGAAATACGATACAAAGAATTCCACAATTATTATTATTATTATTAATATTTCAACCAGGGAGGCTAAGTTCGTTGAGTGCCGAGAGTGTTGATCCGTAGAGAAAAGTTATCGGAAGGCGGAATTGGAAAACGGTGGGGGTGGGGTGGGGGTGGGGGGCGTTGTAGGAAAAGTGATGGCAACCATTCTTTTGGACATGGACGGTGCTACCTGTAGTCGTGTTCAACCTAAGGATGGCATTGTCGGTGCATCTTATTATTTGACCACGAGAAAACAACGTAGCCTTTGAAACGCTGCATTATCGTTTCTTCTGCCCATATTTATGTGTCACAATAGTTATTGGGCGATTACATTAAAATTCAAGCAGGGCCCGTCCGGTTTGGGTCTCCGATTTGCTTGTTTGTTTTTTATGAATTCACCCCACTTGTGGCTTGAACATCGCCGCTGGTCCGCAGTTCCGAAACGAAGCAGCTCGCAAGATGTAAAATGAAGTGTCTGAGCAGCGAGAACACTGGATTTGTTTCGACGTATTTCCTCCCCCCTCTTTTTCTATCATCTATAGCGGCCACGTTCTTATCGCGTATTCACCGTGCCATATAGGCTCTGACGCTGGACAATCTTTCTTGTATGTGATATAACGTTTTACAGAAATTCAAAAAAAAAAAAAACGTTGTCGGCTCAGCCTTGCGCAATTTTTATCTCCTTATTTCTGCACCACATGTTGCGAGCAGCATAATCAGACGCACACCAAACGAAAGCCTAATCTTCGCTCTTGTTAATGATCTCTCTTTCAGCAAGAACTTTTGCTGAAGCAAAAGCGCGTTTCTGGTGGGATACGGTGCTTACAAACTGCCGCATTTCGCCACCGAACGGATGTTTTGTTTGTAAGGGGAAAAAAAGAGGAGGAATCGAACTCGTCTCCCGACTTTTTCTGCTACTCCTTACATAAATTCTCCCCCATTTTCAAAAAATAATTCTCATGTGATCTACTGTCAAGTTCTTCCTCGTCGCTTTCCATTATTTTCGTGGTTCAGTGTGACAACGATATGTTATGAAGCCTATACCAACATCTCGGGAGATGCCGTTCCTAGGTTGAACACAACCGCGGGGAAGGGTAGAGCTATCACAGGGGAAAGCTCTGAAGAAGAAGATTCACGGGAAAGGGTATCTTCCTTCACGACAGTGTTCCCAGTGGCACCCGGAAAATGGCGCTGTCCGCGCCATTGGTGCTGCGGGGTTCGAACCGCTGGTACGTCGACGATACCTACCAGATATTTCTTTGGGTGACTTTTATTTATTCCCCAAAACGGAAGAAAATCTGCGTGTCAAAATATTTGTATTTGATTCTGACGTGATATCATTGTGATATCGTTGGTGTAGGCACTGTAGGGTTGGTGGGCCAGGGACAGTTTTTTTTTGTTTGTTTCTCCGAGAGAATAAAAACACTGGGGCGGAGTTAAAAATAAGTGTCTTGACATTGGAGAGGGCTATTTTGAAAACTGAATTGAGACTAGTAGGCGAATGTAATAGGCACAGTTGAAAGTCCAACAGTGTAATGTAAGCACCCGTTCTTGTAGTAGACCACATTTCGTCAGGTGCAAAAGAAGTTTATGCAGGAAACTGTTTGTGTAACTTGTACAAACGTTTTGCACCTGAAGGAATGTAGTCTACTTGCATGAACGCTCGTGTATGCTAAAGAAGGCTTCACTGTCAGGTTTTCTTCCAATATCACCACTGTTCTGGACGCTGATTGTTTTCTTTATTTCTCTCTGCTGTATGTAGTACAGTCGGAGATTACGAACTTTTTTTTAACGAGTCCCTAATGTTACCAGAATATGCTATTAAGTCGGCCTCTTTTCTTTGCTTTTTTGTAATATACTTTGTGACTCATTTTCGTAACTCGATTTTTTCCCGCATAGCTGTGATCAAAAATCTTATTTTTTAAAACGTTTATTATGCTGCACAAGCTCAGTGATCTGATCTGGTGATTCGCCATATTTCTACAGCAGGTTCGTTTGAATTCGGAGTCATTGCGTACGACAAAAAGAAAAACGAAAAGAATCACGATCACCCGGTTCCGTAAAATTTTTTAAAATGCATTCTCGACGTCTGCAACTGGGTATGTAGTCGGAAAACACTAATGGAAGGTAAATAAATGGATGTATGCACTGTCTCCTTTAATAAGTTGCGTTCGCTGTCCGCTCTTGATTTATTCTATGCTGAATGGTTGCGTACGTAATATGTGTATATATTATTCTTATCGATGCTGAATTAGCGACGGATTTTTTTCACAGCTTGAAGCAACTGCACAGATGCACAGAACTGTAACCGGACCTCAGCGGCGCACAGATGGTATTACTACGGCTCTGGAAAATATGGGAGACCACCTGGGGCAGTTTCTTCTCCAAACGTTGTTCGGAGGGATTCCCAAAGCTCGAGGAAGGGTCTTGGACTATTCTCGACTTCATTTATCGTATGCAGGACGAGCCCAACTTAGAATTCATTAACTAGAGTTGGTAGTTAACACGTCCGTTTCGTGCTCAGGTCAAAGCAATCTAGCAAGCTGGACTTTCGTAATCTATGCAACACCCTAGTGTGCGTTGATTCAATAACTGGAAACTGTGAGCCCAAAGTTGAAGCGGTTTCAGAAAGCACTCGTATTTCGTTAAACAACTGGTTTCGTACACAGGGCTCACATCTGTAGGTGCGGTTGAAAATTCACTTGGCGATGACGCATGATGTTGTCCGTGTCTACTCTATCGTCTTGGTCGTCGTATGTTCCATCATGTCATACCAACTACACCGCTTCAGCGATGACGTAATATGACGTGTGATCGAAAGGCCCAACCAAGCATCAGGGATAACGCAATCGTTTGATGCTACGTACCGGGCAAAACAAGACCATTTCAAAGGGGTAAACCCTCCACCGTTTCGACAATAGAAACTTTGAAATCATGAAGGTCATCGGCGTTTGGGAACCCGAGAAGAGACGCACTGTTTTGGAATTTGGATAACCATGTTTATGTACTCCGAAACCAAGGCATCTCCCCATACCGTGCAGGATCAACTTTCTGGCTCTAATCAAGTGTCGCTGCATAAACTTTAGCTTCGTCTATAGATCTTCTTGCAAATTGCCATGCAAGACAAAGACGCCAGGCGCCGCTGCCTCGTACTTGTTTTTGTGAAAAGGAATGTGAAGAGAGTGAGGGTGTTAGTTGAATGAGATCCCTCCGTAAGTCGTGGAAAGACCAGCGCCGCGTAATTGTTTAGCGCACTCAACCGCCAATCGGGAGATCCGTGCTTCGAGTCCCGCCGCTGTCTGGCTTTTTCGACGGCTGCGTTCCAGAACTTACTCGGGTCGACCCGAGTGTAGGGAGCAGCTACCCTACGCGCTCCAAAACCTGCTCGATGACGTCACGACTCCCGTTCCAATAGCGGGTCGCCTACTCGAGAGTAGGCACTCGAGATCGACTCGCTTTACTTCCTACCAGACGAGGGTTAGCTAAGAGCAGTGACGTCAGAGCTGTCGTCTGCATTGAGATCTATGGTCGTCTGCTTTTGCTGCTGCTCGGCTCGGCCGCATTATCCTTGTATTCACACGAGCGACATCCTCACGGGATATTCTACTAGAAGAAAAGCGAAAACACTGCTCACAGAGCCGAAGTTCCGACCCGTGTTATGTTGAGCATTCACACGATGCGGAATATCGGGAGTGACGAACCGCGCATTTAGCAGACGACACCGTCAGCGTGTTTTCCTGTCATCTGCTACGGAATATCTCGTGGCTGTGTAGCAGGATATTCCCCACGGTTAGCAGTGTACGTGCAGACACGACGTTGAGCGCTCACGTGACAGCAGAAAGCTATGACGCTTTTCGAATCTTCCGCTTCTGGAGGAATGTCGCTCGTGTGAATACACGGTATAGAGGACGCAGGAAAGTTCCAGTGCGGATTTTGCGACTCGATGTTTTCTTCAGAGCAACATGCACGAAACCATACACACAACACACATCAGATCGTTGCATGTGAACATCGAAAGCTGCTTCTATACGTTTTAGAGCTAACTGCGGACCAGAACAGCCTACCGTTTCTCGACCCTAATTCATCGCGTGAATGCTTTACGAACACACGCAGATGACACATCCCGTCACACTAAAGCGAAGCAGCGGCCAGCGGTTCCGATGTCCCGGCGGCCCAAATGTCACTGTCGTCCGCTGTCGCCATGTCGATAATCGTATCGCGCCCATTCCACAACCTACCCGAGGGTTCTACTTCTCTGTACTCCAGTCGCCCAAATGCCCCACATGCGCTGTTGAAGCTGATGTGTCGCAGCGGTAACGCGTGCGCTTGGAGACTGGGAGGTCCGCGGTTCGAATCCGCGGGCCGGCTGTGCCGTCTGGGGTTTTTCCTGGGTTTCCCTCAGATGTGTAATAGGCGTATGCCGGCACAGTTCCCCTGAAGTCGGCCCATGGACGCAGCTTCTTCTTCTGCTTCTTCGGTCTTCCACTTCACCCTTTCCTCTCCTCCTCTCCACCACCTTTCCCTTCCCGAGAAACATGCCGCCTAATCAGGCAGGCAGACCTCTCGGGTTCCTCCCAACGACACTCCTCCTCCTCCTCCTCAAGCTGATGTGTCACACCTTCTCCTCGACTGTCACAGATTCGACATCCCTCGAGCCACGCTGAGACGACGCCTACTAGCCTACGAGCTACTCGAGCTGCGGTGCACGGACTTTTCTCTGGCCACTCTGCTCGGCCCAGTACGAGATCACACACAGCGGTCTGTGACCAAAGCAGTTCTGACTTTCTTGAGAGATTCAGGTCTGATGAACAGCCTGTGAACTCAGCCGTGCAATCTCATTCTTCTGTGCCCCACTCTCACCCTCAACGCATTACCCTCATGCTTTCCTTTTAAAGTCATCTTCTGTGATCCATCTCATCATTCTCTCACCGTTTGTTAGTCATCTTTTTTTTTGTCATCTTTGTCTTTAATCTCCCTCATCCTTCTTCCATCATTTGTTAGTTTTTCGTTATTTCCTAATTCTTTTTCTTTATTTCTTATTTTTAATTTTCTTTATTTATTTATTTCTTATTCCTTCCTATTTCATTCTTTCTTTAATTCTTATCTTTTCTTTTTATTTATTTATTATTATTTCTTATTTCTGGAATAGCAAGCCGACGTCCCGTTTGGCTGACCCTTCCCCGTTTTTTTTTTTCCTTTTCGTCTAATAAGTATATCCCCCCCCCCCCCCCGAGGGTTCCCCTCGGGGTCACATGGTACAACTCGGTCACGTGACCAGATTGTACTCGAAAGTTAGTTGTGGAACCAATTCAATCTTTCCTTGTTCTTTTTCTCGTCAACATCAGTCTGCAATTATTTCTGCACTCTGTCCTTTTTCTTGTTCCCTCACTGTTGCAAAGTAATATTACGGCATCCTAGCACACACGGCTTGAATCAGATTGCATTTCTCTTTTTACACATCCCGATCTTGGCCGTGAAGGAAACGCGTCTAATGTCTCTGTGCTAGCAACGACCAACTTCCGTCTTTCGTCCTAACACAATTACAAAGTATTTCTTGCTGTGTAATGCACCCGCTGAATGTACTGGAGTAAGTAAGACAAGGAGAAAGGCGTCGTCGACTTCTGGCCAGCAGAGGAAGGGAGTAATGCATTTGGGTAATGAGTAATGGTACATTTTTTTATTTTTTTATTTATTTATTTACTCCTCAAGGCCCGAAGGCACAGGAACATTTTGGGAACAGGTTTTTCTTTTTCTTTTTTTTTTTTGTATTCGGGTTTGGGAAGTAATGTAATGCCATTACATTCCGACATTACTCGTTACTTCGGTTGAATGTTCTGGCACTGTCTAAAGCCAACAGTTAAACACTGTGCTGTGTCGAGGCACGGAAAGATATTCTCCGGTAGCCTCGCTAGGCCAACGTGTGTCCAAATGGTTGTCATCAACTTTTTTTCTCCTTTAACGCTTTGCAGTCAAAGGAGAATTAAGAGAGAGAGAGAAAAAAAACTGCTTCTACGCATGTATCAAGTAATTGGCTGCTTTCTGTCTTTTACTGATCACCAACTACGTCTTGCAATAAAACATTGCAATACTTATATTTACTATGTGCACAAATTCACTTGCATCAATTTGGGGAATGTTCGTGTGGTTGATACCTATAATGTCTTTTTTTTTTTTTTTGCTTTTTTGAATTCTGGGAGAACGTAATGTTGAAGGACTGAGGTAAAAGATTGCAGTGAAAGATTCCTGAGAAGCAATGACATTATAGGTCAACCATTGAAATGGGGTCATGGGGCGGAATGGGGTCAACCATTCCATTCCAATTCCATTCCGAGGAATGGACATTTGTGATAATTCCATTCCTTTCAATTCCTCGGTATGAAAAGGCGTGTTCCTATTTCCCACTCCTGGAACGGCTTGGCAACCCTGTTCCATTCCTTTAATTCCATCAATAAAAGAAAAAGGACCGGTAACCGTGCTAGAGGAGACTGACATTACTCAGCACGGAAAAAAGCACGAAGACAAGGTTATTTGAGGGCAGAAGGGTGCAGAAACCACCGGTTTGAAACCAAAACTACCACCGGGGCACCCAGACCATTCCATCCCAATTCCATTCCTGCCAAAAAATGCCTAATTCCATTCCCATTCCGTCTCTACGACATTTTTCGCCATTCCTTTCCAATTCCATTCCACGCTTTGATAAACCTTGAATGATTCCGGAACCATTCCAACTCCGGAGTGGCAACTCCGCAACCATGAATGACACTACTTGACGAAAGTAATGGCATTAGTGGTTAGCGTTACCAACCACAAAACAATAATTAGTAATGTAATGCATTATTTCTGTTAGTGCATTACAGAATAAAAGTAATTCCTTAAATCGACGAGGGTGATTTTAAGTGGGGTCATATTTGCGAGCCCAGCAAGTGTGGGTGCCTTAGAAACTCACGCGTTCACTTTTTATCGTTTCCGCTCCCTTTTAGCTCGCTAGCAATATTTTCAGTATACGTATTGCGCATGTAAATCTGAAGACCGGGTGGTGCCAAGATCGAATCTCACCACTTTTGGTGCTCCCTAGCGTACGTGCCGTGCCGTTCGCGGTGTTGCTCAATAATGCATTCCATCAACGCCTCTGGTATTTGGCGCCTGGTGCAGTATGGCTTTGTAGAACTTTGATGTTAGCCGTCTGATATTGCTTCATTCTCTCCCGCTACAAACTTGTCGTGTTTCTGTGCCAGAAATCTTAGCTATCGATCCGTCGATATTGGTTTCTAAAAGCGTAGCAGTGTTACTCCTCGTCGACCAATCGCCGAGTATGTCTTCGTTTCTTCTTTCTTATTTCCCCTTGATCCCTTTACGAGCGATACCATTGAATGTTACAGAAAGAAGAAAGGTGCAACAAGCTAGTTGCACATCGGGAAACTGCTTTTATGGAGATCATCTGACGGCCATATAATCTGCGACGAGTTCGCCAGGGCTATATGCCAACCGTTTTATATCCTCCACGTGCACGCCCCGTCTCGATCCAATTTCGAACACTCCTCGGCAATCCTTCAGACCTTGAACAAAGGCATCGCGCTGTTTTATATTTCTTTTCAAGCACAGGAAACCCTCAGTCGCGCAAAGCAATAGTTCCAGAGATATATCTAGCGTTGTTACAGTAGTTGAAAAGAAGGCGACACTTTCATCTTCTAGTCATCGCAATAAACGGTTACTGCACCTGAAGAACGCGGTGACACCTGGGACCTGTAATTTCTGCGTTCGCTATATGAACCGTTGCGAAGACGCTTTGCGCCTAATCGAAGCTCCGTTCGTTCAGCCTTCGTGATAATGCAGGTTGTATCAACTAGTCTGCTATTGATGAAAGAAGGAAGTCACTGAAAAGATTAGCCAGCTGTAGGACTCAAACCCACATCTGGATTACCGGTCCAGGGCTCTACCATTTGAGCTACGCTAACAGTTTTTTTGTTTTAGCTAAGCTAACACACATCCCCAGCGACTTCCAAGGGTGCGTCATCTGAAGGGACAAACCAACCACTCTCTCACTCATCCCCCTTTCACTCTTACATGTTTTCTCACTCATACACACATTCATACGACGGGATCGACAGAAACGGCATCTGTTGATCCATCTGTTGTTTCCAGCTTCAGAACATCAATTGCCATCAATTTCATAGTCTACTATTGCACGTGTTTAAAGGACCAGACTAGGAGGTGACCCGGGTTCGAATCCCGCCTGAGCTGTCTGGTTCTATTCTCTACGTTTTCCTCGCACGTTTCAAAATCGATGTCGGTACGGTTCTCCATGAATTCGGACCAGGACGCACTACCTCGTCCCGTGGTCCCGCCAAATCGCCAGTAAAGCCAAAAGAAACGACACCCCTGCATCCTGATAAGCATGCCCTGCCTCACGAAACGCTCGTTTGCGGAGAAGCCCGCCTTCGAAACGCGTATGTTCCGTTATTATTATTTTTATTTTTTAAGTCCCTGGTATTCAATGAATTTGGAAATGCGGACGTACTTTTTCACTTGTACGCTGGTTACCTTTCTCTCACACGTATGCCCTTCGAAACGTTAATTCTTGATGGGCAAATTGAACCATCTGGCTTTCTAGTGTATTGGCATCAAAATGGAACGGCTTTCTATGCATAGTTTGCTGAACTGAAAGATGAAGCGCAAGAGACTGTCTACGGTGCTGATGACTTGCAAAGCTCAAACACAAAGCATGACGGTGACCATTCTTCAGTCGCGCCGAAACGAATGCGTCCTTGCATATGGCTAATAGTGCAGTGGCAGTGCTTACATGCGCGTAAGACGTACACCTCTTCAACAATTTCCCCGGACTGACTCATCACAAAGACACAAAGGACTGCCACCTATTTATTTGTTATTGTCATATACCGTACGGTATTGCATGGATGAACAAATGAAGAATAATATCAGTATGAGTAGAAATGGCTAGGGAGAGTACACCATTATACCACATATCGAGTTAGTGCGAGACAGAAAGTAAAAACAACATAATATCTGCAGGGTGTCAGGGTGAGAAATTGTAGGAGATTTAAGAAAAAAGAAAAAGAACAGACGCTGGCAATGAATTGATGGCACGCGGGAAAGAAGAGGAAACAAATGTAGCGAAAGAATGGCTCGTTCTTACGAGAGACAGTGACATATAATGTGTGTGGCCGGATGGATGGTGCGTTCGGTGCAAGATAATAGTAATGCTCGTGGAATAAAATATCCTAAGGGTTCTTGCCCGTACCCATGTACGGTACACGGTACATCCACGGTACCCGTGTCTATTGTAATTGTGACATGTGCGTAGATGTATGTACATAGACATGTGCGGAAACCTAGAACACTAGAAAAACAAGTTTCAGAGTACCTCCAACAGCTTGGCTTGACTTGGCTTCACTTCAGGTAACCAGGTAACGCCGCCATTTCCCTTCCACGCCAATTGGGCCCGCCGCTCTGTTGACTCTGCGACAAACGCGATTTTATGTAAACTCGCGCGAGATTACCTGTGCAAGACGATTCTGGACGGTACATAAACTACTTTGTGTACAGATATACGGTCATAGACAATTGCACAGCGGAAAAGGATATCCTAGGTTTTTCCTAGGATTTCCTATAATATATATTATATTGTCCCTACCTAGGAAATCCTATACTACAGTCTGACGTCTACTATACTAATCCTAATCCTATACGTCTAATCCTCTACGTCTAGTCCTATACTGCAGTCCCATACTACAGTGTGACGTCTGTGTTTTTAAATGAAATCATCGTATAACTGAGTTATACAATGACTTCATTTAAAAACACAGACGTCAGACTGTAGTATTCTGATCGACGGGGCCAGTGATCTATGGCATCATTACATGTACAAGAGATAACCGAGTAAATAAGTGATTGGAAGGGATATGGTGGATCACGGTCACGTTGGTGGATTCGGCCAATAACCGTCGCGGCGGCGAGGGAAAAGGCTGACGGAACTCTGAAACTTTTTTTTTTTCTAGCGCTCTATGCATGCGGGCTGGGCGGCAAAAAAGAGCGTCTGCCGAGCCGCTATCCCCCGCTCTCAAAATATCGACGCTGTGAACGTGGGAGGCCTGAAGGAAACAAGTGCGACGCTATCTTCGTTCACCACCTGAGTGGCCGAAGATGCGCGCCAAATCGTGCATGGTCGACAACGCGTATGCGGGGCGGAAAATTGTTGCGGGAGAAGCGGCTTTCCCGCCATACCGCGCATCGTCGGCCAATCAGGTGATCAACGGAGATTGCGTCACGCTCTACTGCATAAGTGTAACGCGCATGGACAGTACAAGTGCTGAAACATTTTCCATAAACAAGTGCACTAGCCCGTATCTCTCGTTTCTTGAAAGGTGACCAAGTCTAAAGTTACTTAAGCTATACTTCTTGCGAACTGTGACTCTGACACGTTACATTCCAGAAACGTAACTGTAGCCTTCATACTGCGTGTGTCTGATGAACTAATAAAAGCAAAAAGAAGAAAGGAGTGGCTAAATTCTCATTACTGTGCCTTAGGCCGGGCAGCAGTCCTCCTCTTACCAACTCTATGATGAGGTCAAATGATGAGTTCACAAGCGAGTATTGACAGGGAAGATAAACAATCAACGGCAAGACCTCGATTAAATGGGACGCTTAGTTGGTGTCAGGTCGGGGCGCGGACAATCAAAGTGATGGGCGTTCTTGCCTAGCAACAAAGGTAAAAGGAACCCTCTCCGTTTGCTACGTACAGTGAAGAAGTAGCTTTTTGTAGACGTACCTTGTAGTTGTAGCCTTTGCTACGTACCATTCTTTGTAAAAGTAACTGTAGAATGTGCCGTAAATGTGTTTCCGAATAATTCAGTTGGAATTTCGTAAGACAACTGGTAGATAAGTCGGAATATAACTATGCCTATGAAAAGGTGTATTGTTTAGACCTTATTTTGTCCTGAACGGTGTGTTTTTCCTTCCCTCTGTTGTGTATATGTTTGTGGTCTGTGAAGTAAAGTGTTCAGCTGTGTTTGAGACTTTGTGTTTGTGTCTGTCCCTTCGTGTTTCCTAGTCTCAGGGTTTTACATTATGCATAACTATGCTGTCCACTAGCAAAACTGATTACCCGTGTACATGTGGTGAATTATGTCACCTGGTTCATGTGTTAAGTGTAGTTTGTAGTTCATGTGCTATAGTGTTTGTAGTGTTCATGAAGTACTGATATGCCAATGATTTTCCCTACCATTACATGAGGAGAGTAAACCTCATGACACTTCCCTCCTTCACAAAAGGTACACGAGTCATTAACAATTTAGTCACTTCAAAATTTAGCGGCCTTGCCTGATCTGTATGCAAAATGCAGTTAAAATGAACAGCGATGAAACGATTAAAACGAATGCAAAAGAAGAAAAGAATGAAGTGACGTCATCCTCAGTGGTCACGTGCAGTAGCAGCAGGAGAAGAAGACAAGTGGCACCGAAATTTCGGGTTGAGGCAGGTCTGCTTGTCTGCTGTGCCACCTCCAAGAAAATGCAGACAGCTTTACAAAAATTGACAGGCTGGTGTTGGTGTTCCTGCTGGCCCAACCTCGGTAAGTTCTGCTAAAAGCTGAGGATGCAGTTCCGCAACGGGGCTTTTTAGTTTAACAGGAATAAACATCAAAGTATAAATGATTTACCAGAAAGAAGAGAAAATAACGGATAAAATAAAGCAAAAGTGTAATGTAATCCAAGTCTGTGTCACGATGACCAGTCCAGTCGACAATGGGTTCTTGTCTATGTGCCAGTAGTTAACTGCATCTAGTTAAACTGCCAGTTAAACTACCTGATTGTAGTTAAAAAGTAGTTCACTACATGCAGAAATGTAGTTGCAACTATTAGTTAAACTACTATTTCGAGTAGTTAACTACAGTAGTTAGGTTATACTGCAGGCTCCAACTACTTGCGATTTTGCCGCAAGCCTTACGGCACGATTGTGCTTCCGACTTTACCTTGAGCTACTTGTTTGATGAGAATGGAGGTGCAGAGCAATCGTGCCTTGCATGTTTACTAAATATTCACTTTTATCACTGCTTGTGACCATATTTAGGTGTCCAAGAACACTATAGAATGGGATTGGTGTTGATGGACAAAGTTAAGTAGTTATAAATGTAGTTAAAAACAGCAGTAGTTAAAGAAGTAGTTTTAACTACCTCCCCTGAAAAGTAGTTCAACTACTAGTTAAACTACTCCATCGCTAAGTAGTTAGTAGTTATAGTTAAACTACTGTAGAAGTAGTTAGCGGTCATCACTGAATTGTGCACTATCTATGGGATTACCACATCGGGGCACTGGTTATCTGCCAGTTTGAACAGCACTGTCATAATGGTAAGGATAGGGGCAATTAGAGAAGCTTGCACAGCTAGTCGTCGCACTTCACTGTGGACAATAAAGAACTGGTAAAGAGTCATGTACCACGTAAAAACATCAACACTGATCTCTCTCCAGGGGGAACTGCAGCAGATGAAGAACCATCGATAACAACAGTCAAAAGGGTCCACGTCGATGAGGTACACACTTTGCCACAGTATAAGTCTCAGTTACACGTTACACGGTTGGTGGTAAGTTACAAGTAAACCGTGACTAGTTATTTTTTTCAGTAACTGGTTACTGTAACTAGTTATTTTTCTAGGAAAGCCACGGTCTTGAGGGGATTACGATATGGTCCCTTAAAGGGTCGCGACCCTCGGTCCTACTTTTCTTTCAATAGGAGGCAGCAAACAAGTGCCCATTCGTGGAACCCTGCCCTCCCCTTCCGATTTGTTTCGGTCTCAATCTGTCTACCAACGTCATGATGACGTTTCTCGGGTAGAGGTCTAGTTTGCTGCACAAGTGACGGCTAACTCTGTTGCCTGCATATCTGCCATAACCTACATGCTACAAGAAAAGTCCACAGTTCCGGACTAGGTTTTCTCACTTTAATATCCCTTAAATGCAAGGTGCATGCTTTTCGCTTGGGAGCTGTGCAGTGTGCTGTGCACTCCAAACGAAATTTTTCGCAATAACTAGGTTACGGCAACACAGTTAGCAGTCACGTTTGTGTAAATTACGATAATTTTAGTGTGGTTAAAGCAAGTGTAACTAAAGTTACTCATGCATGGCGATGGTTTTCACGCGTCAACTCCCTAGCGTCATGTTGTCGTGGCTCCAAGTATCCCAACCAGAACTTTTGTCATCTCGTACACAGCCAGGATGGCCTGTACTGTCACCTACTTTGTTTAGAACGCGGTACAACTATGCTAGGTCAGCGCAAGTGATAAAACAAAGTTTGTCAGGCCTTTTCTTCTAAGAAGGTAAATGTAAAGTAGCTAACTTTAACGTAGTAACTGCAGCTGTAACTATAGTTACATTTTAAAAAGAGCAGCTGTTACTTTAACTCAGTTGCTGGCTGACTGTAACTTAGTTACTTTTTTTGAGTAACTTACCCATGACACCATACTTCCACAGAATGGGCGCCGAGTTGTCGAGACGAAAACCGTGCAGAGGTCTCTGCTTCGGAAGAAGATTGTGAATCGACCCGATGGCAGTCAGGACGTTGTGGAAGAGCTGGTGACATCCGGAAGTGGAACTTCCCTTTGTCGCGACCGTCCAATGACAGAGGACCAGTTTCAGAAGGATTCTCTCGCATGGCATAACTATTATCGCAGTCTGCACGGCACACCGCCGCTCGCTCTTTGCCCAAAAGTACGTTCGTAACGGCACGCCAGGTTGCCCTGGCAAGGCATAGCACTCTGTGAGCCATCCTCTCGCCCCTTAATTTGTTAAAAATGAGAGGCGTACGCCTTTTTGTGGCACTTATGCAGCATATTTCAAAAAGGGCAGCGCTTTCCACAAATCAGCAGTGATCATTCTGTACAATAGTTTGTTTTCGCTGTGATACGTACACGGTGAAGTTCTGTTGGGCCCATACATTTAAGCTTATACACAGGTATAGTCTAGCTGGTCGGTACATGATGACCATAGGCCACAAAACTGTATGGGCGAAGGGAGCCACATGGAAGCCGGGCACAGAAGGAGCTCGCGTCATTCCAGGCTGATTTCCGTTTTCCAAGTTTCCGACTGTGCCCGTCTAGAAAGACGTTAAGGAATATCCTTCCACAGCATTCCTTAGCACAGCCTTTTGCCCGCACGAACTAAAGGACCACGGACCTACCGGTTCGCTGGATTTCTACCCGTCTACATACACGGGCTCTGCAGTTCCTTAAAGGGGATTATGGCCCCGTGGAAATTTCTAGGCCATTCGGCGCACTGTAGCAGGCTGTAAAAGTTGACCGTGGCTAACTAACAGAGGGGTAACACAGACCCGAACCTGATCTAAGCTGAATCCGAGCCCCGTCCAATACCGCAAAAAGAAGCCAGCTACTCGGCCCGTGCTGTGCTCCCTCAGTCTGGCGGCCCTGGGAGAGGTCACGTGGCCAGAGCCATTATAAATGGTCGACGCACTTTTGATCCCGCCAACCACAATGTGGAGAAAAATAATTCGTGTGTTTCCGAATACTAGTCGCGCAGAAGAATACGTGCATCATGCGGCGAACCTTTAACGTCCCATTAACATCCCTCGCACCTTCGTAGTGCTTTGTACGTTGTCCAAATGATGTTGTGGTCTCATTGACAGTTGAATGAAGTAGCGAAGAAATGGGCGCAGCAGCTCGCCGTGAATGACAAATTTGAACACAGCCCCGACGACACATACGGTGAGAACGTGTACGTGAAATGGTCCAGCAACCCGAACCACCAAATTACAGGTAAATCCATTCCCCGTTGGACTGCCTTCTATAGCTGCGACAAAAGCAACTTGCGCAGCGTATCGTGATCAACGATGACGGACACTGTGCTAGCGTTCTAGTAGCTAGTTCATGATGATTGACTCGTATAGAGGTTTGGACAAAAGTTTACGGAACACGCGGGCAGTGTCCTTTTTTTTTTTTTCGGTGCGGCACCCTAGCGGACGCCGGAAGCGGGTGAGTTCACTGTTCCAGAGGCATGGAAGGGTGCGCTGTTAGCGACACACAGTGATAGTTCCGGTGTCGTTTGGGTGTGCCAGGGAAGTGGAAGGTAGCGCTTTGTGCCGGCTATAACAGCACACCCTTCCACCCCTCCAAAACAGTGAACTCGCCCATTTCCGGCGGCCGCTAGGTTGTCGCACGGAAGAAAAAGTACGCTTATGTATTGACTTAACGCAACAAATCCTCTCCAACAAGGCCACGTCGGCCAATCCTCCGATCGGGATAGTTGCGCGGAGGTGCGATAACTCGATACGATACACTTCTGTCACAATTATGTGACCGCGCCTTACATAAAACACAACGTTCTTTTGGAATGATGGATCTCCTTCATCTCCTTCGACGCCACACACACATGGGCCACTGAAGCCGAAACATCGCTTCGGTGCATGGCAATGTTCGAGAATACCCAAGGCATCTATTCATGAATGGAGTAGCAATTCTGTTCTTGCATCAAACCGGTTTGTACCGTGCAGGACAACAGATCTCTTCGATAGTGTAACCTGATGTAGTGTAGTGTAGTATTTGATCAAGGAAGAGGCCAGTTGTTGTGAGCTGAACAAAGCGCAACGAGTCCGTGCTGATCCAGGGCAAAACAGCTCACTAGGGATTCTGTAGAATGCACCCTTGTACGAGAGATCTGTTTACCAGAAAGGCGCGATTTAAGTTTGTAGGAGTGGGATAAAAATGCCGTCCTTGTCACATTTAGTGGGATTCAATGTACCTTGAGCTTGAACAGCACGTTGGGTTTCGCGTCATTATTTAATGAGGTACAACACTTACACAAAGTCGTAGATAAAAATTGTACGTAAGAGTTCTAGATATGGTGAGTGCGAAAGAGCACGGAGGCCAAACGATGAGCCTTTTCTATTTTGTTCAATAGTTGAATTCAGTTGAATTTCATGGATTGCTAATGTTGCCCATACGATCTATCTGCGATGGCCTGGGCTGCCATAGCGAACTATAGCGTGGTAGCAAGCAAGGTCGGCTGCCGCATTTGAGCAATAAAAAAAAAAAAAAAATCAAAATTTTATAAATTAGTGTTTTAAATGAGGATTGTTACGTTCTTGCTTAATTCTTTTCAACAGGACGCGACGCTGTTGAATCCTGGTACTCTGAGATTGCGGAGTATCGCTGGAACGGACAAGAGCCCGACCTAGCAGCGACCGGTCATTTCACGCAGCTCATTTGGAGAGACACCACTCACGTAGGCACATCGTTTGCGCGCAGCGCCAACAACAAAATTCTTGTAGTTGCAAACTATAATCCACCGGGAAATGTGACTGGACTATTTGGGCAATGTGTGCCACCTGCAATCAAATACCACACATAAATACCGACGTCCTTTGACACGTACGTCTAATGATCTGTACGTGAGGAAAAAAAAAATCTTACCGTTTATCACAGTCGAGTCATTCTTTCCTCATCAGGGTTGATCCTAGTGCGTAACCAAGGAAAGCGGAAAAATGGGGGAGGGGGGGGATAAATTACTGGAATGGGGTGTTTTGTAGGAAATACTCCCTCTGAAACAGTGCTATAGGACCAGCGTATTGCGTTACTATCTCACCAAGTAGAACTGCCTATGGAGGGAGTATTTGCCAAGGTAGGATGGAACAAGCGCCTGCCGCATCACACCTAAAAAAGTAGTACTGCCCAGAAACATAGAAATTATAAGGAGAGAGGCTAGAAGAGCTGCGGGGGGGGGGGGGGGGGGAGAGTGATAGAAGAGGGCAAAGAAGTTGTACAGAGGCAAGGCTCTCTCCAAATGTCCAAGTCCGGGAGGCGCTATGATCGATATTCTGGATTCGGCCACAGCATTTCCACTGTGAAGACCAGGTGCGTCGGGCGCAATGGTATCCAATCCAATGCAAGTCATGCTCCGTGCGCGAAGCCTGTTCGTTTTGTCTGCTCTCATCGTCTGTGCTTGGATTCCGTTCCTAACACGCTATGCTTACCATATCAATGATAGCGGCTCACATGTTGAGATGTCCCCCTTCGCTGGCTTGGTTCTCGAGAGTTCTTTGCCTGAAAATGAATAGCAGGTATGCACTACTTTGTCCCTTTCCACAGCGATCATTCGAACGCATATAGTTGACACCACGTGGTCAATCTTACCACTGCAGCAAATAGAGTGCTTGGATTGCTGATAGTAAAAGCATTCACAGTTCGGGAGGGGGTGTACTCTATTTCGCAGGTAGGATGGAAGGACGACTTCGAAAATTTCGGGTAAGAACACCAATATCGTACTAGCAACAACACTTTCAGCAACAAGATACAAGTGTTGATTGAGGTCAGCTTAACTTGTGCACTTCTGGAATGTAAGTACACCTGGCTGGAATGGAGTTGAAAGTAGTGCTTCCCAAATTTAATCTCAGAAAAATTCGATTCAGAAGTTCGATTGATAAACGAGCCGAAGCAAGCTCCAAGCAAGCTGCCCTGTCTGCCTAGCTGTAGCCCCAGAGAACACAAGCAACTCTCAGAACCAGTTTATTTCATACACTGCCGTACCCTACAAAAGACCACTGCATCATAATCAGTCAGGAGCCAAGAACAGTTCTTAAGATGCACTTTTTCTCACCCGTGTAGCGTTAAGGCTGAACAAGCAAGTACAAAAGAGGGATTATGTGTCTTGAGGGGGGGAGAGGGCTATTAGCATTGGTACCTTGCCATTACAGCACACCCTTCCACCTATTGTAATGTCTGGCAAGTGCAAGATGTCAGCGGAAAGAGTCATCCAGGGGCAGTACGTAGGACGACCTCCTCTTTGGCTCTGACAGCGGCTTGGCAAGCGTTCATGTCGTTGATGAAGTGCTCCGAGGAAGGGTCGGTGTGGCTGGAAAGCATGGGTACCGTCAAGTATAGGCGTGGCGGGGTTTCCGAGGCTGTTAGGACAGTAGCTTATCTGCTGTAGCAGGTCCTGGGTCGCAGGTACGTCCACGGCACTGTGGAAGGAGCTGGAATTCCTCTTGGGCGGCGAGACCGGCAAGAAAAGAAACGACGCAAATAAGCAAAACGCGAATAAATCCGATCAAACACTAACGATTACTATCTATGTAACGACTGCTATCTGCTCAGGTTTCCTGGATAAGCCAGCCCCCAGAACACAAGCAACATTCGGAACAAAGCATAATTATTTGCTGTTCCCTGCAGTACACCAATGCAGTCATCTGCAGAAAACACAAGGAAACGCTAGAGAAAACTGCTTACTACCTGCTCATGTTCCCTGGACAAACCAGCCCGAGAGAACAAGCAACACTCAGGTTAACCAGTAACGAACAGCACAATTCACTTACATCGCAATTCCCTGCATTAGACCACAGGTGTAACCTCTCGCCTGCCAAAGGCACCCGCCGGCTGCGTAGATGAGGCTCATAGCAGTCGTCAGGATGGCTCTCCCTTTTGCGCTGGTTTCGCTGCGGGTTATATAGGCTTCAGCTTCCCTCTCAAGAAAGAGGGAAACAGCACGTGTGAGAGCACTATCGGCGATAACACCTTGCTATCGCCACGCGTTTTATCTAGCAACAGGTAATTCTAAGAGAAATTTTGGTTTTCCAGAATGAGCGCGAGTGCCATTTTGCTGGCACGGCTCTCTTCGGAATACCACCCCTTCCGTCTTGAGTTGCCCAAGGGCGAAACGTCAGATTTCGAAAGGATGCAGAGCATACATAATACTTTTTCTTTTTATTGCATTTCATCCAACGTACAACAAAACACCAGAACAAAAGGTTACAGGGAACTGGGGATAAACTACATTACCACTACAGCTTCTACAGTTACCCTTCCTGGGCTCACAAGACTAGAAGCATCAAATAAAAGATGAACTGATGCCAGCTGTTAGGGTCCTTAAGTTAAATGTCCTTAAGTTAAATGTAATTAAATGTACTTAAGTTCATTTGTCTTTACACTATCCATCTTACTCCGTTCTACTTTTGTCATTGTAAAACACTGTTCCGGTTCGCCTACTGTTTCTAAGGAGGCCGGTAATTTGGAGTCCTACTGCGTCACGTGTAGGTCCAATGTAATGTCTAAAGCCATGTTTGTTGATTGTAACCGCATAGCAGCAGTTATCGCGTGTATACGTATCTTGTATCAGGCTATTGCCCGCTTATCCCCTTATCAGGCTTTTCGCAGGCACCGAATTGAACGTTGAAAACCATTCAGTGTTTCCTGGTATAGTCCTTGCAATAAACCCGTCTGAGCAAAAACATAGGAAACGTATGGTATGGCCATTGGCCAAGTATATGTAGCGAACTTTCAGCTCATCTTTTTCGCTCCATCTGTTTACGCAGGTTATCAGCAGGTTCACCTGAAAGTTTCCACAGGGCATTGTCGAGATATTATCTAGACGTGCGTGGTCATAATTGATTTAAACAAGGGGCGTTTTGCGCGATTCCGTTATCTTTTTTTCAGTCCTGCAAAGAGCGTAACGCGAGAACATGCGCAATTCATGTTTGTGGTACAGAAAACAATCCTCTGCACTGCCTCTGCGCACCTTCCAACGCGACAGGAAGACCACTGATGTTTAGAGGTATTTCTATCTATTTATTTTTCTTTTTTTTTTTTTTCGCATAACGAACACGGAATGGCTCGAAATGCCTTTCGGACGCCATCATGTAAACGTCTTTGTTCGCCCAATGGACGGGTGCCCTGTTCACGTACTGTCCAGACTAAGCCTAACGTGAACCAGTGCTGACATACCAAAGTTGACCAGACCATTTCGGAAAGTAATCTGTGTATCAAATCAATACACAGTATAGGCGTAACCACAAAAGTATTGCCAATAAGAATGTAGGAATAATCCGGGGTAGTTTGTATAGGTTCATGATGACGAATAGCAGCAAGAAGACAAGGACAGGGTAGAAGGAGATAACAGGCAGCATGAACCTTTGTCCTCTGTAAATTTTTTTGCTGATAGTCGGTGGCCTAGATATTAGCGTTTAAGATGCTGTGTCCCTTGATTAAACTTCAGTTGAGAGTCTGCAGTTGTCCTGTCTCCTTCTACCCTGTCCTTGTCGTCTTGCTGCTATTCGTCATCATCAATAATGTAACATTGTGCCAAACGCGTTGAAATACTTTATAGGGCTGTCAGAAATGGCAATATGTGTCCCAGCGTCACGTGGCCATGGGATGTCACGTGGTGGTGGCTGTCAATAAAAGTATCGGTCGACACCAATCAGAATTCAACATGGAACCTGATGAAAGTAGTGATATCAAGAATGTCCCTCAAGTTAAGAAAATTTGCCGCGTATTTCTGAGGTGGTATACTCTTCCCCATTCCTTGCTGGGATTTGATTGAGTCCAAGTGTGGTCGAGAAATGTTGGTAGTGTGAGCGATGGAGAAGCACATGTGTTCTACGTTTTCCACATCGCCACAGTGACTGCATCTTGGAGAGTCAACTCGTCGCAGGCGGTAACCAATTCACCAATAGCACTTCAGTCGGAATGGAAAAAAAATTTAGATAAAAGGAGTCAGACAAACTGATGGAAGTACTCAGATACACTAATGAGAAGACAGTACTAACATTGTATGGCAGTTTGAAATATTTTATTGAGGTCGACATTGAGGTCGACACAGAAACGTCCTTCCAACTAAGGCAAAAGTTATGAGTTTACCCGCACTGGTTTACCCTCACCTCACCTAGGTTGGGGAACTACAACGCAAACAAATCTTGAAAGGTTACTTTTGTGTCAGAAGAAGGGACTTCGTCACATAGCAAACGTTCCCTTTTTACATCCAACAGGATCCCTCTTCGCGAAATTTAGCATAATCAGAATTATGGATCTCTATAAGTACCGTATGTCCATTACATATGTAACTTCAGTAAAGCAAAATAATCGCATCTTTCTAGCCCTAGCCAATTTAACCACGTGACGAACCTCTTATTCCCTACGCTACAATGAGCCCTACTTCACACCGTGTGCACGAACTAATTATGACTCACAGCTGGTTTCATAGAATCTTCCACGACATATCAATCCCCATATCCAAAACATTAACATCAGCTGTCTTTCAATTCGCTCTATAAAGGCCATGTATGTTCACTAGGACAGTCATATTATTTCGTGTGTTCTCATAGCTTTTTTGCTTTATGCATCTTAATGCATCATCCATCCAGCAGTATGCATCCGTCACCCCACCTTGAGAGCCTTTGAGCGACCCCATCGTCGCCTGCCACTGTTTCTTTTTCTCTTTCGGGAATAGCAAGTCGGCTTTGGCCTGTCTGACGTTTCTTTATCTTTAATAAACATCCCCCCCCCGCACCTTAATGCATTGTGTTCATTATCATTGTCTCACTCCGTAATTAGTCTGGTTTGCTATTTGTCATTGCATTGTCTGCTTTGCTATTTGTCATTGCTTTGTTGTATCTGCCGAGTGCACAAAAGGGGGGGGGCGGCAGACCTTGTCAAGCTGCAGTTTTTTGTCTGTATCCCCTCACCGAGTGTCATTGGTGAAATAAATTAGAGCTCTCCGAGTTGTATACTCTACACTGAGAGTTTTTTTTTTTTTGTTCAAGCTGCTCCTCTGATAGCGTTTTCCTCGTCTTTCCATCTAGTGATGTCCGCACATAGACACCGCTGTTTCTCCTTTGACATGAGCCGTCTAATGCTACCGCATGAATAACAGTTCCCAGAACATAACCCACTCGCCCAGTTTCTTTGAAGTGGGTGCCAGCTGCTAAGCCTTCAACTTATTGTATACAATTTTTCTTTTGATGAGCATACTAAAACTCCACTTTCTCGCTCGTAACCGTAATCAGTGACTTAAGCAGAGTTGGGGGTAACTCGTTACTGTAACTAAGTTCTTTCTGGTAATTTGTAACTCAACTCTGTACGTTTGCGCCGTGGTAACCTCCTCAGGGACTCGTTTCTTTTTCAGACAACATTGCCAAAGTAACTTAAGTTCCAAATTACTTTTAATTTGCTTTTCACTCACGTGTACTTATTTTTCTTGCTTTTTCTCCGGTTCTTTCATGACATTTTATGCCATAAAGCGTGATAATCAATGACAGCATTATATTCAGGAAGTAAGAACCGCTGCCATTGAAATCAAGCTGAACCACAGCGAGTAAGATGCAAAGCGTTCGAATTGGACATACACGAAAACGATCTAAGCGTGTTGCGGTCCTCCGCATGCAACTGAAGGTCGAACTCAACTGCTCACGCGCTCAACTGAGCTGTAGCCCCAAAGAACACAAGCAACTCTCTCAGAACAGTTTATTCATATACCGCCATTCCCTGGAAAACACCCACTGCGTCATAATCAGTCTGCGGCCAAGAACAATTCTTAAGATGCACTTTTTCGCGCCCGTGTAGCGCTACGGCTGAACAAGCTTCAGATTTATTACCAGTACAAAAGAGGGATTATACGTGTTTTGGGGGAAGGGGGGCTATTAGCGATGATACCTTGCCATTACCGCATGCCCTTCCACCTTTTTGCAACGTCTGGCAAGTGCAAGATGTCAGCAAACATCCAGGGGCTTTGTACAGCACACCACGTAGGATGACCTCTTCTCTCGGACAGCGGCTTGGCATTGATGAAGTACCCCGAGGAGGGGTTCACGTGGCTGGAGAGTGTGGGTACCGTCAAGTACAGGCGTAGCGGGGTTTCGAGGCCGTTCCCACAGTAGCTTATGGAGAGACTCGTCTGCTGTACCCTTCCTGTGTCGCAGGCGTCTACGGCATTGTGGAAGGAGCTGGAATTCCTCTTGGGCGACGTGACCGGTAAGAAAAGAAACGTCGGAAAACAGCAAATAAGCAAAACGGGAATAAAAACAAAAAAGATAAAGCACCAGCGAATACGCTAACGACTGCCATCTGCTCATGTTTCCTGGATAAGCCAGCCACCAGAGAACACAAGCTACATTCGGGAACAAATAGCATAATTATTCGCCGTTCCCTGCAGTACACCAATGCAGTCATCTGCAGAAAAACACAAAGGAAACACTAGAGAAAACCGCTTGTTAGTACCTGCTCATGTTCCCTGGACAAACAAGCCCGAGAGAACAAGCAATACTCAGGTTAAGCAGGAACAAAGAGCGCAATTCACTTACATCGCAATTCCCTGCATTAGACCACAGCTGTAACCTCTCGGCTGCCGAAGGAACCCGCCGGCTGTGAAGATGAGGCTCATACCAGTCGTCGGGATGGCTCTCCTTTTTGCGCTGGTTTCGCTGCGGTTTATATAAGCTTCAGCTTCCCTCTCAAGAAAGAGGGAAACAGCACGTTTGAGAGCACTATCGGCGAAAACACCTTGCTATCGCAACGCGTTTTTATCTAGCAGATAATTCTAAGAGACATTTTGGTTTTCCAGAATTAACGCACGTGCCATTTTGCCCGCACGGCTCTCCTTGTGAGTTGCCCACGGGCGTAACGTCAGATTTCGAAAGCATACATAATACATTTTCTTTTGATTTTATTTCATCCAACATACAACAACGACAGCACAAAAGGTTATAGGGTACTGGGGAAAAAAGCTACATTATGTAGCTCGACGTGCCCAAGTCCTGCTCGTCGTAAGCAAACAAAACAGTGGTTAAAAGAAAAAGAGAAAGATATGTTACGTACATGGTCATGATACCGTAATATAAAAAAAAAATATACGAACGGAAGAACAAGCACACTAGAACGCTTTGAGCAAAAACTCATATTCGTAAAGAGAGTAAGGTCATCCTCAGCGGCAAAGACTAAGGACCTGATGTGAGTTGTGCTCAATGCTAGAAGATTATGTGACTGATACGCATTTAATATTGGTAGTAAGCTGTGTGACGACAGCCCCAGCTTATTATACGAGCAAAAGAACATCATGTAGTAACTGGGTCTGGAGGGCAAGACAATAACTTCGTGACCACATTTCGTTCGGTGTCCTCGAATTTGCCAAATCGGTAGTGTGCGCAAACATACTCATTGATCATTCTTTACTAGCTCTACTAGGCTGTGTAGAAGTACGGATAATTTATGTAATGTGCGCGTCTATAAAGAATTTCCGATAATCATACCCCTCTATCGCCCTTATAAAGGATAAGTCTGTGATAAGTCTTTTTTTTTTTTTTCTGTAGCAGTACCTCCCGTAGTATACCTGTCGTATCGCATACCACATACCTGGAGTCGAGAAGGCAAGGCAGTGCACTGCACACCGAGTTTTCCTGATTGTGTGTGGTTGATTTCAGTTCTTTGTTGTTCTTTTTGTTTGTTTGTTTGTTGTTTGCAACATACCCTTCCCGTCTTTATTGTAAAGATGGTGGCTGTGCTGTCAATATTCGTTACCCTCACCTTACTGGCTGCTACTACTGCAGATTCTACAGTTACCCTTCCTGGACTCACAAGACTAGAAGTATCAAATAAAAGACGAGGAACTGCAAGGGTCCTTGAGTTCATTTGTCTTTACACTATTCATCTTCCTCCGTTCTACTTTTGTCTCTGTAAAACACTGAACGTGTTAGTATCCCGTTCGTCTACTGTTTCTAAGGAGGCCGGTAATTGGTGGCCAGATCGCTTAGAGACATGATTCTCTGAGATCTGATGCACTCGTAGTCCTACTGCGTCATGAGTGGGTCCAATGTAATGTCTAAAGCCGTCTTCTTGATTGTAACAGCATAGCAGCCGTTATCGCGTGTACGTATCTTGTATCAGGCTATGGCCCAAGCAGCACAATGTACTGAAAGTCGAGTGCAATAGGGGTGGTTGGTATTCGTCTGATCAGAGTACTTCAGTTTCACGAGCCTGTTCAAGGCCATCCACCTACCCGTCCACCCCTATTGCACTCGACTTTCAGTACATTTTGCTGCTTGGGGGGTCGCTTATTCCCTTATCAGGCTTTACGCAGGCTCCGAATTGAACGTTGAAAACCATTCAGTGTTTCCTGGTATCGTCCTTGCAATAAACCCGTCTGAGCAACAACGTAGGAAACGTATGCAATGGCCAAGCATATTTAGCAAACTTTCAGCTCTAACAAACACCCAAGCAGCACAATGTACTGAAAGTCGAGTGCAATAGGGGTGGTCGGTATTCGTCTTATCAGCCGAAGCAGCACAATGTACTGAAAGTCGAGTGCAATAGGGGTGGACGGTATGTGTCTTATCAATGTTCTTTAGTTTCATCAGTCTGTTCAAGGCCTTCCACCTACCCGTCCACCCCTATTGCACTCGACTTTCAGTACATTTTGCTGCTTGGGAGAGTACTTTTGTTTCACGAGCCTGTTCAAGGCCATCCACCTACCCGTCCACCCCTATTGCACTCGACTTTCAGTACATTTTGCTGCTTGGGCAATTTCATCTTTTTCGCTCCATCTGTTTACTCAGGTTATCAGCAGGTTCACCTGAAAGTTTCCACAGTGCATTGTCAAGATCTAGGCGTGCGGGGTCATAATTGATTAAAACAATGGGCGTTTTGCGCGATTGTGTTATCTTTTTTTTTTTTTCAGTCTGGCAAAGAACGGAACGCGAGAACATGCGCAGTTAATGTTTGTAGTACAGAAAACAATCCTCTGCACTGCCTCGCCGCACCTCCCAGCACGACAGGGAAAGCACTGATGTTTGGAGGTATTTCCTCGCTATTTCTTTTTCGTTTTTTTTTTTCGCATAACGCACACTAAATGGTCCGAAAGACCTTCCGGACGCCTTCATGTAAACGTCCTTGTTCGCCTGTTCACATGCTAACGTGACTAAGCCTAACGCTAGACTAAGCCTAACGTGAACCAGTGTTGACATACCAAAGTTGGCCAGACCATTTCGGAAAGTAATCTGTGTGTCAAATCAATACATAGTTTAGGCGTAACCATAAAAGTATTGCCAATAACAATGTAACATTGTGCCAAACGCGTTCAAATGCTTTATAGGACTTTGAAATACTTTATAGGGCTGTCAGAAATGGCAATATGGGTCCCAGCGTCACCTGGTCATGGGATGTCACGTGGTGGTGGCTGTCAATAAAAGTATCGGTCGACACCAATCAGAATTCAACATGGAAACTGATGAAAGTAGTGATATCAAGAATGGCCCTCAAGTTAAGGAAATTTGCCGCGTATTTCTGAGGTGGTATACTCTTCCCCATTCCTTGCTGGGATTTGATTGAGTCCAAGTGTGGTCGAGAAATGTTGGTAGTGTGAGCGATGGAGAAGCACATGTGTTCTACGTTTTCCACATCGCCACAGTGACTGCATCTTGGAGAGTCAACTCGTCGCAGGCGGTAACCAATTCACCAATAGCACTTCAGTCGGAATGGAAAAAAAAAAATTAGATAAAAGGAGTCAGACAAACTGATGGAAGTACTCAGATACACTAATGACAAGACAGTACTAACGTTGTATGGCAGTTTGAAATATTTTATTGAGGCCGACATGAAGTAGCCTGTAAAGTACGATCAACGGGTCCCCTTGGTGACAGCAACGTTCATCATGGTTGTGCCCGGAGAAAAGATCCCCCTTAAAAATGCGTCCCATCGCCTTATACTAGCGAGTTTGTTACTTTAATAGGATGAAGTAAACACTGTCTTGCATAACAAGTTGTAAACAAAATGCGTGAACGTTTCGACACCTATACGGGCGTCATCATCAGCACAGGAAAATGAAACGCGGTTTAAAACGGGAATCCTTTTAAACCTTTGTAACAGACTTGTAAGGGCACCTTGTGACTGTTACGAGCATTTACCTCGCTATGAATGTTCCAAGATTCAAGGAATTTGGGGAGTTTGTTACACCAGAAAGTGTCCACGAATGCTTTAGGAGGGTCCGTTGATGCATCCTTTGAAAACGCGTTAACATAAGCCGTGCGTTCGTTCTTGTGTTGTTTACGTTGTTTCTTTGATTGCTCGTTTTCATTCCTCCTTTCTCGTTTGCCTCATTTTTATTTGTTCCTTCTTTTCTTTCCTCCTTTCTCTCAGTTTTATTTTTTTCCTTCTTTTCTTTCTTTCCTTCATTTCTCTTTTTTTGCTTCTTACTGCGTATCCCTCGAGGGGCAACGCTGATGCCACCCTTAGCGTAGATGACAACACCCGCCTTTCGGTTTCCAGGATGTTTGGGTCCAGTGATTTAGCAGAAGACTTTGATAACTCGCGTGTCGTTTCCCGCTGTCTTCGTTGTTTACGTTCGTCGTCGTCGTCGTCCCACGGAGAGTGACCACTAGCCACAAGGGAGACCGGCCAGGGCTATGAAGGAACCTGTACTATGACATGACGACGACAATCTGGGTGGAGAATGTGTTGAAGGGGTGAACGTGGGCTACTTAAGTTTGCTTGTTTTGGTTCTGTGGCATTGTCCATGTCCGGATTATTTGCATAATTCACATGTAAAGTGATTGTAGATGTATGTGTTTGATTGTAGCTTTACATTCTAGGTAAGTAAGAGCTCTCGGAGTTGGATACTCTCCACTGAAAGTGTTTTTTTGGTCCATGTCTAGTTTGGCGGCGCCACTCGATTTCAAACTTCTAATCTACATACCTGGATGGGATCTCGCATGGTGCATCGTAATCCAGAATAATCAAGCGGCGGTCGGTTCCACAAATTCCTCCAGAGATCAGTTTCCCCCGGAAAGTTTCGGCAGCGGCGACCATGTCATCTCCATGCGCCCATTGTTTACCTCTCGTGCATTTCACGTGCATTTCAGATGTATGAGAAAGCTATACAAGTTTTTCCTTTCATACCTTCCAAGAAAGCTACTTGACGGTTCTTTCCTTCTTCTTTTATTCTTTCATGGAAACGAATCACTCGGAAGTTTGCATTTCGTTTCATGTTGGAAGGGGAAAACTATTCGCTTCTCTCTAACTCAAATTAAGCAATTTTGGCTCAGTTCTTTAGGGAAGTGTGGTCGTTCACCAGAAACCTTGCAGGAACAACTACCTTCGGAATTAAAAGTGAAAAATAAAAATAGTGAAATTGAGATAATACTAAGCACACACAGTCCTCATACTAGGTGCTCTTCATTTTGCAAGTATAATTTCATAGAAGAGACACCTCTGAGAAATAAAAATAGGAGATAAAAATACATAGAAATGCTCATATTGAGCTGGAATAAATCACACATACTCAGCAAACTATGCTCCTTATTTTGCAAGTGGGATGCGACGGGGAGAAGTATGTTTTCAGGAAACGCTACCCTCTTTTCCATTTTCAGTGAAGAAAGAAAAAAATGTTCGTATAGAGATGAAACTAAGCAGACATATTCAGCTCTATATTCTTTAGGTGAAGTGAGTGGGAGAACGACCTCCGAAATTTGGTGTCAGGAAACAAGGAAGAGGTTCTCTTGTTGTATTGTGGTGAAACAATAAAAATGCTCCCATTGAGCTGAAACTAAGCACACATACTCAGTACAATGTACTCCTTATTTCACATGTACCGTGGGACTGCAAAAGGGCCTTCGAAATTTGGCCTCATTGAACACCAATAGATGAGTCTCACCTGTTATAACACTTTCAGCAAAGAAATAAAAGTGCATAGTAAGTAAAGTAAGCACACATACTCAGTATAGGACCACTCCTTATTTTGCAGGTAGCATGAGACTGGAACAGGGGCCTTCGAAATTTGACCTCAGCGAACAACAATAGGTCAGTCTTATCTGTTGTAACACTCTGAGCAAAGAAATGAAAGTGCTTTGATTGCTCACAGTGTGCACACATGCTGAGTGTAGGAGCACTTCTTATTTTGCAGGTAGCATGAGACTGGAAGAAGGGCCTTCGAACTTTGGCCTCAGCGAACACCAACAGGTCAGTCTTACCTGTTGTAACACTCTGAGCAAAGAAATGAAAGTGCTCTGAATGCTCACAGTATGCACACATGCTGAGTGTAGGAGCACTCCTTATTTTGCAGTTACCATGAGACTGGAAGAAGGGCCTTCGAAATTTAGCCTCAGCGAACACCAACAGGTCAGTCTTACCTGTTGTAACACTCTGAGCAAAGAAATGAAAGTGCTCTGAATGCTCACAGTATGCACACATGCTGAGTGTAGGAGCACTCCTTATTTTGCAGTTACCATGAGACTGGAAGAAGGGCCTTCGAAATTTAGCCTCAGCGAACACCAACAGGTTAGTATTACCTGTTGTAACACTCTGAGCAAAGAAATGAAAGTGCTTAGATTGCTCACAGTATGCACACATGCTGAGTGTAGGAGCACTCCTTATTTTGCAGTTACCATGAGACTGGAAGAAGGGCCTTCGAAATTTAGCCTCAGCGAACAACAATAGGTCAGTCTTACCTGTTCTAACACTCTGAGCAAAGAAATTAAAGTGCTTTGACTGCTCACAGTATGCACACATGCTGAGTGTAGGAGCACTCGTTATTTTCTATGTACCATGAGACTGGAAGAAGGGCCTTCGAAATTTAGCCTCAGCGAACACCAACAGGTCAGTCTTACCTGTTGTAGCACTCTGAGCAAAGAAATGAAAGTGCTTTGAATGCTCACAGTATGCACACATGCTGAGTGTAGGAGCACTCCTTATTTTGCAGTTACCATGAGACTGGAAGAAGGGCCTTCGAAATTTAGCCTCAGCGAACAACAATAGGTCAGTCTTACCTGTTCTAACACTCTGAGCAAAGAAATTAAAGTGCTTTGACTGCTCACAGTATGCACACATGCTGAGTGTAGGAGCACTCGTTATTTTCTATGTACCATGAGACTGGAAGAAGGGCCTTCAAAATTTGGCCTCAGCGAACACCAACAGGTCAGTCTTACCTGTTGTAGCACTCTGAGCAAAGAATGCTTTGATTGCTCACAGTATGCACACATGCTGACTGTAGGAGCACTCTTTATTTTCCAGTTACCATGAGACTGGAAGAAGGGCCTTCGAAAGTTAGCCTCAGCGAGCACCAACAGGTCAGCCTTACCTGTTGTAACACTCTGAGCAAAGAAATGAAAATGCTTTGATTGCTCACAGTATGCACACATGCTGAGTGTAGGAGCACTCTTTATTTTCCAGTTACAATGAGACTGGAAGATGGGCCTTCGAAATTTAGCCTCAGCGAACACCAACAGGTCAGTCTTACCTGTTGTAGCACTCTGAGCAAAGAATGCTTTGATTGCTCACAGTATGCACACATGCTGAGTGTAGGAGCACTCTTTATTTTCCAGTTACCATGAGACTGGAAGAAGGGCCTTCGAAATTTAGCCTCAGCGAACACCAACAGGTCAGTCTTACCTGTTGTAACACTCTGAGCAAAGAAATGAAAATGCTTTGAATGCTCACAGTATGCACACATGCTGAGTGTAGGAGCCCTCCTTATTTTGCAGTTACCATGAGACTGGAAGAAGGGCCTTTGAAATTTAGCCTCAGCGAACACCAACAGGTCAGTTTTACCTGTTGTAACACTCTGAGCAAAGAAATGAAAGTGCTTTGAATGTTCACAGTATGCACACATGCTGAGTGTAGGAGCACTCTTTATTTTCCAGTTACCATGAGACTGGAAGAAGGGCCTTCGAAATTTAGCCTCAGCGAACACCAACAGGTCAGTCTTACCTGTTGTAACACTCTGAGCAAAGAAATGAAAATGCTTTGAATGCTCACAGTATGCACACATGCTGAGTGTAGGAGCCCTCCTTATTTTGCAGTTACCATGAGACTGGAAGAAGGGCCTTTGAAATTTAGCCTCAGCGAACACCAACAGGTCAGTCTTACCTGTTGTAACACTCTGAGCAAAGAAATGAAAGTGCTTTGATTGCTCACAGTGTGCACACATGCTGAGTGTAGGAGCACTCCTTATTTTGCAGTTACCATGAGACTGGAAGAAGGGCCTTTGAAAGTTAGCCTCAGCGAACACCAACAGGTCAGTCTTACCTGTTGTAACACTCTGAGCAAAGAAATGAAAGTGCTTTGATTGCTCACAGTGTGCACACATGCTGAGTGTAGGAGCACTCCTTATTTTGCAGTTACCATGAGACTGGAAGAAGGGCCTTTGAAAGTTAGCCTCAGCGAACACCAACAGGTCAGTCTTACCTGTTGTAACACTCTGAGCAAAGAAATGAAAATGCTTTGAATGCTCACAGTATGCACACACGCTGAGTGTAGGAGCACTCCTTATCTTGCAGTTACCATGAGACTGGAAGAAGGGCCTTCGAAATTCAGCCTCAGCGAACACCAACAGGTCAGTCTTACCTGTTGTAACACTCTGAGCAAAGAAATGAAAATGCTTTGAATGCTCACAGTATGCACACATGCTGAGTGTAGGAGCACTCCTTATCTTGCAGTTACCATGAGACTGGAAGAAGGGCCTTCGAAATTTAGCCTCAGCGAACACCAACAGGTCAGTCTTTCCTGTTGTAACACTCTGAGCAAAGAAATGAAAATGCTTTGAATGCTCACAGTATGCACACATGCTGAGTGTAGGAGCACTCCTTATCTTGCAGTTACCATGAGACTGGAAGAAGGGCCTTCGAAATTTAGCCTCAGCGAACACCAACAGGTCAGTCTTTCCTGTTGTAACACTCTGAGCAAAGAAATGAAAATGCTTTGAATGCTCACAGTATGCACACATGCTGAGTGTAGGAGCACTCCTTATCTTGCAGTTACCATGAGACTGGAAGAAGGGCCTTCGAAATTCAGCCTCAGCGAACACCAACAGGTCAGTCTTACCTGTTGTAACACTCTGAGCAAAGAAATGAAAATGCTTTGAATGCTCACAGTATGCACACACGCTGAGTGTAGGAGCACTCCTTATCTTGCAGTTACCATGAGACTGGAAGAAGGGCCTTCGAAATTTAGCCTCAGCGAACACCAACAGGTCAGTCTTACCTGTTGTAACACTCTGAGCAAAGAAATGAAAGTGCTTTGATTGCTCACAGTATGCACGCATGCTGAGTGTAGGAGCACTCCTTATTTTGCAGTTACCATGAGACTGGAAGAGGGGCCTTCGAAATTTAGTCTCAGCGAACACCAACAGGTCAGTCTTACCTGTTGTAACACTCTGAGCAAAGAAATGAAAGTGCTTTGATTGCTCACAGTATGCACGCATGCTGAGTGTAGGAGCACTCCTTATTTTGCAGTTACCATGAGACTGGAAGAGGGGCCTTCGAAATTTAGTCTCAGCGAACACCAACAGGTCAGTCTTACCTGTTGTAACACTCTGAGCAAAGAAATGAAAGTGCTTTGATTGCTCACAGTATGCACGCATGCTGAGTGTAGGAGCACTCCTTATTTTGCAGGTAGCATGAGACTGGAAGAAGGGCCTTCGAAATTTAGTCTCAGCGAACACCAACAGGTCAGTCTTACCTGTTGTAACACTCTGAGCAAAGAAATGAAAGTGCTTTGATTGCTCACAGTGGTGCACACATGCTGAGTGTAGGAGCACTCCTTATTTTGCAGGTAGCATGAGACTGGAAGAAGGGCCTTCGAAATTTAGTCTCAGCGAACACCAACAGGTCAGTCTTACCTGTTGTAACACTCTGAGCAAAGAAATGAAAGTGCTTTGATTGCTCACAGTGGTGCACACATGCTGAGTGTAGGAGCACTCCTTATTTTGCAGGTAGCATGAGACTGGAAGAAGGGCCTTCGAAATTTAGTCTCAGCGAACACCAACAGGTCAGTCTTACCTGTTGTAACACTCTGAGCAAAGAAATGAAAGTGCTTTGATTGCTCACAGTGGTGCACACATGCTGAGTGTAGGAGCACTCCTTATTTTGCAGGTAGCATGAGATTGGAAGAAGGGCCTTCGAAATTTAGTCTCAGCGAACACCAACAGGTCAGTCTTACCTGTTGTAACACTCTGAGCAAAGAAATGAAAGTGCTTTGATTGCTCACAGTATGCACGCATGCTGAGTGTAGGAGCACTCCTTATTTTGCAGTTACCATGAGACTGGAAGAGGGGCCTTCGAAATTTAGTCTCAGCGAACACCAACAGGTCAGTCTTACCTGTTGTAACACTCTGAGCAAAGAAATGAAAGTGCTTTGATTGCTCACAGTATGCACGCATGCTGAGTGTAGGAGCACTCCTTATTTTGCAGTTACCATGAGACTGGAAGAGGGGCCTTCGAAATTTAGTCTCAGCGAACACCAACAGGTCAGTCTTACCTGTTGTAACACTCTGAGCAAAGAAATGAAAGTGCTTTGATTGCTCACAGTGGTGCACACATGCTGAGTGTAGGAGCACTCCTTATTTTGCAGGTAGCATGAGACTGGAAGAAGGGCCTTCGAAATTTAGTCTCAGCGAACACCAACAGGTCAGTCTTACCTGTTGTAACACTCTGAGCAAAGAAATGAAAGTGCTTTGATTGCTCACAGTATGCACGCATGCTGAGTGTAGGAGCACTCCTTATTTTGCAGTTACCATGAGACTGGAAGAGGGGCCTTCGAAATTTAGTCTCAGCGAACACCAACAGGTCAGTCTTACCTGTTGTAACACTCTGAGCAAAGAAATGAAAGTGCTTTGATTGCTCACAGTGGTGCACACATGCTGAGTGTAGGAGCACTCCTTATTTTGCAGGTAGCATGAGACTGGAAGAAGGGCCTTCGAAATTTAGTCTCAGCGAACACCAACAGGTCAGTCTTACCTGTTGTAACACTCTGAGCAAAGAAATGAAAGTGCTTTGATTGCTCACAGTATGCACGCATGCTGAGTGTAGGAGCACTCCTTATTTTGCAGTTACCATGAGACTGGAAGAGGGGCCTTCGAAATTTAGTCTCAGCGAACACCAACAGGTCAGTCTTACCTGTTGTAACACTCTGAGCAAAGAAATGAAAGTGCTTTGATTGCTCACAGTGGTGCACACATGCTGAGTGTAGGAGCACTCCTTATTTTGCAGGTAGCATGAGACTGGAAGAAGGGCCTTCGAAATTTAGTCTCAGCGAACACCAACAGGTCAGTCTTACCTGTTGTAACACTCTGAGCAAAGAAATGAAAGTGCTTTGATTGCTCACAGTATGCACGCATGCTGAGTGTAGGAGCACTCCTTATTTTGCAGTTACCATGAGACTGGAAGAGGGGCCTTCGAAATTTAGTCTCAGCGAACACCAACAGGTCAGTCTTACCTGTTGTAACACTCTGAGCAAAGAAATGAAAGTGCTTTGATTGCTCACAGTGGTGCACACATGCTGAGTGTAGGAGCACTCCTTATTTTGCAGGTAGCATGAGACTGGAAGAAGGGCCTTCGAAATTTAGTCTCAGCGAACACCAACAGGTCAGTCTTACCTGTTGTAACACTCTGAGCAAAGAAATGAAAGTGCTTTGATTGCTCACAGTATGCACGCATGCTGAGTGTAGGAGCACTCCTTATTTTGCAGTTACCATGACACTGGAAGAGGGGCCTTCGAAATTTAGTCTCAGCGAACACCAACAGGTCAGTCTTACCTGTTGTAACACTCTGAGCAAAGAAATGAAAGTGCTTTGATTGCTCACAGTGGTGCACACATGCTGAGTGTAGGAGCACTCCTTATTTTGCAGGTAGCATGAGACTGGAAGAAGGGCCTTCGAAATTTAGTCTCAGCGAACACCAACAGGTCAGTCTTACCTGTTGTAACACTCTGAGCAAAGAAATGAAAGTGCTTTGATTGCTCACAGTATGCACGCATGCTGAGTGTAGGAGCACTCCTTATTTTGCAGTTACCATGAGACTGGAAGAGGGGCCTTCGAAATTTAGTCTCAGCGAACACCAACAGGTCAGTCTTACCTGTTGTAACACTCTGAGCAAAGAAATGAAAGTGCTTTGATTGCTCACAGTGGTGCACACATGCTGAGTGTAGGAGCACTCCTTATTTTGCAGGTAGCATGAGACTGGAAGAAGGGCCTTCGAAATTTAGTCTCAGCGAACACCAACAGGTCAGTCTTACCTGTTGTAACACTCTGAGCAAAGAAATGAAAGTGCTTTGATTGCTCACAGTGGTGCACACATGCTGAGTGTAGGAGCACTCCTTATTTTGCAGGTAGCATGAGACTGGAAGAAGGGCCTTCGAAATTTAGTCTCAGCGAACACCAACAGGTCAGTCTTACCTGTTGTAACACTCTGAGCAAAGAAATGAAAGTGCTTTGATTGCTCACAGTATGCACGCATGCTGAGTGTAGGAGCACTCCTTATTTTGCAGTTACCATGAGACTGGAAGAGGGGCCTTCGAAATTTAGTCTCAGCGAACACCAACAGGTCAGTCTTACCTGTTGTAACACTCTGAGCAAAGAAATGAAAGTGCTTTGATTGCTCACAGTATGCACGCATGCTGAGTGTAGGAGCACTCCTTATTTTGCAGTTACCATGAGACTGGAAGAGGGGCCTTCGAAATTTAGTCTCAGCGAACACCAACAGGTCAGTCTTACCTGTTGTAACACTCTGAGCAAAGAAATGAAAGTGCTTTGATTGCTCACAGTGGTGCACACATGCTGAGTGTAGGAGCACTCCTTATTTTGCAGGTAGCATGAGACTGGAAGAAGGGCCTTCGAAATTTAGTCTCAGCGAACACCAACAGGTCAGTCTTACCTGTTTTAACACTCTGAGCACCCCTCGCTGAGTGGTGCTCTTTCGAAGGTCTGAGTGGTGTAGTCTTTCGAAGGTCTTTTTTTCGAAGCGAAATTTGCGCTCAGATTAAAGCGCCCTTCCCGCAGAGTGGCTACCCGAAATTCTAGCAGGATTTGAGCACTTTTATTTTTTGACTGAAAATGGGAAAAACGGTAAGCCTAACCCCTTGGTGTTTTTCAGGGCGAAAATTCGAAGGTCTTTTTTCGAAGCCAAATTTGCGCTCAGATTAAAGCGCCCTTCCCGCTGAGTGGCTACCCGAAATTCTAGCAGGATTTGAGCACTTTTATTTTTTGGCTCAAAATGGGAAAAACGGTAAGCCTAACCCCTTGGTGTTTTTCAGGGCGAAAATTCGAAGGTCTTTTTTCGAAGCCAAATTTGCGCTCAGATTAAAGCGCCCTTCCCGCTGAGTGGCTACCCGAAATTCTAGCAGGATTTGAGCACTTTTATTTTTTGGCTGAAAATGGGAAAAACGGTAAGCCTAACCCCTTGGTGTTTTTCAGGGCGAAAATTCGAAGGTCTTTTTTCGAAGCCAAATTTGCGCTCAGATTAAAGCGCCCTTCCCGCTGAGTGGCTACCCGAAATTCTAGCAGGATTTGAGCACTTTTATTTTTTGGCTGAAAATGGGAAAAACGGTAAGCCTAACCCCTTGGTGTTTTTCAGGGCGAAAATTCGAAGGTCTTTTTTCGAAGCCAAATTTGCGCTCAGATTAAAGCGCCCTTCCCGCTGAGTGGCTACCCGAAATTCTAGCAGGATTTGAGCACTTTTATTTTTTGGCTGAAAATGGGAAAAACGGTAAGCCTAACCCCTTGGTGTTTTTCAGGGCGAAAATTCGAAGGTCTTTTTTCGAAGCCAAATTTGCGCTCAGATTAAAGCGCCCTTCCCGCTGAGTGGCTACCCGAAATTCTAGCAGGATTTGAGCACTTTTATTTTTTGACTGAAAATGGGAAAAACGGTAAGCCTAACCCCTTGGTGTTTTTCAGGGCGAAAATTCGAAGGTCTTTTTTCGAAGCCAAATTTGCGCTCAGATTAAAGCGCCCTTCCCGCTGAGTGGCTACCCGAAATTCTAGCAGGATTTGAGCACTTTTATTTTTTGACTGAAAATGGGAAAAACGGTAAGCCGTGGTAAGCCCTTGGTGTTTTTCAGGGCGAAAATTCGAAGGTCTTTTTTCGAAGCCAAATTTGCGCTCAGATTAAAGCGCCCTTCCCGCTGAGTGGCTACCCGAAATTCTAGCAGGATTTGAGCACTTTTATTTTTTGACTGAAAATGGGAAAAACGGTAAGCCTAACCCCTTGGTGTTTTTCAGGGCGAAAATTCGAAGGTCTTTTTTCGAAGCCAAATTTGCGCTCAGATTAAAGCGCCCTTCCCGCTGAGTGGCTACCCGAAATTCTAGCAGGATTTGAGCACTTTTATTTTTTGGCTGAAAATGGGAAAAACGGTAAGCCTAACCCCTTGGTGTTTTTCAGGGCGAAAATTCGAAGGTCTTTTTTCGAAGCCAAATTTGCGCTCAGATTAAAGCGCCCGTCCCGCTGAGTGGCTACCTGAAATTGTCTACCGAAAAACGGTAAGCATGGTTGTTCCTTATGGAAGGACCTTCGAAATTTGGCCTCGGAGAACACCAATAGAAAAAACGGCTGAGCAGGTCTTGAGCAGAGTTTCAGCAAAGGAACCTATAAAATCGTACCTGTTCCGAGTGCTTAGGTTGAGCTGGAATCATGCACTTATGGGCATGATTTCTTTATTTCGCAGGTGGAAATGAAGGACATTGTTTGCAGAGGATGAAACTACAGCCTGAAAGGGGGAGGGAGATAGAATGCTTTCTCATTTACCTTTTGAATGGGGTGTTTCGAAGCTTTTTTTTCTTCTTTTGATTATATCGGTCAGCATTTCAATTGCTTAGAAGCGTGTGTGTGTGTGTAGTGCATGTTGAAGTCTGTAAATAAATCACTGGGTTGACACTTCGTCGCGTCGTTGCTTTGCCCTCCGGTCCTTGGACGCCCGTGCTGCACAATGTGTACCACATACGAAGTATCCCATTTCAGCTCTGGGCAAGGACCTTGAAAATTTGGCCTCAGAAAGCAGCAAGAGCCAAGGTGCTCTATATTGTACAGGTGGAATGTCGCAGGAAGGACTACTACTACGAAGACTGCAAACTGCGGCCTCAATACGGTTCCTCCCTTTTTGTTAAAATTTTTCCGTCTTATTCTTCAATGTTGAACAAACTTACTATATAGCACAGTCATCCCGAACCATAATTCAGAATGTTGGAAAGGTAAGCGGCTCTTGCATGGATGGCGTCACCCTGTAAACAAGGTACGAGAAGCGCGAGAAAGATGGCATACCCTCCCCAATACCTGACTCCCTCTATCCTGGAAATCTTTCTCAACTCTAACGAAAATGCACTCGTCCTGCAGGGAGGTGAAGGCAAATCGTGTAAAGTCTATTCTTACGAAACTGCAGCGCCTCCTTGTACCGAAATGCTGCGCAAATGCGGAAAAATGGACTCTTCCAACAGCAGGTAAACCCCCCTAGGACGAGTCCATTAATGGACTCGTCCGGGGAGGTAAAGGACACCCCTTGGACGAGTCCATTAATGGACTCACCCGAGGGGTGTCCTTTACCTCCCCGGACGAGTCCATTCCCTGGAAGTCACCTTGAATAACCTTGAACGACCTCTATATGACCTCTATTTGACCTCTAGGACGGCCTTGAAAACTTGTAAAATTTTGTCAAAAACGGTCCAAAATTTATTTTACCGTTTGACCTTGTTTGACCTTGAATAACCTTGTTTGACCTCAAACGTGGCCTTGAATTAGTTCCGGACGTCCCCGCTAGGGGGCGCTATGCATTTTCCGTGGAAATGCAGGATTTAGCGCGAGGAGTGCTAATTGTGGGACCCCACGTGGAAATTCGCGCTAAAATCCTGCATTTTCATGCAAAACGCATAGCGCCCCCTAGCGGGGACGTCCGGAACTAATTCAAGGCCACGTTTGAGGTCAAACAAGGTTATTCAAGGTCAAACAAGGTCAAACAAGGTCAATTAAGGTCAAACGGTAAAATAAATTTTGGACCGTTTTTGACAAAATTTTACAAGTTTTCAAGGCCGTCATAGAGGTCAAATAGAGGTCATATAGAGGTCGTTCAAGGTTATTCAAGGTGACTTCCAGGGAATGGACTCGTCCGGGGAGGTAAAGGACACCCCTCGGGTGAGTCCATTAATGGACTCGTCCAAGGGGTGTCCTTTACCTCCCCGGACGAGTCCATTAATGGACTCGTCCTAGGGGGGTTTACCTGTTGTTGGAAGAGTCCATTTTTCCGCATTTGCGCAGCATTTTGGTACAAGGAGGCACTGCAGTTTCGTAAGAATAGACGTAACGTTACAAGACTTGATTGCGGGACCCCACGTTTGGAAACTCCAGTGTGAGCTTCCTGCTTAATATTGATGCTGCTTCTCAATAACGATATTCAATTCTCTAAGTCATCTAAGTTTAGACCACTCACCTTTCATCGTTCACAAATATTGTGCAGTTTTCCAACAAGACCATACTTATAATACGACCTGGATTAATTGCTCTGAACATTGACCAAAGTGTTCAACCCTACATTTAATGCAACTAAATAATGAACGAATTGACACTTGACATGAAGTTTTGAGTCTTGCGTGGCCAAATTTTGAAGGTCCCGTCCGACCCGAAATGGGAAGACGGCGTCGTCCCGCTGGTCGCTAACAGCCGGTGATGACAAAGTGGCGGTCCAGATGACGTCCCCATTTGGCCAAGGTACGGATCAGCAGGCATGTTACCAAAGGGAATATAGACGTTTATTAATGTTTTAGATTGGTAAAGGGCCGAATTAAAGAATTCATAAGAAGTTGATGCGTCGACGCTGACCAATGAACTCTCTCTCGCGCCCATCGCTTTTGTGGATGGGCGATGCCACGATGAAGACTATGATTGGGCAGCGGCACTGATGGCGGTGCTGCTGCTGCTGCTCACAATCCACTGTCGTGTCCCTTTTGACAGTGTTTCTTGAAGCCTAATTTAGGAGGTCGTTCTTCCTGTTCCATTCCACCTGTAGAATAACGAGCACTTTTTGATGAGTATGTGCGCATAATTTCAGCTCAATATGAGCATCTTTTTACTGAAAAGGGAAAGGAAGGTAACTAACCTGTTGGTGTTTTTTGAACCCAAATTTTGGAGTTCCTTCATCCTGTCGCAGTTCGCCTGCAAAAGAATAAAGATGACCATTTACTGAGCATGTGGGCTTAATTTCAGTTCAATAGGCGAATTTCATTTTTTCTACTGGAAGTGGAAAAGAAGGTAAGGCTAACCTGCGGATGTTTCCTGATGACATATTTCGAGGGCCCGTCTTCCAGTCCCACCAGACCTGCAAAATAAGGAGCATCCTTTATTGTGTATGCGTTTAATTTCAGCTCGTTAGGAGCATTTTTATTTCTTCACTGAAAATGAGTAAAGAAGGTAAGACTGACCTTTGGTGCATGGTAAGGGTCTACTTGGAAGGCTCTTCATCACACCTACAGAATAATTAGAGGACCCTATACTGAGTATGTGCGGTTCATTTCAGCTCAATAGGAGGATTTTATCTTGTTACTGCAAAGGGAAAGGAAGGTAACTAACCTGTTGGTGTTTTTTGAACCCAAATTTTGGAGTTCCTTCATCCTGTCGCAGTTTGCCTGCAAAAAAATAAAGATGACCATTTACTGAGTATGTGGGCTTAATTTCAGTTCAATAGGCGAATTTCATTTTTTTTCTACTGGAAGTGGAAAAGAAGGTAAGGCTAACCTGCGGATGTTTCCTGATAACATATTTCGAGGACTCTTCTTCCAGTCTCACCAGACCTGCAAAATAAGGAGCATCCATCCTTTATCGAATATGTGTGTTTAATTTCAGCTCGTTAGGAGCATTTTTATTTCTTCACTGAAAATGAGTAAAGAAGGTACCTTTGGTGTATGGTAAGGGTCTACTTGGAAGGCTCTTCATCACACCTGCAGAATAATTAGAGGACCTTATACTGAGTATGTGCGGTTGATTTCAGCTCAATAGGAGCATTTTATCTTTTTACTGCAAAGGGAAAGGAAGGTAACTAACCTGTTGGTGTTTTCTGAGGCCAAATTTTGGAGTTCCTTCATCCTGTCGCAGTTCGTCTGCAAAAAAATAAAGATGACCATTTACTGGGTATGTGGGCTTAATTTCAGTTCAATAGGCGAATTTCTTTTTTTTTCTACTGGAAGTGGAAAAGAAGGTAAGGCTAACCTGCGGATGTTTCCTGATGACATATTTCGAGGGCCCGTCTTCCAGTCCCACCAGACCTGCAAAATAAGGAGCATCCTTTATTGTGTATGCGTTTAATTTCAGCTCGTTAGGAGCATTTTTATTTCTTCACTGAAAATGAGTAAAGAAGGTAAGACTGACCTTTGGTGTATGGTAAGGGTCTACTTGGAAGGCTCTTCATCACACCTACAGAATAATTAGAGGACCCTATACTGAGTATGTGCGGTTCATTTCAGCTCAATAGGAGGATTTTATCTTGTTACTGCAAAGGGAAAGGAAGGTAACTAACCTGTTGGTGTTTTTTGAACCCAAATTTTGGAGTTCCTTCATCCTGTCGCAGTTTGCCTGCAAAAAAAAAAAAAAATAAAGATGACCATTTACTGAGCATGTGGGCTTAATCTCAGTTGAATAGGCGAATTTCATTTTTTCTACTGCAAGTGGAAAACAAGGTAAGGCTAACCTGCGGATGTTTCCTGATGACATATTTCGAGGGCCCGTCTTCCAGTCCCACCAGACCTGCAAAATAAGGAGCATCCTTTATTGTGTATGCGTTTAATTTCAGCTCGTTAGGAGCATTTTTATTTCTTCACTGAAAATGAGTAAAGAAGGTAAGACTGACCTTTGGTGTATGGTAAGGGTCTACTTGGAAGGCTCTTCATCACACCTACAGAATAATTAGAGGACCCTATACTGAGTATGTGCGGTTCATTTCAGCTCAATAGGAGGATTTTATCTTGTTACTGCAAAGGGAAAGGAAGGTAACTAACCTGTTGGTGTTTTTTGAACCCAAATTTTGGAGTTCCTTCATCCTGTCGCAGTTTGCCTGCAAAAAAATAAAGATGACCATTTACTGAGTATGTGGGCTTAATTTCAGTTCAATAGGCGAATTTCATTTTTTTTTCTACTGGAAGTGGAAAAGAAGGTAAGGCTAACCTGCGGATGTTTCCTGATGGCATATTTCGAGGGCCCGTCTTCCAGTCTCAACAGACCTACAAAATAAGGAGCATCCTTTATTCAGTACCTTTATCCAGGACCTTTTACTGAGTTTTCAGTTTTTCAAATTTCAAATGTGTGCTTAGTTTTAGCTCAATAGGAGCATTTTATCTTTTTACTGAAAAGGGAAAAGAAGGTAAAGACCTCTTGCTGTTGTCTAAGGCAAAATTTCTGAGTTTTTTTCTCCCTATCCCAGGCCTCCTGCAGAACAAGGAGGACTGAGTATGTGCGGTTAATTTCAGCTCAGTAAGAGTGTTTCACTTTTTTACTGAAAACGGAAAAGGTAAAACTACCCTCTTGGCGTTTTCTGAGGCACAATTTCAGAGTTTCTTCTCAGTCTTCTTCTCAGTCTGCCTGCAGAATAAAGAGGACCTTTTACTGAGCATGGGCATTCAGTTTCAGCTCAATAGGAGCATTTTATCTTTTTACTGAAAAGGGAAAAGAAGGAAAAGACCTCTTGCTGTTGTCTAAGGCAAAATTTCGGAGTTTTTTTTCTCCCTATCCCAGGCCTCCTGCAGAACAAGGAGGACTGAGTATGTGCGGTTAATTTCAGATCAGTAAGAGTGTTTCACTTTTTTACTGAAAATGGAAAAGGTAAAACTAACCTCGGCATTTTCTGATGCACAATTTCAGAGTTTCTTCTCAGTCTTCGTCTCAGTCTGCCTGCAGAATAAAGAGGACCTTTTACTGAGCATGGGCATTCAGTTTCAGCTCAATAGGATCATTTTATCTTTTTACTGAAAAGTGAAAAGAAGGTAAAGACCTCTTGCTGTTCTGTAAGGCAAAATTTCGGAGTTGTTTTCTCCCTATCCCAGGCCTCCTGCAGAACAAGGAGGACTGAGTATGTGCGGTTAATTTCAGATCAGTAAGAGTGTTTCACTTTTTTACTGAAACTGGAAAAGGTAAAACTAACCTCGGCATTTTCTGATGCACAATTTCAGAGTTTCTTCTCAGTCTTCGTCTCAGTCTGCCTGCAGAATAAAGAGGACCTTTTACTGAGTATGGGCGCTTAGTTTCAGCTCAATAGGATCATTTTATCTTTTTACTGAAAAGGGAAAAGAAGGTAAAGACCTCTTGCTGTTGTCTAAGGCAAAATTTCGGAGTTTTTTTTTTCTCCCTATCCCAGGCCGCCTGCAGAACAAGGAGGACTGAGTATGTGCGGTTAATTTCAGATCAGTAAGAGTGTTTCACTTTTTTACTGAAAATGGAAAAGGTAAAACTAACCTCGGCATTTTCTGATGCACAATTTCAGAGTTTCTTCTCAGTCTTCGTCTCAGTCTGCCTGCAGAATAAAGAGGACCTTTTGCTGAGTATGGGCGCTTAGTTTCAGCTTCTCCCAACATTTTATCTTTTTACTGAAAAGGGAAAAGAAGGTAATGACTAGCTCTTGCTGTTCTCTGAGGCCAAATTTCGGAGTTTTTTTTTTCTCCCTATCCCAGGCCGCCTGCAGAACAAGGAGGACTGAGTATGTGCAGTTAATTTCAGCTCAGTAAGGGTGTTTCACTTTTTTACTGAAAATGGAAAATAAGGTAAATAATAACTCTCAGACGAAGGAAGTTGCCTCAGGACAGGGGTCGCCGATATTTCGAACACACACACAAATAGAGATACGATGATGAGATGGGGCTGATGCCGGCCAGCAGGCTGGGCGCTGCCCCAGTGCCACTTGTACGTGATGAGAGATGATGATGGATATGATAAGGGGTCCGGTAATCAAAGCAGGGTGGAGAGGCCTGTTGATGACAGGAAGTCCCAAAGGTGATGCAGACCTTGGCGTGTATGAGCTGGACAGGAACATGGGTACAGCACCTTGCCTATGGTAAATGGGCGATGATCGATCGCATGCAGTTCGTGCTGCAAGATCGCACGCTCCCGCTGGTAGTCCGGGCAGTCCATAAGTAGGTGGTGCAGGTCTGCACGCACACTGCATGCTGCACAAAGGTCCGAGGGCGCACGGCCAAGACGGTGCCTCATAACTGGTGTAAATGCAACATTCAGCCGCATGCGGTGAAGCAGGGATGCGTAGTGTCGCGGAAGGCAATGAGGAAGCGACAGTGAAAGAGAAGGATCCACTGCGTGGAGCAGAGAGTAGGGTGTAATGTCATGCAGGCACTGTGATCTTGTCTTGTCTGCAGAGAGAGCACGGACGAGGGCCTGACCTTTTGGCAAGATGATAGAGTGGGCTGAAGCTATATGATGACCCCGCAGGGCCGCCCGGTCGGCCTCTTCATTGCCGGGTAAACAGACATGACCAGGTACCCACTGTAATACTATGCAGTGGCCCAGGTCCAGCAGCTCCTTGTAAGTTTCAAGCACGTCAGCAACAATTGACATGAGAGGACCTCGAATGCCCATTCTTGCGAGGCATTGGATAGCTTCTTTCGAGTCTGTGTAGAAGACCCATGGCCGAGCTGAACACTGCAGGATCTTGCGCATGGCAAAGAGCAAAGCCTGTAGCTCAGCACATGTTGACGACGTCAGATGCGAGAGACGGAAGATACCAGTTATGTCTTCGGACGGAATAATATAGGCGCATGCAGAGCTGGATTTTGTGGACGAGCCATCCGTAAAAACAGGAGTAAAGCCTACATACAGAGACTGTTCTTCTTCTGGAGTTTTCTGGTTTTTTCTTTGAGTTTTCTCAGGCCAAATTTCATAGTTTCTGCTTCCCATCCCAACCCGCCTGCAGGATAAAGAGGACCTTTTAGGAGTGTGTATGCCTCGTCTCTTTCACTCATATCTTAACCCACATGCACTGAGGCATGGTACCGCAATTGTTGCGGTGAATAACTTCTTCCCACCGTCATTTATGTAGTAGTAGTGGTAGCTGCTGCTGTTCTTCCTACGAGCTGTTGCTGAGCTCCTCTCCAGCACTGGACTAATGGATGAACAATAGGACACCTTTTCATCATCATCACTTTCTCATCCGTTCCACAAGCGCAATGGGGCAGTGTATCGCCATAACGGCGGGCAAAGCCCCACCACATCACCATTCCACTTATGGGTGTGTGTGTTATTCCTCCCAGGCCGACTGCAGAAGAAAGAGGACCTTTACCGAACATGTGCGCTTGATTTTGGTTCAATAGGAGCAGTTTTTTTTTTTTTGCTGAAAACGGAAAATAACGTAAGACTAACCTGCTCATGTTTCCTGATGACATATTTCGCGGTCCCTTCTTCCAGTCCCTTTCTACCTGTCAAATAAGGAACGTAATTCATTGAGTATGTGTGTTTAATTTCAGCTCGCAAGGATCATTTCGCTGAAAATAAATGAGAAAAGAAGAATGACTAACCTTTGGTGTTTCGCGAAGACCCTCCTTCCAGGCCCATATCATATGTGCAGAATAAAGAGGACATTTTACTGAGTATGCGCGGTTAATTTCAACTCAAGGGGAGCATTTTTATTTTTCCAGTGAAAATGGTGAAGAAGGTAAGACTAACCTTTGGTGTTTCGCGAGCGTATACTTGGAATGCACTTCTTCCATTCCCCATCCCATCTGCAAAGTAATGAGCACATTTTCCTAAATATTTTGTTCCTAATTTCAGCTCAATGGGGGCATTTTAAATGTTAATGTTCCCAGGCACCTTGAGCCCTGTGTTTTTGGGTTTGTCTGGTTGTATGTTCCTGCCTAAGCACAATTACTTTCCACGAAGGCAATTATAATGAGACCTCTTGAGACGCTCTCTGGTGCTTTCTGACGTCCAATTTTGGCGGTCGTTCTTCTCATTCCACCTGAATAATAAATAACTTAATATGTGTGCTTAGCTTCATCTCAACAGGGGCATTCTTATTTCGTAGATCTTGGAAAAGGACGTAACACTATAATGTCTTGGTGGATTCTGAGGCCAAATATCTGGTTTCTACTTCCCGTCGCAGTTCGCCTTTAGAATACAGACCGTGTATCCACACGAGCGACATTCATCCAGAAGCGGAAGATGCGAAAAGCGTCGTCGTAGCTTTCTGCTAACCGTGGGGAATATCCTCTTACACAGCCACAAGATATTCGGTAGCAGACGACAGGAAAACACGCTGACGGTGTCGTCTGCTAAGTGTCGTCTGCTAAATGCGCAGTACACCACGCCCGATATTCCTGCACCGTGTGAATGCTCAACATAACACGGGACGGAACTTCGTCGCTGTAAGCAGTGTTTTTGCTTTTTCTTCTACTAGAATATTCCGTGAGGATGTCGCTCGTGTGAATACAAGGAGAGGAACAGTTACTGAATAGTCTGTGCTTAATTTCAGCTCAATCGGAGCATCTTGCTTTTTGACTGAAAATGGAACAGAAAGTAAGGCTAACCTCCTGATGTTTCCTTGGGACATGTTTCAATGGCCAGTCCTTTTCCACCTGCAAAGGAAGGAGTATCATTTACTGAGTACGTGAGTTTAACTTCAGCTCAACGAAGCATTTTTATTGATTCACTTAAAATGGAAAAGAAGGTAGAACTAACCTCTTGGCGTTTCCTGAGGCCATACTTCGAAGGCTCTTCTTCCAGTCTCATCCCGCCTGCAAATTAAGGAGCATTTTTATATTGAGTACGTGTGTTTAATTTCAGCTCAATAGGAACATTCTTCATTTTCTTCAATGAAGATGGAACATAATGTAAATAACTCCTTTGGCGTTTCCTTAAGACAAAATTTCGAAGGCCCTTCTTTCAGTTCCTATAAACCTGCAAAATAAGGAGAGAGCAGGTTTAATTTAAGCTCAATAGGAGCCTTTTTATTTCTTCCGTGAAAATGGAAAAGAAGGTAATACAAACTTCGTGTTTCTGAGGCCATACTTCGAAGACCCTTCTTCCAGTCCCATCGCACCCGCAAAACAGGAGGAGCATATTTTGCTAAGTATGTGGTTAATTTCAACTCAATAGGAGCATTTTTATTTCTTTTTGTTTCACAGAAATTTCCTCCTTTCTATGAAATTGTACCTGCAAAATGAAGAGTACCGATTACTGATTATATGTGCTTAGTTTTACCTCACTATTTTCATTTTTGTTCTTTTCGCTCCTAATTCCGAAGGCACTTCTTTCTGCAAGGTTTCCATTGAACGAACTTCGTCCCCCAGGAAAGTGAGCCAAAAGAGCTTAATTTGAGTTAGAGAAAATGAAACTAAATGAAACGAAGTGCAGGACTTACGCCGAACGATTTGTTTCCACGAAAACAAAAAGAAAAAAGAAAGACAGAGAGAGAAAGAAACAAGTAGCTTTCTTGCCAGGCTTGCAAAGCAGAATTTATGGAACTTTCTCATATATCTGAAATGCAAGTGGGACAACCGCGACGAACCTTGTTGAAAAGGTACCGATGTCGAAGCACCTGCCAAGGAGTTATGTAGGGTCTGTTGATGATACTAGAGGCTGCTTTCGGTCAGCCGCAATAAAATATTTGTAACTGGTTAAACTCGGTGCAGTTACACATATGTTGCTGACAAAACCTGTTGCTCGGTGCTTTTGGCTATTACCTCTGAGTACTTGGAACAATCTCTCTGGATCCTTTTATTACAAATTTTACCACTCATGGACTATTGACTGTGACAATTTCTGACGGTTACTGCGAACTGTTCCCGATCGATGCATTTCGATGACCTCTTGACAATATTCCATTCTTCGACGATTAGTGTCACCTGTGGCTGACACCTACCACATCTATGCTTGCAAGAGTTGACACAACGCTAGCTTTTCGGATGCCACGAAACACCCCTCCTCAAATTAAGATGCCTTCATCTGATGCAACACAAACATGGCTTTTACAGCTCAGTGGCGTTACCACTTGGGACAGGTTGACCCTCAAAGATATATACCGCCACTGTGGCGATCTAGAAAATGTAGAACAAATGCTTCTCCATCGGTCACACTACAAGCCTTTCAGTGTGTCTAAATCAACTGGGCTCTCGCCCTCTCACCATGACAAGATTGTTTGTTCCGTGGTCAAATCTAGTAAGCAAACGCTCTGCCCTGAAAGCACCGCTAACCTTTTCGAAAACGCGGTAGATTGGTCCTAACTGTCTTACTCATATCGAATCACAACACATTCGCTTGAGAGCCTCTTGGTATCACTGCTTTTTTCGGTTTCAATTTTTAATTCTGGTTTCGACCCATACTTCTATTGACAGCCATCACCACGTGACATCCTATGACCAGGTGAGGCTGTGACACATATTGCCATTCCTGACAGCCCAATAAAGCTACTGCATTTGAATGCGTTTTGCACTATGTTATACAGTCAAACTCCTTTAGAGCGAACGCCTTTTTAACGAAAGTACCAGTAGAACGAATTTTTTTCGCGGTCCCGCCAGAGCCCCATAGGATTAATATATTTTTCAAACATTTAGTACGAATTTCTTTACAACGAAAATACCTTAATAACGAACAAAAATGCGGCCCCTTCAACGTAATTTCCAACACATACAACGAAGCTCCTCAGGGAAGTTCGGCGGGTTTTACGAGGATTATACGTACATACCAAGTTTTTCTCCCGGTGCGGGCCCCCTCCTTTATGATCTACGTTTCCAAGTTTTGTCGTGAGAAAGGGGTGACATCATCAGATAATCCGTCACAAAGCCTCCCGTGCAATTCCCGGTCACCTTGGAGTGCGAAGCCCGATCGACCTCCTTTCTGACCTGAGTTCACCTGAGTTTTATGGTTATCGCCAGGCGGATCGAGCGAAGCGGAAATGTAAACAAACAAGATGGCGGACATCCCTTTTAACGAAGTGACCTTTACTACGAAATTTTTTCGCGGTCCCCTGAGCTTCGTTCTAAAGGAGTTTGACTGTATTATTATTGGCAATACTTTTATGCTTGCGCCTATACCATGTATTGATTTGACACACAGATTACGTTCCGAAACGGGCTGGCCAACGTTGGTATGTCAGCACTGGTTCACGTTAGGCTTAGTCCAGAGAACAATGTGAACAATGTATCATTGCATTGAGCGAACAAGGACGACTACATGCTGCCGTCCGGAAGGCATTTCGAGCCTTTCCACGTTGTTTCATGAGGAAAAAAAACACAGAAAAGCGGCAAAATACCTCGAAACACCAGTGCTTTATTCCCTGCTGTGCTGGGAGGTGCGCCGAGGCAGTGCAGAGGATTGCTTTCTGTACTACAAACATATTCACTGCGCATGTTCCCGCGTCCCGTTCTTTGCTAGACTGAAAAAAAAGATAACCGAATCGCGCAAAACGCCCCGCCAAATCAATTAAGATTATACGCACGTCTAGATAACAGCCTGAGAATGCCGTGCGAAAACTTTGAGGCGAACCTACTGATAACCCTACGGCAAAAGTTGACGCAAAAAAAGATGAAATGGTTTGTCAGAGCTGAAGGTTCCTCGGACATGCTTGACCTTAGCTTCCTATAGGAGGCTAGTATATCGGAGGGGTATGGCTTGACCATACCATGCATTTCCCATGATTGGTTTATTGCAATGACGATGCCAAGAGGCACTGAGTGGCTTTCATTGGTGAATTCAGTGCCTGCTTCGAATGCGTAAAGCATTAAAGCCTTTCACGAGCGCAACCCACCACCCATATAAGGGAGGCCCAGAAGAAGAACAGTCTCTGTTCGAAATATCGTCAACTCCCTTCGTACATATAGGGGAAAAGGCGGACAATAGTGCTGATATAAGATACGCGATAACTGCTGCTATGCGATTACACATGCACATGGCACATTACACTGGACCCGCACACGGCGCCGGAAGGACTAGGAGTGCTTCAGATCGCGACCTCCTTAGAAACCGTAAGCGAACGGGATACTAACAGATCCAGTGACAAAAGTAGCATCCGTTCCTCACTTTTTATTGCATACTTCTGGTCTTGTGAGCCCAGGACGGAACTGTAGAAGCTGTAGTGGTAGCAGCCAGTAAGGTGAGGGTAACAAAGATTCACAGCAAAGCCACCATTTTCACAATAAAGACGGTAAAGGCCTGTTCACGAAAAGTAGAGAGAAAAGAAACAGGAACTAAAATCAACCACACACAATCAGGAAAACTCGGTAATTGTTGCCCTGGCTTGCCTTCTCGACCTCAAGTTCAAAACTACAGGAGGTACTACTACAGACAAAAAAAAACGACAACAAAAAAAAACATAAGTATATTCATAAAAAATATTCATAGAAAAAATTCAGAAAAAAAATATTCATAAGAGTTATCCTTCATAAGGGTGATATTATTAACAGGGTTATTGACTTGTTGTGAAGACCCAGTTAGTGCATAATGTTATTTTTTTTCTCGTATAATAAACTGGAACTGTCACACACCTTACTACCATTAGTATATGCGTATCAGTCGCACAATCGTCAAGCATTAAGCACAAATCATATCAGGTCCTTAGTCTTTGCCGCTGAGGATGACCTTACTCTCTTACGAATATGAGTCTTTGCGCAAAGCGTTATACTATGCTTGTTCTTCCGTTCGTATATATATTTTTTATATTACGGTATCATGACCATGTACCTAATGTATCTCTCTCTTTTTCTTTTAACCACTGTTGTGTTTGCTTAAGAGCAGGACTTAGGGACACGTCCGAGCTACATAATGTAGCTTTTTTCCCCAGTACCCTGTAACGTTTTGTTCTGTTGTTTTTGTGTGTTGGATGAAATAAAAGAAAAAGTATTATGTATGATTCGCATCCTTTCGAAATCTGACGTTTCGTCCTTGGGCAACTCACGAGGAAAGGGGTGGTATTCCAAAGAGAGCCGTGCGGGCAAAATGGCACGTGCGTTTATTCTGGAAAACTAAAATGTCTCTTAGAATTATCTTTCGCTAGATAAAAACGCGTGGCGATAGCAAGGTGTTATCGCCGATAGTGGTCTCACACGTGCTGTTTCCCTCTCTACTGCGAGGGAACCTGAAGCTTTTATAAGCCGCAGCGGTACCAGCACTGTAAGAAGAGCTGTCCTGACGACGGTGCGTGCAGTATCTAGGCGGCGAGCGTCGGAAGAGTTCCTCTGGGAAATTACGACAGTGGGCTACTGCAGGTAAGGACGATGTAAGCAAATAACTATTCTCTTTGATGCCGGTTAACATGAATGGTGCTTGCGTGCGCTGTTTGTTGCTTGTGTGCCCTGGGGCTGGCTTGCCCAGGGAGGATAAGAATATAGTTGTTAGCGAAACTAGCGTCGAAACACTAAACGGAAAGCAGCCGAGCACGAGTAAGCGCACAAACGAACTGCTGAATCTAAACTAAAAGAAGTTTACTTGGAACGCTCGTTTAGATACAAAACAAGACTCCGGGAATGTGACAACAAACCGGGTTACAACCCGTTGTCTTGTTTTGTATTTCAGCGCGTGTAGCAAGTAAATTTCTGTTGAGTCAGCAGTTCGTTTGTGCGCTGACTCGTCCTTGTCCCTGGCTGCTTTCCGTGTATCATGTAGTTTTTTTGCGTGACGTAGCGCTGTGCAGCCAGTGGAGGAGTCCAAGAGTTGTACTCGCACATAACTTGGTTTTCATATTTCACATCACGTGTAATGGGGTAGTGTACTGTTTTCAAGCGGTGAACCACCCCAGGGCATAGCCATGATTGATTTATGTAGTTAGCGGTTTTCGCTAGTGTTTTATCCTTACGTTTATTTCATGTTTCTTTTCTTGCCGGTAACGCCGCCCAAGAGAAATTCCAGCTCTCTCGAAAGCGCCATGGACACGCCTGCAACACAAGATGACGTCACTGCGTACGCTATCCCAACAGCTCTGCCGTCCTCGGACACCCCGCTACGCCTGATTTAACGGTACCGACGCTTTCCCATCCACAGCGACCCCAGCAGGTCAGAAGGCTACACTTGGATTTGGACACTTCGCAAACGACCGTCTCGACGGACAGTAATACTGTCCGCGGCTCCTGGCTGACTGTCCTTCCAATGGCATCTTTCACTCGCCGGATGTTTGAAAAAGTGCGTGTGGATAGAGCGCGATGCGATGGAACTTCCCATGCATTATCTCAAAATAAAGTTGTTTTTGTTGCTATGTGTGCGTAAAAGAAATGCGCCTTGACGAGTTGCGGGCACATTATGACTCACTGGTGACGACAGGGAACAGCGGTGTATGCAAATAAACATGCCGTTACCCTGTGCGTTATTTGTGTTGGAGAGCTGTGTCAACATCGGGTCGAGATGCATGTAGATCACCATGTCATATGGAACGCACGTTTGCCTATCTCTTGGCACGACTTCGAAATAAAACTGAAATTCTCACATTTTCGTCGACGTGTGGAATACTAAAACCGTTCCTGAATTTTTCGGAGTATGCCTCACATAGAGGCTGTTGGTTAGTTCTTCCCGCCGTTGCACTAAAGTTCTATTAAGCCATCATGCAGAATAGGGTGGTAGTCATAGGATGGCTCCTGCCACGCCAAGGCATCGCGAAAGCGGAGAAGCGTGAAAATGAACCACCTTGCGAATAGTGTTGTAATGGGCTAGAATACGAACTGAGCTTATTGATTACCTAGTCGAAGGTGTCTTAGTGTTTCACGCGACGGCGAAAATGAGGCACATTTGGTTTCTTTAAAAAAAGTTCCCCCATTTCGTTTCTTTAAAAAAAAAAAAAAAAAAAAAGTCCCGAATTCCCATTACAACTGCTGTGCGCTTTCTTTCAGTGTGCATCGGCAAATGACATCTGTGGGATTTGTACATTTCCTTCGGTATAAGTCATCTTGCGTTTTTCTTTTTTTCCTGAGGTGGCGTGACTTGAATTTGAATGGTGCAAAAAAATAATGATACGCCCATAACCCTTCCCGCAAAAGAAAGAGAAATTGGGTGTGCTAAGAGTCGTTTTGGTACGAGCTAGGGTGGAGTCAGCACAACGGGACCGTCGCTGAAAGCCCACTGGTTGGCGGTTTTCGTTTGAGAGCGAGCTAATTTTCGAACAGGTGCGCGGCTCCTAGCGTTATTTTGTAGCGGACAGCTGCCACACATCTCGTAACCATGCGCACTCAATTTCGAAATGCAAAAACAGTAATTTATCAAACACAGCGTGCTCATTTCCGTTGTAGCAATCAAACGCGGTATATCTCTGGTACCCGCGCCACAGCATAACATACCAATGCCATTTACCACAGCGAAATAGACACTCTGCTGGGTGACCATATGCAGCCAAAGCGTGGAAGAGAGATTGGGTAACTTCGCCAATAACCCTGGCGGTTACCGTGGTACAGGGAGCGTCCCAATGAAGACTACTGAAGGATGCTCGCATGTTTTCTGTTGTGGGTACGACCATTATTTAAATCCACCCAATTTCTCAAAAATCCTGAAGGAACACATACTTTGAGATATATAAATCGCCAAACAAGCCCATTTCCGCTCTCCGGTAGGATGTCGCACCTCTAGGAGAAAATTCACCGCCCGCGCGTTTCGTAAACTTTTGTCGGGACCTGTACTGCACGCGAAGAGAGCCGCGCGGGGAAAATGGCACGCGTATGTATTCTGGAACACCAAAATATCCCAAGCAGCACAATGTACTGAAAGTCGAGTGCAATAGGGGTGGACGGTATGTGTCTTATCAATGTTCGTTAGTTTCACGAGTGTGTTGAAGGCCTTCCACCTACCCGTCCACCCCTATTGCACTCGACTTTCAGTACATTGTGCTGCCTGGGATATTTTAGAAATATCTTCCGCTAGATAAGACGCGTGGCGATAGGAAGGTGTTATCGCCGACAGTAAGACTCACACGTGCTGTTTCCCTCTTTCTTGCTAGGGAAGCTGAAGCTCATATAAACCGCACAGCCACCAATGCAGAAAGGACACGACTCCTGACGACTGGTGCGACAACATCTATGCAACGCGCTGCGGACGGGTTCCTTCGGCAGCGATCAGGTTGCTGCAGGGAACATCGATGTAAGCAAATAATTGTGCTCTTTGTTGCTGGTTAACCTGAATATTACTTGCGTTCTCTCGGGGCTAGGTTGTTCAGCAAGTAGTTGTTAGTGGTTTTCGCTAGTGTTTAATCGTTTTTTTCCTTCGCGTTTTGTTTACTTGCTGTTCTCCGCAATTTCTTCTTTCCGGTCATGACGCCCAAGTGGAATTCCAGCTCCCTCGACAGTGACGTATAGACGAACGAGAGCCAGCGGTACAGACCCTGCAGCAGCAGATGACTTCAATATGTACGCTACTGTCGCAACCATGGTCGCTACAGCTCTGGAGCACATCTGCCGGCATCGGACGATTGCCAAACTGCCATCCGAGACACCAACGAGATCGTCAGGTATTAGAATACCGTCCTTCGGGTGACTTCTTGCACTTGTCGGACCATTGAAAAGGTGGGGACGAGTGTGGGGATAGCATGATGTTATCACTCATCCCTTATCTACTGCGAGAAAACATTAAGCCTGTTGAGCCGTAGCGTCACGGATGCGGAAAAGAAATGCCTCTCGATGACTGTACCTGACAGATTACGGCGCAATGGTCTTCTGCACAGGGAATGACAGTGTACGTAAATAAACATATTAGTTAACCTGAGCGTTGCTTGTGTCCTTTGGGGCTGCAGGTAGGGAAGGGTCCTAACAACCTTACGGAACACGTGATTGGATGCTCAGTGCACTTTATCCCTGGATGACCCCTCTGCTCTTAGTGTTAGTGTCCGGTGGAAAATAATCCCCAATTGGTCGAGCAACAATGATCACCATGTACGCAGCAACTGATTTGCTGCTACTGGTGGTTACGTGGACAATTTCGTTTTAGGCACAGTGTTGTCCGCATGCAATGTAGTTTGGCCGTCGTACTTGACACGATCAATGGGCAGTTGGTGACCACCGCACTGTTGCCCGTATTTTGATTTTAAAAAAGCGTAATTATGACGCAAATTGAGTACCCCTACTGAGGCTATCGAATAAATTACCTCGGACTGCAAGTCTTCCGCTTTAGGGTACCTTTAACCCGTTCTGTACAATACCCATTTTTATTACATCGGACTCTACGACATAGAACGAGGACACAAACTTTTTCTTTGACGTGGCAATGGCAGTACCCTCTTTTCATTTCCGTCTCTGGGTAGCGTACGGTACTCTCATCAGTGACGTCCCTACGCTTTTTTCTTTTCAAATATACGGAGAGAAAATGTACAATTTTACCCAAGCAAAGCAACTTGTTTGATGTGCTCGCTATACATTGCAAAACAGCACTTCGGCAAAACCTACATAGCCGAAAAGGATTTTCAACTTCATGTAAGACCTTCATATTACAGGAAGCGGAAATGAAATTGAAAGGTTGGTATTCGGGAGGGAGTGAACGGAACTCAAATACCCCGTTACTTTTTCTTCCTTTCAAAATGTTCTGAACGAAAGGTACGGGATAACGCATTCCACAGTTCGGTAGCGCACATACATCAGTCAGACAGTGGACCTGGGAGCTTCTCCCAATATTTACACAATACTTATATACATACAATATTTATCTGTAGGGAGCCTGATGGTTTTGATCTCACACAGGATAAACATTCCATATTCTCTCTTTCATATACATTCCATCACAACTATATAGATCATTCAGCATCATCCCGCCGTATGAGCGTGGTATGTGAATGTTGTTCCAATGGGGCCGCTTGGCAACAAAATACGGAAGGTCGGAAAGAGGGGAAAGGGCCTGAGGTGAGTGGGAAGAAAGTACAGTCAGGCCACTAGAGGCCTGAGATATGTATTTCGAATATACATAATGGCTATCAACCTTTAATCACACTGTAAAAGTAGAAAGTTCCCTGTTTTGTCGGTCAGTACCTGGCACAACCTTTCCTCATTTTTTTTTTGTTTTCAATGTCTCGTTTCTAGCTGCCTTTGCGGTATTGTTGTCGTCTACGCTGTTGTCATGTGCCAAACGGCCCACCTCGTCTCCTAGTAGAGAGTCATCCGCTGAAGTCAACGACAACAGTTGCCCAGAGTACAGAGCCCAATGATAACGTCACGATCGTTCACCAAGTCTGGGCCGAATATTTGTTTTTGTTTTGTTTTTTGTTTTTTCCCCGGGGCCGCATGCGACCCAGGGTCCGCAACTTCGGCACCCCTGTCTTAGACAGAATGAACGGGCTTGTTTTCGGTACACTCAATTCTCCTTACGTCGCGTGAAACTAAACCGGTTCGCACCGCTATTTTTTTTTTTTTTCAACTCCGGAGCTAAACCGGAATTGAATAGTTTCTTTTGAACAAAAATAAAAACCGGAACAAAAAAAAAAGAAAGAAAAGAAAACATTTCGGTCGGACACCCCCTCCCCTTTGTAATCCTGGACCCTCTGCTCCAACATACAGGGATGTAGCGCCATCTCTCCGTAGCATGGGCTTTCAGCGACGAGCTTCGTTTCGATTAGATATTCACGAAGGGCGCTTCCGACGGATTTCTACCTTATGTCATATGGCCAGGGCCGGCGTTAGGAGAGGGGGGGGGGCGCCTTAGGGGCCCCGCGCTTGCATAGGCCCCGCGCACGAAGCCCTAAACCAGGAATTACTTTTTTTTTTTAAATATCAAGTATGCAGTTAATCGTGTGAAACAGGCCCCGCGATGTGACTTTGCCTCAGGCCCCGCACACCCCTAGCACCGGCCCTGCATATGACCGCTCCTTATGGAGGAAAAATTGCGAAGAGCAACTTCCACCAAATCGACGCTTGTAAACGATGGGAATACAAGAAACGCCAGCGATTTCTCGAGCGATTCAGGTCTTATGAACAGCCTCTGAACTCCAGTCGTGCAGTCTCACTCTTCAGTACCCCACACTCACCCTCAACGCATTAACCTCGTGCTTTTCAGTCATCTTCTGTAACACTTCTCATCATTCTTTCACTGTTTGTTAGTCATCTTTTCTTTGTCTCCTTTCTTCATCTTCATTCTTCTTCTTTTCATTTTTATTTATTTCATTATTCTTTCTTCATCAATTTTCTTTTTGTTGCGGAATAGCAAGCCGACGTCCCGTTTTGCTGACCTTTCCCCGTTTTTTTCCCCTTTCGTGAAATAAATATATATCCCCTCCCCCCCAGCGACATGGGAGATAACTCGAGTTATGCGTGCAGTGTCACGTGACGGAGAGATAATCAAGCAAAGTACAATGGTTTCCTTTTTCTGCTTATAGCTGCGGGGGAGTGCGCGAAAACAATCCTCGTAGTAGCGCAAGCGAGATGACCTTTTTAAATAGTGGTTAGGGGAAATGACTGTTTTTAGCGAATCGATTCATTTGATTCAGTTCATTTTAGTGACTCGTTCAAAAGGTTTGTTGAGTGATTCAATGAAGTCACGACACCACGTGACGCGATGGCGTCATCAGGTCACGCGACGGTTGAACTCGCGTTTATTATAAAGAAAGGGACCAAGAGAAGAGAGACGCGCTTCCGGCAGCCGTACGTTGCTGTGATTATCTCTTCTTATTATTACCCTTTTTTGAACGAACGCGCCAGGGTTGCTACCGTAATTAAGACCGCTCGATGAGCTAATTCACTCATTAGCTGCCGAACAAATCTATCCCCCGTGAAGGATCAGCCGAGGAGCACCACACATGAGCAATCCAATTCGAGCCCCTTGAACCACTCACACGATCAGGTGCGGCCAGACCATCCTGTTGTTGATCACGCCACGAAGAGCGAATGAACGGTCCCAGAATAACCCGAAGAGAACGAATCACACCATGGATCAGCGAGCCAGACAGACACAGGGGCGGATCCAGACCCTCGGTTCGGGGGGAGGGTAGTTTCTTTGTCGGAGCGCGTAGTGGAGGGGGGGGGGGCGGAGTGAGGGAAATCTAAAATATAAACTGACGTTTTGGGGTGGGCGACCGCCCCCCCCCCCCGAGCTTTCCATTGGGTGTTCCGGTACACTTTCCCCTGAAGTCAGCTCACGACTCTGCCAACTTCACTCTAACCATATTTCTTTCCTGCTGTCCTATCTCCGTCTTAACTCTCAACGCCGCTCATAGGCACAGTTGCATCGCGGTCCTACTCCATAACACAGGACCTACCTATTCCTCGTCTGCCACCAGGGGTGATGAGCAGCTGTGAACAGACGACACCTCTTTTTGTACCACCCGAGACGGGCCGTTTTGTGCTCTCCGCAACATCTCTATTTACGTGGCCCATGGGTGCTACTTCATTTTAATTCACTCCATAAAGGCAAAACGGGAAATAAAATGAAACATCGAATCAGAAAGCACCGCGGGATGCTTTCCGTTTCGTCACACTGGTGACGTCACACGGGCTACCGGATCTGATTACTCATCAGCTGTGATACTTCGCCATCGTCTGCAGTGCCGTCATCCTGTTCAACCGTGCATGCTAACCACGGTCGCCCTCGCTGCCCTCCTCCAGTGAAGTCGCGGACATCATCTGCTTTATCGCCGCTCCGCGTCTGAGGGGGGGAGTGATGTAGCGGCCGGTGGACAAAGACGAAGATGGCCACGCGCCTGGAGCACCTGCCTCAGTTCCACCGGCGCTGCCTTGGAGATAGGCCTCCGTCATCGCCTCTCCGTGGCATACCATCATCGCCGGTCGGGACTCATGTAGAGGAAGACCACCGTCCTCTACAACGTTACCAGAAAAGGAGTATGCATAGCTTGTGGAGCACTCTCCGTCTACTGTACGTTGACTATAAAGTTTACAAAACTCCATAGAATCGCTTATCGCATTGTACTGAGCGCCAGAGTAGTCGGGAAAACATACTTCTTTATTTTTCTACGTCTCGCAGTTCGCAAGATTTAAAAAAAAAAGAGAAAAGAAAAACGTCGACGTCAGAGCAGCGACAGCCTCAGGCGTTCCTCCTAAGCACGTGACCAGTGGCGGAGCTGTCTCCCATGATCATTAATATAATAACCTGGTCCTGATACGCCCTCTTGCGGTGGTGTATTGCACTTTCACGTAGGGGCCAGAAATAATTAACATCGTTGCAGACTTTCAGAATAATTGAGAGATATTTCAGGTTACTTGTGTGGCACTTTTAGGATATCAATTTGATATTTGGAGCTGATACGTAAGTTAAGGCTCTCTCCCGAATTTTATTCTGGGGGATATTTTCTTCTCTCTCCCACGTTCCTTCTTGGATTCCGATATATCTTACTTCCGATCATATTTATGTCATTTGAGCATCTTTCAACAAAGCCGGCTCTAATGGAGCACTGCATACTGGCTTCGCTTCGTCGGAAACGTCTTTACGGCTCGGAAAATAAACAACAGAAAAATCGTGCGCCCCTTTGTGCCAAGGACTATAGCAAATGCAATGTCTTTACAACAGACGACAGTGGATCGGAGATGTCTTTCATGACCATTCTTCTAGAAAGACGAAGAGAAAAAAAGGGGGTGGGGTGGGGGATACGTATTGTATAGATTATGTGAGCACGTCGACTTTCGCAAGCAGGCATTTTACGTCAGGGCTGCTCTATGGAGAAAGTCGAGGCAATGTATATTCATCTGTGAAGACAGGAACGTTGCTCACATTGCCCTTAGGACTTCGGAGCAGAAAGATGCGACTATTTGCACACGTGTGAATTTGCTTTTTCTTTTTAACGATACCCAATTCTAACCGATATCCACGCCACAATCAATTCGGGTACTATCAGGTTGAATATGAATGCTTGTCCTCATTTACGTCTGTGCTTATAGTACACCGAGAAGAAAGAAAAAAAAACAAAAAAAAACAAAAAACTTTGCGGCAACTGCACAACGTTTCGTGCACCTGCTGAGTGTATAAAACATCCTGCCACCACTGCACAACACCACAAGTAGCAAAACGGAAAATGTATGGAAAGCGAGCGTTCGTTCTTCCACGTGTTCTTTTATTTATTTGTTTACTTATTTGCATATACTACAATCCCTTGTTGGGACTCAAGTAGGAGTGAGTTGAGTAATCAGTACATGGGGAAATTACCGCATAAGTCCAACGTGTATTTACATACATACATACATACATATTTCCATCAGTAGATGGGAGGAGTCGAGAGTTTTCACGTCATTCATTTCACATTTCGTTCATTTCACATCAAGTGGGCAAGTGACCCTGAAGCCCCACAAGAAACTGCTCAATATTTGCTGCACTTGATATATAATATGGACAAAGGGAGTTTATTCCAGTCTTGCACGGTACGTGGGAAGAAAGAATATTTGAACGAGCTTATTATTCAATCAGGTTCTATAAATATATTGACACGAAAATTTCTCGCGAGGACGCGCGGGTTAACGAGTTCTGCAACAAGTTCTTTCGATAGGATGATTAAATATTCAGACTGATACGTGAGTATAGGCACCGTGCGACGCATAAAGGGGGTGCGATGCTCTGTCGCGACAGCGCCGCCAGTGGCGGTCTTGGAAGTATCCGGCGGACTTCGCATGTGATACCACGCCGCCCGTTCTATGCATTCTCAAGTGGAACCGTAGTTGGCGTTGCGACCACCGTAATTAGGAGTGGTTATTTTAGAAGTGCGAATAATATGGAACATTTTGGGGGCGCAGACGAAGAGAATGGAGACAATCTGCACGCAAGCAACCGCCACATTTATAATGTACCTAACAGTGCGGAAGGAGAACAGCCACTCCCGTCTGTCTGTGTCAAAACACCCGTGAGAGGGTGGTTATTTGACGTCGCACAAAATCCCCGCTTGCTAGCGAAGACTATGTAGGTACATTTCTCTGACTCCAGCCACTTGTAAGATCATGTTTTTTTTACTGAGTCTCGTATTCCTTTCGTTCTTTTGGCACATCACTGCGCACATAGCTTCGTCATCGTGCGTCCGTTTTATCCATGCAAATAAACACGCCTGGTCACGACATATTGCTGCAGTTTTTCCAGTATCTTCAGATGCAAGAATGCTAAAGAGATCCTCAAATTAAAAAAAAAAAATATATGTAGGTAATAAACTTTATATCCCGTCGGCACAAAACAGCATCGAAAAAAGAAGAAGGGATAACAAAAACTGCTGTCACCGAACTTGCCACCTCTCGTGCTGACAGTGAAATCAATCGGGGCGGCATAGCTTTTGTAATCATTTCTTGAGCGTCCATGGTGCCGGGAATGGATACACGCTAGCAAGCTCAGATTTAGCTGCCACGAAAGTATACACGGCACCAGGCACTGATTTTGCAACGAACGGAGGGTAGGGTTTATTGCGAGTGGAACGCAAGATCGACGCCGGACGCGCGCCTAGACTCCAGACCACCCTCGAGGTCTCCTCTCCCAATCGCGCGAGCAGCTTGCGTTCACATTGTAGTCGGTCTTCGGTGCCTAGTGCGAAGGAAATAGGCGGCGCAATCTCGCGGTTTATCCGCATCCGAGCCGCAGATTTACAAGCCTTCACATTTAATCCGAACCCGTAAGTTTCCTGCGGAGATCCCTTCCATCTGCGGATGGTGCAGGGTTTTAATTCCAAGTAACGACGGACAGTCATCTCCTAAGACAAAAAACACGGAAGGTGACCGTAGATTTACTAAGTTCCAAACTTTCGCACGCAGTACGTCCTTCATCAGGTGCGACGGACGACTGAGGTACCGACAGTATTGACTGGCCTTCCACGTGTTTGTGCTTCCTGTGTGTTTGGTGATGGTCGCTACGGATTTGGAGGGATATTAAATTCCTTTCTTTAAAGCACTTTTGAATCCTCTGTGAAGCGTCAGTTTGGTTGTAGCCTGAGGCGAATAGGGGTTCCTTCGCACATCGCGACTGAGATGAGATATTGCTGTGGGCGCTTTCGCTCAGTGTTTGCGCGGCGCGTTCTCGCAGTGTCGTCCACAGCGTCCGGCAATTATCGACCGCCGTGGGCGCATTCGCGCATGTATATACAGCCATTGCTGCGAGAAATGTAAACGCGCTAGCCAGATATGAGAAACACAACTGGCTTGCGGCAAAGTGTGCTGCCAGTCTCAACAAGGCGTTCAGAGATGCGTGCTCCAAAGAGGACAGTGGCTTTCTGCAATTACTGCATTATTATCATTAATTACTGCAACACATGACCCGCTTCGCTGGCGGATTTTCTCTAAAAGATGTCCACTGAAGGTCCCAAAAGGGGTAGTGCCTATTTTAATGCCAACGGTGCCCTGCTTCAGAAGTTCTTCTGTGCGTGACACAAATCAATTTGCAAAGGCAGTTTTTGAAATGCAGTCTGGAATCGATCGCCTCCCACACAGAGACTGCAGGGAAGAGGGGGCTGACCGAATCTGCTGTCGGCTCGTGTTTCCTGTGTTTTCCTCAGACGATATCTGACAAGCGTCGGAGCAGCTTTCTCTCAAGTTCAACCAGAAGGCAACAAACCGAGCTGTCGGCAGACCACCACCAGTCTATCTTGTGGTCCTCTGCACGTTTCGGGAAACGTCCCGCCTTCCCCGTCCCCGTCACGTCACAGGGCGCGCGCAGATAAAGTAGCCCAGCCCCCGCTTACGCACGTAAAGGCTTACCGTACGAACTTCCGGTGGCGCATTTATGCGACGAAAAAATCTAGCCAACCACGCTCTGCGCAACAAACAAGTTAACCACGTCCACGTAAACTTTGCGCTCCGAGCATCCCAAATTGCCTTACCCATGTCAACATGACAGTCTCGGCACAGTTGGCTACCGCTAAGGGCGCGACCGGTGCAGAAACCGGAGTGACGCTCTCATGTGGATGCTTAAAGTAACAACAACAACAACATTATTTGAACGATAATGAGTGGGAAGTTCCATGGGCAGGGGCGATACACTCTCCGATTGGTGGCGGTAATGTGGTTATATGGAATATTGGGTTCGTGTCAGAGTGAGGGTCGAAGGCCTACGGTATCTAAAAACTTTAAAGGTGCTTTCAGGGCAGAGAGTTGGTGGGCTAGATTTGGCCATGGACCAAGCAATTTTGACAGTGTGAGAGACCCAGAGCCTACAGCTGATTCAGGGACACTGAAAGCGTGAATCTGAAGGAGGGGGGGGGGGATATGTTTATTAAGAAAAAAGAAAGGAAAGGTCAGCCAGACAGAGGTCGGCTTGCTATTCCGAAAAAATGGAAAATCAGGGAAGAAAAGAAAAGGAAATGAAAAAGGAGAAGAGGGAAAAGAAAAGGGGAAGACAAAGAAGAGAAGAGAAGAAAAGGAGGAAAGGTTGGTACACTCTAAAAACAGAGGGGGGGGGGTCGAGGTAGCTTGCCGTTGTTGACCGCAGTCAAGTGGGTATCGTCACGACTATAGATGGGTTGCACCTGCCCTAAAGAAAGAGGGAAAAGAAGCACGCGTATAGGTGGAGTGCGCCGGCCCTAAAGAAAGAGGGAAAAAGCACTAGGAAAGCTATGGTGTGACGTCACGTGCAACCCATGTATAGCACAAAAAAGAAAAAGAAAGTGGGAGAGGGGAGTTGAGGACTTCAAAGTGATGAATGGGCAGGATGACCGATACTGATGGGACGGAGGCACACTGTAGGCGAGAGGTGCAGTGGTCTTTCCGCTAGGCCCGTTTCTTGAAGAAAGCGCACCAGGCCGCGAGTTTTTGAAAGTCGTTCCGCACAAGAACCTTCGGGGAAGAGGACGTTCGTCAGTATGCCAGGCCTGGCGTGGGGAAGATAAGTTTCCAGCATAGTATGGTATGCACGACATTCTGTCAGGACATGCGCGATAGACTCCAGATGATTACAGTGTCCGCAACTGGAGTCCTCCCTGGAGCCAATCTTGAACAGTTGCGAGTTCGTGAACGCAGATCCCGTGCGTAATCGATGGAGCATTGTCTGCATATCTCGGGAAAGATCTTTCGTGAGTAGAGATTCTGGTTCAGGGTCTGATTCAGGGTCGGTGATTCTGCATGATGTCCTGTATGCCAGGATGACGCACCTCAACTAGCTGCTCTAAAAACAGAACTTCACCGCATAGCACGCTGTGAGCCAACCATTGCCAAGGATAATATAGGGTTATCGCTTCTGATTCGAGGAGAGATGGGGGCGTACGCCTTTTTCTGACAATTTCCCGTTGAAGAAAGGGTCGGTACGCACAACGAAGTCGAAATCGAACACGAGAAGTCGAAACGCGAACGCATCCAGTGTGTGTACCAACCCTCCCTTCAAGGTTATAGTGGATCATCCCAATCTCGTTTCCAGCTGTCTATCACTGCCCGATGATACGCGCTCCGCTGGTTAAGGCAAGTCTGCGTGCCACTGTAATACAAAGATCGATGCAGACTTGCCATTTCTGGAAGCTGCCTGCGAAGAAAGACGACTTGCAACCGCGATGCAAGATAGGTTGGCACGGCCTAGTTTTCTTTCGCCATCTTGATCCCCATCGATGGTCATTAAAGATCTATCAGTCAACCCTAAGGGACGTCTTTCTCTTTTTGAAACGCTGCCATCTGCTGCAGAAGTGGAAAATTTCTATTCTACTAGAGCACAAAAAATGGGATCGAAGGACTTGGGTTCGGACTTGGTCTCTTCTTTCGCGAAGATCCGGAAAACTTACGAAGATGGGCGGGACCGAGAGAGACCCAAGGGGCTTGCGGTGGTGTTACGTCCTTAGCTACGAAGCCAGTGAGGCTCGGGCGTGTCATTTGTGCTGCCCGATAAAAGTCACCTTCAGGGAGGTATCGAATTTTTCTGAGGAGCGTGGGTAAGGACGATTGTGTGCACCCAAATGGGGGAAGTGCCGAGCCGTTCCCTTTTCACGGAGAACCTGCGTTTTCCCGTTTCAGCCAGAACGCGACGTGTTTCAGAAATTCTCGGAACTTCAATGCAACGATTGGTTACCACGATTTTGTTGTTGGTGGTTTTCATCGAATAAAAACGTCGCCGAGCGCCACCGGAAGTTTATACAGGCAACGTAATACGTGCCTATATGCGCATACCCTTACTTTCTCTTATTTATTTCACTTGCTCATTTCTCTTTTGCCCTGGTTTGTTTTCCAAGCCATTACGATCCCTATATGCAGGAGACCAAGGCTGCATTACTTCGTCCAGACGACAGACCTCATGAACAAATTATGAGTTGAACTTTCATCATTGACCATTCATCTTTGTACTATATTTGTGTACAAAGTGTACTTGCGTATTTGTGTACAAAGTGTGTACTTTATCATACTCCCCTGAGTAACAGGGCCACTGACTTCTGACTCAGGCAAGTGTGGCAGTCCAATTTCCGGCACGACAGCTCAGGTAGTGGCGGTAAGTCGTCCGACTTTATGGCATCGGGCTCTGACAGCTGTTAAGGGTATACCGGAGAGAGAATGTGTTTCTCTGACAGGTGAGTTAATAAACAGCCCACTAACAAGGAGGGAACGTCCATCGAGGGGTCACCGAACGCCCTGATCGATCTGATCACCGGGTTGCTCTCGATGCGATTTCGCTGAGGCAGAAACGGAATTTTCCGATGCGCGTTGGACAATATTGGTCTATCGATTTTCTGTTACTTCGTCGAAGGACCAAACGGAGGTCGGGCAAAACAACAAAACCGCGCAGATGACAGCATCATGTGACCTGATCAATATGCTTTCCTTTTTTTTTTTTTTTTCCTGTACCGGCTAAATCCTCGGCCAGTGCGGTTAAGGAAGTTGCTGGTAGGTCCAGCTAAGGCGATGAGCGAATTCCGTCCTTTAATCCTCCGTTAATCCGTCCTTTATATATGTGGCAAAAAAAAAGGAGTTAAAGTACAAAAGTGTGGAGGTATTCCAATTCCGAATCCAACCACCACGAGTGCTGTCTCAGGTTTTTTCGTCGAGCTCTCTAGACAGCTGTTTTCCTTTGAGATCTCCACGTCTGTACCCCGGTCATGGCCACATCTGCTTCGCGGTGGTAACACAGAATAAAAAAATGTAACCATATGAGAGCGAGTGGAGGAGTTGTGTTTTGTACTTGTATTTTATTTATTTATGCGCTTCCACAAAAGAGGAAGTAATCCCCGAGATTTTTTTTTCTTTTACAAAATTTACGTTGAGTTGTACGTGTATAAGTTGCTATACATTTTCCAATGCAACCTGCAATTTATACGGGATTGCAACAACTCTATATCGTGTAGGGTTTATAACACAGAAAACAAACACTCATAGTCGAGCGAAATATGCAGACGGTTACCGAGCTGCAGAAAGCATTTGAATGCTCGAATATTCCAACCCCCGTTCCCATACCTCGTATTTACCTTTTACTCCCTTCCTTTTGCTGCACCGAGTCGCTGTCAGCAACTCAAGCATCTTACTGAAATGCTCTCACACGCTATGAATAATCTCCCCGCCGCTGCCGCGAGGCGCGCTGCTCGACTCCCAGCCCACGATCAACATTTCCTCCCATTCTGCAATCGGAGCAGAGCAGATTCGACCGCGCGCGCGCTACCAGCACCTAATCCCAACTCCGCTTCGCCTTGAAAGTTTTCCCAAACTTTTTCCAAACTTCCTCTCTTCTTCTGTCCTCGCTTCATCGCTTCGAAAATGACGTCATTACTACGAGCCTTTCTCCCTGTAGTCGTATGGACAAGAGCAGACACGTGATCCGACTACGAAGAACGCAAACTTAACAGGACCTTTTCATAATGGATATTACATTGTATGGAAACATGCAGGTTGTCGACAACGACACCATCTTGAACTTCTCCTTCGTCAATCATCAAACGAGTGATAATCACCTATACCAAGTCCCTGTGGAGGTCATAGCCTTACTTTCGTTTTGCTACGGCAGCATATCCCTGGTGTCCGTCATTGGAAACGCGTTCGTCCTGTGGGTGGTGGCAACATCTCGCAGGATGCGTACTGAGACCAATTACCTTATCGCGAACTTAGCCATCAGCGATATAATTATCGGATTATTCAGCATTCCGTTTCACTTTCAAGCGGCACTTCTTCAACGCTGGCTGCTACCGCGTTTCATGTGTGCGTTTTGTCCTTTTGTGCAAGTGGTGTCAGTAAACGTCTCCATCTTCACGCTGACGGCGATTGCTGTGGATCGTTATCGCGCGATAACGTTACCGTTAAAAGCGAGATTGAGCTCAAAACTTACGGCTCGTGCCTTGATAAGCGTCATATGGGTGGTGTCGATGGTGGCTGCGACTCCTTACGCCGTGGCGCTGAGAGTGACCCTGGTGTTCGATGATAGCAGTGGTGATGTCACGAGACCCTTTTGCAGCAACGTGGTGATCTCGCAATACTTGTGGAGGTTATACAATAACGTGTTGGTGAGCGTACAATATTTTCTGCCGCTCATGATAATATGTTACGTGTACGACAAGATAAGGAGGCTGTTGAAGTATTCCACGGTACCCGGCAATCCAGAGACAGTTCGGGATGCCATTGTTGTGCGAAACAAGAAAAAGGTAAGATTTCATTCTCGTGTGCGAGGGCATGTGTTCGGTGGTGTGTCCAGAACCCCCAATACCCACCTACCCCCGTTTGGCAATACCCTCTTAACTTTTTTCCTGTGTACTACTGTTACAATGTAACTGCACTCCGAATGTTTTTGCACGTTTAATACTTTCAGTTTCACGATTATAATCATATATATAATTTGACGTTTTTAATATTTTTGGTACCTGCTTTGGAAAGGTAGTTTATCTATTGCTATTGGTGTGTCAAGTGGAGTTTTGGTTGAGACTTGAGAGCATCTAAATTTCAATATGAGACACCTTCGTGCAGAAGGCTGCGCTTCTTCAGACCTAAAGTCAAGCTACAAACATCCAGAATATATGAGACACGTCGCACGGTAGAGAGCGAGGGATGATACAAATATCAAGATAGACATTATAATAAAAATAAAAAGAGAAAAAGATACGGCTCCACAAGTTGGAGACAGACAAGGGATCAGTGAAAGTTGACAAGATTCCGTTAAGATTCAGATTCAATCATGTCTTACGCCACAGTGTCTGGTCAGCTTTCACTCATCCCTTGCTGTTTAAAACTTGTGGAGCTGTATGCCCCTCTCGTTTTATTTTTATTATATATTTTTGTTTTTATGACTACCGTGCAACGTGTCTCATATATTCTGGGTGTTTGTAACTTGACTTGAAGAAGTGACTTTGACCTGAAGAAGTGGAGCCTTCTGCACCATAGTCTCGTGGGTTTAGATTCTCTCAACCCTCCTAGTTCTGGTGTGCGTTTCTCACCGTGGAGAAATAATATGTGTGATAACTTTGTTATACGTTCTTTAAATAATATGAATACGTTCCTTCTTGTATATCTCATTTTATTGTATTTTTGTTGCTCTGAGGCACGTTTTGTGTATATATGTATCACCGTTGATTGCTGTCTTTTTGTAATTCATATTTCTTAATGTTGGTATCAAACAGCACTAAAAAAAGTAGACACATTTTTTCATGTATTAAAGGTACTAGGTTTCGTGTGGACCACGCTACTTTTTTCGGTGCTGTTTGATCTCAGAGCACCTGACTTCTTTCCCTAATTAATGCTGCTATTGGTAACTGATAATCATAATTGATGGCCGACGATGTGTGTGCCGATGGTGATGTGATGACTATGTTATTTTTGTTACCCATGATGCATCCTCACTCCTTGGGGCATTTAGAAATAAAAATCAATGCTTCGAAGGATCCATCCTTCTCCAACGTTACACAATGGATTGAACCGGGCTCGCTGGCTCAAATAAGCCGTGAACGTGACAGCTCTGCAGATTACGCCCTCTGGCGATAAATTATGCCATCAAAGTGAAACATCAGCAGAAAAGTGTGACTCTTCTGTCTACGGCGCTATTTTTGCACCGTTCCCTGAACCGCCGCCTCGGGGGTACGGATTACTTTTTGTTTTCTAAGCCCGTTTCATTATATTTCTCTCGTATCTTGCTCGGGACACATCGTGACCGAAAATTTGCCCTCAAGTGTTTGGAGACACGCTGTTTCTCTTCTTCTTATTTCTGGTACATCAGTTGGAGGTGTGACAGTTGACGAAGCTGATAAAGTTAAAGGTATACCGCGCAGTAGCAGACAGAGAGATTATGTTGTCGGCGTAGTTTAACAGCTTATTGCGTGTAGACCCAACACAACAAATCGTACATATTTTTAATTTGCTACTAAAATTGCGGTAAAACGGGTAAAATAGGGTGTCTCAATACTAGAGCACAGAGGGAGCTAGTATTGAGGCACCCTAAGGTAAAACGGATCCGGGCGACGTCTGGTGGAAAATAATCCCCAATTTGACAGTGATCTATACTCCCGACTGACTTGCTGCTCATGATGGCTACTTAGCCTACTTCTTCTGTTCTAGGCTTTTAAACGCCGCCGTACTGGGCGACCAATGCGCAGTTGGTGGCGACTTGGACGTACTTTTGCCCGTAATTTTCAATCAAAATTTTGTAAAAAGCTACGAGCTTAATTGTGACGAAAACTGTGACGTACGAGTACTGACGGTTCAGGCTACCGAATGGATCAATTTTCTGAGATTACAGCTCTACTGCTTTACATATAACAAAAGAATGTGGGTGGCATCTTTCTCATCTTCCTGAGCTACTATACCACATATATCAGGAAGGTGCCTCGATCTTGTTCGTCCCTGTGAGAAGTGGTTGAGAGGATATGTAGGAGGTGAGTGCGCGTCCTTGTGTATCAGGTGATGCGTTAAAGGGACGGTCGCATCCGTTCCAGTCCATTTCGAAACTATGGTACCATTTTATTCCTGCTGGACCACTGACCAACACATCGAAAATCCCACGCGAAATAGTGGCGTTATTCGATGGAAAAGTATGTGACAAGAGCAGACGACGGATGTTGAAAGTACTCTGTCGGAATTCCCTCTCTGGAAAAAACGAGAAAACGTCACTCCCTAACAATCAACGAGGGCGCGACCTTGATAAAAGAAATACCGTTCCTCCTCTGAGCGCCAGTGAGTTCTGCAGTTTAAAACTTGTTTATTTAATATCTAAGCACTTTTCGGAGGAAAAATTATCCGGGTAGATTGTCGACCGATGGTATCTGTTTCGGTTTCTGAACGCGACAGTCCCTATAAGGATGTCGTCATTTGGCAACGGTAGCATATCCGAGTCTGTGGGTTCGATCCCCTCTGCTGACGCATTTTCATCAACTGGCACTCTTTAATGGAAATGTGCACCTGAGCGCATGGTGTCTTTCGCGAAACAATAGTCGCCAAGCAGTATGTTCCATCTACGAGAGCTGTTTACAATATAGCGAACAACAGCCGTAAAAAATCGTTCTAACAGGGTTCCCCTATACGCCACACTCCTTGTCTCTTTCTCTCGTTCTTCAGCTAAGCTTTGCCAATCTAAGTTTCTCCACCATCAGAGTATTTCACATGATCGTTTCCATCGAAATTTTTTACTCTTCTCGATTAGTTTGAGCCAGTTTCCATTCCCCGTTTCAGCGCATTGTTTTCTCAGGCTCTTATCACAGCAGCAATAGTCCTAAAACCACTTACTTGCCGGCGAAGGACTACATTGTGTGTCTAGACAGTCCATGTGAGTGAAGACGATTATTTTGGAAGCAAGTCCTCTTCACTGGACGGACATTGGCGTGGCGCTACTCGCGCTGGCTTTCCACGAGAAGAATGAAAATCTAGCGTGTACATGGCGGATTTTTGATAAGGGATAATTTTGGACGTACCTGATAGGGATGCAATGGGACGGGACCTTGTGACGGTGCCGCCTTTTTCGAAGGGACGTGATGTGTCGTTGTCGTATTTTTTAGATGACGATGGTGATGATAACAAGAAAAATATGTTCCGAGTCTCACAGAAATCAGTATCTGTCCGCATATGTCCCGAGTCGACGATAAAGATTGGCTATCCTCCTCCTCCTCTTCTACAGTCTGTCTTACAGCATGGCGGGCTCAGGACTGATGTTGTTCAAGTAAAACTTGAATCTCGGGTGAATTTTGATAGAATTCGTCATGATAACCTCGTATTATCGGTAACTGTAGAAATATTTTGCGAGACTACCGCGCGCTCTCTGTGTCGGCAGATAAAGACGTGTAGCATAGAGAAGGTCCTACGTCCTGGGCTGACTTCATGGGCGTAATGAACGACGAGACGGTGTGCACCTCAGTTGAAACATGCATGTGTTTTGCTGACGCAGACACTCAAAGTTACGTCGAAAACCACTTGGAGAAAACAATTAGTGAAAGGGAGCAAACGCTGGATACCACCGGCATGGCCGACCGGGTAAATGCGTTCGCCCGTTGCTGGTAGCCAGGGCCGTGCTGAGGACTGGGAGGTGGTAGGCCAGCAATCATAGCACAGGCTGTGGTGTATCAGGTTTTCCCTGGGCTTTCAGGCAGACTTTCCAGACGGCCCAGGACTTTTTCCTGCTGTCTCCGTTGGCCACCTGCATGGCCCACGATGCGCGGCATGCTGCCAAAAATCATGCATTCGCGCTCGAGGAAAAGCGCTCTGCATCTTCCAGACCACCGCAGTGACGGCATCTTGGACAGTCAACTTGTCGGCAACGCCACTGAGCTGTACAAGCCTCTTTGAGTCGCATCCGACGAACTAATGCAGCATCCCGACGAGAGGTACTTCGGGGCGTCCAGAAGGGGAGCATTGGATCAACTCTTGTCAGTTGTCAATTGGCGGGAAGCCAGGGGTGCCACCAGATGTCGAAGAATGGAACGACGGTCTCCTCTCAGCAGTGCGATACTCGTTCCTCTGTTACACGACAAAACTACTCATTCCCCATGACACCGCAATGGGCTGGAACCCACTGGAGCCTGTGGCCTACTTCGTACACATGCCGCTAAGCCGTCCGCTAAACGAGTCCGTGACTACGGGGGCGGACGAACCTCTTATGACGTTGTAGTGGATGAGGCAATTAAACGCAACACAATCCTCACAACGCCCAGTTGCGTACTTCAACTGTCATCATCCAATTGAACCTCGTATGACCGGGTTCTTAATGGCTTGTAGTGCAGAATTCGACCCCGTGGACACTGTCCATACTCGCCGTCTGAGATCGACCAATAGGGGGCGACACCGTCACTTTTCTAGTGTGAATGACACGCAGGCCGATGTTCGGAGCTGATAGTTCTTTTCCGTAATTCTTGAGTATATTCACCTCCAGCAGCCTCTCTTGTGTATATTCAATGCTCCACCTACTGCACTAAACGCAGAATAAACGTGTGAAAGCAGACGACGCCAGGAAGCTATCCACACTACGGTAGTTCATCGTTTCTCCGCAGCGCGTCGACACCGTTCTATCTCGGTACAGTACATTGTAACAAGAAAGAATGACATAAAGCTCTGCAGCTGTTGAAGAGGTTCGATGGGACCTTCCGCCATACGTTCCCATTATTCGACGGAACTCCGCTAACTTTAGCGGTTTGGTGCGTTGGCGTTACTGTGGTGGTCCTATGTATCATGCCGGCCTCCGAACTTGGACCGTGAGAGAGGGCACCTTAGAAACCGTTTGCTTTCCGCCATTTCTCTCTCAGCTTCTTTTCTTCCATCCTCTCTGCTGAAAATATTTATTCTATGCTCCAGCGTCTCCTTTCTTCACGGCACGCAAACGCAATTTCCGCCCCAAGCCGACATCATCCTACGTGCTCGACTGAAAGACGAAAATGAACGAAGCACCAAAGGGAGGTATGTTTGGTATGTGGAGATGACTTAACAAGACTGGTGGCGAGACTAAGGGGTATGCGGCGAAATGCTCTACCTCGGGACATTGAAAACAAAAAAGGAGACCACTATGAATGAAAAGGCGAAACGACGCTTTTTTTCCCTTTTTTAATGATCTGAAGAGGAGCTCTACGTTCCGAAATATCACTTAGCTTCTCCCCTTTTTTTAGCGCACGAGTCCCCGAGGTTACTCTTTGAAAGATGATAACCCCGGCACTGTAGGGCCGGTTTTCTCCGATCCTTGTCTTACTAGGGACAAACGCGAGTCGTAGAGCCCTGGATCGGTAATCCAGAAGATGTGGGTTCGAGTCCTGCAGCTGGCTAACCTTTTCAGTGACTTGCTACTTTCTTCGTTCATCGTACTTAGGCACTTGAGGCTTTGTGTCTTCGGTGTTCCAGCCTCAGAACACCAATTTCCATCGTGGCTTCCTTATTTGCTTCTCCGCTTCAGGCTGTCTGCGTAGATAGGGCAGCACTTCCTTCCCACAAACATCCGTGATAGAGAGGTGCGGAGTTTTAATGAATCGTATTCTATCACCGTTGCGTACTTAAGGAATAGCGTGGTGGTTCTGCGCACTGCGCGAAGCTCTCTTTATGTATTGCGCGTGCGCAGAACCACCAATGCTATTCCTTACGTACGCAAAGGCGATAAGCCGTACGATGCACACATCGCTAGTCGCGCACACCGATAATTTCTTACCTGTCTATCACACATGTTCGCTAATTATGGCAAGGACGTTCACATTCTGCCGGCTCACGGCGTCTCTATATTTTAATCTACCAAGTGACGGCACAGAGCATGTTTTGACTATCGCTATGTCGTGGTCATCCCGTTAAGTGAGGTCCGGTTAAGTTAAGAAGAGGAGTAAGTTAAGTAGTGGACAAATAACAGCTTTTTTTTTTGGTTCCGTGTCAGCGCCGCGAAGCAACTGTGGCTATGAGCGGTGCACAGATGTGGACAGATGGAGAGGGGACAGCAGGGAGGAGTGGGAGATAGAGGGTTAGTATGCGTCCTGGGCAGACTTCAGGGGGAACTGTGACGACATTCGTCTGGAAAGTCTGCCGGAAAACCCAGAAAAGAAAAAAACATCAGACAGCAGAGCTGGTGCCGGGATTCAAACCCGCGTCGCCTCCTAGTCTCAGCGTGGAAAGTGACCATACTAACCACTACCCCCTCGAGCTGGTGAGAATCATCAACCAAGCATCAGATAAACAGACGTTGCCGAATTCTGGCTGACTTCACCCGAACCAATCACAGTTCAACGTTTCTTAGACCTCTTCTTGGTCTACTCATGTGAGATGTCACTCTTCCGACTCATCTACACTCATTGCGAGCGCTGGCGAAAATATTTCGACTATGGCGACGCTATAGCTATTGCCAATTATGACTAAACGATAGATGTTCGTGAAATGGCACCAGCAGTGGGAGTCGAACTCGCGTGCTCCGATTTCGCGAAATGTGCTACCATTGCGCAGAGATGCTTACAGAATTATCAAACGCACGCACACACAAACGAAGGACAAGAAAAACAAAATGGAAAAATTAACTTCGGAAGCAGCTCACATTTATCATTCCTTACCACGAGGGTGACAGGTGAATTAGGCTGAATTAATTTACCAAAGTATTCCTGGTAGGCTACATGCCAGGGAAATGCCGCTTTGGGGAAGTTCTGTGAAAGCCGCTTTTTTTTTAGCGGACATATCAATTTTTAAACCACACGTAAAAAAAAGTGATTCTTTTTTTGTCACGACGACGTTACTATCGCGAAATGTCCCGAGGAGTGAGAGAAATGGAGTGTGCAAATTTCGCACGCGCCTTTTGCTGTTGCATAGCGTTTGCACAATTCTGAGATATGAAGAAGACGCACACCTGAGGCTGCCCTTATAATGCGGCCGAGAAAGCCCATAGCGAAAGAAATGCTTTCAGGCACCTTTAAATATACCATTTCAGTCAACTGCGACTGTGAGCGAGAGATGGACAGATGGTCAGGAAAGGAATGGACAGGGATGGACATGGGAAGGTTGGAGTAGGAGACGCAGGGGCTTAGTATGCGGCTTTGGCCGACTTGAGAGGGAGAATCGGTCTAATTAGACCGTCGGACAACCCAAGAAAGAACTCAGCAGCAGAGCTGGTGGTACCACCTAGTCGCCGCGTCTCTTAGATGCTTTGATCACCAGCAAATATTAAGAGGACATTTCTTTAATACACGGGAGACAACAATGGTGGAAACATCCTAACTCATCCTACGTACACGTGAAACAGAATCTGTAGGAGGGGCCTTGCAAATTTAGTGGGCGCCTGACGGTAAGAAGGTCCGTCCCAGAGGGCGATGGCGATGGAATATTATATAAATAATTCATAATACGTAATATTAAAAAAAAAGAAGTATAGCGGCATTTGGTTGGTGTCGAGAGACCTACCCGCAAATATGACAGCATGTTGCTCGGGGACGTCCTGGGCAGACTTCACTGGGAGATGTGCGTTAGTTTGCCTTACGGTGTCTGAGGAAAAGCCAATGAAAACACGCAGACAGCGTAGCCACCGCCAGAATTCTAACACGGATCACCTTCTAATCTCGGTGTGACAAGCAGTCATCTGGGGCTACAGGGTAGTAAATAAACATGTCCCGCGCCAGTGCGAGGAACACTTCCAATAACCTTAATGGGCGGCGCATCCTGGATATTTTGCCTTCTATGCCCGCGGAGGAATTACAAGCGCCAGATTTACTGGCCTCATTCGTTGCGGCATTGGCATGTTCACGCCTCAGTTTGCCTCTTACGTAGTGCAAGGTAAGCTTCCAACTCCCGTAAATAACCCTAGTGCTCGTAAATGTTTGTTTCGTAGTTCCTGTTTTACAAGTACTGAACGCATGAGTGTAAACAGGGCTGCCCCGTAATCCTCCGTTACAGTAGAATTTACTGTGGGGTTTGTTTACACTGCCCTGGAAATATCTTTGGAGTTGTTTGTTCATTAGCGCAAAAAGGAGAGCACTGTAACTCTTGTCACATTCATGTCTTGAGGGGGGCATAAATATGGAAGAACATCCGGGCCTTGCTTTGTGTTGGGTGTGGCCAGAATACATTTTGCAACAGTTGCGCGCGTCTTGAGAAGTTGAGATTAACAGGCGGGTGTTGAGTAGATCATAAAACTCTGAGATAACGTCGAACCGCACATAAACCGTACAAGGTGAGACTCCGCAAACATGTTATGCTGTAAAGTAAGGGTGATACAGTCGGTTCGTTTAAAAAATATATATATTCATAACGGGTAACCCTCGGGTAATGCAGGTACTTACGAGGATAAGCCTCCCGTGACTAGAGGGAGAAAACCACGAAAAAAGAAAGAGGCATGAAGACAACGTGACACATAAAACAATGCGGATGATGGGAAAAGGAGGAGGTAAACGTTTTAGCGAGGTCGGACCCAAATATTCGGAGATGACGTTTGAAGGAGCGATAACCAGCACTCCCAATAGCACACGTGAACAGACGTTTCGCCAATGTCTGTATCCGCAAAGACCTCAGAAAAAAAAAAAAAAAAAAACGACTTCGATGAACATCGAAAACAGGCGAAGCTGACACGTTGCTCAGTGATATCCTACTTTGAAACACGGTCATTCTCACACCTCGCAGTTATAAGCTTTCGTTTTCACAATTTGCTATTTTGATATCTGGGATTTTGAACGCTTGGATACCGTGGCATACCTCCTAAATGAAGGCGGACCAAGCAACTCTCCCGAAGAGTGACGTCAACCAGGGACATAGCGACGAGCTCGTTCTGTATTTGTATTAGCTCGCACATTCGTGACGCGCTGCGTGAAATTCACGACCTTCTTGACATGTGGTGCCACTCATGAAAAACCGTTACTGTGCGTGAAGTCTTGCGCATTTTTTGTGCAGTACGCAAGCACGGCTTGACCTCAAGACGAGTGACGTAAGAAGACGTGGTTGCTCCAGATCGATCGGAACTTTTGCTCACTCAAAACAGCTCTGTAGGGTGAACATTCTCTCCTTGTCGGTGTCCTCTTTCGCTCTTCGTTCGCTAATATTAACCTGGTGAAACTATGTGGGTTCTGTTGCGTTTTGTTTTCCCTCTTGTTTTGAATAAATTTCCTCCACGGATCTCCCGTATGAAAGGTTTCTATTACCTCATAGAGGGGCCGAAAGAATTCCTCTCTCGGATATGAACGTTTATTTCATGGGAAACCTTTTTGCATTATAATGAACACTTTGCATACCCAATAATGTGGAACGACACCCACCTCCGAAACTAAACTTAAAAAAACAAAAAAAACAGAAATATTCACCCATTGCACACTCCACTCTTGAGCAATGAGAATGTCGCGGGCAATTTATTCACTACCGCACGAAGTAATCGTAAGAAAAATTGAGGAAAGAATGCGTCTGTAAAATTGATGGAGCGCCATCGAATTAATAACAATCCATCATTTTTTCTTCTATCCAACATTGTTTTTAACATTTAACATAACTTTTTAACATATGACTTTTTTTTTCTTCTATCCATCACCATCACCATGACAATTCATTATGTCGGTATGCATCCACTGAATTGGTAACTGTCTGTCGGTCTCAGCTCAAAAACGTTCGAGGCTTAGGCGGGTCAGCTTTCTTACTGTTATTTAATTTGCAATAAAACTGAATTTAATGGAACAACCAAAACGATCTGTAGACATGTACCGTTTTTGTTTTTCGGTGTATAACGCGCGCGTTATAGAGTAAAAGAGTGCCCTGAAGGGGTCCTGCGCGTTATCGGACGGTGCGCGTTATACACGGAAATATTTTCCTATAAAGTTCCTTTTCTGGTCGGCAACGTGCAAATTCTATTCAAATTAATGATGCTGCTTATAGGGATACTATTGAGCAGCCAATAAACCTGCATTAATTTCAGAAGGCTGGACTGATTGAGAAGGGAGAGAGGAGAACTAAATATGTTTCAAATAAAGCATATGCATATATTATACACCGCCCTGGTTTATTTTGTATAGTGGTGGCAGTACAGAAGCTTGTAGCAAGATTACGGTGCGCGTTATACACGGAACGTTCTTCAAATTCGGCCCGTTTTTAGGGGTGCGCGTTATACACCGGAGAATATGGTAATTACCCGTACTCTGGCGCACAGTACGATATGTGCATGATGTATTGTCCCACACATATCGTGCAGTCCCTTTAACACAGAGAATAAGCGACCCTAAGTGCACTACACGACCTGAGAAAATAAACGAATTACATCACCAGATGGATTTTCACAAATATGACGCTTTGACTTGCGTCATAGTGTTTACTTGAGGAAGTTGGCCCTGTTCATCACCGTGCCTGTCATCGGGATGGCAGTTTTGTTTATGCTGTTGAGACGCGCCGCATCAACTATTTGAGTATACTTACGTATAAGTATTGTCATAGTGTCCCTCTTCGAGAGTGAACTATGATCACGAGCGAAGCGGTAGAGAAAGCATTTTCTGCCCGCCACTGTCACGTCACCATCTCTGCACAAAGCCCCGTCTATCTTAACCCTGTAAAGCGTGCTTTGTCTGCGTAGCTCAGTAGCACTGAGGAGAAGCATATCCATAGTACTAACTCAATGAAATACAAACAGTGAAGCTGCAGAAATGTAATCTCCTACATGAAAGCTTGTGTGTATTAAAGAATAAGGCTTCACTGTTTGTATTTCATCACCACCATCAGCTCTTCGGACGTCGACTTCTCTCTGTCTTATAGGAGACGTTTGGTCCCATTTAGGTCGTGTAATGCCGCAGTAAGTGCCGCTGTGGATACTTGTTGATATAATGAAACACGCATTAGCGTCGTCGATATCTCAGCGCCGCGGAGCAGCTCTGGCTACGGAGCTGTACGAGTACTTCTGTAACGAGCGACCTCCTTCGGTATTTCCGTTCTCTTTGATTTACACAACGGCCGGTCTAACCGATCTACGAGAGTCCACATCCGTGATACATTACGGCGGATCTCCGGTTGGACTCTTTCGTTGCTTGCCCCTTTGCATTCAGAAATGGAAATGTGATGTATAGGAGTCTATCCTGTGGGAAGCCAGTTTCCTTCAGCCCTTGAAACTATCCTCCTTGAAACTATTGATATATATATACGTAATAAAGTAGTTGGTAATGAGTGCTAGTCCGTGTCCGCCAGTGTCCTTGTGTTCTCTATTTTTTTTGCTCTCGTTTGTCCTCCAAGTGCGTACCAAGAAATATTAGTTCTGCATACGAGTTGCAATTTGCGTTCTATGTCAGAAAGAGGATTCACGTAATGAAGCTACAGATAAGAAGGAAATGACTTTTTGAGTCCCTCCCTTTTTGCGCCCATTAGGACGTAAGTATTGCCATTCCTCTCACTGCTATGGACATTTGAAGAACAGTGAAATGCGTGTCGGCGCTAGCATTGAAATGTCAAAGGCCGTCTAGAGAAATGGCGTACAGGGATATCTCTTCTTCTCTTCGACGATCCTCTACGTTGCTCGCCGCGGGGAGCTCCAAGTGTCTCGAACGAAAGCAATGCCAAATCCTTCGTGCTACACTCTCGTACACTCCGAAGGAAAAGGGGGGAAAGTAGAAGATCTATGAGCGGCACGAAATGGCTCCATTAAGAGAAGCGTCGCTGGTGTTCGACAGATATGTTTGTCCTTTCTGCGCTATGCTTTCTGATGAAGCAAGAAGGAGTAGACGCCAACTCGTTTCGAATGTGAGTTACGCGTAGATGCCATAACGAAAGACGGAGCTTTGTAGCTCCTTTCATGCTACACAAAAAAAAAGGTCTACTTAGAACGATATGCTTTAGCGATCGCCAATGATCTAGTCATGTGCCAGACACGTTGACTCGGCCACTTCATAATACTGTATATATATCCGCGCTAACTATAACTATAATTTTATAAAATAGCGATCGACTTTTTCTATAGACCTTGTATCGCCAACTGTAGGATGGGACAAGCCTATAGACCAAATTACAATAACAACAACAACAACTTTATTTTGAGATGGAAGGTGGGGAGGTTTATCCCGCATTGCAGGTGGGGATGTGGGGCATAAAATAATGAGCCCCTTCACAATAACGATCCAAGTCCGATGGTGTCCAGAAATGTCATAAGAGCTTTGAGCGCAGATCGTTGCTGGGCTGGATTGGGCCAGGGACCAAGCAATTTCGATAGGGAGAAGGGAAGAGTCCAGCTGACTAAGGGACTCGGAGAGTGCGGTTCGGGAAGGTTGGTAGTGGGGGCAATGAAGTAGAATGTGCTCCAGATCCTCAAAAGCACCACAGTGGCAGCAGGTGGGAGAGTCAACTTGTCTCAGGCGGTAACGCCACTGTGCTGTAAAGACCACATCGAGTCGCATTCGTTGGATTAATGCAGCATCTTGACGAGAGGTGTTTCGGGGCATGCGGAAAGCGAGCGTTGGATCAACTCTGCTCAACATAGATGGGGGTAGAATGTCGGTTGTCCATTAGGCGGGAAGCCAGGGGTGTCACGAGGAGGTCGCAGAATGGAACGGCGGTTTCCTCTCAGCAGAACAATACTGGTCCGTTTCCGATACGAGAGTGCTGCGTCTGCGGCGCGGTCGACCTCCTCATTCCTCACGACACCACAATGGGATGGAAGCCACTGGAGAACTATAGCCTATGGCCTGCTGCGTAGTCAGTGTGGTAAGCCATTAACACATCCGTGACGAGAGGTGCGGATGGGCCTCGTATGCCGGAATTTTCAATAGCTTGAAGTGCAGATTTGGAGTCTGTGAAGACTGCCCATTCCTGTGGGGTAAAATCAGCGATGTGTTGTAGAAAGAAAAGGATGACATAGAGTTCCGCAGCAGTTGAGGAGGTTGGATGTGAAAGGCGTCGTCCTTGCACTACGCCTTCGGATGGTATGACGAATGCTGAGGCGGAGTTGTTGTTTCGGGATGCGCCATCTGTATATGCTGCCGTAAACGTAGAAAACTTCTCGTCTACCAGAGCATCAAAATGGGCTCGGAGGCCTTGGGGGGGGGGGGGGGGGGGACCTGATCTCTTCTTTCCAGTAGGTTCGGAAGGCTTACGAAAGTCGGCGGTACCGGCAGAGACCAGAGGGCTTCTGGCTGTATAATGCAATGTCATTACACTATGCAAGTAGGTCAGCTGTCTGTGCAGCTTCTCAGTTTCCCACACACCCCTGTTGCCCGTGAAGTGACCTCATTTGTCTCAAATAATGGGATAACAGCTCAAGGTGGAGGTTTCTTCCGTGAACCTATAGGTAGAACCATGCCAGTCTTAATTTGCCTTGCGAGATAGATTCTTCGACATGTGCTTTATCCTAGCGTTACCCTCTCCGCGGCGCAAGAGACAAAAACTGCACGAGAAAATTGGCCACGATGGGGCGATTGGCCACGATTGGCCAACGATGTTTTTTTCTTTTTTGATGAAAAAAAATACTGTAAGAAAGAGTAAACTGAAAATGTTACTGAGTTACAGATAAAAGTACCCCATAAAAATGTATCTGATATTTCACTCAAGATACACAAAAAGTATCTAAATACACGTACTAAGCTAGTTGACAGCCATCCCTTTGTACGTTGTTTCTGCTTGTCTTGCTACTCTTCTCTTTGTCGGGTTCTCTAAGGAAAAACTCAAAGGACGTCTTTCTTGTGTTGACGTTAGAAAGGTTCTGCAATGTCTTACGGCTTTACCGATTCTATACAGTGTGTTCTTAGCGAAGAATGCTCGCAGAGGGCTCTCTATCGCATTCGCTTTTATCTGTGGAGTGGTCAGATGGAAACGATACGTGCGTACCATAGGATTTTCTTCTTTTACGTAGACTTGGTGAAACAGGAGAGGCATACATCAGCACTAATTGGTTGCAAGGCTTGAAACGAAAAGCTCCAGCGGAGCGTACGCACAGAAGGGCGCGGAACACGATACATGTGGATGATGGAAGGTCACAAATATATTATTCATTATGGCAACGGCAGACGCGCCGTACTTCCGCTTCTTTGATTGCGTTGCCATTTTGAAAGCTTACACCAGCAACTCCGAACCCATGCAGTTGTCAAAGGCCAGGCCCCAGTTTTTTTTCTTTATCACATCACAAAGTTAGGAACTCATTAGAAGTGAGCGCATATCAAAAAATAAATGTCTGATTTCGTTTCATTAAAAGTGTCGTCTGGGACAAGAAGCAGAGAGACATGCGAGTAAGCAGACATATCATTAGCTTTGCACCGTAGCAACATACGCGTTCGATCTGTCATCGTAATACTGCGTGCTGTTTATGTTGGAATATATTGAAAATTAAGTCGAATGATTGGCAGCTGCTTCAGGGGACTTTTGTCAAGCCGTCTAGCCGTCTAGCTTGCTCTACGTCTAGCCGTCTTTTTTATTTATTTCATTCTTCTTTCTTCATCCTAATTAATTTTCTTTTTGTTGCGCAATAGCAAGCCGACGTCCCGTTTTCGCTGACCTTTCCCCCGTTTTTTTTTCCTTTTGTCTAATAAATCTATCCCCCCCCCCCCCGTCTAGACTGTTTTCTTTTTCGTTTCGCGGTTTTAGAAAAAAAACGTAAAGAGGTAATTGAAGTATATTTACACGTAAGCTGTAATGATAGGTAAACTTTCAGTTGAAAGTCTTCCATGACAGCCATGCTCCACGGGGAACTGACATTTTTCTTGGGATCGTTTCATGGTCCCTTTAATGCAACTTACGAAGGAGATTCTACTTGGAGGAATGCATGCGCGAGATAAGCAGAAATACCACCGCAACAGAAAATTACTTCACGCTGCACTCAGCCGAAAGAAACGTCATATTGCATTGTCTTCCCCTCTGCGAGTCAGACAGAATTTCCCGGCGGAAAAGTTTGAAATGGCATCGCGGAATGTTTTTACTTGTTGTGACCGCGAGCAAGTCCAATATGAAGCGAATGTGTCGAGCATTTTGACGCTTTTTCGAAGCCAAGCACGTTTTCGTGGGGGGTGGTCGTGTGAGTTTATGTAAATGATACCGCATATTTCTGTGAAAGCATTCTTCCTTCCGTCCTTGATTCTGTGGTATTCCGTCATGCACTCTTGGTGGAGGGCATTTCGTATCTGCAATGTATTCTCACGATTCCAAAATGGCTTTGTAGATTACATCAGATGTGAAAAGAAAACCATAGAGATGTAGTCTGGACGCCGACAGGACTGGCAACCTCGGCTCTCGTGGAAAACAGGCTTGTTTCCTTTTTGGGTTCAACTCGCATCAGTACGTGACTGTCGCTTGTGGTTGAAGGTTTCGTATACTACTAGCCAACTACTTTATGTGACAGCTTTTCAGGTTAAATGTAGATTAAAGTGATTGTCGCATTCGTCTCGGTCAATTACAAAACTATAGCGCCGGTTTACTCATCGTTCATCACCGACAATGACGCCCAAAATTCGACGCAAATAGGTGGAGTAGTTTCTGTGCAATTTGATGTAATGCACGGTAAGAGCAGAAGACGAATGCTGAGAGTATGCCGGAGTTCCCTCTCTGGAAATCTGAGACAACGTCACTCGGACAAGGCCAATGAGGGAGCGGCAGGAGGGCGACCGGCGAGCGGGAGGGACGACGTCTGCAGGTCGTGGAGAGCGGCGATGAGTCTGTGATGGGCTTGCGGAATATCACTCCTGGGTTAGCGTCGGACGTATAGATCTTTACCCGAGAAACGTCATCATGACGTTGGTAGACAGACCGAAACCGAAACAAATCGGAAGGGGAGGGCCGGGTTCCACGAATGGCCACTTGTTCGCTGCCTCCTATTCAAAGAAAAGTGGGACCTAAGGTCGCGTCCCTTTGAGAGACCATCGTAATCCCCTCAATACCGTGGCTTTCGGACGCGACCTTGTTCGCCACTAGCTTTGAACGTAGTTGAGCTCTACCAAATTGGTGGCGCTGTCGAACACTATGACGTCATTCGTTTACAAACAGCGAGAAGTCTATTAGATTTTTTACGGTACAAAAGCGATAACTGTGGTTACAGTTACAAGTTACTTTTGTAGAAAAATAACTAGTTACAGTAAGAGAAGAGGGAGAAGTCTATTTGTACAGTCAGCATCGTAACACAATGTGCATGGCCACGTCAGAACTCACGCCAGTAAGCGAAAGCCGGCGTATACGAGCTCGGAGACAATCGCCCGCGCTGCGCTACCATTCATATGCGTGGTTTACGTCGTAATGATGCTTGAGTAACGTCTCGACTTAAGTCTGATGATGGTCGCTGGGACTTCCTTTGCTGCAGAGGGAGTTGGAATCTTTAAAACTCCTTTATTTAATATGTAGATGTTTTCGGGAGAGAAAACTTGGCCAAGCACACTGTGAAGCGGTGCCGCATCGATCCCATACACACCTTTCCGGATGGATAGTCCCTTTAAAGCAACACACAGACAGGTTACGTTGGCTGTGTAGTTTAACAGGTTGTTGCCTGTAAACCCAGCAGAATAAGTTATACACGTGACAGGGAACGCTAAATAGTTTCAATCCGCAAGTAAAATTGCGGTAGAACAGCTAGGGGCGACATCTGGTCCCTAATAATCCCTAATTTGTCAGGCAACAGTGATATATGTTCCAGACTGGCTTGCTGCTCATAGCAACAACAACTTTATTTTTGATCTTGCTGCTCATGATGACTACGTAGCCGACTTCTTTTGTTTTAGACCCCGTGTTATGCGCATGCAATGTACTTTTGGTGCCGTACATGACGAACAATGCGCAGTTGGTGGCCACATCGACACAGTGTTGCTCGGAATTTTCAATTTTCTAAAAAAGACAAGCAGAGCAATTGTGACGAAAATTGCGACGTTAGAGTACGAAAGGCTCAGGCCATCCAAGAGATCCATATTTTGGTGAGGAGGGTCATTATTTCATTCCACCTCCAGCAATGGGGTAGAGTATCGCCCCCTGGCGATGAAACTCCCCATCCATCATCCCGTAATAAAGTTGTTGTTGTTACATTTTCTGGTAGTACAGCTCTACTACTTTACAATACGAGGCTTTATCGAACAACATATACAATTGAGAATAAAATGATTATGCGAGCGAGGTGATGTAAACTTGACCTAGCAACATATCCTTGAGTTTGGGGTGAAAACAAGGGGACGAACGAATAAACGTACGTTCGTTTGTTTGGTCGTCCTCGTCTTCACCTGAAACCCAGGGACGTGTTACGGCTTACGATTCGCGTCCATCCTCAAAATTATTATCATTTCTTAATATTGTAGTAAGTACTACGTGCTTTTATTTACGCGTACGTCGAACATAACAGATCAATATCGCTGTCATTCCATTAATCATCTAAAATGTACATTTCATTCGCTATAACGATTTCGATGAACATAGAAATCACGCGAGGCTGATACGTTGCCCAGTGATGCTTCGAAACACGATCATTCTCAGACCTCGCAGATACAAGCTTTGATTTCGCAATTTGTGAGTTTGATATTGTGGATTTTGATATCTGGGATTTTGAACGCTGGAATATCTGACATACATTTTTTTTTTTCGACCGAAGGACCATTTCCAGTCATTTTCATTTATCACTTTCCAACACTACGTTGCCATATATCGTTCCGGTCTATTGAGTTTCGGGGCTTCCATTGCAAAACCTCAACATTCCTCCTTTCGATGCACTACAATGAAATGGAACCAGCTTTCACAAGAAATCGTCTCTCTTGACGATCTCACGATGCTGTCGTAGATTTTTTTCCTCTTTATTTTCTATTTTTGTTCTCTCCGATTTTATAACCGACGATTTATTGCGTTACTTCCAATATGTGTTCTCCTGTGCTGTCTCCCGTGTGACGCCCTGGTAGTGCCTTTGGGATTTAATAAATAAAATAAAACGAGTGTCATGTGGAGAAACTGAATCCACGGACCGACTGCTACGGCGTTGCTCAAGGTCATGGTTTTCTCACGACGGAAGAATTTCCAGTAGGTGCGTAACTTGACGGTGACGCTACCAACCGTGTACTAAAGCTTGATATTAGAGAGTGTAGTATACCGGTGAGGCGGTAACGGTACATCCGGTATTGACGTCATCATATGAAAAATAATCGATGCATGTCGCTTTCGGTTTAAACCAAAAAACGTTGCACCCTATCCATATTTTGGTCGTTAGAAATGTCGCTGCATATAGTTATGCTCTCTTGTCTGCTGCTGGTCGAAAAGTTGCAATACGCGTGCAGAACACTGTTTAAGGGCTGGAATAGAGTTGAATTGAGGCTTTGTAAAGACCGGGAAATATATACGATCCTACTTGTCCCGCATCGAAAAATAGTGTGCACTGTACATTTGACGTCGCAATGGAGCCTCTCTATTCACGTTTCCATTCGTAGTCTCCTGGATTCTCCAAGTGCGAAAATAGCATGATTCGACGATTCGTGACTTTACGTTGCGAGAGAGACGATTTCACAATTTCTCAACTAACTTTTCTATTACCATTTTTGACCCATAAAGAACGCTCGTTTCATTGGAATCCTTTGCAGCTTGAGTAAAAAAAGACTGACATTTAACGAGCAGAGAGTAAAGTTTTGAAAAACATGTACGCACATTTCACTTCAACGAAAATAGCCCAGACTTCTGGATCAACTATAATTCCCTACTGGTGCTCTTTCACGTAACGCAATTCAACTGTTGCGCCATTGATATAACGAATGAATATTCAGGAGGGAGAAATTCAGAATTACTGGCAGCTGCTCATTTTTATATTTATGCGAAAGGATTATTGCGCAGTTAATGAAGCGATTGCAAAAGCCAAATAAGTAATCATTCAGGATGTGAGCCTTTGTGCGCTAAACTGAAAATGAACTAATATTCGACGGCCGTATAAGAATGAATCTTGGCCTTAGTTGTACGAGTTTGCCTGCATACCAGTTGTGTATTGCAGTGAACACCCTTAAGGACCGTGCACTGCCGACTATCAGGGTTTCCAACTATCAAGGCTCAGAAGCACGTATTTATAACCACGTTGAACCACCACAAAATATTTATGTAGACAATTTCACTCACGATTGTCTAGATCGAAAACGCACGTCTGGTCGGGAGCATCTTTATTGTCCGACTGCTTCTCCTCTTTCGAGGATGTACATGGTATTGGCTTAGATAAACATATATCGGGGTTGGGGGGCCTCTGGGCACGTCTGAATCACGTGGCGGATTGGCGCCGTGCTTTTGTCTTTTCTTCAACTCGAAGTTCTCGAGTTTCGCACGTTTACATTTACATGGCTCGCTAGATTCGCATCTGGTTCGTAAGTCATAAGGTCGGACTCGTACGAACGTGATGATTTTTTGCGTCCGTGAAAAACGGACGTGATAACGGTCGCGTTCGTGTGCATCCGCCACGTTCCTCCGTACACGTATTTCCCTCAGAAACGGATTATGGGACGCACGTACCGTCCGTAGAGAAAAGCGAATGTGCGAACATCCTTGTAGACTTTCATGGATCCGTATGCTGGCCCCTAAGATAACGCATAGAACACGGACGACGAAAACGTTAGTGTGAGTCCGCAATAGTCAGCATAGTCAGTGCGACTACCACAACTATACGAAATGCACACTGGTTGAAAGAGCGGCGTGTGTGTGTCCTACTTAGGCACACATGGGACACCGACGCTCTTGGAGACATTGATTCCCGCTGCAAAACGGAAACCCGACAAACGAAAGAAAAATTCTTTCGCGGAAACAGTACCGCAAGCGATACTGCCCCGACTACCTTGTTAGCTGACCGCTCCAACCTTCAGGAGGAATGCCAAAGATGCACGAGCACGTTTGACCGATGAACAGAAAGAAATGTGCTCCAGACGGGTGAAGCCCTTTCTCACGTGACCACGTTATCTGATAAGGATGGAAGAAACGCGCCTATAGCCTGTTGGTGTTATCTCTGTGGCAGCAGTGTTGCGTTCTCCATCACTCGTGTACAGCAAAAAGAAAAATATCCCCAGTTGCTCCGCGGTGCTAATAAAAACAGCGACCGGGCGACGTAGCAGGTCAGAACACAGAATGGGCGAATAACTTGATCCTATAGGCAAACGAGCCGAAGCGAACTCCATCAGGGGACAAACACAACAACACGTACAGCCTCCAAGATTGCCCAAGGGACAAAGTCAACGAGCCAATGTGGTATGGAGGTAGTATCCCTGACGGGTTATCGAGAGGGTCCAGGTTCATCCCCATTGAGGTGGCGCTTATTGGCTCTTTCGTGACTTATTGTTCACTTCAACCTGTCATCCTTTAAACAGAGCACTCAGAGCACACGCACCAGCTGGCGTGGCTTATTGACCAATATGTCACCGCGAGAGTGGGATGTGGTAAGAATCCCGGCTGTTACTGTCTGGGTGTTTTCCTGGGTTTCTCCATAGGTGCTGCTAAGCGTGTGTCGGCACAGCTCCCTAAGAAGTCGCCCCAGAACGCCAATGTAGTAACATGCTGCCATGTGGGAAAGTTAACTGCCCCGGAGTAGTACGCGGACAACCACTCAGGTGACGCCACACACGGAGCGCACATTTAAAATTCCCATAAAACGTCTAGCAAGTACTGTACCATACTTTAGAGGGCGAAATCCGCACTTGCCGTACTTTGTTACAGGTTAGACCGAACTCTTTAGTACTTTCACACAATTGCACGAGAGGTTCTCCCCAAGCGGGACATAAATACAGTCGACCCCCGTTTATCCGGACTTCATTTATCCGGATCCCCCGATATCCGGACAAACAGCATGGGAACGGATTTTCCTCCATGTATTTTGTTCTCGTTTATCCGGACTTCAGCTTCCGGACTCGGACAAGAATTCCAGGGAACGAACGTCGAAAATTCTTGTAATCCAGCTTCAGTTATCCGGACTACCGTTAGTAAGAGGAGACGCTGACCCCGCTTTGTCACCCTTTTTGTTGTGTTGGGGTTATTCCCGTTACACGTCAACGACAAACATTCCTGCGAAGGGGAGACAACCGTGCACGATGACCCCCTTTTCTATTTGTGTGCGTTGGGTCACGTTGACCAGTCAAGTCATTTAGGAATATCTCGAGCAACAGTCCGGTTCCAGAGGGGGGAAACTCAAACCCGACGGATGTCGCCTGATCGCCCGCCCTGTGCGAATCAGCTTCGCTAGCAAGGCAGTGATATGCAAGAGGAAGAAGGACAACCCCCACCTGAAGTTGCCGGACATTCAACAGTGGGCAAAGTCTGAACTTGGTCTCGACATTCTGAAGTCAACGATGGCGGATATACAAATGGCTTAGCGCAGACAAAGAAAACGTGAACGCCGTGCGGGACCGTTCTGGGCGTGAATGAAATGTGAAGAAAGCCCTTCTAACATGGTTCGGAGATCTTCGTTCTCGTGGGGCACTGGTTAACGACACGATGCCTATTGAGAAAGCAAAGATTTTTTTTGACTACGTTGACGTTGATAAGGATGATGACACGTGTGCAGCTATGACTGATGACGGTGTGATTGCCGCTGGGGCCTCCGATGATGTGCAGCAAGACGGTGCCAATGACGCCAGTGAGAAAGAAGGCCCGGTTGAGGAAGAAGCCCCCGTTGTGACCGTTGAACATACGAGATCGGCATTAAGGACTGCACTGACATTTTTCGAGCAGCGCAACAACGTGGCTCTAATCTATGCAATTAGCAAAAGTTTGCAGGAACTGAGTGTTTACACTATTATGAAACAGCTGTCATTGACGAGCTTTCTGTGTTTTACCTTGCTCTGTAGGACGCTTTTATTCGGTCGTTTCATTTATCCGGATGCCCCGGTATCCGGACGATTTCGTCGGGAACGGCACCGTCCGGATAAACGGGGGTCGACTGTAATTGTCCGACTGTATAGGTTTCTTTGTGCACTTTTATGCCTGTTTTTCTTTCTGTTTCATTCTCTATCTCTACGGTCTGACGATTGCAGAAGTTTAGTGAGGAAAACTGTTTAGCGAAACCGGAGAGCTATACTCTCACTTTTATGACGTGGTCGAGAGACCACAGCGTTATGAAGACAAATGACTTGGACGATGAGCTCGTTTCCTCAGGACAATAACGGGAAGTGCGCTTGTAAATAATTCGAATCCAGGACTGAGTGTTGACTGCATTACATGCATATCGGTGCTAACACACCTCCCCAGCGACTTCCTGCGTCATTTGAAGGGACAATTCAACCACTCTCTCTCACTCATCCCCCTTTCACTCTTACATTTTCTTCACTCATACACATAATCATACGACGGGATCGACGCAAGCGGCAACTGTTGAACATGAGAGAACTGATGTCCTGAGGCTGGAACAACACAGAAAGGCTTTGTATGTATTTGTCCTTTCTATGTTGTTCCAGCCTCAGAACATCAGTTCTCTCATATAAGCCTCTGTGTTCTATATGTTGAAAATGAGGACGCAAAGCGAAGACGAACAGCACATACTCACACCACGGTCGTCTCACGTGCTCGTTTTCAACATGTACTCCGACCAACTTGCCCGGCGTTCTACACTTACTTGTGTGTTCTATAGCCTCTTCGTTTTGTTACCTTCCATCTAAGAGGGTTGCCAAGGTAGCGACGGTAGTATTTTGGGTGAAGTTGCGGGTGCTGCCTTAAACTCGTGTCCTATGTGACTTCAACTGCGCAAACAGAGAAAAGAGCTTGCCGTGAAATCAAACGTTTCATCGAGTATGTACAAATCTGCATGTACAAATATGCATCTCAGCAGGCATAGTACTTTGACTGCTCCTTCCAATCAGTCTATTGATAAGTTTCCAGTTTCTCCTTGGGTTGTTCAAGTTTGTTTCTTTTTTTTTTTTGTTCAATTTCGTCAAAGTCATATCTCTGTTTTGCAAGTCTGAGCATAGTGATAAGGTGGTTAGAGAATTTACGGTAGTGTTCCTTAAGCACCGCGTTACTTGGGGATCTTTTGACTCTCTTATAAAGGTTATTTTTACTCCGGATAGATGTGAGAAGGCCAGGTGTTATTCATGGGTTGAATGGCGAACAGTATTTTCCTGTGACCCTACTATTATGTAGTACAGGAAGATAGTGTTCTGGCCATGTGCGATACTAAGCTACTGTAGGATTCCTCTGGCAAGCAGGAGTTAGGAATGAAAGACCGGTCTGTGGAACCAAGTGATTCAAGAAATTTATGTTCATTGACGTGTGGCCTGATGGACTCTTTCTTCACAAGCTTCACCCTAAAGTTCAATGCAGTGAAAACGGGATAATGATCGGAAATGTCTCGCCGTATCACCCCTGAGGTGATATGTGATCGGTGGTCGAGCGCCAAGTATCCGACACTCTCGCATGTGAAGCCATAGCTAGTACAGCAATTAGGGTAAGCGGTGCATGTAGATGATGATGCGTCAGTAATGTCAGTGTTGGTGTCACCAAGGATAAGTACATATTTCTTTCCAGTAGACAAAGCACTTAAAACTGCTTCTAGAGCATTACAGAAGTCGCTGTATGGAGCCCCTTACGAAAGTAAACGTCTCCTTTCAACTGACCGTCAGTTGACTAAAGTCAACGTATGCCAGTGAAATGTCAATTTACATTTAATCTATGGGTGATTGATTTCTTATCTTTTTCTTATTGATAAGTGGCCGGTGCCTTTATATTGACTGGTGATTGACACTTGGGGAACGATATACAATTCCAACAATAAGATTACGGTGGAGACCACTGAGCGAACAATTTTCTACCTCTACCCAAACAGACTCGCACATATCAACGGCAATGTATAGATCTTTTCTCTGACACTATGACAGGTACGAAGAAATGAATACAGCAGCACCCCCGTGTGAACTATCCTCACGACAACAGAACTCTGCACGATAGCCGGGGATATTATAAATACCAGTCTCGGTATCACAGAGCCATGTTTCTGTAATACCAATAATAATAAGCGTTAGTTTAGAGGTGGAGATCGTGTTGTTTAAGTCATCATAGTGTTTCCGAAGGCTGCGAATATTTACGTGGACGGCAGGGAATTTGTAATTTTTAAGCACGTCCAGTTCATCCAAGAAATAGTACCGACAATCCGCATGTTCTGTTGCCATTTCAGTTTGACAGACAAAAGACTAGCAACAATAATAATAATAAGAATCATTCCTATGTCATTTTTTATAGATCATCGGGGCCCAAATTTCGGATAACACGCGTGGTCTCTTCCTGACGAGAGAAAATCTTGCCATGTATCGCCCACGCAAACTTCCATTTCAATGTTTTCTTTCGAACAATAGTCATATCAAGTAACTTTTTCAGATCTGAACATAAGTGCTCATTCACGTACGTTGGTTAGACGTGGTACATTGGTTGGTACGTGATCACTTCAAACACCTAATTAAATTAATCCGCTGCAGACACTTTTTATATCCTTTTGATTGAAAATGTCACTGTGAAATTTCCGTATATCACATATTTCTCCATATATATTTTTTTAGAATTTACTTATCAATTGATCTAAATAACATTATCGGGCTTCTGATCTTTTATTATACACAGCGGGCTCTGAGTGACTGAGGACTCTCAGATGATTAGTGTACCTACATTTTTCTCGTTAACCTAAAGTGTTTCGACATCAAACATACTGACAACCCGAGGCAGGGATGCGTGTGCTACTTTGTGCACAATGAAATGCTAGAATATTTACGGTGTGCTCATGTATGCTAGTGTGCGGCGCAGTCGAATAAAAATGAAGATAGAAGAAAAGGAATAACAAAAGTAAATAGGCAAATAAGGAAACACGGGTAAGCATAATGGAAGGACTCTGCCGTTTCCTATATGGTACAAGCAACATTCCATTTGAACATTTATATCGCGTTCCAGTATTCTGCCGAGGGAAAATCAAGTACGCGAATTTATTGGGAGGTCACGAATCATTTACGGAATGCAAGGTTGGATGCAATCTGCAAGAAGTGCTCACGTTCGTTGCATATTAAGAATCAGGGCGCATTTTAAAGCACATGCTTGTTCGTGTACTCCCTTAGTAATTTAGCTGCGCCGCCCTTCCATGGAGCATAGTAACAGGACGCAAGCTAGATGCTAGAGTTTAATTAAGAGCAACAAGGACAAAACGGACGAGGAGATACTATGGCACGGGTTTTTCCTGGGTTTTCCCGGGACGCTGTCAGACATATGTCGACACAGTTCCCTTAGAAGTCGGCCCAGGAGGCACATTCCCCCAGAGCGTTAGTCGTGACGTTGCCCACCTCTGTTAGGCCAATAACGGCGAGCTCTTTCACCATCACCACCACCATGACCACCTTGTGTTGAATTATCCGAATTAACGCAAGGCTCCCCTCTCTCTTCCAATAAGAAGCGACAACCCATCGTGGCAATCATCCGTGGCAACAGTTTGTTATATAGGAAAATTTATTGACGGTAACAGCGCACAATATGCAAAACACCCGAGACTATACCACACAACATGCAATTAGAACTAGAGGCAATATTAGGTACATTCGTTTCAGAAGATATTTACGTACCGACAACAACACACCCTAAGAAACTTCGCGTCAACTTGGTGTCAGACAGTGACAATAGTTACAATATGTTCAGGCTGTATCTATACAGTCAGTATTATGGACAGTCGTTCCGGTAAATATTTACATATGAAAGAAAGATGATGAAGGTGGTGGTGGGATGATACAAATGAAATTCATGGATGGAAACCGACGATGCTCGCAGTTCATCGCCTCACAATAAGGGAAGGATGAAATTGCCACCAATAGTTGGCAATAGTTGGCGTGCTGTGCGGTTAAGTCCTGTTTATCAGTACTGCACTTGTAGAGCACATGTGTCGCGTTCTATGTCCACTAGGTGGCGTTTATGCCTGAACAAGGTTCACAAGGTGGTGGTGGTGTTGGTGGTGTTGGTGGTGGTGAAACGGCTCCCCGTTGTCGGCCTCACAGATGTGAGCAACGTCACGACTGAGGCCCTAAATGCCTGCACAATGTACGTCCATCGGTTCCCATATCACTTCTCTAATATCCAACATGCAATGGGTAGTCCAGCGGTCATGTCGTCGTCGTCGTCGTCATCATTTATTTCTCCTTGCACTATAGGTGACTTAATGTGATTTATTGTCCTTTACAGGTGACGAAAATGATGATTATCGTCGTAGTGATCTTCGCGGTCTGCTGGATGCCGTACCAAACGTACAACATTCTCACGGAGCTTTATCCTAGGATAAACCAGTAAGATTGCATTGCATTCATCGATACACTCCGGAGCAAATCTAACGTGTGATAGCAGAATAAAGGTGTCGACGGGCTGAACGGAAGTAGGGAACATCAATCAGGAGGATCCGGGTTCACACCCTGACGCAGGCACTCATTGCCTTTCTCGTGTAGGGTAAGGTGGTCTATGTTGAAGACAGTTGAACTATTTTGTTAATAGCAGTCAGAATAATCGCCTAAATTATACCATGATTTGTTTACTGAATCCCCAAACCTTTGGGAAATGATCCACGAATTACTGTGGTTCTAAACTAGATATTTATTTCCTACGAGCCAAAAATGACATGCTACATATAAACATACAAACATAAATTACAAGAAGAGTTAAATGAAATTAAAACAGTTCAAATGTGGAACCAAAACGTGTGAAGGTTTCAGTGTGATCGATGGGATTATCAAACATAAATTACAAGAAGAATTAAATGAAATTAAAGCAATTCAAGCGCAACCAAGAGAGGGGATCAATTAGAATCTGCAGGTGGGTTAAATGTGAAGGTGTTGGAACTCATCCGATGCAGTGATACACTGAAGTGCAAAAGCGTTGAGGAAGAGCTTTAGAACTGACCTCACTTGTTGAATTTGACGTATCGGTCAGTAGAGAATTTTCAGAAACCGTGAGCATACTGTGTTTGCTTTTCCTTTTACGATTCCTGTTTCCGTAACGTCACGACAGAAAGGGTTTTAGGAGAACCACATTCCTTTAAACTGACTATCGCGTCCGGAAACATGTGTGTTTGTGTGTGTGAGACCGATACGGCAATGTACATAAAACATGATAAAAAATACACGTAGTCAAGGAACGCTGCGTAGACGAGGATCGAAACGTACAGCTTTCATACCTAAAAAGTGGGAGCTCCTAAAATCAAAACTAAAACACACATACGTAAGCTAATTAAAGATAAACTGATAAAAGTACATGTAGTCGAGAAGTGAAAAACCAAACAGGCAACTACAGAACAATCTATAGAGATGGCAATACATTTATACATCTGTAATTTAATGGTCGCGTATACACAGGTTCGGTTACTTCGTAATGAGTGTGACTGGTTGCTGACCCCGCAACGCGGCCGAGGCTTAACTTAAGCACAAGCTCCCGCAGGTTCTACGCTTCGTAACTAATATGCAACTAATCTCTACTATTGGTTGACAATACGTTCGTTTCACGTAGCACCTTTGTTAAGGCGGTTATTATGAGAGGGGGGATATGTTTATTGAGAAAAAAAAAACAAGGAAAGGTTAGTCAGGCAAAGGCCGACTTGCTATTCCTTTCGTAAAGAGGAACGGAAAAGGAAAGGGGACGAAAAGATAGGAAGAAAACGAAAAAAGGAAAGGTTATTATGAGGATCTACCAGGGTCTTTTTTTTTTTACCGCTGGCTAACAAGGGACGTTAAACCTCGTAGTTCATTGTGGCGAAATCTACCTGAATTGGTCACAGAAAGATGAAAGAAATATTGCAACGGGATTTGACGTTGGAAGCAGAATGTGCAGTCGATTGTGACATAAAAAGTACGGATGGGAAATTATATGGAGATTGTGCTTCCACGAATGTCGAGCTAATCCGGAAGGTTGTGTGGGGAGCGACCACTAACGGTAATTCGTCTGTGAACAGGAATGAGAAAGAAGGAGCGCAAAAGAGTGATATAGCTGATGCGTGTGCGGGAGTACTTTCTTCGTGAAGCTGCTATGTATCCGTTATGTCCGCTTGGAAAGTCAATTTCTGATCCACCATCAGGGCACTGGTTCTCTTCAGAAACAAGGGAGCTACAGGAGTTGACGGACACACGCATCGTATCAGAGGGTTTCAAATATCATTCCAGTTGGAGAACGTTATCTCGTTTCCGATGTGTGAGGCGTGCAAGGATGCGCATTAACCATTCACGCAACGGGCCATACTTGCAACCGGCAGGTGCATAATCCTGTATGACGCAATACATCAACTATTCATTACAAGGGCTTCCTAAATCTTGCTCGCTCCTTCCGAAAACTCCTACATCGATTGAAAGAAACTTGACCGATCGCCTTCCTCCTAAAACGCGTGGAATAATTCAATGGCGACGCGCCAGATGCGAGTTACAGGAATTAAGCCATTCATAGTCTATGTAGATGACATTCTTAAGACATGACAAGTGGATGAATCTCTCAGACCAGAGTGCTGGTCTGAGAGATCCAACTAGAGAGGTCAACAGGAGAGATCTAACTCTGCATGGTCCTTGCCCGCGATAATAGGAGGGTAATACGAAACCCGCCGTCTGTCTGAGGGTTTTTATGAGTTTACCTCAACCCCCCCCCCCCCCCCAAAAAAAAAGAAAGCTTGACATTAGCGAGAAGTAGCGAGGTCGAGTCACCATGCCGTTGGTTTGTGACCAACAAATGTTGTTTATGCAAGACACTTTCGCCAGTTCCAGTGATATTCTTGTTACGAAGCAGTACAAATGATTTTTGTTCCAACTGCAGATACCGTTACATCAACGTTATTTGGTTCTGCTGCCATTGGCTGGCTATGAGCAACTCCTGCTACAACCCATTCATCTACGCTATCTATAGTGTAAGTACTTCTACATAGAGGGCGTTTCGTGTATGGCATGATTTTGAAATCGTTTTTAGTTCATGCACGGAGGTAATCGCACCTGAAAGGAGCGAACGTGCACCGCCCACAAATGCAACAAACCTTTAAATCATCAAATATAAAAAAAGGAAGAAAATAGAACGAAAAGAAACAAGACAGTAGATATGGGAGCGTTGATTACAGCAATACGAGATTGGGTGTCGAAACATTGCGTGAAACGGTGTGGCTTTCCTTGTATACAACAACGACGTGGAAAACTATAAAAGTAATTCTACAACACAGAAAGTATCGCTTCGCTTTTGTTGCCCAGTTATCGTTGGCTTGAATGCCGACGCGAAAAATACGAAAATAATCACGTAACACACAATCGTAAATGTTTCATCGAATGCAACAACTCAGGGAAAAGAGGCGCTGACGCCAGGAATCGTATCTGTGTCTTCTGATTTCCGGTCAGTGTGGTGTAGTGGTAGCATATCTGACCGGAAATCAGAAGACCCAGGTTCGATTCCTGGCGTCAGCGCCTCTTTTCCCTGAGTTGTTGCATTCGATGATTCCGGGCGTATGAGGCTTACATGTTTGTGTCGTCCCTAAGTGTGGTCTGCCTCGGCCAGATCTCGTTGTAAATGTTTGTTTCTTTTCAATTTAACACAATTCAGTCACATTCGATTCAGTAGGCTACACTGCATCACAATGCAATGAATAATACAACAATGCAATGATGACAATACATGCAGAATATCATCAAGACAGCGCGATCGAGACATGAGGCTCTGGCCTGAATCCACGTCTGTCAAAGAGGCACATGTACTTTAAAGAGGCACAAAAGAAAAGAGCAGAATGAACAATCAGGCTACCTTGACAGCAACACAAAAGGAACATCCGTCGCGTTGTGTATGAGAGAGAGAAAAAACACTTTGCCTCTCCTGGGATTGCTCGCAAGAAACCATCTCCCGTGACCATCCAACAACTACTCTGCTGTAGTTCTGTTCAGTAGTATGATACTATTATCTCGCGAGAGCAACTTTTATATACGAGACGTCACTGACGCCAGCAGAATCCGTCGGGTTCCACCAGGGGCGGGGTGGGAGATAGCCTATCAGAGGGTCTGCCTGTGTCCCAATGGGTCCCACCTGTGGTTAACCCAGTAAGTTCCACAAAAGTTGTGTCTGCTGGTGATCCAAGGTAGTTAGTTAGGCAGATTAGGGAGAAAAAATCCAATAAAGCTGGGAACAAGTGGTTCAAATATTCCACCGCATGTAGGCTGGTAGTTCCAAATCCGCTGATCGGCATTGCAGCACGTCCACGTGTGGTTCAACAGGTTCCACCGGAAGTGCTTGTCCAGTAGGTTGCAGAAAAGGTTGTAGGCTGTGACTGGTGGTGCAAAACATCCCATCAGACCGTCCTGATGGATCATCAAGATAGATAGACCACTTTTCGATGTCTTATCAGACGGCTTAGCGATGGCTGGTAGTAAAAAAAATCCCACCAGACCGTTCTTCTGGATCAAGATCTGTGGTGGTCCATCAGACCATTTGTTGATGTCTTATCAGACAGCTTGTTGACGACTGGCGGTCCAGAAAGTACCACCAGAACTAGAACGTTAGAACACCAGAACCAGAACTAGAAATTCCCACCAGAAAATTAGAACGTTCTGATGGACCATCAAAACAGATTATGAACCATCACACTATACTTTTCGATGTCGTATCCGACGACTTGTCGCTGGATTCGTGATTAAAAGCGCTAAAACCACACTACTACACAACAATGCACCACAAGGCTCTGCCAGGGCTTCAGCCATTCACGAACAGGTATGGACTTGTCGATGGCTGGTCATCCAACAGATTCCACCAAAATGTTTTGTTTTGTCATCGACATTTCTGGAGGCCCGCCGTGACTGCTTTTCGATGTTTCAATTGTTTAACGATAAAGAAACTTATTATAGCTGCAGGGAAGGAAGAAGGACATATAGCCGACACGTTCTCGAACACAGCTAAACGCATCGTTTCTGTCCTCCTCCCATCCCTGCTTCTTGCCATGTACCAGCTCGCCTGCACCTTAATCCCTTTTGCTGTTACTATAGCATGGAAGCACGGAGCACGTTGCTATACATGCATCCACACTCGTTCCTTTCTTATGACTCTTTTCAGGAAAAATTTAGCGCAGAATTTCATTCGCGCATCCGATGCTGTACTCGACGCAAACAAGACGAAGCGATGGCGTACGGCCAATCATCCATCATGACTCAGTTGTCAGTGCGCCTGCAGATATGAAGTACAAGATCCCACGCTGCTGTCGCTGTAAAACGTGTGGAACCTAGGGTGCACGGTGCACGAAATACCAGGTCCAACAACAGGTAACGTGTACAACATGCGGTCTTTACCGGCAACGTGTCTGCGAGACCTCTGTGTTGCGGGGTGAGAACTTCTGGACCGTTCGTGCAGAAAGTATGGAGTGCTTCGACCAGCGTGGCATCTCTACATGGTTGTGACACATGCTGTGATGTGGAGAGTTACTTAGACTCTATCGATTGTATCACTGGTTTTGTCATCTGCGATCACATCATCTCAGAGTGAGGACGTGTTTGAGCGCCATTTTGTGCCTCTTCTTTCAGGTTCTTGTGCGACGCCTTCTAGATTAAAGAAGGCCTGCTCGATGCCTCTTCGCCTTCTTTCGCAACTTGGACATGTAACGCTGCAGCTTTCGCTTGCTTTAGCGAATCCGTGCAGAGGATTGTAAACATAGAAAGCTTGTGGCCACGACTGGCTACCCCGACACCATTATAGGCGTCTCTGATGCATGACTACGTCCTTGTGGATAGCGATGTTCGAAAGACCGATAAGGATGACGTTACGTGTCGTCCTGCTAGCGATCAGGCCTTGTTTAGTCTAGGTGGTGTCCTTCTGTGTCGCTATCCACGTGTATCCAGTAGTCACGTGGTCCAGTCGTCCCTTCTTCCAGCTCCCTCAGATTTTCATGGAAAACGAAAGGTCAGACATGCAGTTAAGATAAATTTAAACCTGCTTTAAAAATGATGATCATAAAAAGAATTGTCAAAGGCGCACTCAGCTGGTGCTGTGACCAGAAGGAAAAGAAGGGTAACATATATCCTTGAGTTTGTGAAGGAACTCCCCAAGTTGCCTTTCACGCAACTCATCCTAGTTTTTCATTCAAAGAGGATGATTTTTTCCCCAAAATATTTTTTTTCTCTTTCGAATTACACAAGGAGAGTTGGACACAGAAAGTGGAAGTATTTTACATATACGTAATGCAGCAATCATAGACAACAAGCTCATTTAATTAAATAAATGTATTACTTTATTATCTATTATATAATTTTATATTTGCAAGTTCGTTCAAGGGTTTGTGTGCCCAGAGCGCAGCCTAATTTTTTCCTGAATACGTTGGAGCGCGGTAGAACGCCTGAAGAGGACCCGGAGCCCATTAATGGAAAATACGACCGTGTCATTTCATATAAGTATAAGTTCAATGTCAAATCTTACGGTTCAAAGATCTATGTCACGAGAACAGTATCACATGTTGACTTCCGTATGTATTTCGTTTAGGAGACAATCGATTGTGCCTAAATTAGCGCAAGCTCTTGTAAAACGCAACTGAAACGGCTGAAAAAGTACCCAATTTGATATTACAGTTACTGTTAGAAAAATTGCCCCGCCTACACAAAATAGCAATGTGCTTGCCTATTGTCCCATTTTTCTTGCGCATTGTGTTTAGTGAAATTGCTACAGAAAGAGACCATACATAAAGACACATACATTTTTTGAGTGACATTCCACCCTCCACCCAGCACCGTCACCACCCACCACCACCGCATGACATTCTCATCTGTAACGTGTCATATTTTACTGTGACAACGCGGTACATCTAATTCACGTCAGCTCACATATGATAGTCTGAGTATATGTGCCTGTGCATGTATGTATTGTAACGACAGTAGTGGTTCATGGTCGTACATAGTTGTGCATCTCGTACAACATAAATATTTTCTCGCTTGTCATCGAAAAAAATATTCAGTTCGTTCCAGTGTGCCCACTCATTTTTTATGATTACATACATATTACATAATGCTTATGTCAAACTATCTATTTCGCCGTTTAAAGCCTGCGCTCTGCAAGTTATACGAGGCTGACTCAAATGAAAACAGCAAATTAATATCTACTAACTGTATATTACTGTACGCTAGACGCGGATGAAATTAAACGAAAAGAATGAACTGAAAACGCGGGTGCTGAAGCAAAAAACAACAACAAAAAACATTGGCTAAGAACTCTGGGCGTTTGTGCCGAATGGGCAAATTTCTGGTCGGTGCGCATTTGCAGTCTCCACTTGAATCACACTCACTTGCAGGCAAAGACGTGAAGCGTCACTTGGAAGTTGAACCGTGTCCCGAAATGATAACATGTTGGCAAGAACCAAGCTTCAAAGCCATAACGTATGTTCTTCTCGTACACCTGAAATAAACTTGGCACTTATTGCGATGCTTTGATGGTTTTCGTTGTCACAGGATGCTTGACAAAGCGTGTGAAGGTGAATGCAGGAAGGTGTTTGATCCCAGTCTGGACCGACCTTTCCGTGTCCCGAGCCCGGACGTGTCTCTCGGTCGCACCTGTCTCTGCAAAATTTGCTTGAAGCACCGCGAGGCATCTGTGGCTGCGTGAGCAGATGGGAGGGGGACAGTGGGAAGGAGTGGGGGACAACAGGGGTTAGTGTGCGTCCTGGTCCCACTTCAGGGGGACCTGTGCAGAGATTCGTCTGTAAAGTATGCCGGAAAACCCGGCGAAAACCTGAGACAGCACATTCGGTGGTAGTATTCGAACCCGCCACCCTCTACAAGATTAGAAAGGTGAATTCGCCCAAGCGCCGTCACACGCGGCTGGGCAAAAAACGCGTGCTTCTTTGCCGCTCATGATATGATTAGAGTCACTAAATAAGCTACGCTTCAGAGTATCGACACTGAGCCGCCATGTTGTTTCGGATGACCTCCAGCCCCACCTCTATTTTGGCAGTAGAAATAGAAGAAGGTGAAGTTCAGCAGTGGAAGAAGACAACACTTCGAAGAGCGCTAAATGGATGGCGCTGGAGGTCATCCGAAACAACATGGCGGCTCAGTGTCGATACTATGGCGGGCTATCGATACTCTGAAGCGTAGCTTATTTAGTGACTCTAGATACGATCTTTGTGCTGGACGGACTAGACTTTCGTCCACTGTGTTCTTGAGGGCCAGTTGAGATCTGACCGACCAGCGACCCTCATAAAATTTCTCATGGACATCGTATTCCACAAAGCTATCTTCCCGAATTGCTATTCGTTCTGTCTTTCCTTGCCTCGCCCATGAACAGCAAAACCTCGATAATATAGTGCACGCGCAAGGCGCCTATTAACAGCGTGTAGTAAATAGTGCACCGCGATGAGTATATAAATAAAACAACCAAACACACACACAAAGCAAAACAACAGGCGAAGTACACAAATACTGGTTAGTCGTGAGCAAACGAAACATTTCACGTATCAGCTGAGTTAAGGCTTTACGTTTAGTGAAGGCGTCAACAGCATCGTTGAGAGCAGCCAATTTGTTGTACAGTTTCTGCATTCTGATAACCGGGGAGAAAGAGACAACTTGCTACTAGGATAAAATATAATGAGCACTGACGGTTCAAATAACTGCGACACGTAAAAATCTAAAGCAAAGTTAAAGTACCCGACTCATGATTATAGCTATCTCGTGCCGTGTGCGCAGCGTTTGTTTTTCTTTATCTTTACACCAATTTCCAGTTGTTCTTTTTTTGTTTGTTTGTTTTTTCCTGGAGAAAGAAGTAGCAGGTCAACGACATCGCCCTAACAGCATGCATCTCTTCGCCTTTTTCATCATCATCATCTCGCTTTTATTCGCCTCGAACGACATGTGGTATACACAAACCAGCACACCAATCGCTGTATGGGTCCCAGCTCTCACAAGTTCGGTATTGACTTCGCAAAGCACAAATCGCGCATGAACCGCACATCGGGATCAAAACACGGAAAGGTACTTTCGTCCCATTACGTTGCATTCTCTTTGTCGCTATTTCTTTTCCTTTTGCCTATCGTCACATTGCACATTCCGTTCCCCGCACTAGAAGTCACGACAAATGCGCAGGCAGAGATTGGTTTAGGATCGTACTCCTCCATAAGGAGATTTGCGTGTTCCCCGTGCGACATTCCTCGTAATTGCTGTTTCGGTAACGCACGGCCGACACTTGCTGTTAGCACTCTGAAAACGCTTTGTGTCAACCATCATTCACAGTTCCATCAATGGGGTAGCATTCTGCTCAATGAGCGGAAGTCATCCCCATATCATCGTCATCATGTATTTCTCTCTCTCTCCATCAATTCCGATTTACCGAAGACGACGGGGAGTGCATCATTTGTGCAACATCTAACGCCGGCCTTCGATTATCATTGAAACAGAGGCGTTTATAGAGAGAGTCCTTTGTCGCTTCCTGGGTGGAGCCTGTTTTGACGTCGACCAGGTTTGTTACAACGAACCTGTTTCAACGAGGATTGTCTCTCGTCCTGTTACCTCGCTTTTGCGAGAAATTCTCCTATTAAAGAGTTAATTAATGAATTTAAGGTAATTAGTGATGTCGCTGTTACATCTCTTCCAGAGGATATCTGCCAGGCCGTAGAACTCAACTGCAAAAGCGACATCTATGCAGCCCTCGTAGCTGTTTTATAAAAATATAGTAAGTATCAGAAGAAAAAAAAGTACACCGTGTATGTCGAAACCGGAACCAAAACTTCATTCGCGAGAACGATGCTCTCGAAAACGGGCCCCCTGTTCCTTAAAACGTGGTTCGATAAAACGAGGATTCCTTTCTATGGAACGTGATTCGCTAATGTGTCACCTCTCCTGTAAAACGCTACTCTCTAAAACCAGGTTCGCTAAACTGTAGGGGAACCGTTTTTGACAGGTCATCTGATCAGGCCTACCAAGTATTATGCATACAGCAGCTCCTTCGAGTTTACAACCGCAATGCAGCAAGAACAACGACGTAGAAAAAATATTTTGACTGTGCCGTGTGAGAATGAAATTGGAAAAGAAAGAGAAATATGGAGATGTTAGTCCCGACCCAGCCAGAACTGTGCTCTTTTGTTTCCAAATGAAATACCCGCTAGAGATGGGAACGCAACTCCAATGGTGCGCTCGTATTTCTTTAGTCTTTTTAGGATTAACTGGAACATCACACGTGTTATCCCATTTCGACGTCAATTCCTGCAAACGAAACCATCTCCTATACCACCGACTCTCGAGTAAAATATCCACCTTTACGTAGCCGATGCAGTGAATCTCCAAGCCAACAAAGTCAACAAGAGTCCCCACGACACAAGCCCCAAATGATCGTACGTTGTGAACATAAGTGAGGCGCTGATTTATGTGAGCCCAAAAGAGCTGAATTCTCGTCTTCGCTTTCTCATGCATGAGGAGATGTATAAAGGAGTCGTATATCAGTAAGAAGCATGGCGAATTCGTTTCATGAAAGCTTCGAAACGAGTCATTAGCTACTCCATTTATACTCTTGGAGAAAAACAGCCGGGAAAAGAGCTGGAAGATTTTTTTTTTCTTCTGTCTTTATGAAATACCTCTCAATTTTGCCTGCACTATAGAGTGACTCTAGTTAGCGCAGGAAAAACGTCAAATTTTTCATCCCGGTGCCAGCTTCATGGCCGCTGGGGAAATAACTAGCACTAGAGCTCCAAGCGAGGGAACTTATTTGTCATCATCATCATCATCTGCGCACAAAGAATCCACGCGCATTAGCCGTCCTCTCCTATTCGCCCCTGACCCGCGAAGTCGAACGCTTCATCTGCATCCGACCCACACATTCTGCATAGTCCTCGAAACCAACGGACGATACGTTAGTTAGATAGAATAGAAAATAAAAATTACAGAAATAAAGCTTGGAGAGTCCAGTACACACAACGGTGTGTTAGGTTGGATGCGTGAATAGTATTAGGTGTAATAAATGGATAATAATAGATGTAATAGCTCAACTACGTAGGTGCATGTTGCGGAGATGCGATCTTACTTTATGTAGACTTACTTTTATGTTATAGAATCGTCGTTTCTTACCTGCGTGCACAAAACCGGTGAATGGAATTTTACAAATCCAGGAACATATTTTCCAGTCACTCGTTCTGAACGCTCACATGTGTTGTGCAGAAACAGGATACCGAGTTTACACTGTAAACTTTTTCACACCTTTAAAGGTGTGCGCTATGAACATTCAACCTGGTTGCGTAACATTGCATCTCCAGGATGATATTTTACAAAATTTGGAAAGCATTACTAAAGGTCAAGTGTCAGTGCAAATCTTGCTTTCATTATGTCTTGGATATCGTAGGTACGAGCTAATGCATACATGCATCGCTATCGATAATCGAGCACGCGCAAGTGTCTACAATACTGTTGAACAATGTTGAGATGTTGCAAGACTGAATTTTTGGAGGACAGACAACACTCGAGTAAAGAAAATTTGTGCGAAACCGTGCTCCATTATGATGTCACCAAAATTACACCTAAAAAGGCGTGCGCCATGCACGTTGAGTTGTCAGAATTTCCACAGTTGTCAGAATTTCAATGACCGATGTACACTCTCGGTACACCGGCCGCATCGGTGGCTTTGGGCTGAGGGAGCAGCGAAATCCCATAGTTGCTACACACTGCAGCGCAGATCCAGAATCCGAGAAAACTACCCGGGAGCGAACGTAGCTATCAGTAATTTTCCGCAGGGCGAAAAGAATAGCAGAAAGCTCGGCGCATGCTGACGATGTTTTATGTGAGAGACAATGGACATCTGAAATTGATTCGGAGGGAATGACAGAGGGGGGCGCAGGACCAACTTCCCCTCGTGGTTATGAGCCGTTCGTGGAATGGTTCCTGGAGCCGGCTGTGGAGGTCGCATAGCACGCGCTCATCAAATCTAGAATGAGCTGCTTCATTACGCATGCTGCAACGTCGCCTTTCTTCCTTCATAGCCCACGCACCGACAGGGAGATGTCGGCTGCTCTCACGACAAAATACGTTTGGAAATACAACGAGTTGGAGCGAAACGTCTTGCAAAAGAGCGGCTTAAGGGCAGGCGTGACAGGCGTACCAGTCACGCCTGTTAGCCGTGACAGTCGTAGAGTACGCAGTGCGCAGAGTCCATCCACGCAAACCGGATGCGATGGTCGCGCAAATATGTATGCAGCCCTGATTGAAATCTGGAAAACACGGCTGTTGTCGTTCTTACTGGCTACTGCACATCCGTGCCCTTCTGACTGCGTGAAATTCAGGACGCAATCGATGCGTTGTTCTACGGGCAGAAAGCCGGTCATGTGTGTGAAATATTACGAAGTGCGTAACACATGTATACTTTTTAATTCTGTGAAATACCTTAAAAGAGCAGTGAAAGTTTTTTTTATTGCGGCGGACGGTGCAATAAATAAAGTATGGTGCAAGAACGGTGATAGTAGCTGACCTCCAGCGCGCGATCTGCACATCCTTTTCAAAGGCATCCTTCGGTAAGTGAACCAGTGACGTCACTCCAGGACATATAGAGTACGACGCAAGTAGCCCAGCGCTTCGTCCGTAGTAAGTGGGAAATCAGAGTCCTCGCTATACGCTGGTACAGACTGGGACAAAAGTTTACGGAACACCAGGATGTTGCCTTTCTCCATTGGTGCCATATCCTAGCCGCAAACAGGAGCGGACTGAGAGATATATAGGATAGCTAGTCACCCGTTTCTTATTTGCTCTCTTCCGGATAGCTAGCTGGGGGCCGCTCCGATGAAGAAATATGCCAGTGCCCAAGCTGTACGTGCTACGTTACGCAAGAGGATTGGGCCGGGCGTCCAATGTGATACCGCACATCTCTGACTCGCTGGTTTTTGAGGGCGTTTTTGTACCTTGAAAATGGGTAGTGCCGAAGCATTGTTGAGCAAAATTATTTTGCATAATGGATCCTGATCATAGTGGATCAAGCACAGTTTACAGGAACTATCAGTTTCAGTGCACGGTTTGTGTATGCCATCTGCGTTAATGCTTTGGTTCTTTCTCAAACATAAATACTAGCATTGAACGCCAGGATAAATACTCAGTATTCGGTAAAATGTCGGCACTGAACGATAAACGCACCACGTCCCTATCATTTACTGAAACTCGCTGTAACTTTAGCAGCTGAGACCCAGCGATGCAGGGGCCGTATATCAAACATGGCGGTTTCCAAAGTCAAGCTTTGGAACAGCCCTACTATCACTCACCGCCTCACTGGAAATATTTTACTTCCCCCGATTTCTCTCTCTGCCAGCATGGGATCATTGGTCCAGGTCATGCTGAAACTCTGTGAGGTGGTGTGTTCGAGTGCTACAACTGACTGTAGCGTCTGAGGTCCCATTAGTGTGTCGGGAGATTCCCCTAACGGATGTCGACACAGTTCTTCCGAAGTCGACACAGGACGCATACTAACCTCCCTGTCCCCCATTCCTTCTTGCTGCTCTCTCTCCATCTGTCCGTACGCTGCTCATAACCACACTTGCTTCGTGTCGCCAACACAGTATCATGAAAAAAGGAACCTTTTACAACACATCATAACATTCCACTGATTCTTTCCCAACCATTCTCATTTGCGAAACTGCGTACGCGGCAGTTCGTGTCGTGTTACGAGCCCTAGTATTAAATGCTTACGGCGCACGGCGCAGTGCACAGCCTGCCGAGAGGCGATGAAAAGTTACGACAGTTGCCGCTAGGTGAAAGAAAACTTCTTGGCAATCTGCAGTATAAGGAGAACGCGAATCCCTTTCATCGTGCGATATTGCGCCACACGTCGTACTATGTAAAGGGATAAATGTAATTACTAGGGTTGCCTTATTTCCAGACGTATGGAGATGCAGGGTACTCCTACCAACACTTTACATAAGCGGCACGCAAATGAAACCAACTGAATGTTATTAACAGTCGCGTGTCGTTGGCGAGGCAATTTTTCATTTTGCCTAAGGATGTTCTCTCTCCTCCAAACATTCCTGTTCGTTCTCGACTTTTCGAAAACACGTAAGGGGCGTAAAACATGATTACTTACCACCCACCTTCGTGAGTCTCACAGATCTTCGGGAACGAAGAGACCAAGTTCCACCCAAAGTCCTTCGATCCAATGATGCCTTCCGCCCAGTCGCCCACACCAGCTGTGTTGGGAAGATTATGGAACGGATGATATCCGTACTACTGAACTGGTATTTTGAGAGCACCCGATTCTTTCCGGCATGCGCGGTCTGCAATTGACAATGTCATCGAACTCGTCTCCTCTATCCAGCAAGCAAAGTCTGATGGGTTCCAAACGGCCGCTGTCTTCCCCGATGTGGAAATGGAGCAGCAGGCCCCTGATGGGTGTTACTCAGTTCCAATGTTTGTAAATAAACAGATATTTTCTCTCTCTCTCTCTCCTCGATGTGGCGAAAGCCTACGACAGTGTTCTCCAAAATGTCGTTGTTGCATCTCTTCAAGAAGCTGGTGTGGGCGGCTGTAACCCTTGCCTGGTTGCAAGCTTTCCTCTCCGACAGGTCTCTGTACGTACGCACAGCAGAGGGTGACAACGCCAACTACTCTGTGCATCGTGGAGTTCCACAGGGAAGCGTCCTTACCCCGCTCCTGTTTAATCTGATCCTGGCACACCTCCCTTTTCTTCTGTCCCAGCATACCCATATCACGATCTATCCTGATGACATTTGCATATGGACCTCTGCAACGAGCCGTGATGCCATCCAGCGTCGTCTGCAACATGCCTTAGACCTTATTGTGGCGTATTGTGGCGCCGTCTCGCTCATCTAGGCTAACGAGAGCTTTCCTTCGCGGTGCTACTTGGCCCTACTCAGCACGCTGAAGTGACGTCTGCGTTGACACGATTCCTTCGGGAATCTAAACTTTTGGGCACTCTCTGATACGTCCTATATGACTGTCTGCGATTAGTGAAGGGGCTGTCTTTTTCTGTATTTTTTCATAATTTTCTGTGTCTCTGCTACTACTATCTTCTCTTTGTTTGTTTGTTTGGTTTTGCGAGTCGCAAGCCTATATCATGGCTAATCTTTCCCTTCTGTTTTCTTTCTCTCTCTCTTTTCAGCATTAAACATATCCCCCCCCCTTCAATCCCATTTCTATGCTGTAGTGGAAGAAAAGCTTTCCAATTCTGCAGCAGTATACACGAACTAACAATAACAAATACGCTGATGATGCGTGATGAATGGAGAAATTCGCCACCTGAATTGTGGCCTACCACCCCAATGCCCACGGGACCGCATGATATGTAAATGACAATGAGGTGACGATGGGGGAGGTGACGGTAGGAAGGCTGCACATCACTATACACTAACAGCACTTCCAGAAATGCAAGTCTGCATCGGCCTTTGTATACCATTTGAAGGCGTACTGTAAGGACGATGCCTCTCACGTCCAACCTCCCCAACAGCTGCAGAACTCTGTGCCATCGTATTCTTTCTGCAGCACATAGTTGATTTTAGCCCGCGAGAATGGACAGTGTTCACCGACTCAAAATCAGCACTGCAAGCTAGTGACCACACCTAGTGACGGATGTGTTAATGGCTTACTAGCATATATATACGAAGCAGGACACAGGCTGGTTCTCCAATGGGTTCCAGCCTATCTTGGTACCCAGGCCATAGTCATGACCTATTTGTTGTTGTTGTTGTTGGTACCGTAGGGAATTAAAAGGCTGACAGCCCTGCAGAAGCAGTTCTCTCATCTAGGAGCAGGTATTGCACTGCTGAGAGGAGATCGCGGACAGCTTCTTATAGCGCAAAAAGACCTGGCTGACGACAACGGTAAGTGCAATATCGCGAACCAGCTGGACTTTCCGTGCTCAGCAATAGACTACCTGTGCACCTACGTCATTGATTACGTAACTTCACGGCGCAAAGTGTGCTTGTGGCCACTATCAGCTTTATCAGCCGACGCGTTTTTCCCGCCTCTTGGCCACCACAGCAAAATATAACCTCGAACCGGTCTTCTCGTGTCGTCACATGTTTGTAAACAGAGGGTCGTCTATGGCGTTTGTCTCGCGATCATGGCTGCGTTCCAATACCTCGCGCCTGCGAAGCCGCCTGACTAGGCAGCTGAGTAGACCCCTTTGCTTGTCACTATTGGAACAGGCTTGCCTAGCCGAGGCGCCTGTGGCGCCATCTCGTTGCTCACGCAAGAAATGCGTACGGCGCAAGCGCAGCAGGACTCTAACGCGCTAAGTTTGTAGGACACCGTGCATAAACTGTCACCTTCACAACTGAACATGTGTTGCAACTCTCTACGCAGTTTTAAAAAAACATACCACTATGTGCAACTTTACATTTAAAGCCAGCAGAAACAGCGGGCACGCTGGTACCGTCAACGCGCGTCTCCATCCCGGCTGTCAGATGGTCAGGCGTATAACTAGACTGCATCGATGCGCACTAGGCGGTAGCCGACTGAATAGCGGACTTGGCGAGATTTGGAACGAGACTTAACATGGCGGCACTTCCGGTTAGACCGCTAGGCAGTCGACTAACCGGGGTATTGGAACGCAGCCCATATCTGCTCCGCGACATAAAGCCACAAACTACCAAACGGTGAGAGAGGGCCCATCATCTCATTAAAAATCATTTCTCTCTCTCTTTCGTCTTGCCTCTCGTCTTCCTATGACCAAGTGATTCCCTCGCAGTAACCGGAAGTACCAGTCACTACATGCAAAGCTTGTCCGGACTACATGCGCCATGTGCGCGGGTTATTTCCATCTAGAGGCCACCAGATTCTGCAGAACCCCCAAGCGTGGGTTCCCATATTCCTTCATGACAGTTGCGCAGTTCGGAGGACAGTTTGTGACTCCAGCCTAGGGGCACCTAGACTACTTAGTCAATTTTAACGATAATCAATTATTTCAGAAAACAATTCCTCACATATATGCGCATATAGCGTATTATATTCAAAAATTTCCTAGTCCTCCGCCCCAGGCATTTTCGGTGATTGCAGCTTTCAAAGTCAGGTTGTTTACGCAGGTGGCGGAGTTGATTAACATCTCCCGGGGCGTGTTTATTTATCGGACAGTGAATGGCTCTGCTTACCGAGGCTATAAATAGATGGCCGTGCGTCCAGGCCTCAGTTGTTCGCCTCAATGCGAAGCGCACACTTAATTAGCGGCGAAAAGGTCCATTCGCTATCACTGTAAATGCTGCTACTATCCCATTTCGACTTCTGGCATGATGAGCACAACAACAACAACAACTACATGAATGACGATGGGATGAGGGGATTCACCGCAACAACTGCGGTACCATACCTCAGTGCATGTGAGTTAATATATGAGTGGGATGACGACGAAAAAGATGAGGCATACACACGCCAACGCAGGCCAACGCGAGCCACGATGAGCAGGCCAACTTGCGGCAATACATTCGTCTATGGGAAATGAGAAATTTTGCGCTTCCCTTAGAAATTCGCGGGGAAGAAAAGTATCCCTGCCCTCCATCGGTTGACCGCCCGTGCTGGCGAAATGCTATCTAATCTTGGTAAGATAGCTCACCAGTTGGTACTGTAAGTGCGTGTGCTTACATCTTGAAACACTATATGCAAGCTCTTTTCTCAGATATCTTGTTTACCAGTGTGTGCTTAGATATGACATCAGACTGTCCGGAAAGTGTTCAGAATACCAGTGCCACTGATGAATGGATAATGCATTAAGAAATATACAAAAGAAGATGGGTGGCAAAAAGAACAAAATATTATCGCATAAAAATTTCTATAAACACACTGTTCTTTCAAAACATTACTTTAGCCGACAAATTGGAGAAAAACATGACCGCGCTCTCGCTCAGCTAGCACTCGCCTCTCCCAGTACAACGTAATGCGGATTAGGACATACGGACGATATCAAAGGCAGTACTATGAACGGACAGCTTTTAATGCTAGACACTTACACTAGACACCTAGAGACCCGCACTATGAGAAAACAAACGCAATACAAGAAAGACAATCGAATGTCTCTTATCTGGCAATAACATAGTGTCTTTTTTTTTTCATAGATGGGTTCCCGGACGTGACCGTCCCTTTAAGATAGGCTGCGCAAAGGTGACCGTCATCTTGTCCCGGTCAAATGTAATAAGCGAGACGTCATTTCAAGACCGTGTGACTTTGTTGTGGTATAACAGGATTTGGCACTCTTCCCAGCAGCGTAAAATTGCTGAATGAGTATATAGACTCACGAGTCAGTAATTTTACGCTGCATTTCTCCGAATGTGTAGCGTGGCGTGCTGAAGCTGAACCTGATGACGAAAATATCACCGGATACGAGTTATTTTCAGCTAGGAAATAAAGGCAACGCAACATGCTTTTTTATTTGTTATTTTTTTATTATTTTTTCGCAGTCCGTCACTGAGCTTGTCGCGGAAAAAGGATGCAGTGACTCGCAGCAATAGGTATCTTGTGTAAAAAGAGCAGGAAGTGTTGACAGGATAAATACGGCCGCCAAGAAACATTGATAAAATTACTACTGTAAGGTAGCTGAGATGAATGTTTCTCTATAGTGCGCAGCCCTGTGGGAAATCTTCCCGTTCAGAGAAATTGGAACATGGTAGTTCCTAATTTTAGACGCGTTACAACGAGGCAGTGTTCAGCGCGCCTTTTGCTGTTAATTGCAATTGTTCGTAATTGTAATTAATTAACTAATTTACAACAACAGAACCTTACAGGCCGGTGTTCGTATCTGAATTCTGTACAGTGATGATGCCAGGTTCTTTAAAATAGAATAGCCAAAAGTCTCGCCTCGTAGTGCGGGTTATTCCTGGCACTTTGACGATTACTATGACTTCTTGTTGGTCACAGTGAAGGTATTCTCGTATTGTTATCTCGATTAATTAATCAATTAATTAATTAATTTCATTTTCTTTAGTTTCATTTTCAATGCTACGAAAAAAGTACTAAGAAACTATTCCGTTGCCCATCCCGCTAGCTGGTACGAAACGGTTACACCTATAGTTGTGTGTTGTTGATATTGTTCTATCGGCGTCTCTATTGTTACATCAAGATACTGTTTTATCTGTAAACTTTATTTTCCATATGAGCCCTAACAGGTGCGGTATTTTTACCTGTACTTCGAGGCAACTCCACAGCACTCCATCCAGAGCTGCAGACACAAATGTGTATCTCCGCCAGCGGAGAATATAGTCCGCACATTGAGACTCCATGGGGCGTACGAGAAGGTGGTGTACGCCGGAAAAGCAGATCCACACGAATATCCCCCCCTCTCCTTACATGTTTGGTTTAAGAACGGCCTCTCCGGCGAGTGTTTTCACAACATGGTCAGTATAGAAGCAACAGTTTGAATCATGCGGGCGCACTATGTTGCGAGTCGGAGGCGTCACGCGTCCGCTTAAGCCAATCACAGACGTCTCATGACTTGTGGGAGGACACGCTCTAGTGGAAACGTGCGAGAGACAAAAGTGGAAACTCTGTGGTTGCACGTCTTTCATTTATTTTTATTTTTTCTTTGCGGAATATAAACAAGATACAGAAACCGACACTGAAGATTTCAGTTTAAGTTTAATTTACACAAGCTTTCGCGTGGAGGTCTACGCTTCTTCGGGTGAGAGCTTCTTGGTACCTGAAGAAGCCTGGACCTCCACGCGAAAGCTTGTATAAATTAAATTTAAACAAAAATCTTCAGTGTCGGTTTCTGTATTTTGTTTATGTGATCTACAGGACTTGATTCCCCTCTTTGTATACGCTTCTTTGCGGAATAGCAAGCCGACGTCCCGTTTGGCTGACATTTCCCCTCCTTTTTTTTTTTGTCTAATAAATATACCCCCCCCCTCCCCATGTAACTAGAACGTCGCATTACGTTCCAGTTACAAGCCCTTGTTCAAAAGGGATTGTGTCACAATATCACGCTTAGAAAAGCCACAGCCCAAATTGTTACAAATTGTTTTTTTTTTCACGTCTTATCAAGGAAAGAATGAAATTCGATTAACTATTTTATTTGGCACTAGCAAACATAGCGGGAGTCTAACAGAATGAAAGCTGCGTGGAGGTTCAACATACAAACCGCATCTTTCTGCCAGCGAGAGCCCTCCCTGCTATCAACGCCCTGTATGCGTTAGCCGGCATTGATTAATCCGGTGTCTTTAATTCCATTGCAGCCTAATTCCCATCCCAGTAGGAACGACCCACTTTCACTTAGTTGCCCGATCCAGCAGATCCCGGAAATTTGCTCAAGAGTGGATATTTTTTTTTTAACGTCTTCCCAAACTCCGGCAGAGACACGGCTTATAATGTAAACAGCCTCGTATTTTCACTAAGACGCATTTGCTCTACAAACGAAACTGGAGCTCCCGGTTGGTTCGTTGGTCGGTGCCAAGTTATTGCCTGCATTTCATGGACCTGTGCCTCTGAACGAAACGCAGGGAAAGCCGAGATTCGAAGCTCCCGGTTTCGGCGTGGAAGGTCATCTCCCGGCACTCTGGCATGCTGGAGGGACCATTAAAATTTTACGGGATCCCGGTTAACGTCACCAGAGGTCGCTGCTTTACGCGAAAAAAACTATCCCACGCTGCCTCTCTTGCCGTCTAACGTTCGTTGTCTTCTTAGTTACTAACCGAATTGCTCGAGCTGTTATGTCAGCATTCGTTTCCCGACGTAAAACATGAAGCCATCCCACTAGGGCGTTGTTCGTTCGGTCAACTTGTTTTATGGCCTGGTTTTCCAAGAAGGATATCCCGATGGGGGTGTGCCATTGTGACGATTTTAGTCCCGTAGTGAAACAAGACTGTCGTCGAAAAAGCCACACAGCTGCTAAATTCGAACCCGAAGCCCTTGATTGCCAGTTAAGTGCGTTAAGTTCTCTCTTCCAGGAAGCGCACTCACCCTCAATACACTCTCTTCCGATCCCCCCCCCCTTTTTTTTTCTCGAACGTGTGGCCGTGTAGATAGACTGTATATAGAATAATGCTGACGACATCTAGTGATCATCTGGTCACATCATGCTTGAAATTAACCAATTAATCGTAGCACTTTAATCATTTTTTGCGCGTATCGTTTTTATGAGGTGTTGAACAGCGAGCGCGTGAAGCGAAAAGTTGACAGGAAAGTTGAAGTTGTGGGGGAGAATATGTTTATTAGACAAAGGGAGAAAAAAACGGGGGAAAGGTCAGCCAAACGGGACGTCGGCTTGCTACTCCGCACAGAAAGAAAATAAATGAAGGATTGTGGTAACTTCGCAGCAAGTAAAAAAAATAAAAATAAAATAAAGTAAACAATCAACAAGAAAAGCAGGGGAGATGTGCACTAACCCCATATCCTGCTTGTTCCTGCTGACTCCTGCTGAAGTCTGTGTACTGCTCATAGTCACAGTTGATTCGCGGCGACTAGCACGGAACCAGGGGTGGACAGTAATGCCCATATTTTGTACTACTAATACATAATGCTTCCTAGAAATCCGTACTGCAATACTAATACGCAGTGCTTTGATTCTGAGGTACACACTAATACCCGTGTGTGTTACACGAGTGATACATTGATATCCATAACTTTAGTGAGAGGGAGAAAGAAAGTGGAATTTCAGGACAGTCATTCTCCAATGATGTTTCATTTTTAGCATGTTCTCAAAGGGGTATAGTCCTCTCTGTATGGCGGTCTTAGAGGGAGGCTGGCAAATGAGAATAGTCTTTTGTATATGCAACTATGGTTATGAGCGGCGTACAGACGTGGACAGGAAGGAGTGTTAGTATGCGTCCTGGGCCGACTTGAGGGGGAACTGTGCCGACATTCGTCTGTCGAATGTCTTCGGAACACCCAGGGAAAACCTCAGACCGGTGGTAGGATTCGAACGCACCACCTCTGAGTCTTCAGTACGACCTTGGCTAGCACCAACGGGCGGGATGCCTTAACCTGCTTGGCCATGCCGCTGGTCTTTCGGATATGATGAGATAGAGCTGATCAGTTTCGAGCACAGTGGACACCTTGCTCTCAGTGTGGCAGTCCTAATTGCGTTAAGTCTGGACGATAAAATATGTGCCGTTCAAAAGTGTGTGACTGTCCATAGTGCAGCCGCGTACAATCGTGACTGAACTGGCCACACTCTCTCAGACGACAGAGGCTTCGCAAATGGGATGACTCATGCTGACGGATGATGATGATGAAAGAGGGGAAGCCTCCAGTAACCTCTGGCCCTCAGGTCACTCTCTTTGGGATAATCTAGGGCAGGGGAATAGCAGGGGCCTTGTTCGCGACAAAAGGTTTGTGAGACACGGAAGGTTACTGGTAAAGTGCACTGGTGACACTCTGCAGTTGGGACTGACGACCACTGTGAAAGTATTACATATTCAAGAGCATTATAGTACATGTAATACCTTGATTTTGTGTACTGTAATACACATAAAAATACACTCTGATAATAAGTATTATAATGTATAATCCAAATACTGAAAAGTACTCAAAGTATTACAGTAACGGTATTATATTACAAAATATTACTATTACCACCCACCCTTGCACGCAACTAAAATAATTGTCGTTTGCCTTAATTGCTTTGTCATTCTGACCGCTGTCCAGCTGGAGAGACTTGTCGAAAACGAGGATTAAATTGAAACTGTGCACCAGGAAAAGAAAATACTACGCTAAATTGCGAGCTAGTAAAGAAAAAGAACATTTTCATAGCGAGATACCGTAGAGTCAATGGTTCTAATATAGCCAATGAACACGCGCCGTATTAGTAAAGAAGAGATAGAACCAATTTCATTTCCTGCACGGTATCGGCCGTTTGTCTCATGCGTCAACAACAGCATCCGATAAATCCAATGATAAAACTGAAGAAACTCGAAATATTTCGAACTCTTCTCATCCAATTATTCTGATAGAAGTATTGTGAAAGCTACACAAAATATTTGTGCGCGCTACTGGAAAATGTGAATATCGCAATGTGGTTGCGTAAGGTACCGAGCGATCCTATCATCAATGCTCCTGGTAGTATAGAGATTCACAAAAGAAAGAAGACGGTTGAGAGCATCTAAATTTTCATGAGACGAGACTTTCGTGCAGAAGGCTGCACTTCTTCTTCAGACCTGAAGAAGTGCAGCATTCTGCACGAAAGTCTCGTCTCATTAAAATTTAGATGCTCTCAACCGTTTTCTTTCTGTTGTGGAACCTCTATCGCCGGATACTTGCACATTGCTCTCCGGTAATACGTAAACTTACGGAAAACGTTCCTGTAAATCGTGCTTTGCCTGCATAACTCGTAAGCGCCGTGGCGAAGCATATAAAGGAAAACTCTCCGCATTCATTCTTCATATAGCTTGACTAGCCAGCCTCATAAGTGAATACAAACAAAATTGAGGCAAATTTTTATTTTCTGTGAGCGCCGTGCACCAACATTGCGTCTATATTGAATCTAATAACGAAAGTTGGAACCCGAAGCCCGCGCAGTGCAAAGTATTCAAACAACGATCATGGCCGGACATTCTAGCGCATGTGACGCACACAAGACTACGTACATAACTCTCGCACCTTCCTGCTGTCCTGTCTCCACCCGTCCATGTCTTTACACCGCACATGGCTACAACCGCTTCGCAACCGCTTCGTGCTTCCGCAGCCAAAATAATAAAATAACACGGTAAAATCAATACTGCGAAATGCTTCACAACACGCGTGCCTTTCCTTGCTCTTTAGATTTCCAAGCAGTACTCAATGTGGGAAGCATTAGTCACAGCGGAAACACAGTGAACAAAAAAAAAAAAAAAACGACGAAAGAGAGAAAAAAGAAAAGTTGAGAGGAGAAAATGAAGGGAGGATGAGAGAGACACAACGATCATGATGGCCAAGCAAACAGGACAACAAGAACATCAAAGAAACCGACCGTGGCTTTAGTAGGACGCGGCTTGTGCGTTAGACTATTTGGGAAACAGGGTTACCCTCGTACAGTTTTATTTCTTCTTCTTCGCTCTTGGAGATGCTATGCTCCGGATGTCGCTGCACCTACTGCCGGACCCGCTTCAAAGAAAATGCCCATGGGAAAAGTCCCACCGGCAAAATGACTGTTTTTGCTTTTTCTTTCCTGTACGTATCAGCAACGGCTGCACATGACGGACGCTTTCGAATGGCGCGCAAACCTGATGCAATAGGACAAAATTCTACTTCTATTTATTTATTTTAAATGCTGACCGTCTGGTGACACATAACATATAGCATTTCTCCAGCATTTCCCAGTGGTATAGAAGAGGGCTGGGAGATGGTGGATTTGAATTGTATCACAGGCTCTGCTGGTTGAGGTTTTTCTTGAGGTCTCCGGCAGTTTATCGGCACAGTTGCCCTGGAGTCGGCAAACGACGCTCCCCCCCCCCTCCCTTCCCATCCCTCTGGCACTTTCCGGACATCCTGTTCTTCAGTCCACGTCTCAACACCGCTTTACAAACTTACTACATAATTCTTCCGTGTAATGTTGCTCCAAGCTAAGAAACTTCCTACTTGAGAAACCCTTTCGTTTGGGTGAGAATGGACTCTTAAGAGAACTCTCTGAAAGAAACTCTAGCGAAACTCTATTTGTTGAAAACGTAATCATTCGCGATGATGGTTGGCTCTTTTTTAAGAAAGGATTCGAAAGATTCGTGGATTCGCAGAACCTTCCTTGGCTTCGCATTCGGGTTCGGAAAATTCTGGGTCCGTCCCATCTCTAGTGTGATTGACTAGGCTGCCGGGAACCTGTAATTCGGTTCCCGGCAGCCTAGTCAAACACACACTATCCACTGTACTGACCATTACACCACGTGATCAACAATAACCTGCGAGGTGGAGCGGGTTCTAATACTGATAGCAGCTGCACTACCCGGATTTTCTCCAGTCGCTGTAGGGCGAATGTTGCCGCAGTCCCCCATAAGTCGGCCTAGGACGCCTCCGAGCAATATGGCGCCATAACGGCAGGTAGGTCGCTCGGCAACAGAAACGCCACCATCCAACCATCCTCTGCATCGTTGTTATCAAACTGCTTATTGCGCGCATTCATTCAACGACCGAGAAACGTGACACTCCCCGCTATCGCCATTTTTCTTTTCTCACAATCATCATTATCTAATCCACGATAGGCGAGAGAACTCATCAGTATTCATTTGGAAACTCGATGGGACAGAGAAGATAACACGTTGGACAAAATAACGTTAATTGTCATCGTTATGGGGAAAGATAGTTGGTTGTGTCTTCACGGTTGTTCCCGAAAAAGCAGTGCCCTCTGACAGTGTGCTTTTATGTTTTATGTGTAAGCGCTTTGTTTTATCAAAATATAACAATCAGCAGTTGGGAGCGTTACGCGTGAAATATTCAGAGAACGCCATCGGAGCGGTCGTCACGCCACGTGCATCATCGCGGCTACTATGACGTCTACCGTCTGGATGCACACTATTAAAAATGCACACTCTTTTCAACAAATCAGGGGCGACAGCGCTGACATTTGGGATGATGGATGGCTAGGAGCGTGCAATGTGGTGAAACTCATTTTTAAGGGTGCATGGTCCGCTGCCAGCTATGCACGAGATACCGCCTTCTTCGTCGTAAACATTGTCGTGGTTTTGGTCTCGGTTAGCAAATTGCTTACTGACGAATAGTGAAAACTACGGCAAAATCCTTCGCAAAGCTACGGCGGCCGTAGCACTGCCTCAGCGCCGAGAGCGTCCCGTACTTCTAGGCGTCTATCTAACAAGGTCGTAAGCAAGAGATCACGCTTGAAGGAGTTTCGTGAAACGCGTCCCGCACCCACAAACAGGTTGGTTGGCTTCACCTTACGCTTCTAAACATTAGGTGTAGCACACTTTACAGGATTCACATATAAGCATAACGTTGGCTTCACCTTAGGCTTTCCAACATTAGGCGAAGCACACCTTACTGTATTGACATGCAGCCAGAAAGTTAGCTTCTCCTTACGCTTGCAAGCGTTAAGTAAAGCGCGCTTTAGAGACTGGCACGGGAATAACAAGGTGATATCGAAAGCGATAAAAGCGCAGACAAAATAACACGAGCGACCGAAAAACACCATTTTACGTCCTTCTTAATTATACAACAAGGTGGGTTCACCTAACGCTTCCAAACGATAGGAGAAGCCGACTTCGGAATACGACGCCCACAGACATCGTGTTCGTGATCGTCAAATATTCAGCGAGCCACACGAAGGTACTACCTAGAGCACGAACGTCCAGATGCCGCAAAATTAGTATTCGACTTGTTGATTAACAGCAAGAAGTGTACCGTGTAGAGGAAACCTCTTCGACTTAACCTATACAGATTACGCCACGAAACATTCAGCTCCTCCGTACATCTCTCGTTGTCTAGCTGACCCGAAGCAAAGCTTCATTAATGTCGGCGTCCCACGTGTATACTACCCTTCAATAATAAACATCGTACACGAGAAGTAAAAGCCCCCTAATAAATTTTCGTTTTTTCGACACGGCAGATTGTGAAAGTCTTTGATCTGCGGAGGCCGCAAATGAGTGATGTTGACGTCACTTGTGAGAGTACACAGCAAGTCCGAAGCGGACGTTTGATCATTGGCGTCAATGGATAAGAGTGCCGTGCAGACAAACCGCTGCACCGACCTACTTCTCTCAAAACAATTCTTTAAAAAAAAAATGCGTGTGATTCATCCGGTGACTACTGAGTCAGACAGACGAGCCACGCCCCGGTGGTTCGTGCTCTAACCTATACAGTGTGTGCCACTCGGTATTACTATGCTGTTCGATCGACGATGGAGGCCTCCAGAGATTGCAGGCAACAGTCAGTCAGTCGGAGTAATCGAGGTTGCGCCGATTATCGGAGGTAACTTAGTTCAACTTCCAACGCCACTGTATAGTTATGAATGCGGGTGAATAACATTTCATAGGGCATAGGCATCACATAGGGCAACGGCGTGTCAGTAGCGAAACATGTCAGCCGCAACGGAAGGCGATATACGTTCGTGTTATTACGATCCAGTGCGTCTGGTTCAAGAGGAAGAGAGTAGCACCTGCACTCTTAGAAATAAACTCCACCGCATAGCACGCTCCTATAGCCATCCACACTCTTAGAAATGAACTTCACCACACAGCACGCTCGTAGCCAACCATCACCCCAAATGACAACGTTCTCGCCCCTGATTTGTTGAAAACGGGAGGAGGAGCCTATTTTGTGCCGCGCATAATGAGCACAAAATAGGCTCCTCCTCCCGTTTTCAGCAAATCAGGGGCGAGAACGTTGTCATTCGGGATGATGGTTGGCTACGAGCGTGCTATGTGGTGAAGTTCATTTTTAAGAGGTACCCGGGTTCGAATCCCGGTGCCGGCTGTGCTGTCTGGGGTTTTTCCTGGGTTTTCCTCAGACGCTTTCAGACATATGTCGGCACAGTTCCCTTAGAAGTCGGCCCAGGACGCACATTCCCCCAGGGCGTGAGTCGTGACGTTGCCCACATACGTGAGGCCGACAACGGCAAGCCCTATCACCACCACCACCACCACCATCATTTTTAAGAGTGCATCATCTCGAATGATATCGTTATCTGCCCTGATTTGTGAAAAACGGGAGGCGTACGGCCTTTTTGTGACACTTATGCTGCTCATAATTGTCACAAAAAAGGCGTACACCTCCCAATTTCAACAAATCAAGGCAGATAACGATATCATTCGAGATGGTGGTTGGCTAGGAGCGTGCTATGCGGCGAAGTTCATTTCTAAGAGTGTGTAACAAGAGTGACGTAACCGAAACCCTCTCACCTTTTTTCTTATTTTTTTTTCTGCCAATAAATTCGCCACCCCCCCTCTCTCTCTTCATATTTCCCAAGCGCCGCTAAGGTGGCTCTGCCCAAGCTCATTCACACTTTCGTTAACAAATGAGCAGGTTGGTACATGATCCTTCACAGTGCTCAGCGAACAAAAGGGACGAGTAGCGTGTCTCTATTGTGTTCGTCCTCGTTCCTTTTGTTCGCTGCAGTGAAGGATCTCATTCACGCTTTTTTACAGTTCGGACTTACACGCGCAAAATTCTTTATTTCAAAGTAAAATAAGTGACACACCCTGTAATGGCAGAGAAGACATATACACCAAACGCACACTGAGTCTGGCAAGGAAAGCGTAACTTGCATTCGATCAGATTCCAAGGACGCTTATTTTAGATGAACCCGCTTATATCGCAACTAAAATATGCGTAAAACTGTCGCGTTATCGAAGGAAATTGAACCAATACCGCGGACAAACACGCAGTTCATCTTTTCGGCGACATCATAGAGACGACAAATGTGATAAAGTTTGAATATGAAGTATAGCTGTGAGAGTGCCGTTCTCTGCATACGTGTCGTTTGTCGCTGTATTTCATCTAAGGTAGAAGTAAAGAACAGAAGTCAGCGTAATGACGCGTTTTCCCGTACGACTTTGACAAACAATCGCAAATCCGAATAAATTGCGTTTCATCCGGATCTTGAACCCGCGGTGCGGAGCTACGTAATACAAACGAATGAAATAGAGGACTTGAGAAAATCCCAGAGAGCTTACCGTCGCTTTGAACTCTGGGAACTTGCTGATAACAAATGAGGAGAAGGTCTCCAAGCTGTCCACGAGGAGTCAAGGTCAGCGAAAATGAAACGTGAAGGACAGTTCACTGACCAGTAATCTCCCAGGATGCAACGCGTGTGGAAGGTGCCCTGGGATTTTCTAAAATCGTCTTCTTGGTAGATGGTGTTGATTGCACTGAGATTAACCTGAAGTGGCGCCGGCAAAAACCTGGTTTTATGACATACGCAACACAGACATACGCTTATGCCTCGTTGCATTCATACTTAGAACGGCAAAAACAGCTACATCTCTTTCGCTGTACCTTGAACAGCAATCGGAGAAAGCAGAAACTTTGAGTCAAGTATGGTCAACACAACTTATAAAAAGATAAAAACACCGAAACTACCGCTTACTATTGCGCCGTTTATATTAATATATTAACTAGTTCCAATTATTTCTTACTGTCGGCTTGATTCACACGTGCACAATCACAAAAGCCAGACGATGGTTAAACATGCTGTCCAAAGCCAGACATAACAGAAAAAGCAAACTTCGCATCAGCGTCTATGCTACACAGACGAATCGGCAAATCAATAATGTCTTGCGCGAGCAGTAAACCACACGGGCAGGAACCGACCGAGCCGCTAAGCACGCAACAAGGAGAGTCCGCCTCAGCGCCCTTCGCGGCCACATAAAGAACATACTGCTGACATTGACCTTTTTTATTCCGTGTAGCACCACGAACAACTGTGGCTATAAACAGACCACATACGTAGGGTACTTCGTTTTCGGGTTTTATGATTTTTCGAATTCGGGGGGGATCGGGTGCTATTTACGTACGAGATCTCTGTTTGATATGTCATCGGGAAATTTTCGGGTGAAACGAAAGCCATATGAAACGAGCCACTGCAGTGACACTGGGACGAGAAACAAGTATCTTTATATTTCCGCTCGGAACTGGGGCAGTTAATGACAGCTGTATTCAGACACTTGCCCGAGCACCACAAAAGCTTGTGTTTGACCCCTGCACTCTTAAAAATGAACTTCACCGCATAGCACGCTCTTAGCCAACCATCATCTCGAATGATATCGCTATGTGCCCTGATTTGTTCAAAGTGGTAGGCGTACGCCTTTTCTGTGACACTTATGCGGTTCATAATTGTCACAAAAATGGCGTACGCCTCCCGTTTTCAACAAATCAGGGCAGATAACGATATCATTCGAGATGATGGTTGGATAGGAGCGTGCTATGCGGTGAAGTTCATTTTTAAGAGTGTGCAAGAGGGGATTATAAAGGGAGGACAAATAGGCTGTCACAAATAGCTCTCTTTGCCGATATTATGATCCACTTTTCCGACGATTTACCGAGAACGAAAAGTTGAAGGATCGCGATGAATTCGGTTAGATATCGGGTTTTACCCCAATACTGGAAAACTTGTTCGGGGGGAACGAAGAACCCTACACGTACGTGAATAGATAGAGCGAGGACAGAAGCAAGGCAGTGCGTCTTGGGGCAACTTCGGGGGATCTGTACCAACATTCGTCTGGAAAGTCTGCCAGGATGCCTGACACAGCAGAACCTGTGGTGGGATTCGAACCCACCACCTGCCAGTGTTTAGCGTGCCCTTGGAGCCACAAATAACGGGCGGGATCATCTATCCATTCTGCCACGCCCTCTTGTTTGTATTATTCATCACGTTTTCAGAATGTCGTTCACGAGAGAAAGACAAAGTTAGAAACCGAAACCGGAATCACCCTGTGGTGTTTTCTTTTCCGCCATATCTGGAGCGTCACTAGAATAGCACTATAATAGCATTAGCCTTTGAATAAATAATAATAATAATAATAATAATAATTTATTTCCACATTCATGTGGTGGAGCCAGAGGCAAAAAACCTCCAGAGGAGCTTGACAATGAGTGTATGAGGAACCTAACCGTAGGGAACATCCTTTTGGCTTTGCTTCGCAGCTGCTTTCACCACATGCTGCAGCCCTAAACTTCGTTATCCAAATATCGTTGCCAAACACAAGCCAGATTCGTGACTGCACGCAGGGATTTTTCCACTACACACACACACACAAACAAATCTTGCAACACCTTTCCAAAATACCGTCCAGAAAAGCCAAAAACGCCACAAAAGCCGCAGATACGGGTGTTACACATCCACTACGAGATATCCACATCCTCCCGCGCCTCACGTCGGGAGACCATGTCACAACTTCTGATGTCCAAGATTTGGTTTCCGTAAATTCAGACAGATTACGAACCGGCTTATCCTGTATACAGTGCCAACGTTCCGTCATTTCCTTGCCCTGTCGGATACCGACCGACGTCTTGAATAAACCCTACCTTACAAGGCATACAGCTAAAGGTGAAACAGCTAAGAGAGTAAGTAACACAGACGCGCACACGCACGCACACACACACCCTCTGCACATTCGAATCACATAGAAGCTGAGCATCGTAGGAATCTTCGCAATGCTATACGACATTACGTAGGGAGACGACGAAAAACGCGACATAGCGCTGTAATGGCTCTATAGTGAGTGACGCGTCGTCAATCAGGCGCGCTGCAGTAATGGCGCATTGTGATGAACGAGTACGGAACAAAAGTACGTCACGTAAGACTATGAGCAACTGTGGATAACAAATGCTTTGTAGCGATAGACAGTGCGTCTCTCATTAGGGTGCGGAGAACAAATTTATCACGATAGACGGTGAGGATCTCATTACATGTTCAAACAAATATTTTGTCGCGCAAACAGTCAGGCTCTGGCTGAATAGCGAACATTTGTGTATAGTAAACTTGCGAGTAGAGGACATGAGAAGTATTTTGGGGGGGTGGCGGGGTGGGGGTGGAGCGAGAATTTGTTAGATTAGCAGAACAAGTCGGGAGGCGAGTTCAACTTCTCATATTTTTCTTCCTTACAAACAAACAAGCAAACAAACAGCGGAAAAATATTCTTGATCTGCGAATTAGTGTGGAAAATGAAATACATAAATGCATCGTGAATCAATGGTATTGTAAAAGAAGAATCGAGTCGGGCTGAGAACGCGTGATAGAGACGTTCGGATTGAGAGATGAAACAACCATATGTTCCAACAGGAAGACGTAAAAGCTTTTTTTTCTTTTTTCGTGTCATCTACTCGTAAACGTACAGTGAAGTGGGGTAGCGCGCTCTAACTTCCAAATCAGTTGATCGCTCCAGATTGTCCCTTCGACGCACCCTTATTTGGACGAAATCAATTCAACCGCGATGTCGATGCGTTTCATGGTATATTGCTTTGAGCACACTTGAACCCCCTTGTGTCTTATAGGACACAAATATCCATCTCAGTACCGCTCACCGAGGAAAACCCAACTGAAGGGCCCCGGCCCCTACGAGCTGATTACTCCTTCCGGACTAGCGCGCAAACACCTAACACCCATTCCGCTTGCGGGACTGGATTTATTCTCCTACGCATCCTTCTCAGACAACATCGCCTTTAGCTTTCAGCACAGGTCAGGAAGGAAAGAATTCGCAGCCCCTGTCACGTTTACAAAGACTTTCAAAGTTTCCGTTTTGGAATCGTGCGCTTCGCTTGTAGAGAAGATTTCTGCATAGGCCTATGTATATGGTTGTTGCTTATTTGATGCAATGCAGACTGCCTCGCGTGACAGCACGAAAAGCATGTTAGCAGCAAGCAGAAACAGCCTGTCGGAAACATGTTAGGAAATAAAGTCGCCCTGTTTATGTGTGCTGTGAGATATTGCCAGTAAAACAGAGGCACGACACGAACTCTCTCTCGAATTTCTATCCTAGTACGCGGATAAATAAAATACTTTTCACGTCCCAGCCAGTGTGGGTCCTTTATCCAATAAGATATTTCGCAGACGCGAAACGCAAAGGCGATTCGCACATATCAGGCCCAAAACTGCAGCCCCAAGAAATATGGTAGAGACGTGCTTCAAGTGTATAGGCATGTCCCTATAGGTATTAGAGTAGCGTCGTCCTAGCTTTCACAATCCGTACTTATTATTCTCAATCATATTGCGAAGCACACTGAGACTGAAATTTCGTAAGGCTAGAATCGTGGCGTGCGTCCTCAGTCCAGACATAAAATGCGCTAAAAAAGAGCTTGACCTTAACATTTGAGTGAAAACAAATAACATTTTTTTTCTATGTCCTCTGGAAACACTGTGAATGTGAAGAACTACACTTTAAAAAGAGAACTTACTTCACCGCATAGCACGTAGAGCGCCAATCATTGTCACGAACGATAGGGTTATCGCTTTTGATTCGAGGAGACGGGGAGGCGTACGCCTTTTTGTGGCAATTACCATATATCCAAATTGCCACAAAGAGGCGTACGCCCCCCTCTCTCCTCGAATCAGAAGCGATAACCCTATCGTTCGTGGTAATGGTATGAAGTTGGGGGGGACGGCCGCGAAATAATGCCAGTGAAGAAGCGAGTAAGCGGCGCATGTTCACGGGAAAGGAAAACGTTAGTAATTTATTAAAGAGAGGTATACAGGAGTGGTTGCAGTTACAATGATAAAAAAGTGTTACGGAAACTTTGTACCCCTGTACCCTACACTCTTAAAAATGAGTTTCACCACATAGCACGCTCCTAGCCAACCACCATTCCAAATGAACCCGTTCTCGTCCCTGATTTGTTGAAAACGTGGGGCGGAGCCTGTGTTGTGACAATTATGCTGTTCATAATTGTGGCGGAAAACGGGAAAGAAAAAGGCCATCGCGTGTGTGTCATCGCGTCGGGTTTATTCAATCATCGCACATCGGAACCTGCGTCACGCATCACAAAAGAAATAGATGTGGTTTGAGCCCATTAAGAGCTTTGAAATTTTAGTTACACACTCATAGACGGGAGAAGAAGTTGTGAGCGGTGGTGATGTGGTGACTAGGGAATCATCCAAAAGAAAAGGATAATATAGGAAGAGGAAGTGAGAGAGAATTGTTTAGGAACCGTATGTCATCCCGCAAGCAAAAGGCTGCAGCGTCTGAACACTGCGAGGCAAGACGGAGTATAGGCAAAGGGATAACGACAGTGGTTATCGATTACTCTTCAGAAGTTGGACGACTTTGATAGAGGACAATGGGAGAAGCTTCGCTATATGAGAGATATTGCGCTTCTTCCTTCTTGTTGTTCCTGACGGGAAATCAAGATGGTCGGGTCTATGGACCAGGAGAGCAAGTGGGCAGACCAAGAAGCAAAATATCCAAGAGCGAACAGGAACAACAGGCCTTAATCCGTAGGCACCAACGGCTGCTGTTTCCTATTTCTTCTTTATCCCTCGTCTCGCGAAAGTAACTTCTCGCCGAGAACATCGTCAAGGGGAAGTATCTTCGAGAGCAATTGCTATTGAGTCGTTGGACTATTAGGCTACTACGTCGAGCAGGTTCGTTCTTCAGTCCTTGATCGAACGAGGCTTTCTTTATTTTATTTTTCTTTATTTTTTTGCTTCTCCTTGGGTTCACTATATCAGAGGTTGAAATCCTCTAATTACCTTTTTCTCTTCTCACTTCCTAGCTATTCTCATTGGCGTGCGTCTGTCTGAGATCCCGTCTTTCTTCGTGGGATTATTTTATATATACACTTTTGTTTACTCAGTTTATAAATCTACTCGAATTACCTTTGCCAACCACCTTTTTTATCTTCTTCCGATTGCAGTTCGAATTGCTTCCTACAGGAGTGATAATGATAATTCGATGTCTTACGCCGTCAGACAAGTATGATCATTATCAACGGCGCGGAGTCTTTGGATTAATTTTAGTCATCCATCCCCCATTTTAACATTCCCCTGTCTTCTGGCTGTCCTCCTTTCATTTGCACACATCTGCACGTCACTCATTGCCACAGATGGTTCTAGGACGAAATCAAAGAAGACAGGACTGCACCTTCATCGTACGGCAGCGATCTCGACTGCTCTGTGTAACACTGACTTCATTGCTTGTGTCACGGAAGAGTCGGCCTAGAACCGTAACCGTCCAGCGATCCATAACGTGTACGTACCTGCATGCGGGTGGGCTGTCTAACTGTACATTACGTGCCGGGAAGGAGAGGTCTTTGGAAAGCGGTTAAGTAGTATCACCATGCACTGCTCGAAAAAGTACAGGAAATTGTCTGGAAGAGCGGCGATATCTTTGTTGGAAAAGAAGTGTTTTATTATTATTTTTTCTCTCTTCGTACCACCTGTGACGTGGACGGTTCAGACGCGTGCAACACTGCACGTGCGAGGATCACAGATGGCGAGGCGGGGAAGAAACGCCACGGTTAATCTCAAGCCAGGCCGCGTGCGCAGAGCGTGACCTACCACGCTCCTGGTGTCGAAAGACGCCAACGTACACTCTGTAGGTCACGTGGTATAGATTTGGCGGTTGACGAATTTTGATCTGTTGCGAGAGTAACGCTGAGTAGTCATGGTTTTGTGTGTATATCGGGAGGGATATTGAGCTTTCCAATGACCGGTTTCTCGATAGTGACGCGCCTTCGTGGATTCAACTGGGACTGCTTTGAGATTTTGAGCACATGCACACAGTTAATCATATCGCATAGTAAAGCGTAGTGTACTACACCGGATTCTCACATATTTATTTCTTTTCTTTTTTCTCTCTCTCTCTCTCTTTCTTTCTTTTCTTTTCTTTTTTACTTGTAACGGGAATTTGGAACAGGGAATTTGATGCATAATGTAAAACCCCGAGACTAGGGAACACGAAGGGACAGACACAGGGACCTTGTAGTCTCGGGGTTTTACATTATGCACCAATTTCACCAGCTCGCTTGCTTCTCAGCCATCTTTTCACAGGGAGTTTGTTCTCACAAATCAGATGAACAGGTGCAAAAAAGATACTGGCGACTACGATACACGACTGCTAATATAATTGAATTGGTTTCATTCGGAGAGAGCGCTTATTTAAACATCTTGGTGCGTGTTAGTTGAGACACTGCTTATAATAAATATGAATAGGTTAGGGTGCACTAAATTACAACATCAGGAACATTTACCATAAGGTAAGTAACTTAGCAGTTATACAACACTAGAAGCGTGTTGATAATACAACATAGTGCAACAAAGATACAAACACACATACTATAACCACGGAAGCTAATAAGTAACAGAAACCATCACATCGTTATTTACGCTCTGAATTCGCAATGTCGCTTGCTTTAGTATACAAAAACGGACGGTCTCGTTTGCGCTAATGGAATAAAACGGGGCGCCTATAGAATGCAGCGATTTTCTAAATCGGTACCCGGCTGTGCAATCAAGGCGTCCTCTGCCTAATTAATTAGTTGCTGGTGACGCGCGAATTCCCCGCTGGTCCACCGTATGAGTCAATCGAACCGCGCCCTCTTTTCGGTCAAGTACACTCACGGGACAGGGGGAGGGGGACGCAACAGGGATGGAACTCGTTGCGTAATTGGGAAGGAGGAATAAGGAAAGAATAACGAGCATCCGACGAATGCGCAGAGGTTTCGAATTATCGAAAGCAGCCGATCCCGTTCTGCGCACCGTTCGAGAAAGAACTTCGGCTTGTCCATATTTTTCGCATTTAAAAGGTTCTTCAAAAGCACAAGATCTACACCGCATACACTCTTAAAAATTAACTTCACCGCATAGCACGCTCCTAGCCAACCATCATCTCGAATGATATCGTTATCTGCCCTGATTTGTTGAAAACGGTAGGCGTACGCCTTTTCTGTGACAATTATGAACAGCATAAGTGTCACAAAAAAGGCGTACGCCTCCATTTTCAACAAATCAGGGCAGATAACGATATCGTTCGAGATTATGGTTGGCTAGGAACGTGCTATGCGGTGAAATTCATTTTTAAGAGTGTAGCACACTCCTAGCCAACCATAATCCCGAATGACATCTGATTTGTTGAAAACGGGAGGCGTACGCCTTTTTTGTGACAATTATGCACCCAATACGTGCCACAAAAAAGGCGTACGTCTCCCGTTTTCAACAAATCGCGGCAGATGTCATTCGCGATGATGGTTGGCTAGGGGTACGTTATGCGGTGAAGTTATGTTTTAAGAGTGCAGGACGCCAGGAGAACCTCAGTCAATCTTTCTTTCTCGAAGATAAGAAAATTTCAGAGAAAGGTTCTTGCACTATGAGGAACTCTCGAAGAACGGTTATTTTTCTGGGTGTAGAAGAGAAATATGTCAGCCCGTTGACAAATAAAGCTCGCACGTGGATCCCGCAGCTAAAATATCCCGTATAGGCACCTGCAGTGTCTCAGAACCTCAACCATCGCACATCGGAACCTGCGTCACGCATCACAAAACAGATAGATGTGGTTTGAGCCCAAGCTTATCACGCCCATTAAGATAGCTTTGAAATTTTAGTTACACACTCATAGACGGGAGAAGTTGAGAGCGGTGGTGATGTAACTGCTTGCCGGCCACGCTTATAGGTGGGCAACGTCACGGCTATCGCTCAGGGGGGACCCTAGGACGAACCCCTAGCGACCCTGGAAACCCTAGCGACCTAGGAAACTCTGCCGACGAGGAAAACCCAGGGAAAACACCCAGACAGTACAGCCGGTGCCCGGATTCGAACCCGGGTCACCTCCCAGTCTCGTCGTGGAATGTCACCGTAACCATTAGGCCACGGGAGCTGGTGGAAGATAAGCGTCATTGCATCTTTCCTGCAACTCGCCGTAAACCCAAGATGAACCAACCAACAACGTTGAAGCGAAACTGACCAGCAGCAGCAGGTCAACCTTGACTGCAGAACAGCAGCAAGCAACAGCCACAGGCAAAATGGAGGCAGTGAAGATGAGCCCTCACCTGGCAGCAGATGGGTGACAGGGTCACTCATGCGTCACCTCGCACGTGCCACGGGGAAAAAGTCAGAAGCCTCATCAGGGCGGAGAGAGGAGGACACCCGTTTATTAAAGTAGTTCTGCTTCATCGGTGGCCGCGGGGGAGGCGCTGTTTAACCGCCACTCTGCTGCTCTTCCGGTTGCAAGAAAATAATGGCGACGGAGAGAATCCACGTTGCGTCAGAGAAGGTTTGTTTCATGGGCGGTGAGTGGGTGCTTGGAAGGTATTGCTTTACTTTCATTATTTCTCTTTTCATGGATGTAAAGACATATAAGACGGCCACTCTAATGAGCTGCAGATGGGAACCGTGTGGACTACTACTGTTGGTGTCCACACACTATTGCACCGGTGTCGCCTGAACGTCCTTCACTGCAAGGGGCTAAATTGACAACTACCATCCACAGTTTGAATAATCGAAATTTTGATATCGTTTTCATATCGGCACTCTGGAAACCCAAGACGAGAGACGTATAGCCTTTTATGGCACTTGTAAACTTTATAGCGAGTTGCGCAATGGGGGCAATATATTGAGGCCTTCTAGGTCTCGTTCTGCTTTTCACTTATCTTATCGCGTCTCGTGCACTTGCAGCAATTCAGGGAGCCTTATGTGTGAGTGAAGGGAGGAGCTTTCTTTCTTTTTGATGTGGAAGAGGGGGTTCAGTCCGGTAGAGGAAGAATTTCTCGCTTTTTTATTCTTCTCACAATTCAATTCAATTCAATTCAGATACAACTTTTTTATTATGTTTCTGTGTTCTGCTCTTCTGGTACACCGCAGTCTGTGATATTAATACAGTAGATGATGAACGCTGCTGATGTGAGGTTGAGGAAGAAGCTTGGTCACTACACTATAGTGACCACCATGCTCAGGAAGATGTGGTGTTCCTTTTTACGTGTCCAATACAGGAACGTCCTCTGTTGGAAATATCGCCAACTAGAGACTCGAAGCATACTGCCATCGAATTGTTTCCCTTCGGCCAAAGTTTTGAAATTTCAGCGTATGACGCAACGTAATTGACGTCCATCGCTGGGGACGACGTGTCTACCGTAAAGGTACCATAAAGGTACCGTAACACCATATTACTAACGTACTTAGTCAGATCCGAATCCGCGACCTTCGAGTAAACATACACCCAGTATCATTCAAAACAAGATGCAACACGGAAAAGCACGCAATTCGGAATGTATACCAAACCAAACAAAATCTTTCCAGCAAAATAAGTTGTCGCGAATAGTTTTCAAGTCTTCAACATAAGACATGTCAAAGCGCCAAGGTATATGTTCTCACATACAGCGCTTTGCTTCAGAGCGGTGGAAACCATGCACTGTTTCCTACCTTGGTGTTCTCACTTGTCTCATTGTTCAAACGAAACCTCATTGACAACGTGACGTAAGCTATGCGAACGCACAAGCTCAGTTAGCTGGCCAAACGGGAAATTCGACAGCGTCAGCACAACACCGTAAAACTATGAAGAAAAACAATCCCAAAGCTTCCGCGACATCATGGCCTGTTGCGAACACAAAACACAAAACAGCGCTAGAAATGAGCGCTGAAAAAGTTGACAGGAGCTCAACTCTGACAAGAGCTGTGTTCAAGCGGTTCATAGCAGTGGGAGGAGGAAAAAAAGGAAAAGCATCACCTGTGACCCTATACAGAATTAAAACCGATTAAATCGATTAAAATATAGACCCAGCCCCGTCCACACCAGTCCGAGACAACCACTTGAGAGGAGATCGATTCTTATCGACACCTTCTTAACAACCCAAACGTGTCGAAGCATGCTCGAGGCAGGTAAAGGCTTCCATGCGAATGCCCTGCATTCCGCAGTGCGGCACCGGCAGCGTTGTTCACCGATTTTTCATGCCGCATTCTGGACTCGGAAAAAGGTGGGAAACGGACGACAAGGTAATTACTGGCTAGGAACCTGTTGGTTAACTTTTTCCTCGGCATCAAATGTGGTGCTGGGTTGTTTTCGCGACTCTATTTACACTCGCCTTTCAACGTTCAAATTTGTTCGAGGGTCGTCTCTGGAACAGGTTAATGGCATGTCCACTGAAACCGGATAGCGTTATAAAGCGAACTATATATAGATTCGACGTTGAAGCAACACAGACTAGAAATAACGAAACATTGCAAAACAATTTTAATGCGAGACTAACTTTCGCGCAGAGGCAGAAGAGCGAACAGAATGGTCAGATCGATTCTAGAAGCAGAGTGCAGTCTGAAATGTTATTCTTGAGCGTTACAGAAACGCAGCCCGTGCAACGCACACTCTCTCCCGCGCAGTTGAAAAGTGAGTGAGTTTGAGTTTGAATAGTTGAAAAGTGAAAACATCGAGCACATCGTATATTTCTAGGCAGCATGTTCCTCGAGTATGCGAGGAACACTATAGAAACACATACACGAGACTCGTTCCTTCGTGTGTGTGTGTGTTTTTTCTGTTGCTCCTTCGTTGTTACAAGACAGTTGCACCCAGGGCCCGCGACAGTAGGGCCAGCCGGGGATTGAGCCCCGGGGGCCCACCGGCCACAGGCCCGACGCTTGCTAGAGATGATGAGATGAAGGGAGGTGCCCGGGCAGGAATCATCCCGGGGATCGGTAATATCTCTCGCCGCCTTGCATGTTGCAGGTTGCCGCAGCTGCCGCCGCAGCTTGCTTGCCTTCTACTCTTGTGTGCTCAGGAAGCCCGTTTTGCTTCTTTTCACGGGTTAGAGGAAAATAGCACAGGCGTGCTTCCAAGTGGATTTAGACAGGCAAGAAGGATAACTAACTGCAAAATGTCACGTTACATGAATCGACCAATATCGGGACATCGGGACACGTAACTTGCCAACCTACAGTGTGTGTACAGATAAACCTAACCCACATTTGCACACGTAACTCGATGTCTACTTACCCGAGGAGCTTCCAGTGGCGCACGATGGCGTATTTTTGCGTACGAAAGCTACAAAAAATCCTGGAAGCCATACTCAGCGTAAAAAAATACTCAGAGCGCGAAAACGTCGGCTTCCATGCATTAGAATAGGACAACATGGCGGTCTCAGGCACATTGTGCGGGAGAGGAAGAAGAGGCCCGAATGCAAGCCCGCCAAAAAGTTGTCCACTCTGACGTTCTAAGGAAGTCACGCATGTTAGCACGCGTACAGGAGCCTGACCCCCAGACATCAGACC